>NC_137786.1:191611090-192236090 GCF_963383645.1 Muscardinus avellanarius | reverse complement strand
AATACTGGAATTACAAGCATGCACCACCATGCCCGGATACCCTGTTGTCATTTGTGGATTTCATTGCTATATAAAATAGAGATCATATCTGGAAAATATTTGTGAATGGTTAAAGTTAAGGAGAAATAGTAGAAAATAAGTAATAAAGAAAGGAAACTAGGAGCACGTGTATCTTTGGTACCAAGACTCATAAGAGGAAAATGGGTAATTGAATTGCTTCATCGCTAGAACTTTTAAGGTAAATATCAAAAAAATTACTTTATAAGGGATTGACTCCTTTCATCTCTAAGTTTGTAAAAACATTTCTAAGTAATTATTATACTTGATTTTATAAATATTTTCAGATGAAAATGAAATAATTTAAATTCCACTTGTATGTTTTCTTTTGTAGCTTTCCTAATAGGATGGTTCTAGGAAGAACACACATAAAAGATGTAGCAGCAAAAAGGAAAATTGAATTAAACAGTTATCTACAGAGCTTGATGAATGCTTCCACAGATGTAGCAGAGGTGACCTTCCTATATAAGAAGTAATAACACATGACTTTGTGCCACACCGTACTTAAACTAATGAGTCTTTTTCTCTTCAATCGTAGTGTGATCTTGTTTGTACTTTTTTCCATCCTTTACTTCGTGATGAGAAAGCTGAAGGAATAGCGAGGTCCGCAGGTGAGATTACTTTTTCCTTTGTTTATAATTCATGACCTGCAAGTCTATAGCTCTTTAATGGATGTGATAGTGACCGTGTGTTACTGTTCAGTGAGAATGAGAAGGGGATATTCAAATCAGCCTATTTCTGGATAAAGTTAACTTTCCTAATAATTACTGGAAATGAATAATTAAGTCCCCTACCATGTTCTTTATTTCCCTGTCTTCTGCCTCCCCACATCCCCACATACAGCGGTCATGAAAGTAGAGCAGAATCCTTTTGCTGTAGCTTGAGCCACTGCAAGCAGGGTAAAATAAAAAGCCAGGAGCCTGGGGATGGTGGCTCACACTTGTAACTTGGGAGGCTGAGATAGGAGGATTGCAGGTTTGCAGCCAGGCTCGGCAGTGTAGTAAGGCTCTCAGCAACTTACTGAGATTCTTCCTGTTTCCAAATAAATAAAATAGGTCTAGAGGTGTGGCCCGGAGGTAAAAGACCCCTGAGTTCCATCCCTAGCACAACTAAATAAATAAATAAATAAATAAATAAATAGGAAGGTATTTGCATTTTCAGGTGTGGGTCCTTTCAGTCCTACCCCAGGCCAAATAGGAGGAGCGGTGAAGTTATCTGTCTCTTACCGAAATGGTACTCTGTTCATCATGGTGATGCACATCAAAGATCTTGTGAGTGATTACAAATATGATATTTTAGAGGAAACTTATACTTGGTAAGAAGCATTACTATTAAGGGACTGCTTTTCTTCATAGGTAACTGAGGATGGGGCTGACCCAAATCCATATGTTAAAACATACCTACTTCCAGATACTCACAAAACATCCAAACGTAAAACCAAAATTTCAAGGAAAACCAGAAATCCAACATTCAATGAAATGGTAAGTTAAAATCATTTTTAAAAATTTCTAGGTTTATTTGGGGATTCTAAAATTGAAAACATTTTTTTAAAGTATAAGCTGCTGAACTATTTATTGTCCAAAGCAAATCAGTATCAGTCCAATCTTATTTAACAAAGTGATGTAAGATAGAAGCTCTCAGTCACAGCCTCTTAGCTTTATTTCTTAGTAGTAAGGATTAAACCTAGGGTAACTCTACTACTGTGTGACATTCTTGCCCCCCCCCCTTTAATCATTTTGAGACAAGATCTCCCTAATTTTCCCAAGACAGCCTTAAATTTGTGGACCTTCTTCCTCAGCCTCTAGAGTAGCTAAAATTAGACGTGTGTCACCACACCCAGCTGGCCTCTTAGCATTTATTTATTAGTTTTGGTGCCAGGGATTGAACTCAGGGACATTCTGCCTCCAAGCTACATCCTCAGACCCATTTTTTATTCTTTATTTTTGACACAGGGTCTCACTAAGTTGCAGAGGGCCTAAGTATCTGATGCTGGCTGTGAACCTGTGATCCTCCCGTCTCAGCCTCCCAAGAACTGGGATATAAGTGTGTGTCACCATGCTTAACTTGACCCATTAGCTTTAAAAAAGACATTAGTCTAGGTGTGGTGGTGTACACTTGTAATACCGGTATTTGGGAAGCTGAGAGAATGGTTGCAGGTTTGAGGCCAGTATCACAAGACACTCAGCAACTTAGCTAGATCAGATTTCAAAATAAAAAATAAAATAAGGCTGGAGGTGTGCCTTGGAGGTAGAATGCCCCTGGGCTCAATCTCTAGTACCACTGAGAAATTAAAATAAAAAGACATTAAGAGGACTGGGGCTCAATAGTAGAGCACTTACCTTTCATGTTGTGAGACCCTGGGTTTGAATTCCATTGCTGCAAAATAAGAAAACAGACTTTATGGGCCAAGCGTGGTAGCTCATGCTTATAATCTCAGTACTTAGGAGGCTAAGACAAGAGGATCACAGGTTCTCAGCCAACGTCTTCCTATTAAAACATTTTTAGTTCCAAGCATGGTGGCACATGCTTGTAATCCCAGCACTTGGGAGCCTGAGACAGGAGGATCGTGGTTCACGACAGCCTCAGCTACTACTTAGTGAGACCGTTTGCAACTCAGTGAGACCCTGTTTCAAAATAAAGAATAAAAAATAGGGATAAGGGTGTAGCTCAGAGGTAGAATCCCCCTGGGTTCTATCCCTAATACTGCAAAATAAATAAATAAATAAATAATAAATAAATAAATAAAGTGCTTGGTATTGAAAGCAGTAAGCAAAGCTTAACATACACAGTATAACTATGACACTTGTGGTCAGCTAATAAACTCACTAACCTCTGCCCTCTTGTTTAAGTACTTGAGTAAATGCATTATTTGTGTGCTTTAATATTACATATATAAAAAATGTCTGGATAGAGATTACAAGTAAATCTGAATTTTTATCAAGGTTATAAATTTAAAACCTATAAGCCAGGTGTGGTGGCACACGCCTTTAATCTTAGTTCTTGGTAAGCTGAGACAGGAAGATCATAGTCGGGGTCAGCCTAGGAAGCTTACTTTCACAATGGAATAGAATCGTTGGGAATGCAACTCAGCAGTAGAGTGCTTGTTATAGCCTGTCTAATGCCCTGGAGTCAATTCCTAGTACCACCAAAAATAAATAAAATAATCCCTCTGCTTTTGTAAAATAATTATAATTATGCTATCCCTCCCAACATGCTTTTTTATCCTCTCTTTTCACAGCTATTAGATCATCTTAAGGTAACTGCAGGTTATTTCTCTTCCCTTTCCTTTCACCTCCATCTCAGAAAAACCACGTTTCAAGGTTTTTTGGGTTTTTTTGTGTGTTGCAATAGGGATCAAACCCAGGGGCATTCTACCTCTGAGTTACACCCCCAGCACTATTTTGTGTTCTTTATTTTGAAACAGGGTTTCTTACTAAGTAGCTGAGGCTGGCCGCAAACCTGTGATCCTCCTGTCTCAGCCTCCATAGTACTGTGATTACAAGTGTGCACCACCATGCCCAGCTATGTTTCAAGTTTTGATTGATTGATTTTTTTTTCCCCTTTGGAGCTAGGAATTGAACCCAGAAGCATTTTATCTCTGAGCTATACTCCCAGCCCTATATGTTATTCTTTCTTTTGAAGCAGGGTCTCACTAAATTGCAGAGAACCTTACTAAGTTAGTGAAGCTGGCTGTCAACCTGTGATCCGCCTTTCTTAGCTTCCCAAGTACTGGGATTACAAGCATGGGCCACCGCGCCCGGCCCTGATTGATTGATTATTGTAGTGGGGATTGAATCCAGGGGCATTCTACCTCTGAACTATTCCCTAGCTATTTTAATTCATTTTGAAATATGGTCTCACTAAGTTGCTGAGGCAGGCCTTGAATCTGTGATCCTCCTATCTCAGACTCCCAAAATACTGGGATTACAGGTGCGCATCACCATACCTGACAAGTTTTTTTTTTTTTTTTTTTTGCCAGTGACTGGTCCTACTTTGTACATCTCTTTGTTAAACATTCACAGAAATGACATTATAATTCAGGACTACTGAAATATAAAATGTGCTTCTGAAGTATTGAAACAAATCATAGTAATCATAATATCATTCATTATGTCACTTTGATATTCTCATGTTACACTGAAAAATATTCTAAGAAACCAAATAAATTTTTATTTGTAACGTACTTTTTATTTTTCCTTTGTTATAGCTTGTATACAATGGATATAGCAAAGAAACTCTGAGACAGAGAGAACTTCAACTAAGTGTACTCAGTGCAGAATCTCTGCGGGAAAATTTTTTCTTGGGTGGTGTAACCCTGCCTTTGAAAGATTTCAACTTGAGCAAAGAGACAGTCAAGTGGTATCAGCTGACCGCAGCAACTTATTTGTAAACTAGTGAATTTCTGAGATTTTGAGGCAGGAATGATTATAAATTTGTGCAAACATGCATTACACATATGTAGACTTTGTATAGTATTTTTATACTTGGGCAAAATTATAAAGGTAAATATACTTGCTGCATTTTGACACATCTGTTGGACCAGAAGTCACATAACTAACTTTTATAAACTTTGGGAAGCCATTGCTGTTTTAGAGTTATTTAAAATGCTACAACCCCTAAACTTAGTAAGTCCTCAGACTTTGAGATAGTACGTCAGTTCAGCCACCGATTTTGCATTGTTTCCTATACAGACATAGCATATCTGTTTTCCTGTTAAGCACCTTTATAATGCCTTTACCACTGTGTATGATCACAAACACCAAAGTAAAGGAAGGATGCAGAATGTTACCATAAAATGCAGCTGCTATTCACAGGCTGAAAAGCAAAGCACAAATAGGAGATAGCTTTGTTCAGAACTACTAAGTAGTTTATAGACAATAGGGGAGAAAATGGTTTTTTATTCATTATTAAAGCCTTTTTCAGAATAAGTGCCAATCGCTGAAGTTTTGTAAATAATGGTGCCTTAAGTTTATATGCGTCTCTGGCACTTCATTTCTGCAGGGTTTTTTCTAACTTGGTAAAAATGAATAGTTTTCACTCACTTTCAGCCAAGGACAAAAAGTTATTTATATTTACTAATGTTTTTCTGACAAAAAGATAGTTTTCTCTACTTCTGATGTTTGACTTAGTTGTTTTAATTGTCAAGTCATTTTTTTCTTGCCCAGTAACCAAATGAAAATCATAGATACAGTCGCAAATTAAATTTCATCATTCCATTATTAATCCTACATTTATTCCTAGGAGTGTGAATTGAAGTTAGATAATTTCACTTTCATATTTCTGTACTTTGCTAATTAAATAAGTGAAAACTGTTCACTCCAGTGTCCATTCCTGTTTTCTAAAAGAACTTCGTGAGCAGGGCAGGGTCTTCACAAGAGGCCCAGGAAAAGAATTATAGGGTCCAGACTGAATTTTAATATAGACCTTTGTGGAAGTTTGTCTTGTAAAGCTGTCTTATATCTGTAAACATTGTGCATTCACATGAAAGAATTATTTCCTATCATACAATGAGATTCAGAATCATAAGGGACAAAGTTGAAATTATTGTAACCATGAGAATAAGATTAATTTTTATAATACTCATTCAACTTCAGATATAATTTTGTTTAAACGTTTAGATAAATATGTATATAATTTTCACAGTTAGAAAAAATAATTCAGATACTTTTTCAAAATGGTAATAGAGATGTAGCAATCTGGTTGTCATGAGAAAACTGGCAAAATATTCAATGAAGAGTACCACGAGAGAAAAAGGTAATCTCCAGTTCAGTTGCCCACAACAGAATTTTTGTGAATTGTGCAGATATTTAAATGATGACACCTACAAAGCAGAAATAAAAGAGTTGAAGATATGTCAGTGGAATAGTTAAAAAAAAAAAAAAAAAAAAACTTGAAATCTTTGGTGCCTAACACTAACTGTCCATTTGTAGGGAAACCAGGCTGGGGTTGTAACTTAGTGATAAAGCACTTGAATAGCATACACGAGGCTGTGGGATTAATTCCCTAGCACCAAAATAAATAAGTAGAATTTAAAAAATCATTTTTAGGAAAACCCATGAGTCTGATGTATGAATGTCTTTAATATGTTAAAATGTTTTCTATTTAATAAGTTAATTAGAAGGCAGATCAGAGCACATGAAAGCACCACTGGCTGCTTTTTCCATATACAGTTAACATTTCCTTGCATGTAAGAAGTTGCAAATGTAAGGTAGCACTAGAAATTTTCACTTAAGCTTTTGAGACCTAATTCCATTCCATGAGTTGTCACTTAGCTACCGTTAAAACTGTCTTGGCAAAGTATCATTGTTTATTTGACTCAACATGGACTTCCTTTTTTGTAGTCTGTCAGCAGTGTATTTTAGTGCAAATAAAGCTAGAAAATGTGATGGCACTTTTCAGTTACAAGAAATCTGAACTCATGCCTACAAGTGTATATTATGACTAATATTGTACAGTTAACAAGACTTCAGAACAATTAGAAATGTTTCCTCTTATTTAACTCATTTTGTGCCTTTGATCATTAAAACATATATATATTGTAATATAAGTTATTTCTTTATGAAATGCTAATCTTAAGCCCATACCAAAAAACAATAAACAAAAGGGGAGCCTCTTTGCACTACTACTATCAATCCTTTATCAGTTACATTTTTTAATGTTTTTTAAAAATTTAAATTTGAAAAAGTAAAAAAAATGGCAAAGACACTAACTTATATGTGTAATCACAAAATTTTTATACCTATCTTTATTGAGTAAAAATAATTCTGCTAGCCAGGCGTGGTGGCCCACGCTTGTAATCCCAGCATTTGGGAGGCTGAGACAGGAGGATCGTTGTTTGCGGACAGCCTCAGCTACTTAGTGAGGCTCTCTGCAACTCAGACCCTGTTTCAGAATAAAGAATAAAATATTGGGCAGGGGGTATAGCTCGGAGGTCAAATGCCTCTGGGTTCCATCCCCAGACCCGCAAAAAATAATAATTCTGCTACATATAAGTCTTGTACCAGAGAATTCTTTCTTCTTGCCAGTGTTTTGGGATTTGAAGATAATAGTTCACCCCCAAGAACCTATTATTTTCTCTGCTGAGTAACCCAATGTAGAACTCTGGTACTGGTGTTTTCATTACTGCCTTTATATGATAGGTACCTAAATGCTAAGGCACATATGGTCTTTAATAATAAAGTATTCCCTTTTTCAAATTAAAGTTGCAAAAAAATTTCAAAATCTTGCCTTAGTCTTTCTAGAATTCAAGTATTGTGGCATTTCAAAAACTTTCACTTTTGATAAACTTCAGATCAAAAGGACTGACGCCCCACTATTATAACTCATAGATTTACTTATATGCGTTTCGCTAGCAGTGCAAATATGAATGTGACAACTAATTTCATCTATAAGAACCAAATACTTCACTTATATTAGGATGGTGAATAAGATGTATAATATTTTTATTAATACTTTGAATATATCAGGTGAATATATTGAATGTGACTTCATAACTGTACTATGATTGTATTAAAATGTTTCCGTAATAAAGCAACTCGGCTGTCTTTTTTTTTCTTGCTCACATACTTTGGATTCAAACCTTGATATCACCTCACTGTTGCTGTTCTTTGCATCTCACCCATGAGTATACTTTTAAGTTCAGTAATCCTGAATTTTAGAATGGGCCTGTCAGTTTCCCAAAATGTCCAATTAGAGTCTGATTTCTGAGTGTGATTCTTTGAAGAGCTAGATTGTTAGCATTCTCCTACAGCTTCCATCACCATTTCTTAGATGTGAAATGCTTCTGTGCGTATAGTCCCTGGCCTTTGGTAGTTTGCTTAGATATTAAGTAGTACAACAACAGCCATGCTCTAGGCATATCTACAGAACAGAAATGTCCCTTCATCCTGGAATACAGGTGCCTAAGCTGTGATTCTCTAACCTTGCAATAACATATAAAAAGGCCCAGCTGGGTATGGTGGTGCATTCTTGTAATCCCAGTATTTGGGAGGCTGAGTCAGAAGGATCACAGGTTCTAGGTCAGTCTTAGCAACTTAGCGAGACCTTATTTCAAAATTAAAATAAAAAAGGAAAACATCTTTATTTCACCTTTGCTTTTCTGAAAAAGTTTATTATGAAAATTTTAAACATAACAGTTTAATGAACTCACTCCCTTATCTATCACATGCTTCAGTTATTCAATTAGAATTAACCTCATTTGATCTACATTAACAAAGAATGTGCCTGTGGGTAGGTATATTTTTCTTCTGTTTGGGATTCTTAAATCTGCAAATCAGTAACTTCAGTTCTAAATATTTGGTGGCTATTTTTGAGTATTACGTGTCATCTTTGCCTTTGAAACAGACCTTCGCACTTCCCTGTCTTGATTTCTTCCCTATTTGTTTCTCTTCCTTTCTCTTCTTCCTTCCCCCTTTTCTTGTCTGTATACTACATTCCCAGTAACTTATTCTGACTTTTTTTTTTCCAATTCATTACTTTTCTCTGCAACTGTTTCACCTATCTGTTTTGAGTTTTGGTGGTTGTAGTCTACACTTCAAGAACAGCTACTTGGTTATTTTTTGTTTGTATCATGGTCCAGGAAAGATACACAGGGTGAGGGAAAGAAAAGTTTTTTTTCAATAAATGGTACTGAAACTAGATAACATACTCATGAAGGCAGTAGGGCTCTCAGCATCAACTGCATGCAAAAATAAATTCAAAACCAGATTTGGTGGTACATGCCTATAATCCCAGCAGTTTTTAATCTCAGGAGGCAGAGGCAGGAGGATTGAAAGTGTGAGGCCATCCTGGGCAATTTAACAAGACCTTATCTCAAAAAGTAAGTGGGCTAGGCATGGAGCCCTGGGTTCAATCCCCAGTACCTTTCCCACAAAAAGTACTCAACGGATCAAAGACCTAAATATAAGAACTAAAACTATAAAGCCTTTTTTGAAATTTTGAGACAGGGTCTTGGAAAATTGTTGAGGCTGGCCTTGAACTTGTGGTCCTCCTGCTAGGCATGTGCCACTATGCCCAGATAAAACCGTAAGACTCTTGAAAAAAATATAGGCATACATCTTTAAGACTTTGAACCAGTTGTAGTGGTGCACACTTGTAATCCTGGACTTGGGAGAGTGAGACAGGATTGCAGATTTATGGGTAGCTTCAGCAGTTTAGTGAGACTGTTTCAAAAACAAAAAAGGCTAGGGTGTATCTTGGAGGAATCCCCCCTAGGTTCATCCCCAGTACCCCTCACACATACACAAAGACTTTGAAGTTGACAATAGATTTGACATTAAAAAGTGCATAAATTGGACTTCGACAAAAACTGAAAATGGGGCATGGTGGGACATGCCTGTAATCCCACATACATTGCATACTGAGGCAAGATTGTAATTGTGAATTCAAGGCCAGCCTGGGAAACATAGACCCTAACAAAAAAAAGTTTTATTTTTTTAAACATCTTCAGAGGTCACTGTCAAGAATCACCACCACCAGTACTCAGGGTTGAACCCTGGGGCATTCTATGTCTGGGCTACATCTCCAGTCCTATTTGTCGTCGTTGTTGTTGTTGTCGTTGTTTTGCAGTACTGGGGATGGAACCCAGAAGCATCCTACCTCCGAGCTACACCCCAACCCTATTTTTTAGTCTTTTATTTTGAAACAGGGTCTCACTGACTTGCAAAGGGCCTCACTAGTAGCTGAGGCTGTCTGACAGCCCGCAATCCTCCTTTCTCTACCTCCCATAGGATTGCATCACACCAGGCTCAAAGAAAGCCTATTAATTAGTCATGGAAGGAGAGTGTTGTTTAATGGGTAAAGGGTTTGTTATGGTTTTAACGATACTGTGAGGTGGGCAAGTTCCCTTGATTTAAATAGGTATGTTGAATTGGAAAATTAAAGACCTTACAACTTGGTTGCAGGTTAAGCAAGTCTTTATTACAAAATAAGAAATAGAAGTTTTGTGGTACTAGGAGTGGAACCCAAGGGCCTTTCTGCCTCCAGGCTATACCCTCAGCACTATTTTATACTTTATTTAGAAACAGGGTCTCACTAAGTTGCTGAGAGCCTCACTAAGTAGCTGAAGCTGGCTTCGAACCTGCACGATCCTCCTGTCTCAGCCTCTCAAGCGCAGGGATTGCAAGCATGTGCCACCACACCCAGCAAAGTGTTGGTATGCCATAGTCCTTGTTGCTTACCTCTCTCTGAAATGCACCAAAGTAGGCATTACTATATCCATCCTCCAGAGAAGAGACAAAATCTCAGAGAAGTTAAGCAACCACCCAAGATCACTCAGAGGTACAATGTAAGTATTCAAATCTAGATTTGCAGCTCTCAGCTGGGAGTGTAGCTTAGATGTGAACCCTTGGGTTCAATCCTCATTCACACACAGACACACACACTCCAATCGATTTTCTTATATTTGATCATTAAACCCCTGCCTTTACAAACTATATTAATAGTAACTATTCTCTACAAAGTTGAGGTATACCTTTTTGTCTTTTAAGTTGCTGAGGCCGGCTTGGATCCTCCAGCCTCGACTTCCTAAATATTTTTTAAATTTTAAACAGGGTTTCCCTTGTTTGATGGGTCTCACTACTTGCTAATCGGATCTCCGATCCTATTTTAGCCTCCCAAGGACTGGGATTGCAAACGTGTGCCACCAGCTCGGCGTCTTGTTAAGGGGTGGTGGGAGAAAAAGAAGTTGCCAATTTTCAAAAGCTTTCAAAAATGGTGACATATATAAAGGTAATGGCTCATGGCTTAATAGAAGGCGAACATCGTTTGATTAAAATTCAACATCTAGCCGGGTGCGGGGGCACACAATTGTAATCCCAGCATTTGGGAGGTTAAGAGACAAGAGGATGCTGGTTCGCAGCCAGCCTCAGCTACTTAGGCCCTTTGCAACTCAGTGAGACCCTGTTTCAAAATAAAGAATACAAAATAGGGCTAGGGGTATAGCTCAGAGGTGGAATGCTCCTGGGTTCCATCCCCAGCACTGCAAAAAAAAAAAAAAAAAATTCAACATCTACTTACAATGTATTTTACCATTAATATTGGGGGGATACTGGAGCTTGAGCACAAGGAAGCTCTACCCTTGCATCTTCTCAAATTTGGGGATTACAGGTGTGCCCCACCAAATTCTCTAATCGCAAACTGCTGTCAGACTTAATCTCCCGCTCTGGTCTCGCGCCGCGCGGTAGACTCACGCACGCCCGGAAGTGTGTCCGGCCAATAGTCAACGCCGACGCAGTACCGACATGCATCTTGGGACATGTAGTCAAGCGGCATATAGCGGCGGAGCCCCGCCTCTTCCGTGGGAGGAAGCGAAGACGCGTGAGGTCACTTCCTGCGCGAGGGGTGATTTCCTGCGGCGTTTCCACCTCGCTCTCTTTTTGCTGCCGGACCTCCGCCATCATGGGTCGCATGCACGCTCCCGGGTAAGCTCGTGGCGAAGAGGGGGTCGCGGCGCAGGGACAGGGGCATGGAGGGAGCGTGGGCCGCAGGTTAGGGGGTGGTGGGCCGCGCTGCTGCGGCACGGCCGCCGCTTTACCCTTCTTCTCTCCTCAGGAAGGGCCTGTCCCAGTCGGCCCTGCCCTATCGCCGCAGCGTCCCCACCGTAAGTAGCGAGTGGGGACTGGGGGGACTGGGGAGGAGGATGGCGCGCGCCTCGCGGGAAGCGGCGCCCAAGCGGGAGGATCGCGGCCTTGAAGGTGGAGGGGCCCGCGGTCTTTGGCACTTTCCCTGCTTTCTCATCCTAAGGCCGTTTTATGTTCCATAAACAGTGGCTGAAGTTGACATCTGACGACGTAAAGGAGCAGATTTACAAATTGGCCAAGAAGGGCCTAACTCCCTCACAGATCGGTGAGTGTTCACTGTCTCTCTATACACCCCTTCTGTCCTCCTTGTGACTTGCAGAAAAATCGTTCCGGTGTGAGATGCGGTGGTGCCTGCTTGTAATCCCAGTAATGGGGAGGCTTAGACAGGAGGATCACAGGTTTGAGGCTAGCCTCCGCATTGCGCGACCCTATTTCAAAATAAAAAGGGATGGGTGTGTATCTCAGGCAGGATTCTCATGGGCTTTAATCCTCAGCCCCCCCACCCCCACAAAAAAAAAGACTGGGGTCTAACCTTTATTTGTTGGACATTCCAGTTCAATTCAGACATCAATACTTAGTAGCACGGGTAGCTAGAAAACTAGTCAAATCAGCTGTGAAGTCGAGGACTTGACTGTACACAGTGCTTGGTACACTTTGTCATAGTTGTTGATTGAATCTCAGCTCTTTGTGGCTCTGTGCAAGTGGGAAATATTCCCTTGCTGTGTGCTAAATGTTAGGTGAGTTTTTGTGTGTGGTACTAGGGATGGAACCCAGGGGCATTCCACCTCTGAGCTACACCCCCAGCCCTATTTTTTATTTTTTGTTTGGAAACAGGGTCTCACTGATTTGCAGAGGGCCTAAGTAGCTGAGGCTGTCCTTGAACCCGGATCCCCCTGTCTCAGCCTCCCAAATGCTGGGATTACAGTTGTGCACCACCACGCCCTGCTAGATGGTTTTAATTAAAAGAAGTCGTTTGTACAGGAATCTCACTGGTTCCAATATTTGTAATTTCCGCCAAAGTGGTTTTCTCGGTGTTGAGTAAACTTTCCTCCGGTATCTCATGAGCTTATGCTTCGTGTTGTAGGTTTCCATGATTTATAAAAGTAGATCCTATCTTAAAGATAGGCAAGTTGGAGAGTGCTTTGCCATTCGAGCTGTCACATAACAGTGCTCCGGTTTGTGTTTGGTGTTCACTGTTAAAATATGATTCCCTTTTCAGGTGTGATCCTGAGGGACTCACATGGCGTGGCACAAGTGCGTTTTGTGACAGGCAACAAAATCTTGAGAATCCTGAAGTCCAAAGGACTTGCTCCTGATCTTCCTGAGGATCTCTACCATTTAATCAAGAAAGCAGTTGCTGTTCGAAAGCATCTTGAGAGAAACAGAAAGGTAAGAGGGTAAATAAAACTTGGTGTTGAGTAGAATTGCTTAAATTGATGACTTTCATAAATAAAATACATCTGATTTGAATTACCAAAGTGACTCAGGACACAAGTTGTAGTTAGCACTAAAATTGCTTTGAAGTAAAAATCTGATAAAGTGCCTGGCAGCTCTACATTAATTTGTTAAATTAATGTTAATTAGTTTTTTGGAATAGTTTTCTTGAGTTGTTCACATTTTATTTTAGGATAAGGATGCTAAATTTCGTCTGATTCTGATAGAGAGCAGAATTCACCGATTGGCTCGTTATTATAAGACCAAACGGGTCCTTCCTCCAAATTGGAAATAGTAAGTATTTACCTATTTGAACAGAATAGGAGTCTCCCTGGAAATAGGGTAAATGACCTTATAGTAAATTTCTTACTTAGCCCTTGTGGGCCAACCAAATGATTAGCATCTCTTGCAGCCATCTCTGCCATGGAAAGGGGGTGATCCAAACAAGTGGGCATGGCTGGTGTTTTATTCATAAATAGACAAGCCCTCCGACTCTTAGAATTGATTTGGGGTCTCAGGATGGAACCCAGGGGGGCATTCAACCTCCAAGCTACACCCCCAGCCCTATTTTTTATTCTTTATTTTGAAACTGGGTCTCACTGAGTTGCAGAGGGCCTCACTAAGTAGCTGAGGCTGTCCGCAAACCGCCATCCTCCGGTTTCAGTCTCCTGAATGCTGGGATTACAAGCGTGCACCATCACAGCTGGCTTGGTTTCTTTTTTCTTTTCTTTTCTTTTTTTTTTTTTTTTTTTTTTTTTTTTTTTTTGTACTGGGAATTGAATTTTATTTATAAAGGAATCAGAGGACCATAGTTTGACAGCCTCTAATTGGGACCACAAACAAGCCCTTTGATTCCCTTTTAGATAGAAGCAGCACTTTATTTTGTGCATTTGCTCCCAGGTTTTAGTTTTGTTTTTGTTGTTGTTTTAGTGCATGGTGCTGGGGTTTGAACCTCAGGCATTCTACCTCTCTGAGCTGTTCAGTCTTAATTTTTTTTTTAAGGGTCTCACTAAGTTACTAAGTGGCTTTGAACCAGAATTCCTTCTGTCTCAGACTCCCATTTACTGGGATTACAAACCTGCACCATTCATCCTGGCTTCTAATTTAGATTTTGTGCATAAATTGCTTGCGATAGTGATGTATAATTAAACACTTTGCGGTTTTCACCAGAAAAATCTTTTTCCTCATGTTGGCCAATTCTTCTTGGATGTCTGAATAAGATTCATCATTTTGTGATTGAGCACGAGTTGGTTCTGGAACTCAGTTCAGTGCATTTTATATGATTGTGTTTAGCAATTTGGAAAAAACCTCCATAATGAAAAATAGCAAGGAGATTCTGAATGGATTCTGAGGACCCATATTAATTTCAATTTTCTTTCCCCTTTTTTCTTTTTCAGTGAGTCATCCACAGCCTCTGCCCTGGTGGCATAGATTTCTCTATGTACTCAAGCAATAAAATCATTGTTTAACTAAAACTGTTTTGTATTCCTTTCTCTCAAATTCAAAAGCTGGTATGTGTTAGCGATATGTTGATCTTTTTTGATGGGAAAGTGTTAGCTGAGTGATTTTGATTCCACAAGGAACAGAGAGTACCCCTCTAATCGTAACACTGGTCCTTTAAGCTGAGCCACTTATAATTACAATTTTGGTGCCATGGGAAAACTGTTTATAATCTAATGTAATCACAGTGCAGCAACATAAACATACTTAAAATTGTCGCCCAGATGAGGTGAGTCTTTATGGAATAGAGACCTTGGATCTTATTGGTAATGCTTAAAGATGAGAAAAAAGGTGATGTGTATCTTTTTTTCTAAGTGGTTTGATCACTTTTTTTTTTTTTTTTTTTTTTTTTGGTGGTACTGGGGTTCCTGGAAGCCCTTCTACCTCTGGGCTACACTCCCAGACCTATTTTCTGTATTTTTGAAACAGGGTCCCTTAAGCCAGCATGGCTGGCCTCGATCCTCCTGCCTCTGCCTCAAGTGCAGGGATTACAAGCGTGCGCCACCACGCCTGGCTTCACTTGATAATTTTAATCAGATTGCTTTAGCTTTACTGTCAGCAACAATCAAAATTGTTTGAAACCACTAGGCAAAGATCCTTGTTTTCAAGAGGCAGCACTACAACTCAGCATTGGCAGGGCATATAGAGCTGGTATTTAGGGATCGGTCTCCAGCTCATCAGGACACTTGAAATACTGTGTTCACCAACCCAGGATTGTGTGGCCTTTATATGAAAATGATTCAGTCTCCTGAAGTTTCACAAAGAGAAAGATAGGAAAAGCATCTGCTTCAGTATATTACCGAATTCCTACTAGCTAGACATAGATTTTTAATCCCTCATGTTTGTGTCTTTTAAAGTGGTTTTCTATCATAAGCCAAGAATTCATAGGAAACATCTTCAGTAATGATTAGCAAGTCAATTTTTTTTTCTTTTTTTGGCATTTTATCTCAGCTATTCACCCATCTATTTTTTGTAACAGCTGCAAAGTGAACACCTAGAATTAGGTTTCCTTGAAAAGTCAAGTGATAAGCTTTCCTAAAGTGGTCCAAGCTGGTCTAAAAAAAAATCCAACATAGTAAGGAAATTCAGTATTTCTTAACATTTATAATGTGTAACCAGTCCCTCTGGTTAACAAAACATTTTCATTTTCTCCTGATAGCTCCTGGCAACTACCAATCTGCTCTCTGATTTTTATGGCTTTTCCTATTCTAAGTATTTTGTTTTGATGTTTGGTGGTACTGGGGATTCAAACCCCAGGGGCATCCTACCTCAGTTACACCCAGCCCTTTTCATTCTAGGTTGCTGAGAGTTGCTGAGGCTGTCTTGGCTACTGGGGTCCCTGTCTAAATTTCCCTGGGATTATAGGCATGTTCTACCACACATGGCTGCTCTGGATATTTCCTGTATTATTTATTTTGAATGGGTCTCACTGAGTTGCAAAGTGCCTCACCTAGTAGCTGAGGCTGCGCACGAACTGAGATCCTATCTCAGCTTCCCAAATGCTGGGATTACAAGTGTGAACCACCACATCTGGTGCACTTAGCATGTTTTTGATGTTCATTTATATAGCATGTATCAGTACTTAAGTTTTTTTTATGGCTGAATAATATTCTACTGTGTATATACCACAATATGTTTCCATGTTCATTTCTTGAGATTTGGGTTTTCCACCTTTTGGTTATTTTATTAATAGTGCTGCTGTGAGCATTAACACACATGTAATTTTTTGGTGTTGGTACTAGGAATTGTACCCAGGCACTTTAACTCTGAGCTAGACTCAGAGCCCTGTTTTATTTTTAATTTTGAAACAGGGTGTCACTAAGTTGCTGAGGCTAGCCTCAAAATTTGATCATCCTGTCTGTCTTCCAAGTACTGGGATTACAGGCATGCACCATCATGACATGCACTTCTTTGCATATCTGTTTTTAGTTCTTTGGGGTATATACTTAAAAGTGGAATTGCTCTAACACTTTCTACTACAATTCGTTGTTTTTGTTTTTGTAGTGCTAGGGTTCCAGCCACATTAGGAATGAGCTCTACCATTGATTCAAATCCCCAGCTCTACCAAATTTTGTTTTATAAATTCCTTCCCTGCCATCTTTGTAATTAGTGACATTTTTATGATTAAATCAATAGTTTGTTGGGTCGTGTGTGTGTGTGTGTGTGTGTGTGTGTGTGTGTGTGTGTGGTGCTGGGGATGAAACCCAGTGGCATTCTACCTCCGAGCTACAACCCCAGCCCTATTTTTTTTTTTTTAATTGAAAGTCACTGATTTGCAAAGGGCCTCTTTAAAGTAGTAGCTGAGGCTATCTGCAAATTGTGATCCTCCCATCTCAGCCTCCCAAATGCTACAAGCATGCACCACCACATTCGGCTATGAAATCAATATTCTATGTTGATATTTCTGTAAATATATATTTACCTAAAATGTTAATAATTTATCTCTGGTGGGCCTGGGGATGAAACCCAGGGGCATTCTGTCTCCAAGCTATATCCCCAGCCCTATTTTTTATTCTTTATTTTGAAACAGGATCTCACTGAGTTATAAAGGGTCTCACTGAAGTAGCTGAGGCTGGCCACAAACCCGGAGTCTCCTGTTTCAGCCTCCCATATGCTGGGATTACAAGCGTGCGCCACCATACCTGGCTAGTAATTATCTCTTTTTCATGTACTTAGTGTTCTGTGTTCTTATTTCTTTTCATGTACTTAGTGTTCTGTGTTCTTATTTCTAATTCACCCTCAAACTTTCTTTGTGTGTGTGGTACTTGGGATTGAACCTAGGAAATTCTGAGATAAAAGGATCTAGCTGAATTGCTGAGGCTTTCCTCAAACCTGTGATCCTCCTGTATTGGCCTAAGTACTGAGATTACAGGTATGTATCCCCAGGCCTGGCTTCATCCCCAAACTTTGAGCCATAGTTTAGTAATAACTCTCCCAGAGTCCATCCTTCAGCTCCAGTTTAGATAGGTTACTCTTGAGACCTGTAGTTGTTTCATCATTAATATATGGATTCTTTTCTGCTTCCAGTGTTCCCTTTCATGTTTTCCTCCTCGTTTTACTCCTTACTTTTGGTGAATAATTCAACCCCACAGCTGGTTGTGTGTGTACAAAGCTGGTGGGTGACCTGACCTGATGAAGGCTGTGACCTTCCTTAGAGATCCCTCTTGCCCTCCTATTTCTTGGCAGTGCGTCCCATTGGCCAAACTCAGGAAGCCAGAGGTCAAGAAAAGCTGGGTGGTCCTAAAACCTCACTTTCTCAGGCTGCAGAGTTGTAGACACAGAGAGGGTGAAGATTGGGGGGTGGGGGGGTTCAGTACAAAGGACTCTGATCTTCTTCCCGTACAGCCTCTGCTTTCACCTTCTCCCAGCCTTTCCAGTTACAGCCTGGCTGCACCAATGCTCTTCCAGGGTCCTTGCCCTTCCTAAATCCTCTGCCTGGATGGCTTTTCTTCTGGCGTACGTACCATGTTGCTTGCTCCTTCATCGAGGTCTCTGTTCACATGTCACTTCACTAGAAAGGGTCTCTCTAAATAGAAAAAAAGCACCCTCCCCCTCCCACCAGTTTACCCTAATCCAGCTCTGGCTTCAGAGTGCTTTGTGGTGTGTGGAGGGGTGGGGGAAGTACTGGGAATTGAACCCAGAGGCATTCTACCTCCCCAGACTGATTTGATTTCTTATTTGGCTGTCCTTGAATCTGTGATCCTCCAGTTTCAGCCTCCCAAGTACTTACTAGGATTATAAGTATGAGCCAGTGCTTTTTTTTTTTTTTTTTTTTTTTCCTTCAATACTGGGAATGGAAACCAGGGGCATTCTACCTCCGAGCTACACCTCTGGTCCTACTTTTTATTCTTTTTTTATTTTTTGAAACAGGGTCTCACTGAGTTGCAAAGAGACTCATAATGTAGCTGAGGCTCTGCAAATCCCGATCCTCTGGTCTATGCCTCCAAATGCTGGGATTACAAGCATGCGCCATCATGCCTGGCCCAAGCCAGTGTTTTGTTTTGTTTTGTTTTGTTTTTTGCGGGTCTTGGGATGGAACCCAGGGGCATTAGACCTCTGAGCTACACCCCATGCCCTATTTATTCTTTATTTTGAAGCCAGGTCTCACTGAGTTGCAAAGGGCCTCACTAAATAGCTGAGGCTGTCTGCGAACCGCAATCTTCTGGTCTCAGCCTCCCAAATGCTGGGATTACAAGCGTGCACCACCACGCCCAGCACCAGTGCTTTTTTAAAACCACTTGGTGCCAGACACAGTGGCACATACTTGTAATCCCAGTGCTTGGGAGGCTTAGACAGGAGGATCGCACAGGTTTGAAGGCCAGCCTCAGCTATTTAGTGAGGCTCTCAGCAACTTAGACCCTGTTTCCAAATAAAATATAATATAGGTCTGGGAGTATAGCCCAGGGGTAAAAGCCCCTGGATTCCATGCCCAGTACCACGAAAAATAATAAATAAATAAATAATAAAACCACTTGATATGTGTTTTGTTTATTGCCTTCCTCTTTTCGGTTTTTAAGTATATCCCATTAGGACAGGGACCTTTCTTGTTTTTTCAGTACTGTATGTTTAGTACTTATAAAATAACTAACATAAGCTGGGTGTGATGACGTATGCTTATAATCCCTGCATTTGGGAGACAGACAGGAAAATCACACAGGTTCGAAGCCAGCCTCAGCTGCTTAGTGAGGCTGTCAGCAACTTAGACCCTGTTTCCAAATAAAGTATAAAATAGGTCTGGGAGTGTAGCCTGTAGGTAGAGAAACCCCTGGGTTCCATCCCCAGTACCATCCAAAAAAAAAAAAAAAAATTAACTGACATATAATGGGTACTAAATATTTGCTTAATGAATGTCCTTAAGTGATGAAAAATTGAAGTCTTTCTAGGTCTCACTGTTTATTGATAGGGAATTTGGAGATATGTTCTAGATTAGAAATAATTTTCCCTAAAAATAAATTTTAGCACCATTTGTTTCCTGCCTGTTCCTGAGAAGCCAGATGTCATTCTAATGCCTACACCTTTGTAAACTGGTTTTGTTTGCCCCACCCTCCTTCCTTGATTATCTGAGTATTGCTTGAAGTGTTCTGGAATTTGCAATAATACCTTGTTTTTATTTATCTTTCATTTATCCTGTAAAGTACCCACTGAACTATTTCAGTCTTAAAATTGTCTTGTAGTTCTGGGAAGCTTTCTTTAATTACTCCTTTAATAATTTCTTCCAATTTTCTTATGTTCTCTTTCTGGAACTCATTTGCACATTAGACTTGATTCTCTAATTTCCTGATCCTTTGCTACCATCTGTCCATCTCTTCTGTCTCTGGAAATTTTTGAAATTATTTTCTATTCCTGATTTTTTTTAGCTTTATATTTTTATTTACTTTTGGTACTGGGAATTGAACCCTGGGGTGTTGCACAGCTAGGCTATACCCCTAGCCCTTTTTATTTTGAAATTACATCTCAAGTAATTTGTTGAGGCTGGCCTTGAACTTTCAATTCTCCTGTCTCAGCCTCCCAAGTACTGGGATTACAGGTGTCCGTCACACCTGGCTACCTTCATATTTTTAATTTCCAAGAATCAGTGGTATCTTGATAAATGTTTTATAACTGGCTGGTGAAAAACAACAGCTCTGATTTGTAGTGTTTACCTATTTTTGCAGCATTAATTCCTACCATGGCTGATTTCAAGTTACTAATTAAATGGTACAACATGGAGTTGGGGAAAGATACTCAGTAGCACAGCAGAATATAGTAATTTCCTGTATAGTTAAAATAGAAATGATTGCAAGACAGTTGAGAATAGCTAAGTGGTGTGAAATAATTAGGAACTGATAATCCTGAGTATTATATTTTACTTGAGCATAATTTATTTACCTCTGAATTTTTATAATTTTATCTTTAATACTGCCTATGTTTAACTGGTTTGCAGAATTCCTGGAAATTTATCAGCTTATCTTTGTTCTCTAAATGTTCTTATTTTATGGAAAACTATTCTTTGATTAATATAAAATCATCTATGAAATACATTAATTGTAATATGAAGCTCTTGCTGCCTTTATATTATCTTTCCTCTGAGTTTCTTTTTGTTTATTAGCAGTTTTTCTCAAAGTAAAGCTGAGTTATGAGCCAGGCGTGGTGGCGCACACTTGTAATCCCAGCATTTGGGAGGCTGAGACCGGAGGATGGAGGTTCGCTGACAGCCTCAGCTACTTAGTGAGACCCTCTGCAACTTAGTGAGACCCTGTATCAAACTAAAGAATAAAAAATAGGGCAGAGAATGTAGCTCAGAGGTCAAACACCCCTGGGTTCCATCCGGAAACCCGCAAAAAAAAAAAAAAAAAAAAAAAACCTGAACTGTGGTTCCAGCTGTATACTCTTTGAATTATATTCAGATGCAGTTACCGGTTTTAGCCACTAGGTGGCATATGTTGTTGCTGGTGATAGGGTTGGTTGACAGTACCATGCACCTGCAACTGCTTATAATTTGAAAGTACTCTAACATTATTTCTTTGATCCTCATAATTTTATAAAAAGATGACTGCAGTTTCTTTTAAAGAGACTGAGTCTAAATAATTTAAAAAGCTCCCACTTTAAAAATGAGGAAATAGAAGCTCAGAAAAGGTAACCAACTTTAAGACTCAAAGGACTAATGTTTAATGTCTAATGTTTCTACCATCATACCTTGATCACTCCTGACTCTTTTACCAGTTTTTATAAGAGAAGCGCAATAAAAACTATAATTTAGACAAGTCAACTTAAAATCTTAGCTTTTTAGCAAATTCCTAATGTATGAAGATGTATCCACTAAAGAAATTAAATTTGAAAATTCCCTCAAATCTAGACTTTAGGCACTGTTCCTTTTTTTTTTTTTTTTTTTAACATGGTGCTGGGGATGGAACTCAGGCCTCGGTGCATGCAAAACACATGTTCTATCCCTGGGCTACAACTTCAGCCCCAATGTTTCCTTTTGTATCTCTCTCTAATTTTGTTCCCATTCAGTAAAAATTAAGCATTTTTTTTACTTAGAGAAAAAGCTTGACTTTCAGCTCCAAGCTAGTGCTGTTTCCAGCATCCCAGCCTCATCCATGCTCACTGCTCTCAATGTTACCTGTTGTGACTAAAACCCTGTGAAGTATGTGGTAAATACCCAAATCAGGACAGGGCCTCCCTGAGGATGAGGGGTTTCAAATGTGTCATCGTGTGTGTGTGTGTGTGTGTGTGTGTGTGTGTGTGTGTGGTACTGGGGCTGGAACTCAGAGGCTTTTTCTACCTCCAGGCTATCCTCCCAGACCTATTTTATACTTTATTTGGAAATAGGGTCTCACTAGGTTGCTGAGAGCCCTCACTAAATAGCTGAGGCTGACTTCGAACCTGTGTGATCCTCCTGTCTCAGCCTCTCAAACGCTGGGATTACAAGCGTGTGCCACCATGCCTGGCTTAAATGCATCATCTTTTGAGGGGCAATACTGGAAATAGGACCCAGGGGCTTTTACCTCCAAGTTATACCCCCAGTCCTTTCTATTTCTTATTTTAAAACAAGGTCTCACTAAATTGCTAAGCCTGCTATCCTCCTGTCTCATTCTTCTAAGTACTGGGATTATAGGTGTGTGCCACTGTGCCGGGCTTTTTTGTAATGTAATGTGGTGTGTGTGTGTCTGTGTGTGTGTGATATTTTATATCATTAATAAGGTGGCCAGTACAGAAGAGTTTGTTATAGTCTTGTATGTGTGTGGTGCTGAGTGTTGCGGTTTGGGAAACTGTCCCCAAGGATCTTTGTTAGACCCCTGGGAATAATTTCCCAAAAACTCCCCAAGAAACAATAGCAGAAAAAGAGGAAAAGATAGAAATACAGGAGATAGAAATACAGCCCCATGCCAAAATGGCATGGGGGGTGATTCGAAATGAATACACCAAAGGAATTACACGTGTACTGGACTTTTATACCCATGACCTCCATCTTGTTTACGTAATTCTGACGTAGTGAAAGTCCCTGTAAGGTACCTCCCCTTACCCTGTAAGGTACCTCCCCCAATAAGGTGTGGCGAGGTATCTACTTTCATGAAGGTTGACCCCTCCTACCATTTTAGCTGGCTTATCATGTAGATCTGTCTTTAGATAAAGGCCTAGTTCTCCTCTCCTATTTACTGGTTAATTGCTTTTAGCTAGGTTAATTTACATTGGAATAGTTGCCTGCTTTTAGGCAGAAACCAAGTCCTTGCACAGATTTGACCCTCACCCAATATTTGAAATATATTAATAGTCATAGCTTTCTCAAATCTTCCTAGGCCATTCCCAATACTGGCACACTGAGGACTATATTTTTGTGGTCCTGGTAATTGAACCCAGAGGCATTATACCTCTGAGGTACATCCCTAGAACAAATGTATTTCTTATTTGGAAACAGGGTCTCACTAGGTTGCTAAAAGCCTCACTAAATTGCTGAGGATATCCTTGAACCTGTGATCCTCCAGCCTCAGCCTTCCAAGTTCTAGGATTACGAGCATGTACCACCACACCAGGCTCTGTTTCTTTGTTTATTTATTTATTATTGATTGATTAATTAGGACTGGATATTGAACTCAATGGCATTCTACCTCTGAGCTGCATCCCCAGCCCTATTTTATTTTTTATTTGGAAACAATCTCCTTAAGTTGCTGAGCCTAGGATTATAGGCATGCACCACAATACCTGGCTTTTATTTTTTATCTTTTTTTATGTGTGTAGGTCTGGGGATGGAACCCAGGGGCATTTTACCTCCGAGCTACACCCCCTGCCCTATTTTTTATTCTTTATTTTGAAACTGTGTCTCACTGAGTTGCAGAGGGCCTCACTAAGTAGCTGAGGTTGTCTGTGAACCACGATCCTCCGGGTCTCAGCCTCCTAGATGCGGGGATTACAAGCGTTCACCACCATGCCCCCCCCCCCGTTTATTTTTTATCTTAAAGTAAGGTCTTAGTAAATTGTCAAGAGCCTCGCTAAATTGCTGAGGCTGGCTGTGAACTTGTGATCCTCCTTTCTCAGCCTCCCAAGTACTAGGACTACAGGCATGCACAACTATACCCGGCTAGAGTCTTTATATCGTTTTGATGCCCAGCACCAGACTTTAGAAATAAAGGGGCTTATTTCTTCACATTTTCCCCAAGCAGCCTGGGCTGTGACACCCCCCCCCCCCGCCCCCAAACCTGTGAAAGTACTGCATCAAGGACAGTTCTCTGATCTTTGAAATCAAGATGAAGAATGGGATGCGGACTGGAAAGGTAAGACCCTACCACCCTGGGTGGGGGTGGTAAGGCCCAGAGCACATGGCCAGAGGGCCGCCCTGCAGGGAAGGGAATGTGAGGCCAGCTAGACCTGCAGGGGATGCCAGTTAACTCCCAACACCACGCCCAGGAGAATGAGCGAACCTGTGAATAGCAGATTCAAGTGCCCAAGCTGTTTTCTCCATCTGCACTGCCCTGGGCTGTGTGGACACTGGCTGGCAAGACTCACTGCTGGCCTGACCCTCATCTGGAAAAGGAGGACGTTGGACCAGGCAGGCCCCAAATCCCATTGGCTGTGCTGTACTAAGTTCTGGAAGCCATGAAATTACCCGAGAGTCTCAGACACCTCCAGAAGAGAGGCCCTGGGGCAGGGAAGATGAGTGTCTCCAATCTGATTTCTTTAGCCTACATCTGCCTTAGGTTAGACAGTCAAGTGTACTGGGAGTCATCTAGGCTCTGCCCAAACAACATTCATTCATTCACCAACATTCCCTAAACATAATGGTCCTAGGCCTTCTCTCTCTTCCATCCATCCATCCATCCATCCATCCATCCATCCATCTATTAATCATTATTGAATCATAAGTCAGGTGCTCTATTAGGCTTAGAGTCAGCAAACCCAGACATGGTCCTAGCCCTAATGGAGCCTACTGGGTTTTGGAGAAGAGATATTAATCAAATAATCACCAAACAAATGTCACAAGTGCTACTAAGGAGATATGCCTGGGGTTTTAAGAGAAAATGATGCAGGCATGGTGGTACACACCTGTAATCCAAGGAGCTGAGGCAGGAGGCCAACCTGGGCAACTTAGCAAGACCGTGTCTCAAAATAAAAAGAGCTGGAAGTGTAGCTCAGTGCTAGCACATGTAAGGCCCTGGGTTTCATTACCTGCACCAATAAAAGAAAAAAAATGAAGAAACTGTCTTTTCTTTAGTGCAACAGTGAATTGATAAAAGAGTTTTTAGCCAGAGAAGTAACATGATCAGATTTAAATTTAGAAAATTTCCCGGTGCATGCTTGTAATCCTAGCATTTGGGAGGATGAGATGGGAGGATGGCGGTTCATGGCCAGCCTCAGCTACTACTTAGTGAGGCCCTTTGCAAATCAGTGAGACCCTGTTTCAAAATAAAGAATAAGAATAAAAAAATAGGGCTGGGTGTGTAGCTCGGAGGTAGACTGCCCCTGGGTTCCATCCCCAGTATTGAAAAAAAAAAAAAAAGTATATGAAAGGAAAATTGGACCTAGTGAGTTTGGAAACCAGTGAGGAGGCCACGGTCTAAATTCAAAGGAGAGAGAGTTGTAGTTTGGACTAAGGTGTTGGGGTGGAGAAATATCTAAAAGGTAAATTTGCTAAGACTCGAGGTTGGGTTAGACATGAGGAGACTGAGGGAGAGAGGTATAAAAAGGTAATTGCCAGCCAGGCATGGTGGCGCACACTTGTGATCCCAGTACTTGGGAGGCTGAGACAGAAGGTCTGCAGGATTAAGGCCAGCCTCAGCCTTAGCAACTCAGCGAAGTCTTCAGCAATTGTTTCAAAATATAGTGCTGGAAGCATTGCTCAAAGGTAAAATGCCCGTGGGTTTAATCCCCAGTACAGCAAAAAGAAATAAATAAATAAAAAGAGAAGAAGAAAACAAAGAGGAAGGTGATTGTCAGGACTCAGGCACAGGCAAAGGAGATGGGGAGGACAGGCCGGGCAGGCCTGGGCAGTACGATATGAGCTCAGCTTCGGATATGTTGAGTTTGGCAAGCCTTTAAGATAACCAAGAAGAGATGACCAATAACAATAGCTAACACTCCTGAGCACGTACACACACCCGGCACTGTACTCATATTGGCTGTGTTGCCTTCAGTCATTCTGTGAGGGAGATGACATTAGCATCTCCATTTTCCTGAAGAATCTGAGATAAAGTAGGCAGGCCACTGGACATACTGGTCTAAGGCTCAAAAGATCTGGGCTAGAGATCGAGAGTTGTCAGGCAGGAGCAGAAGCTGAAGCCATGGTCAAATGAAATTGTGTAAGGACAGAAGAGAACAGCTTCCTTCCCCTCTTACCCACACCCAACCTGCCAGGCCCACACAGACCTGCTCAGACTGGGCAGCAAATGGTGGGCCTGTTTTTTGGGTGATGGTGTTTTTCCCTCTTTTTTTAAATTTTTTTTTTTCTTTTTTGGCAGGACTGGAGATTGAACCAAAAAGTGCTCTACCACTGAGCCATCTCCCCAGCTCATTGATTGATTGATTGATTGGTTGATTATAGCACTGAGGATTGAATCCAGGGGCATTCTGCCTCTAAGCTACGCCCCAGCCCTTTTAATTTTTTATTGCTGAAAGTCTCACGAAATTATCCAACCTGTGATCCTCTTGTATCAGCCTCCTAAGTACTGGTATTATAGGCATGCACCACTAAACCTGGCTTTTATTTATTTATTTTTATTATTTTTAAAAATTTTTTGCAGTACTGGGGATGAAACCCAGGGGCGTTCTACCTCCGAGCAACACCCCCAAGCCCTATTTTTTATTCTTTATTTTGAAACAGGGTCTCACTGAGTTGCAAAGGCCTCAGTAAGTAGCTGAGGCTGGCTTTGAACCTGCACGATCCTTCTGTCTCAGCCTCCCAAATGCTGGGATTACAAGTGTGCGCCACCACGCCCAGTATGGCTTTTATTTTTATTTATTTAATTAATTCATTTTTTTTTCCTGTACTGGGGATTGAACCCAGGGGCATTCTACCTCTGAGTTACACTCCTAAACCTATTTTTTATTTTTTATCTTGAAACATGGTTTCACTAAGTTGCAGAGGGCCTAAGTAGCTGAGGCTGGCCACAAACCTGCAATCCTCCTGTCTCAGCTTTGCAAGTACTTAGATAACAAGCATGGGCCATGATGTCTGACTTTATTTTTTATTTTGAGACAGGGTCTCGCCAAGTTGCCCAGGGTGGCCTTGAACTTGCCATCCTCCTGCCTCAGCCTCCCTAGTAGCTAGGATTCCAGGTGTGAGCCACTATGCCCAACTTAGAGCATATTTTTTCAAGATGGCCACCGCAAAATTTTCCATTCCCCAGGTGTCTACTTTCCATCGGGAGGTGGAGTCTAACTGCCTCGCCATCACTTCGGCAGGCTTGTGGCTTGCTTGTACCTAGTGAATTCAGATGCAGTAACACTTCAGAAATTCTCAAGCCCGGGGCAGAAACCCCAAGGCCTCCAAGATGTGAGGAAGCCTTGGCCATGTAGGTGCACCAGGAAATAGCCAGGGAGAACCACCAGACACGACCTCCTGCACTCCTGGCTGAGATAACCCTCTGCATAACCAGATGCTCAAGTTTCCCTACGGTTTGGTAGTGTGTTTCATAGCAAAAGTAAGAAGCTCTATTTCTGTATTTCCATGGCCGCAGGAGGAACAGGGTAGTTAGTAGCTTTCACCTGCTTCTGCCCATTGACGACACCTCCCAATTCTCCCATCTCAGCCTGTATGAGAATTGTTATAAATGTATCTGGCAGGCTAGCCAGGCCTGCGAGCCCCTGCAGGGGAGATGGCAGAAACTGTCTTTATTGCCTTGTACTCCCAGTG
Organism: Muscardinus avellanarius; assembly: GCF_963383645.1. Taxonomy (NCBI): domain Eukaryota; kingdom Metazoa; phylum Chordata; class Mammalia; order Rodentia; family Gliridae; genus Muscardinus; species Muscardinus avellanarius. The sequence goes on along the minus strand of NC_137786.1, from coordinate 192,208,694 downwards.
GCCAGCACAGAGCTGGCACAGCAGAGAATCAGCAAACACTTCCTACATGTGCGCCCCACAGTTGTCTGATGCTTATTTCCTGGGTAGGATCATCAGGAGTGGGGCTCTTGAACTTCCAAGGACACCAGGAAACTGTCAGGAACCTCTTGCTGGCTGCCTCACACCAGGCTGAAAGCAATTTTACTAAGAGTCATCTTTTGAATGCAACATTTTGACTGAAACAATGACTCGATTGAAAATGGCTATTCCCCAGTTGCTGGATATTTGTTCCTGTACTGTCAGTAGTTTTCATACTTTATCAGACAATTTTCAATGCTCCAAAGGATTTTAAGCATTTCTGTCCATTTGTAGAACGTTTCAAGGTTTTTTCCTAATTTCTCATAATTTGTTTTTAGCTTACTTTTACTGCTCTTCAATATTTGTAACAGTAGAAAATTGGAACTGTGTGACTGATTAGTGGACGGTTTAAATAAATTAATATATAACGTACATTTTTTATAAAATATGTATGGGCACACATTTGTCTAGAATGATATTACCAATGGTTCTCAACCAGCAAGCTTGAAAAAATACTGATTCCCAAGCTCAGCTCCAGAAAGCAGAGACCTGCTGCAGTGGGAGGAGGCACCAGATATCTGCTGCCTCTGCTGCTGTCACTGCCGCCGCCGCCACCTCCTCCTCCTCCTCCTCCTCCTCCTCCTCCTCCTCCTCCTCCTCCTCCTCCTCCTTCTCCTCTTAGTACTGGGGATTGAACCCAGGGAAATCCTATCTCTGAGCTACACCTCCAGCTCTTTTTTATTATTATTTTGAAATCATCTCATGAAGTTACTGCATGCTCAAACCTGCGATCCTCCCATCTCAGCCTCCCAAGTACTGGTGTTATAGGTAGTGCTCCCCTGCATCTGATCACATCTATATTTTTTAAAGAGTTCCTTGGTAATCCTGATGTACAGCTGGGATGCAGGACCATGGCACCATGGCAGAGGAATAAAGGTATTTTAACTAAGTGCTCATTCCGTGCATGGGTAAGTGGACGCTCCAAGAGCCTTGCTCTGGGGCTCTTCTTGGAGGTGCCTGAGGACCTGAGGCTGGGTCTCCTGGCCTAGTTGCCCTCTTCTCTCTTTCCTATTCCAGGTGTGAGCAGAAGTCATCTCTAGGTGGGGTTATAAAAGTTGTTTAAACTCTCTTTTGCAGGTCTGTTTTCTAATGTTTCACTAAAAGTATGAATTGCTTTGGGCATAAGATAAAAGCAAAGAATAAAAAAAGAATTAAGGAGTTCTATTAAAGGCATCATCTTTATAGTACTACTATTCTCCCGTGAGCACTGTCTCTTCAAATTGTAGTCAGCGGCCTTTAGCAAACTTGTGGCTCAGACCAAGGGGCTCACAGATCATAACTCTGAGCCCAGACCTAGGGAAACCAGAATGCTTGGGTGCACAGATCCCTGGGGCCTGGGCCTCCCAAGGGGGAGCGGATGAAGCAGAGGCCCTAGAGAAAAGGTGCCGGGCTCTGAGCCACCAGAGGGCCACAGAACTGGACCCGAGGCTCCTCGCAAGGCGTCTCCAGTGACTATCAGGGAGATGGCTTCAGGAAAGAGAACTTGGGCCTAGTTCTTAAAGAAGATAGCAGGAAAGGGACCTTTAGGATTGAGGGATGGGGCCTGTATAATGCTAAAGAGACTGGAATTAATAAAAATGGGGACGGGACAGTAGTAGGATGTAAGTACATGAAGGCAGAGACTTTCCGTGTGTGTGTGTGTGTGTGTGTGTATTACTGGAGATTGAACCCAGGGGGCTTTTACCTTTGAGCTACACTACCAGCCCAATTCTATTTTATTTTGTGGTATAGGGTATTAAACCCAGAGGCCTTCTAACTCTGAATTATAGACCCCAGCCCTGTTTTATTTCATTCTTATTTTGAAACAGGGTCTAAGTTGTTGAAGGTCTCACTAAGGATGAGACTGGCCTAGAACCTGCAATCCTCCTGTCTCGGCCTCCCAAGTACTAGGATTACAGGCATGCACCTCCACACCTGGCTTCATGTCTGTTCTGTGTATGCAGCTATATATGAGAATAGTGCCTAGAATACAATATATATATTAAATTAATATTTATTAATCAAATGCACAATTGTGGACATTGGTAGTGGAGGAGGAATGAAGACAGAAAAGGGATGCAAGTGTTTAAGTGCAGGGCAAAAAAGAAAGGAAGGAATTTTTACTTATTGAGTACCTGCTATTTGTTAGTTACTGTGCTAATAATAAGCTCTTTCAATTATATATTGACTTTTCCAGTGCTGGGGATTGAACTTCTATTATATATTGAACTTCTAGTATTGAACTTCTATTATATATTGACTTTTCCAGTGCTGGGGATTGAACTTCTAGTATGTGGGCCTTCCCACGTACTAGAAGGGTGCTCTTCCACTGAGCTATATCCTCCAGACCTTTTTTAAATTTTTAATTTTGAGATAGGGTGTTACTAAGTTTCAAAAGCTGGCCTTGAACTTGCAATCCTCCTGCCTCAGCCTCTCAAGTAGCTGGAATTAAAGACATTTGTCACCATGGAGAGTTTTTTTTTTGTGTGTGTGTGGGGGGGGGGTCTGGGGAAGGAACCCAAGGAGCATTTAGCCTCTAAGCTACACACCTTGCCCTATTTTTTATTCTTTATTTTGAAACAGGTCTCACTGAGTTGCAAAGGGCCTTACTAAGTAGCTGAGGCTGGCCGCAAACCGAGATCCTCTTGTTTCAGCTTCCCAAGTGCTGGGATTACAAGCGTGTGCCGCCACGCCCGGTGCCATGAGGAGTTTTTTCATACTGAACTTGCTTGTTTCTGTGCTAGGGATCTAACTCAGTGGTGAAGGCTTGCATAACATGCACAAGGCCCTGGATTCAATCTCCAGTACTGCAAAAAAGGAAAGGAAGGAAGGAAGGAAGGAAGGAAGGAAGGAAGGAAGGAAGGAAGGAAGGAAGGAAGGGAGGGGAGAAAGGAAGAAAGGAAGAAAGAAAATAAGAAAATTAAAGTTTATATATTTTTGACTAGTTTATACTAGTTATTTTATTTTATATTTTGTACTACTGGAGAATTGAACTCAGAGTCATACTACCTCTGAGCTACACCCCAGCCCTATTTTATTTTTATTTTTATTTTGAAACAGTCTCACTGAGTTGCAGAGTACCTAAATTGCTGAGGCTAGCTGCAAATCTGTGAACCTCCTGTCTCAGCCTCCCAGGACTGGGATTACCTGTATGTGACACTATATCCAGCTTAAACTAGTTATTTTGCCATGGGGCATGGTGGCCCATGCTTGTAATTGGGAGGCTGAGACTGGAGGAGTACGGTTCAAGGACAGCCTCAGCTACTTAGTGAGGCCCTCCACAATTTAGTGAGACCCTGTTTCAGAAAAAGAATAAAAATAGGTCAAAGGGTGTAGCTTGGAGGTTGAATGCCCCTAGGTTCCATCCCCAGACCTGCCAAAAAAAAAAAAAAAAGTTATTTTAATGTTTAACTTTTTTGGCAGCGCTGGGGATCAAGCATGCTAGGCAACCATTACACCACCAAGCTATGCTTCCAGCCCTCTAATATTTAATTTTGTTCATTTTTGTGGCCCTGGGGATTGAACCCAAGGATACTCTACCACTAAGCTACATTTTTAAATAGAGCTCACTAAGTTGCTGAGGCTGCCCTCAAACTTTCAATCTTTTTCTTTTTCTTTTTTTCAGTAGTGGGGATGGAACTCAGGGCATTCTACCTCCAAGCTACACCCCTAACCCCATATTTTTATTCTTTGTTTTGAAACAGGGTCTTACTGAGTTGCAAAGGGCCTCACTAAGTAGCTGAGGCTGGGTGCAAACTGAGATCCTCCTATCTCAGCCTCCCAGATGCTGGGATTACAAGCGTGTGCCACCATGTTTGGTTTTCAATCTTCTTTTCTCAGCCTCCCAAGTACTGAGATCACATGTGAATGTCACAGAACCCGGCTAATTGTTCTTTCTTTTCTCTTCTTTTCTTTTCTTTCTTTCCTTTTTTATTTTTTATTTTTTATTTTTTGCAGTACTGGGGATGGAACCCAGGGTCATTGTACCTTTGAGTTACACCTCCAGCCTTATTTTTTAGTCTTTTTGTTTTTGAAACAAGGCTTCACTGAGTTGCGAAGGGCCTTGCTAAGTAGCTGAGGCTGTCCATGACCCGCGATCCTCCAGTCTCTGCCTCCTGCATGCTGGGATTACAAGCATGTACCACCATGCCAGGCTACTTGTTATTTCTTTAATTTTTTTTTTTCGGGTCTGGGGATGGAACCCAGGGGCATTTGACCTCCGAGCTATACCCCCTGCCCTATTTTTTATTCTTTATTTTGAAACCGGGTGTCACTGAGTTGCAGAGGGCCTCACTAAGTAGCTGAGACTGTCCGCGAACCATGATCCTCCAGGTCTCAGCCTCCCAAATGCTGGGATTACAAGCGTGCGCCACCACGCCCGGCTATTTCTTTAATTTTTTATTTTGAAAAATGTGAAGCCTACAGAAAGTTGCAAATTTGCAAATACTACAGTGAATATCCATGTATCTAGATTTACCAATTGTTGACATTTTGTAACATTTGCTTTATCTTTTATTTTTTTGTACTGCTTGAAAATTGATTGCAGAAATCATGACATCTCAGCTCTAAAACTTCAGTGTGTATTTCCAATGAAAAGGAACATTCTCCTATATAACTATGATACTATTCTTATACTATTTGTTGCACTACCATTAACTAATGTAAAACCTATACTTGGATTTTTCCAAATGCCTTTTGTGGCCTTTTCTCTCCCCTTTAATCCAGGATCTAATTAAGGATTGCATATTGCCATTAGTTTTGTCTCTCCATCTTTTTATTCTTCTTAAATATAGGATAGCTTTTTATCAGTTATTTTGTTATAGCAACACAGAACAGCCTAAAACACTTTGTTTTGAATGATGATAACATGAATATATGCAATTATCAAAACTCATGACACTAAGTGGGGTGTAGTGGCACACGCTTATAACCTCAGAACTTGGGAGTATTTTGTTATAGCAACAATCTGGATAGCCTTCTTTTTTAGAAAAAATTGAAATATAATTTGCATACAATAAGATGTATAGGTATTATATATTTAGTGTAATGAGTTGTTTTTTGTTTTGTTTTGTTTTTAGTACTAGGAATTGAACCCAGGGGCATTCTATCTCCGAACTACATCCCCAGCCCTATTTTTTTAATTCTTTATTCTGAAACAGGGTCTTGCTAAGCTGCAGAGATCTTCACTAAGTAGCTGAGGCTGGCTGAGAACCTGTGATCCTACTGTCTCGGTCTCCCAAGTACTGAGATTATAACCGTGCGCCACTACACCCAGCTTAGTGTCATGAGTTTTGATAATTGCATATATCCATGTTATCACCATTCAGAACAAAGTGTTTTAGGCTGTTCTGTGTTGCTATAACAAAATACCTGATACTAAGTAATATATAAAGAAAAGAGGTTTATTTGGCTTACGATCCTTGTTGCTGGAAAGTCTAAACAGCATGGCATCTGGCCATGAACCTGCGATCCTATCTCTAGTAGTAGGATTGTAGCTTTAAATTCATATCTCTCTCTCTCTCTCTCTCTCTCTCTCTCTCTCTCTCTCTCTCTCTCTCGCATGCTTGTAATCCCAGTGCTCGGGAGGCAGAGACAGGATGATCGCGCAGGTGCTGGTTTAAGAGACCCTGTTTCCAAAATAAAAAAGTATAAAATAGGTCTGGGAGTGTACCCCGGAGGAAGAAGGACTTCCAGGAACCCCAGTACCACCAAAAAATAAAAGAAAGAAAGAAAGAAAGAAAGAAAGAAAGAAAGAAAGAAAGAAAGAAAGAAAGAAAGAAAGAAATTACATCTCTCTGATAACTAATGGTGTTGGACTTCATTTCATATGCTTACTGGCCATTCACACATCTTTGTGAGCTGGGTGTGGTGGTACACAACTGTAATCCCAGTACTTGGAAGGCTGAGACAGGAGGATCACAGGTTCAGTGCCAGCCTCAGTAATTTAGCGAGACTTTCAGCAACTTAGCAAGACCCTGTTTTGTTTGTTTGTTTGTTTGGTGGTACTGGGGTTCCTGGAAACCCTTCTATTTCCGGGCTACACTCCCAGACCTATTTTTATACTTTATTTGGAAACAGGGTCTCTTAAGCCAGCGTGGTTGGCTTCAAACCTGCGCGATCCTCCTGTCTCCGCCTCCCAAGCGCAGGGATTACAAGCGTGCGCCACCACGCCCGGCTAACAAGACTCTGTTTTAAAACAAAAAAAGAAAAGGGGCTGGGGGTATAGTTCAGCACGAGAATGCCCAGGGTTTAATCCCATAAACACACACATACAAAGATTTTTTTGTGTGTGAAGTGTTTTTAAGTCTTTTGGCTGTGTGTGTCTTGCTGGGGATGAAGCCCCAGGTGCCAGGGGTACTAGACAAGTCTTCAACCATTGAGCTATACTCCCAGCTCCTGGCCATTTTTTATTTTAGTTTTTACTAATTATAGATTTGCAGAAATTCTTTGTATATTCTAGATATAAGTTCTTTGTCAGATATACATTCTGTTGGTAGTTTTCTATCATGGATTACCTGTGTGTGTGTGTGTGTGTGTGTGTGTGTGTGTGTGTGTGTGTTGTGTGTGTGTGTGTGTGTGTGTGGGTACTGGGAGTTGAACCCAGAGGCATTCTACCTTTAACCTATACCACAGCCCAATTTTCTTTCCCTTTCTTTCTTTCTTTCTTTCTTTCTTTCTTTCTTTCTTTCCTTCCTCCCTCCCTCCTTCCCTCCCTCCCTTCTCTCTCTCTCTCTTTCTCTCTCTCTCTCTCTCTCTTTCTCTCTTTCTTTCTTTCTTTCTTTCTTTCTTTCTTTCTTTCTTTCTTTCTTTCTTTTTCCTTCCTTCCATTTCCTTTTCTTTTCTTTTTTTGCAGTACTGGGGATGGAACCCAGGGGCATTCTACCTCTGAGCTACACACTCAGCTCTAGTTTTTTTTATTCTTATTTTGAAACAGGGTCTCACTGAGTTGCAAAAGGCCTTACTCAGTAGTAGCTGAGGCTGTCTGTGGACTGCGATCCTCTTGTCTCAGCCTCCCAAATGCTGGGATTACAAGTGTGTGCCACCATGCCCAACTCCAATTTTATTTCTTATTTGGAAACAAGTTCTCCCTAGGTCGATGAGAGTCGATGAGAGCCTTGCTATGTTGCCAAGGGAAACTTGTGATCCTCCTGTTTCAGTCTCCCAAGTACTGGGATTATAGGTGTGCACCACTGCACCTGGCTTGATAGTAATTTTTTAATGCTGTCTACGTGCATTAGTTGGCACTTTTCTGTAAAGAATAGTTTTCTCTTCCCACCTCTTTGAAAATATTATTATTATTATTATTATTATTATTATTGGCATTATTTTACTTCAGTGTGTATGTTGTATACTGGGGATTAAACCCAGGGGCATTCTACCTCCTAGCTACACCCCCAACCTCATTTTATTTTTATTTTGAAACAGGCTCTAGCTAGGTTAGAGAGTCTCACTACTTGTTGAGACTGTCCTCAAACGTTTGATACTCCTGTCTCAGCCTCCCAAGTACTGGAATTACAGGCATGTACCACGATGGAATTACAGGCACCATGCTTGGCTAGTCTAAGAATTTTATACAGTGTGTCAGATGTGTGGGCTTGTATATTTCCATGTGAATCTGAAAAGTGATAACAGGGTCCCTGTTAAGACATGTTGAGGCCCTTAACTTTTCCCTTCCTGAAAAAAAGAGTCTGAAAGCCATCTGGGATGCGTGAGAAGTCAGGCATGTGTTGGATGTTCATATGTGGAGGAGTGGGAAGAGGGAGGGGAACCTCTTTGGCCAAGAGCCGGGTACCAAAGAGAAGAAGCAGAGTGAGGAGGGTGTCTCTGAAAGGGGGGCCCACGTGGTGGCGCACGCTTGTAATCCCAGCATTTGGAAGGCTGAGACCTGGAGGATCACGGTTCGCGGACAGCCTCAGCTACTTAGTGAGGCCCTCTGCAACTCAGTGAGACCCGGTTTCAAAATAAAGAATAAAAAATAGGGTGGGGGGTGTCACTCGGAGGTCAAAATGCCCCTGGGTTCCATCCCCAGACCCGCAAAAAAAAAAAGGGGGGGGCCCAGCTTGGGGAGTTGGAACCCAAGTGGGATAAGGAGAGTGCCCAATCAAGAGGGTAGCCCCACCAGCGGGGTCACACACACCTATATCCCACCTACATAGGAGGCTGAGTCAGGAAGATGGCAAGCTCAAAGCCATTCTCCCATAGCTGGTATGGTGGCACACACCTGAAATCCCAGCATTTGGAGAGCTGAGACAGGAATACTATACAGTTTTGGGGCTAGCCTCAGCAGTTTAGCTGGACCATGTTTCAAAATTTTAAAAATATAAAAAATTAAAAGAGCTGGGGGCACAGTTCAGAGGTAGAATGACTCTAGGTTTAATCCTCAATACCAAATAAATAAATAAGTAAGTAAGTAAATAAATAAATAAATAAGCCGGGCGTGGTGGCACACGCTTGTAATTCCCGCACTTGGGAGGCAGAGACACGAGGATCGCGCAGGTTCGAAGCCAGCCGCGCTGGTGTAAGAGACCCTGTTTCAAAAATATAAAATAGGTCTGGGAGTGTAGCCCAGAGGAAGAAGGGCTTCCAGGAACCCCAGTACCACCAATAAATAAATAAATAAATAAATAAATAAATAAATAAATAAATAAATAAAATAGCCAGGTGTGGTGGTGCACACTTGTAATCCCAGCATTTGGGAGGCTGAGACTGCAGTATCGTGGTTTAAAGACAGATTCAGCTACTTAGTGAGGCCCTCTGCAACTCAGTGAGACCCTGTTTCAAAATAAAGAATAAAAAATGGGGCAGGCGATGTAGTTCGGAGGTCAAATGCCCCTGAGCTCCATTCCCAGACCCGCAAAAAAAAAAAAAAAAAAAAAAAAAAGAGGTAATTATAGATATAACTGTGTATACAACTTTGTCCACTGAATGGGAACAGCAACATCTGAAAGCAACAAGTGAAGGTAGCATCTCGATCTGGGTTTCTAAATACGATTCTCCAAGAAAAGGAGCTGGGGCCCCTTGGCGAAATGGCTGGATCCGAGGAGATGAGCTTGAGACATGTATTTTGGTATTTTATTTTCCCTCCCTCCCTTCCTTCCTTTCTTTCTCTTGGTATTTGGCCCTAATTCCTGGATTTAAGGGACCCTCCTGCCTCAGCCTCTGGAGTAGCTGGGCCTGCAGCTCACGCCACTGTGCCTGGCCTCACCTGGCATTTTATTATGCCGACAAGCCAGGAAGTACTCAAAAGAGTAACAGCGACACTGTCAAATGGGTAGAAGCCAGCTCGGAGGGCTTGCGTTGGTCACATCTGGGGAAATTTGTATATCAAAATAATGATAGTAACAATAGAATGCGTTGAACTAGGTAGAAAATGGTATCTACAGATATGAATAAATGAATCATTGAATATTTGATGAGGAATGGGTTATTTACATAGTGTTAAAGCACTTCTTTGTAGAATACTTATTTTGCAAAATACAAAGGGAAATGAGTGACACTGGCAGAGAAGGGTGACAGAAGCCCCCGCAGCAAAGCGATCAAAGTGAACGTCGTCGCCTGTGAGTGGGCTCAGCCCCAGCCCGCGTCGCCTGAGACGCACGAGGAGGGCACAGCAGCATTTCTGGGCTGTTTCTGCCAAAGATGCAGAAGCTAAACCTAATCACAAGAAAACATCAGACAACCAAAACTGTGGGACATTTTACAGAAGAACTGCTCTATAATTTTTTAAAGTGTCAGGATTCTAAAAGCCATCAGGAACAGTTACAGACTAAAGAGATACGACAACTGAATGTATTCCACGATCCTGAATGGAATCATTTTTTTCTAGAAGAGACATTGGGACAATATGTAGGAAAACTTGAATAGGGTTTGAAGATTAGATGGTAGCTATATGGCAATATTTATTTCTGATTTTGACTTTTGATGGTTGTACTGTGGGTATTTATATAGGATAAGTGGGTATTTATATAGGATACTTTCTTTGCTTAGAGAAAACACATCAAAAACATTTGGGAGAAGGTTTAGGGTATTGTATGGGCAGCTCTTCTTTCCTGATTTTTTTTTTCTTTGCAGTACTGGGGATTAAACCCAGGGGACATTCTACCTCTGAGATACACCCCCAGCCCTATATTTTATTCTTATTTTGAAACAGGTTTGCATTAAGTTGCAGAGGGCCTCACAGAGTAGCCGAGGCTGGCCAGGAACCTGTGATCCTCCTGTCTCAGCCTCGCAAATACTTGGATTACAAGCGTGTGCCACCACGCCTGGCTCTTTCCTGACGTATAAAAGACCCATTTCTCTCAGATACTGAGGACTCCTGAGGATGGAGACTGTGATGTGTGGTCCATCAGAGCTCTAGGATTCTGTAGTGTGTACTACCAACAAGTGCTAAATAAATAAAAGTAGTATGCCCGAGGTTATACAGTGTTGTGAGGGACAGCACCCAGTTACACTCAAGCCTGTCTAAACCCAAAGCCCATGCTGACTCCTGGATAGTAAGGGAGATATTTTTCAGGATAGTAATGAATTATTGCTTACCTGGAAACTGAAAATTCTTGGGCATATGCTTGGTTGACTGAATCACATTTTGATTAATCTTTGAACATGGACTATTTTGCATTTACGCTCATAGATCAATGTCAGGTACATCAGTAGGACCATCTAGTGTAAAATAAAATTATTCACTACAGCTGATCGAGGAAAGAGCCTCTGGACAGAAAGCTCTGCTTTTCACAGTTGGCGATTTGTCCTCATAATTACATAGAAAACGGCCCTAGACAGGTGCCAGGACCTGGGTATTTAATATAACTAGCCCCATGATCTTAGACAACCTGCTTGTCCTCAGGGAGTCTCAGTATCCTTCTCTAAAAATGAGGATAAATGCTGGGCATGACAGCACGAGCCTGTAGTCCCAATAATTGGAAGGCTGAGACAGGAGGATTTTAGGTTCAAGCCTAGCTTCAGGAATTTAATGAGACCATATTCCAAAGTAAAAAATAAAAATGCCTGGGGGTGTAGCTTGGAGGTCGAATGTCCCTGAGTTCAATCCCTTGTACCAAAAATAAAATTAAATTAAAAGTTAAAAAACTGGGCCGAGCATGGTGGCACACGTTTGTAAATTTGGGAGACTGAGACAGGAGGATCATGGTTCTTGGCCAGCCTCAGCTACTGAGTGAGGCCCTCCACAGCTTAGTGAGGCCTTGTTTCAAAATAAAGAATAAAAATAGGGCTGGAGGTATAGCTCAGTGGTAGAATGCTTCTGGATTCAATCCCCACTACCACACACACACACACACACACACACACACACACACAAAATTAAAAATTTAAATAGAAACTTCTTGTACTGCCTTCTGTCCTGTAGAGAGATGTTATAATCAGAAAGAAGGAGAAAGGATAAAAATTTTTTTACATTTTAAATTCATTAGCCAGGTGTGGTGGTAAATGATTGTAATCCCCGTACTTGGGAGGCTGAGACAGGAGGATCGCAGGCTCACTGCCAGCCTCAGCTACTTAGGCCCTCTGGAACTTAGTGAGACCCTGTTTCAAAAAAAAAAAAAAAAAAAAAAAAAAAAAATAGGGCTGGAAGTGTAGTTCAGAAGTAGAATGCCCCTAGCTGGGCGTGGTGGCGCATGCTTGTAATTCCAGCATTTGGAAGGCTGAGACAGAAGGATCTGGGTTTGCTGACAGCCTTAGCTACTTAGGGAGGCCTTCTGCAACTTAGACCCTGTTTCAAAATAAGGAACAAAAAAAATAGGGCTAGGTGTAGCTTGGAGGTAAAATGCTCCTGGATTCCATCCCCAGTACGAGAAAAAAAAAAAAGAAGAAAAAGAAGAATTAGAATACCTGGGTTCAATCCCAAGTACTGCAAAACAAGCAAACAAACAAACCCATAAACCCCAACTCCCCCAGGACCAGATTAAATGTATTCAACCAAGGATCATACAAAAAAAAAAAAAAAATATATATATATATATATATATATATATACACATTGCTATGTTTTTTGTTTTAACTGGAAATTTTTTCATGACAAGGCAATGGGCTGGGAAAACTTCACATCTTGTTTGATCAATTATAAGAACCATCAATCCAGAATGAAACTGGAACAGTTTGTGTGTGTGTGTGTGTGTGTGTGTGTGGTACTGGGGTTCCTGGAAGCCCTTCTATCTCCGGGCTACACTCCTAGACCTATTTTTACATTTTTTTAAATTTGGAAACAGGGTCTCCTAAGCCAGCGCGCTTGCGACTGGCTTCGAACCTGCGCGATCCTCCTGTCTCTGCCTCCCAAGCGCGGGGATTACAAGTGTGTGCCACCACGCCCGGCCTCAGTTTTTTGTTTTTGTTTTTGTTTTTTGGTACTGGGGATGGAACCAAGGGGCATTCTACCTCCAAGCTATACCCTAAGCCCTATTTTTTCTTTATTTTGAAACAGGGTCTCACTGAGTTGCAGGCAGCCTCATCAAGTATCTGAGGCTGTCTGCAAACTGCAATCCTCTTGTCTCAGCCTCCCGAATGCTGAGATTACAAGTATGCACCACCATGCCTGGCTCTGAACCCAGATTTAAATGTTACTTCATAGCCTATAGTGTGTTTCCTCTTAATTATATGGAATAAAAAACAATTCTCTATGGCTTGATAGCTTGGGGATTGATGGTGGGGGTTATTTACTGTGAGTGTACATTAGAACTGCCTGGGGAAATTTAAATAACACAGGTGTGTCACCTAACACCAATTACATTGCTTGGGGGTAGAGCCTAGGAACTCTTTTAAAGCTCTCAGGTAATTTTATTGGATAATAAGGTCTTACAGCTACACAAAAGAATGATATGAAAAAACTAAAATGTGCCCGGCATGGTGGTGCACACTTGTAATCTCCGTGCTTGGGAGGCTGAGACAGGAGGATCGCAGAGGTTTCAAGCCAGCCTCAGCTACTTAGTGAGACCCTGTTCCAAATAAAGTATAAAATAAGTCTGGGAGTATAGCCTGGAGATAGAAAAGCCTCTGAGTTCCACCCTCAGTAGAGAGAGAGAGAGAGAGAGAGAGAGAGAGAGAGAGTCCAATAACTTGTTATTGGGCTCTTGATTCTATGACATTATCTTGGTCCTGGATTCCCTTATTAATTCTAAAGGTTTGGGGATGTTCTCCAATTTTTTTTTCTTTTCTTTTTGAGGGTCTGGAGATGGAACCCAGGGGCATTCTACCTCTGAGCTCCACCCTCTGCCCTTTTTGTTTATTCTTTATTTTGAAACGGTCTCACTAAGTTGCAGAGGGCCTCACTAAGTAGCTGAGGCTGTCTGCAAACCGCGATCCTCCTGTCTCAGCCTCCCGAATGCTGGGATTACAAACTAGGATTACAAGCATGTGCCACCATGCCTGGCTCTCCAATTTTTTTTTTTTTTTTTGTTCTCCACATTTTATGGCATAATATTATATTGTCTGCAACTTTTTCCCAATAGTTTTAAGTCTTTTACTTTTGTTCTAGGTCTTATCATACTGGTAAAAATTGTTGTGTGTGTGTGTGTTGGGGGGGGGGTTCTGGGGATTGAATCCAGGGGCATTCTACCTCTGACCTGAAGCTGGTCTCAAATCTGTGATCCTTCTGTCTCAGCCTCTTAAGTACTGGAGTTACAAGCATGTGTCACCATGTCCAGCTAAGAACTTCTAAAATAATATTAAATAATAGCATCAGAGCCGGGTGTGGTGGCCCCCAGCATTCGGGAGGCTGAGACTGGAGGATCATGGTTCGTGGACAGACTCAGCTACTTAGTGGGGCCCCCTGGAACTCAGTGAGACCTGGTTTCAAAATAAAGAATAAAAAATAGGGCAGGGGGTGTAACTCGGAGGTCGAATTCCATTGTGTTCCATCCCCAGACCCACAAAAAATAAATAAATAAATAAAAATAAAAAAATAGCATCAGTAATAAATGTTTATTCTCTTTATTTAGTTTTGTTTTCGTAGTACTGGGGATTGAACCATTAGTAGTGGGCTCTACCACTGAGCTACATCCTGCCCTTTTTTGTTTTTTATTTTGAGACAGGCTCTAAGTTGCCAAAACTTGAACTTGCCATTCTCCGATCTCAGCCTAAGTACTAGTATTACAAACCTGCACCATTACATCTGACATTTTTTTATTTTGTATTTTAGTGAGAATGTCTCTAACCTGTCACTGTAAAGGAATGTTTGTGTATGTCTGAGAGAGAGAGAGAGAGAGAGAGAGAGAGAGAGAGAGAGAGAGAGAGAGAGAGAGAGTCTCTTAAAAGAAACATTTGACAGCACGTGGAGGCACATGCTTGCAATCCCAGTTCCTGGGAGACTGAGGTAAGAGGATTGCAGGTCGGAAGCCAGTTTCAGCAACTCAGTGAGGCCCTTGGAAACTTAGGCCCTGTTTCAAAAATTTAAAAAAGAGCTGGGCATGGTGCCCAGGTTTGTAATCTCAGCATATGGGAGGCTGAGAAAGGAGGGTGGCAGCCTCAGCAACTTAGTGAGGCCCTTTGTAACTCAGTGAAACCCTGTTTCAAAAATAAAAAAGATTAAAAAATAGGGCTGGGGGTGTCGCTCGGAGGTACAATGCCCCTGGGCTCCATCCCTGGTACTGCAAAAAAAAAAAAAAAAAAAAAAAAAAAAAAAGAATAAAAAATAGGGTTGGGATGTAACTCAGGGGTAGAATGCCCCTGGGTTCCACCCCCAGTACCAAATAAATAAATAAATAAAGCTGGGCGTGGTGGCGCACGATTGTAAAAGGATCGCGGTGGTACGGAGCCAGTCTCACTGGCTTAAGAGACCCTGTTTCCACATAAAAAAGTTAAAAAATAGGTCTGGGAGTGTAGCCCGTGGGAGTGTAGCCCGGAGGTAGAAGGACTTCCAGGAACCCCAGTACCACCAAATAAATAAATAAATAAATAAAAATAAATAAATAAATAAAAATTTAAAAAAGGGCTGGAGGGCCAGGCATGGTGGTGCACACTTGTAATCCCCGCGCTTGGGAGGCAGAGACAGGAGGATTGCGCAGGTTCGAAGCCAGCCTTGCTGGTTTAAGAGACCCTGTTTCCAAATTAAAAAATAGGTCTGGGAGTGTAGCCCGAAGTAGAAGGGTTTCCAGGAACCCCAGTATCACCAAAAAAAAAAAAAAAAAAAAGTCAGGTGTGGTGGTGCACACTTAAAATCCCAGCATTCGGGAAGCTGAGACAGGAGGATCTCGATTCAAAGACAGCCTCAGCTACTTAGTGAGACCCTCTGCAATTCAGTGAGATCTGGTTTCAAAATAAAGAATAAAAATAGGGCAGGGGCTGTAGCTTGGAGGTCGAATGCCCCTGGGTTCTGTCCCCAGACCCGCAAAAAAAAAGGGGGGGGGGCTGGAGGTGTAGCTCAGAGGTAGAATGATAGAAGGATCCTGGTTTCAATCCCCAGCACCAAAACAAAACAAAATGAAATGAAAGAAACATTTGGTTACTTGTGTTTTTCTAACACATTGTTTAAACTTTTTGAGATAGTTGCAAGTCTGCAGAACTTTCTAAAGATAGTAGAAAGGTCCCTCCCTGTTTACCTTTCCGCTCAGTTTCCTCTAATGGCTACACTTTATGTAGTAAATATGAAACTTAATACTATAGAAAATGTAAAAATGTGAAACCATATTCTTGTTTGGGGGAGTGCTTGGGATTCAACCCAGGGGCATTCTATCTCCCAGCTACACCCCCAGCCCTATTTCATTTTTTATTTGGAAACAGGGTCTTGCTAACTTGCTGAAGCTGGCTTTGAACCTGCAATCCTCCTGTCTCAGTCTCCCAAGTACTGGGATTTACAGGTATGCGCCACCATGCCCAGGTCCTATACTCATGAGTATTTTCTCATGAGTATCAGTTTGTGGTTCTGTACTTCTGTTATTTTATCAAGAGTACCAATTTGTGTAGCTATGATTACCATTAAGATATAGAATCACCACAAAGATCTCCCTCATTCTATTCCTTTTTTTGTGCATGTGTGTGACACTGGACATTGAACCCAGGGGTGTTCTATTTCTGACCTATACCCCCAGATTTATTTTCTAATTTATTTTGAAACAGGGTCTCATTAAATTGTAGGGAGCCTAGATAAACTGCTGAGGCTAACTTTGAACCTGCCATCCTTCAGTCTCAGCCTCCCAAGTACTGGGATTACAGGCATGTACAACCATACCTGGTTTATTCTATTCCTTTATAACATCTCCTCCTGCATCACCATTCTAACCCCTGGAAACCACTAATCACTTCTCCATTACTGAAAAAAGTTTTGTTTTTCCTATTTTTGCAGTACTGAGGATTGAACCCAGAGCCTCATAGTTACACAGCTAGGCAAGTGCAATACCACTGAGCTGTATACTACTAAACTACTGACCATCCCTGCCAGCTCCTGTGTGTGTGTGTGTGTGTGTGTGTGTGTGTGTGTGTGTGTGTGTGTTACTGGGAATTGAACCCAGAGGCATTCTAGCTTTGAGCTATACCCCCAGTCAGATTTTATTTCTTATTTGGAAATAGGATCTGGCTAGGTTGATGAGAGTCTCCCTACTTGCTGTGGCTGGTTTTGAACCTGTGATCTTCCTGTCTCAGCCTCCCAAGTACTGGGATTACAAATGTGCACCACCATGCCAGGCTTTTGTTTTGTTCTGTTTTAATCAGGGTTTGACTAAAATCAAGGCTGGCCTAAACTTTGCAATCCTCCTGCCTCAGCCTCCCAAATACTGGGATTACAAGCATGTGGCACCGCGCCCGGCTAGCCTGTTCTATTTGATAGATATTTAAGTGGTTTCCAGTCCTTTGTAATTACTGATAATGCGGCAGTGAACCCTCCAGGACACGGTGTTTGTACCCATGTGAGGGCGAATATAGGGTAAATTCTTGGTAGTGAAATTGCTAGGTCAAAGGTTCACATATTTAGGTTGTAAAAGCTGCTGTTAAATTGCCTTCAATACCTTTATAATACCACCAACAATAAACAAGAATGTCTTTCTCTACAAGTACCTTTTCCAATCTGACAGCTAAAGAATTGAGTTTCACCTTAATTGTGACTTGCAATTTTCCCATTATGATGTGGTCAAATGTCTTTTCACTTGCCAAATGCCACTGTATCACTTTTCTGCTAGCTGTGTGTTCATATCCTTTGCCCATTCGTGAGATTGTTTTAAATCAGCGTTTACCAACAAAAACACCATTTTCCAATTTTTATTTGCCCAGGGACTTCCTCAGAGGCAGGAGACTCTCCCCACAGGTATTTAGGGACATTCACAATTACTCCAACTCTCTCTTCTAACCACCTCCTTCCCTCACGCCCATGTCCGTTCTCTGGCCCTTTCTGGTCTCCTCCACCTCCCCCATCCCTCCCATCTCTCCCCTCTGAAACCTCCCCCATCGCTCAGGTCTGGCCTCTTCACCTGTCTGGGGAGCCTGTCTTAGTAACCAGTGTCCACACCACCCGCCTCGCTCTCAGGTGAACCTCATGACCACCTGGCCGGATCCTACACCCCGCCTTGCCCGCCGCCTGCCCCAGCCCAGCTCGCTGCTCGGCGGCGCCCAGTGGGCGAGGGCGTCAGTTTTCCATCCATTCGTCAGCGCTCACCGGGCGCAGGTCTCCCGCCCTGGGCCGGGGGCTGTGTGAGGCCGGCTGAAGCCCCTCTCCGTCCAGCCGCCGCCTCCGTGTCTGGGGGTTGGACTAATAAGCAACAAACAAGACGGTAAACACACAGCTAATAAAAATGTCAATTAAGTGCAATCAAGTAGTGGGATGAGAGCGTGAAGGGGAGCGAGCAGGGTCTCCTTTGCGGGGGCTCGGTGCTCCCCGGGAACCGCGGCAGGAGCAGAGCCGTGCACAGCCCCCCAGGCGCCCACGCGCGACCTGTGGGGACCGAGGGCAGAGCCGGCGACCCCGCACCTCCCAGGGCCGTGTGCGGGGTCCGCGTGCCCTGCCTCACAGCGCACCCCACCTCCGGAGAGCGGGCCGGGCCGCCCGGAGGCGCCGCAGGTCCCGGAGGACTTTATTGTTAACTTTCTTTCACCCGGGCGGCCGCGGGGGCCGGGAAGATGGAGTCACCTGCGCCCGGCTCGGGCGGGGGCCCGGGGTGGGTGGGGTGCGCCGGGGGCGGGGACGGCGCGGGACAAAGGCCGGCCGGCCGGCGGGGCGCGGGGTCCCGCCGCCTCTCCGTGCTCCCTCCTCCTCCTCCCGGCTCCGCGCTCGGCGAACATGGCGGCGGCGGGCGGGCGGGACACCCTCCCGGAGCACTGGTCCTACGGCGTGTGCCGCGACGGCCGCGTCTTCTTCATCAAGTGCGGCGCGGCGGGGCCGGGCGGGGGGCGCGGGCGGCGGGCCGGGCGCTAACAGGTGCACCTTCCTCCCCGCAGCGACCAGCTCCGCCGCACGACCTGGCTGCACCCGCGCACCGGCGAGCCGGTCAACTCGGGCCACATGATCCGCTCAGGTGGGCGCGGGCGCGGGCGGGGGGCGGCGGGGGCGGGGGCGCCGCGAGGGTCTCACCCGCCCCCCCTCCGCAGACCTGCCGCGCGGCTGGGAGGAGGGCTTCACGGAGGAGGGCGCCAGCTACTTCATCGAGTGAGTTGGCGGGCCCGGGGCCGGGGGCTGGGGGTCCGGGTTGGGGAGCTGGGGGCCGGGGGCTGGGGGCCCGGGGTGGGGAGTTGGGTGTCCGGGGCGGGGAGCTGGGGGCCCGGGGCCGGGAGCTGGGGAGCCCGGGGGGGGGTCTGGGGTCTTGGCGCCTATAGCTGGGGTCCCGGGGCGGGGGGGTGCTTGGCGCCTGGAGCTGGGGTCCCGGGGCCGTGGGGGGGGCTCCCCCCTCCGCTGGGCCCGGGTCCGGCCGCCCCCCTAGGCTCGGGCGCAGAGCGGGGCGGGACACGCCTCCCCGCCGGGCTTGCGGGACCGAGATGGTTGGGCGGGGGAGTGGAAGAAAGAGTTGCGTCCCGGGCCCGGCCCTCCAGTTTGTTGGGGGTTGGGGAGAAGAAACGCGGGAGTCTCGCTCGGGCAGCCCGTCCCCTCCAGGGCCGAAGCGCCCCCGGGCCCGCCATCCTCGCGGGCCTGCAGGCCGGCCAGGGCTGGGGTGAGGAGGGAAACCAGCGACCAGTCCTGTTCCCAGCTCTCGGCCCGGGTTGGGGCAGCCCCCTTCACTAGGCAAGGGTAGCCTTTCCGCCTAGTGCCGGGAGCCTTGGTCCGCTGGCCGCTCACTGTGAGTCTGGG
Organism: Muscardinus avellanarius; assembly: GCF_963383645.1. NCBI lineage: Eukaryota > Metazoa > Chordata > Mammalia > Rodentia > Gliridae > Muscardinus > Muscardinus avellanarius. Next base: position 192,189,385 of record NC_137786.1, on the reverse strand, counting down.
GTCTGCGGAAATCCTGACCCTAACACGTGTAGTGGTCACTTTCCCCTCCGGGAAGCAACCCGGGCTGCGGGGCGTCTCGCTCTGCCTGCTCCCTGCGAGTCGGTTCCACGAGGTCAAAGCTGCCTTTGATCCTTTGCCCCGCTGCCTGGCTTAGAGGAGGCACTGCAAATGTTTGTTCACTGAATGAATGAACTTGCCAGAGGTCTGGACCGTGGTTGGACTAGATCTGAGTGTACTTTGGGGGACTGTGAGTCAGAATTAATTTCTCTGCCAGCTTGAAGCACTGCTAGTGGTAGAAGAGCATATCTGAAGAAAATCCTGGGAGCCGCCTTCCCCAGTTCGGTGTCTCCGGTGATGGTTGGAAGGGTGACGGGTGTGATTTATAGGAGTAAGACCCGCTCTCTGCTGGTGGAGCTGGCAATCTAGTAGAGGAGGGGAGAGGGGGGAAAATAAGCAAATAAACACTAACAGTGGTAACTACAATGCAGAAAAGTAAAACCAGGCGATGCGTTACTACTAAGTGACTGGGTGGTGTGTTTGGTTGTGGACCCGGAGATCAGGGTGATGTTTCTGAGTGGGTGACATTTAAAGTAAAGTTTGAATGACAAGAAGTAGCCATGCTGGGGTGGCTAGGACAAGGACTTAAGGCACAAAAAAGTTTCACGTTCAAGGAGCCGGTGTGGCTGGAAAGTGGTGAACAAGCAAAGTGGTGGGAGAAGAGGCCCCAGGTAGGGAGAGGTGATGTGCAGCTTTGGAGTCCAGGTAAAGAGTATTAATTAATTAATTAATAATTAATTTTTTGGTGGTACTGGGGGTGGAACCCAGAGGCTTTCTACCTCCGGACTATGCTCCCAGACCTATTTTCTATTTTATTTGGAAACAGGGTCTCAGTAAGTTGCTGAGAGCCTCACTAAGTAGCTGAGGCTGGCTTCAAACCTGCGCGATCCTCCTTTTTCAGTCTCCCAAGCGCGGGGATTACAAGTGTATGCCACCACGCCCGGCTATTTATATATTTATTGGTGGTACTGGGGTAGAACCCAGGGACCTTCTACCTCCAGGCTATACTCCCAGACCTATTTTTTACTTTATTTGGAAATGGTCTCAATAAGTTGCTGAGAGCCTCACTAAGTAGCTGAGGCTGGCTTGGAACCTGTGTGATCCTCCCGTCTCAGCCTCCCAAGCGCAGGGATTACAAGCGTGTCCCACCATGCCTGGCCAGGTAAAGACTTTTTAAACTTTATTCCAAGCTCAGTGAGAGATCATTGGAAGGATTAGCAGGAAAGTGGCATGACATAATTTGCAGTTTTATTTATTTATTTTTATTTTTTTTGCAGTACTGGGGATGGAACCCAGGGGCATTCTACCTCCGAGCTACACTCCCAGCCTGGTTTTTATATCCTTTATTTTGAAACAGGGTCTCGCTGAGTTGCAAAGGGCTCACTAAGTAGCTGAGGCTGGCCGAGAACCGCCATCCTCCTGTCTCAGCCCCCCAGTGCTGGGATTACAAGTGTGCGCCACCACACCTGGCTGATGTGTAGTTTTAGAAGATTATTCTGCCTGCTTCAAGGAGAATGGATTGTAGGTGGGCAACCGTAGAGGGAGGACGGAAGAGAGCAGGAGACTTTTGCTCTGGTTCAGGCAGGAGTTCACAGCAGTTTGCCTGAAGGTGAAGCACTGGAGATGGGGAACTGAGTCAGGTTCAGGTTGTTTAGGATGCAGTGTCTGCAAGACCTTCCCAATGTATTGTATGCAGTCTGTGAGAAAAAAAGAGTCAGGATGGCTCCTGGGCACTTGTGTACTGTGAGTGAATGTGCCTATGTCCTTGAGGTATGGGAAGCTTGGGGTAGGGAGCGAAACAAGATCTTGTTTCACCAGGTTACATTTGAGAGGTGAGTATATCAGATGTGTGAGTCTCAAGCTTGGCTGGAGAGAGGAATGTCTGAAGAGATCCATTTGGTAGATGTTTGAGGCTATGGAATAGATGAAGTCCCCTGGAATGAGAGTGTGGATAGAGAAAGAAAAAATGAAGCTGGGCATGTGGTGCACGCTAGTAATCCCAGCATTTGGGAGGCTGAGATAGGAGGATCACAGTTCTCGGACAGCCTCTGCTACTTAGAAAATCCCCTTGTACCTCAGTGAGACCTTGTTTCAAAATAAAGAATAAAAAATGGGAAATGGGGCTGGGGTGCAACTCAGAGGTAGAATGCCCCTGGGTTCCATTCCCAGTACTGCACGCACACGCACACACACACACACAAAAAAAAAAAAAAAAAAAAAAAAAAGAAAAGAGAAAATGACCTAAGCCTGGGGACAGGGTAGTGTTTGGGGGTGGGGGAGGAAGGCAAAATCCAGCACAGGAGACATGACCGAGAAGGTAGGAGGACTCATGGCCACAGGACTGCGGGGAAAAGCGTGGTGGGAGTAGGTAGAAGAGGATTTATGGGGTGCGGAATGCAGTCCTAAGGATAGGCACATCCTCTGCGTAGTGTTATTATAAAGTGAATTTGAAGCATTAGCTGATAACTGGAGAGGATGTGGGTTGAGGGAGGGTGTTCCTTTTCTTTTTTTCTTTTTCTTTTCTATAGGTGGGAGTTTGTAGAGTATGTTTAGTTCTGATGCACTATAGATGGATAAATAGATGGTGCAGCAAAGAGCCTGGGCAGCTGTCAGAGCCTTGTTTTGGAGGTGAGAGAGGGAGTCTGGCGTGCAGCTCACTGGTCCCATAGGAGTAGGGCCCTTCATCTGTTTGCCAGGAGGAAAGGCGGAGAGTGCCCCCAAACACCAGGCACAGTCCTGAACGGGATACTTGAGGTGGCCTCTAGGACTCCAGTGTGCGGTCACAGCCTCCTGCCCTTCATCTCTTTTACCACTCTGTGAGGTCCCTAGTGGTTCTCTACAACAAGTCCTGGCTCAAAGCCCCTAGGGCCTTGGCTGAATCTTTCCAGGTCTCTGGGAGAGCCATGCCAGGAGGCTGGGGCCCCGTGGTGGCCATTGTATTTACTCTCTTCTTTGTCAATTTCTTGAAAGACCAAAAGATTTGAGAGTAGTTGTTCCATTTTCCCCACATAAAAGTGTTTTACAACCGGGCGTGGTGGCGCACTCTTGTAATCTCAGTACTTGGGAGGCTGAGACAGGAGGATTCAGGTTCAAAGCCAGCTCCAGCTACTTAGTGAGGCATTCTGCAACTTAGTGAGACACTATTTCAAAATAAAGAGTAAAAATAGGGCTGGGGGTGTAGCTGGGAGGTAGAATGACTCTGGGTTCTATCCCCAGTACTACACACACAAGAAAAGTATTTTACAGCTTGGCAGGTGGTACATGCCTATAATTTCAGTACTTGGGAGGCTAAGACAGGAGGATCACAGGTTTGCAGCCAGCTTCAGCAACCTTTTGTGAGGCTCTCTGCAACTTAGTGAGACCCTGTTTCCAAAAAAAAATAAAGTAAGACTGGGGATGAAGCTCAGAGGTAGAGTGTCCCTGGGCCTCCATCTCCAGTACTACACATTCATACACATACACACAGTGTTTTACTTCAGTCGGCCTGCCTTAGGTTTGCTGTGAACATTTCTGAATGTGTGTTTCCGGGGGTGGGAGAGGTCCTGAAATATGAGTCAGTAAAGTTAGAGAGATGACACATTGACACCGTTGATTTAATTTTTCTTTCTTTTTTTTTTTTTTTTTTTTTTGGTGGTACTGGGGTTCCTGGAAGCCCTTCTACCTCCGGGCTCCACTCCCAGACCTATTTTATATTTTTGAAACAGGGTCTCTTACGCCAGCGCGGCTGGCTTTGAACCTGCGCGATCCTCCTGTCTCCGCCTCCCAAGCGCGGGGATTACAAGCGTGCGCCACCACGCCCGGCCTAATTTTTCTTGATGGATCCTTGGACAGGAAAGTTGTGTGAGTTTTTCAGGATCCATCAGTGGGAGTGGTGGCTCCTGTCCTGGGCATAGATGAGAGCCAGGGCTGGTACTTCAAGAAGCCTTGTGCCCATGTGCCATTGCTGAGTTAGGCTGTGGCACAGCTCATGAGGACAGACCTCCTTCTTTGCTTTTGCTAAGATTGAAACAATCCCCAGCCTTGGAAGGGCAGCAGCCTTTGTTCTTCCATGCTGATGGCTGGTAGTGTGTGTCTCTGATTAGTAAAAAATGGGAAACAACAACAACAACAACAACAACTACTAATACTACTACTATTAATATTATTATTATTATTAGTAGTAGTAGTAGTAGTGTAGGTTGAACCCAGAGGTATCCTACCTCTGAGCTATACTCCCAGCCTTCTTTTTTTTTTTCTTTTTTCTTTTTTTTTCTTGTGGTACTGGGGATAGAAGTCAAGGGCATTCTACCTCTGGGCTAACCCCCCAGCCTTATTTTTTATTCTTTATTTTGAAACAGGGTCTCACTGAGTTGCAAAGGGCCTCACTAAGTAGCTGAGGCTATCTGTGAATCCAGATCCTCCTGTTTCAGCCTCCCAAATGCTGGTATTACAAGCGTGCACCACCACTCCTAGCTATTTCTTTCTTTTTTCTTTTTTCTTTCTTTTTTTTTTTTTTTTGGTGGTACTGGGGTTCCTGGAAGCCCTTCTACCTCCAGGCTACACTCCCAGACCTATTTTGTATTTTTGAAACAGGGTCTCTTAAGCCAGCACGGCTGGCTTCGAACCAGCGCAATCCTCCTGTCTCTGCCTCCCAAGCACGGGGATTACAAGCGTGCGCCACCACGCCCGGCTGCTATTTCTTATTTTTGAAACAGGGACCCACTGAGTTGCTGAAGGACTTCACTAAGTTACTAAGTCTGGCTTTGAACCTGCAATCCTCCTGTCTCAGCCTCCCAAGGACTGGGATTACAGGAATATCCACCATGTCTATCTCAATTATTATTTTTAAACATACTTTGGCAGATGCAACCCTTATTTTGTTTTTGGTGGTACAGGGGTCTTTTACCTCTGAGCTATACCCCCAGCCCAATTTAATTTTTTTAAAATTTTGAAATAGGGTCTTGTTAAGACCCGAGGCTGGCCTTGAACCTGTAATCCTTCTATATCTGACTCCTAAATACGAGGATTCCAGGTTTGTGCCACCACCTGGTACAACATAGCCTTTTTAGATACAGGACCTGGGAGGGACAAGTTCTAAAAGAGGCTTTGAGAGTGAGAATGTTGCACTGGGCTGCTTTCAAGGACTTTATGAAACCTGGTGGGTTGGGTTCTCCCTACAGCAAACTTTGTCTAGGTCCTGAGTTGAGAAGGAGGGTGAATGGCAGAGAGGAGGGGCTGCCTGTTATCCTGCTTGTGCCGAGGCTGCTCCTTGAAGACAGGCATCTTGTATCCTGTTTTGAAACCTTGGTACCCAGCCCAGGTCTGGGCACTGCATAAGCACTAGGTATTTATGGAAGAGGTAGTGTCTTAGAGATCCCATGAGTTCACCAGGTATTCCAGGTCTTGGAAACTCCTCCTTGGAAAGGAGACTAGGGTGTGGAGAAGACTAGGCAAGACAAAAATAATCCAAGCAGCCAGGAAGGGACCTGTCAGGGCTGGTGCCTAGACCCCAGGCTTCTTGAATATAGTCAGTTGCTGTCAAGAAAAACACTGAAGCCGGAACCTAGCCAGTAGAGGCCCAACCAGCCTCCTGGCTTCTTCACCCCATTACCTCAGTGCTCTGCACCTGGAGGCTGATATGTCTGTTGGCCACTGGACTAGACCCCTCCCTCCCTGGCTTCTGGGCCTTGGCAGCCTTTGATTTGGCTCCAAGGTCTTGGCGGGAACCAGCTGATTGCTTAAGGTACCTTCTGGCTTCAGCGTCTTGAGTTTAGCTTTGGGGCCATCTGTATAAGTGCCACTCTCTGCGTGGGTGCCGGTTCCTAGGAGAGGGCAGTGCGACTCATCGGAAAGACACTTCTCCATTGGTATGTTGTTACTGTTTTTCTTAAATGTGGTACCGGGGATTGAACCCAGAGCCTTGTATGTTAGGCAGGTGTTCTGCCTCTGAGCTACATCCCAGCCCAGAAAGATGATTTTGAGGTTTGGAATAAGTCTGACTTTCCTTTCTTTTCCAGCTCTGTGGCCTAAAGCAGGTCTTATGGGAAGGATCAGCTACATAATTTGCAGGGTTCCAATGCAAAATTAAATTGCAAGGCCTTGGATTCAGGTGCAGTGGCACATGCCTGTTATCCCAGTACTCGGAAGACTGAGACAGGAAGAACACAGGTTTAAGACCATTGTGCTGTAACTTAATGAAACCCTGTTTTAAAATAAAAAGGAATAAAGGTGTAGCTCAGAGGCAGAATGTCTCTAGGTTCAATCCCCAGTACTACTACCAAAAGAAAAAGAAAAAAGAAAAAAGCTCATTAGAGTTTTTAGAGCCTGACATAGTGGACCACACTTATAATCTCAGGAATTGTACGTCCTGCTGGGGATTCCAATTCACTGTAGGCACCTAGCCTTAGAAGCCTTTCAGGAAAGACACTGAATATAGGAAAGGCCAGTAGTTTCAAAAACTTTATTTCAAACCAGAAATTAGCAGCCTTACAATGAATTTCTGAATTGTCTCATTGTGAAGGTTAAGAAAAGGTTCTCCCAGCTTGGCAAGTTTTGGCATAATCCCACATTTTGCCTTTCACTTCCTGGTGATTTTATCAGGAGTGAATACTGGTTCATGGATTTTAAGTGTTAGGTTTTGTGGGAAAGGACTAACAGTGACTGCTCTGTAGAAATCTGAAGGAAGGATTAAGAGCCATGATTTGTACATGATCTCAAAACAGTCCCAACGAAGATCTAGAAAAACCTCTAAGAAAAATGGTTGTGTAGGCCGGGTGTGGTGGTGCACGCTTGTAATCTCTGCGCTTGGGAGGCAGAGACAGGAGGATCATGCAGGTTCGAAGCCAGCCTCAGCTGGTTTAAGAGACCCTGTTTCCAAATGAAATATAAAATAGGTCTGGGAGTGTAGCCTGGACGTAGAAGGGTTCCATCTCCAGTACCACTAAAAAAAGAAAAAAAAAAGCCGGGCGTGGTGGCGCACGCTTGTACTCCCCGCACTTGGGAGGCGGAGACGGGAGGATCGTGTAGGTTCGGAGCCAGCCACGCTGGCTTAAGAGACCCTGTTTCCACATAAAAAAAAAAGTTAAAAAATAGGTCTGGGAGTGTAGCCCAGGGGAGTGTATCCCAGAGGTAGAAGGGCTTCCAGGAACCCTAGTACCACAAAAAAAAAAAAAAAAAAAAAAAAGAGAAAAAGAAAGAGAAAGAAAAAAAAGAAGAAAAGAAGAAAAAAAAAGAAAAATGGTTGTGAATTGCTCTACTACTGAGCTATGCCCCCAGCTCCTCCCTCTCTCCCTCCCCCCGTGTGTGTGTGTGTGTGTGTGTGTGTGTGTGTGTGTGTGTGTGTTGCTGAGAATGAAACTCAGGGGCATTCTACCTCTGATCTACACCCCCCGCTCTATTTAATTATTATTATTTTTTGAAACATTATCTCACCAAGTTGTGGAGGGGCTCATTAAGTTCCTGAGGCTGGCCATGAACCTGTGATCTTCCTGTCTTAGCCTTCCCAGTACTGGGATTACAAGCATGTGCCACTATACTTGGCTCCCCCAGCGCTTTTTATTTTTTATTTTGAGACAGTGTCTCGCTAAATTGCCAGGGCTGGTCTTAAATTTGCAATCCTCCTGCCTCCTGTAATCCTCACTAGGAGCAAGTTTCGGGCTTCCTAAATCGAGAACTTTGGAAAGAGAAGATTGCTTAAGAGATGTATTAGCATTTTTATAGATGCAACTGAAATACTAACAAGGACAACTTCGAAAGGGAAAGATTTATGTGGCTCACAGTTTTAGAGGGTCAGTCTATTATCAGGCAGCTCCAAGGCAGACACATCCTCGTGGCAGTGTGTGGTGGAGGAAGCAGCCCAGAAGTAGAGAGAAGAAGGATCAGGGACAGACATGGTCCCCAAACCCACACCCTTAGTGACCTTTGCATTCCAGCAATACGCGACCTTCCTAGGGTACCTACCTCTCAGTGAATCCATTCAAATTATTAAACCAGCAGGACACACTACCTGGGAGGCTGAGGCTTGAGGATCACAAGTTTGAAGCTAGCCTCAACAACTTAGATCTTGTCTCAAAATAAAAGAATCAAAGCAAGCATGGTAGCACCAGTACTTGGGAAGATGAGGTAGAATCACAGGTTCTAGGAGCCACAGCAAACTGAGACTTTCATCTACCTAGCAAAGACCCTGTTTCAAAATAAAAATAAAATAGGACAGGGCGTGTAGCTTAGAGGTAGAATGCCCCTGGGTTCAATCTCCAGTAAAACACACACACACACACACACACACACACACACACACACACACATACACACACACATACACACACACACACACGAATAAAAAGGGGTAAGGATATAGTTTAGAGGTAGAATGCCCCTGGGTTCAGTCCCCAGTACTGGAAAAAAAGTAAATTTATCAATATCAATGGATTATCTGCCAATGAGGCTAGAGCCCTGACTCAGTGATTTTACCTCTAGAGTATTTCTGCATTGCCAAATGCATGAGTTTTTCTGGGGACTATTCCATCTAAACTGTAACAAGATAGTATTTCAGGATGTGGAGTACTGGGATTTTAATGAGGTGCCTGCTTTGGTTTTCTGTCTTTTCAGAGAAAGCATGGCTTTGAATCATTGTGCTCAGTGCAAGACTGCAGCATCTCAGTAAACTGGCATGGTGTCCAAAGTAAATATTGGCAGAGGGAAAAACCTGGAAGAATATGGTTTTATTTGCCTGTTGTTTTTAGATGGCTGTCAAAACATTTGCTTGTTGATATTCTGAAATGAGAAGTATTTTGAGTTAACATTTATTGTTTACAGAGTGCCTCATGAACATTATCTGGTTCCAGTCTCACAATTATTACATATTTTTAGTGCAAAAATTTGGGTTCCCTGTGGTGCAGCGAGTACCCTAAAGTCACATACTGTATTACTTCAGCCTTTTCACTGTTCAGAGGAGAGGCACAGGTGTGTGGTTCCTTAGACCAGGGATTTTAGTGTTTTTTGACCACAGATTTAATGACAAAAGAGAAGAGGTCAGCTCACTTGGGAGACTGAATGGCAGGAATTGACGTGTTGCTTCTGTGCAAAAATTCAGATAGACTCTACCTTCAATTCAATTTATTCTAGCATCCTCTTCTTATCTTTCATTCAGATCAATATTTTGGCAAGATGAATCAGGTTTGTTGTGTGGCTTTGTGTTTTCCTAAACAGAAACATGTACCCCAGGGGATCCTCTTCCCCTTTTAAGCCCTGGGTGAGAGGGAGGTGTAGCCTTCTAGTCTCTCTGGGCCCTGGTCTCCAAAGTAGGATGTGCCTGGAGAGTAGGTAGGCCTGGAGGAAAACAGCAGCAGTCATTGTGGGCTCAGATTGTCTCTTGCATGGACTGAGTTGTGCTAGACCACTTCTCTCGCATCCAGCCTACCCACAGTCACATGATACTGGCCTGGGCAGCAGAATTGGTTTTTCTGGAAGGCCCAAAGCACAGGCAGGCAACTGCATCATGTAGAAAAATATATAGTTTGTGATTGTGGATGAAAACCTGTGGAAAGAGGCAGTGGCCAAGTGTATGTGTTCCGGGACCTGCTACCTAGAGTCTAATTCCAGCTCCACTGTGTCCAGCTCCCAGACCGTCGCAGGTACCTATTCCCTTTAAGCCTCACGTCCTCCTCAGTACTGTGGGGTTCAATGTGAGAATTATAGGATTAACTGATGGAAAGAGTTTAGCAAGTGCCTGACACATAGTAAATGACCAATCAATGGAGCTCTTCTGTATACCCATACAGCTACAAGGTGGGGCAGAGACATGAATTATGAGTTCTAATTGCATTCAGATGCATTCCGCTGCTGCAGGAGAAGGCTGGCTTTGAACTGGAGTTGCCTGGGTCAGGACCTTGCAAACGATAGAACTCAACTCAGAAGGTGGTTTGAACCAATGAAAACGGCATAACTATTGTGGTATGAAAACGCTGTCCTTACTCTTAGGAAATGCACACTGAAATCTTTGCTTTTAAATGGCTAAGTGATCATGGGAAAAATGGTGCCTGTGGGGGGCAGGGAGTAGATGACAGAGCGTATGTGTGGGGCACAGTGTCAACAGTGGGTGAGTCTACGGGGTGGGGGGCATAATGGGGTACTTTATATTGCTATTACTCTTACAACGTTTCTGTAAGTTTGCAATTATTTTCAATAAAATTTAATTAAAAACAACAGTATATAGCCTTGTCTGTCAAACGCTAGGTTGTCCCAAGGCCACATTTACTGTTCCCAGATTGTAAGGGCCTGGGGACCAGGGGTCTGGGGTAATGAGGTGTGAAAATGGTTCCTGGTTTTGCCTCTTTCCTGGGCATTTAGAGGGCTGCACAGATGCTGCTTCTTAATCCAGGCAGCCACCTGGTTATCAGCTCTGTCACTGAAGGACAGAAATTGTGGCCTTTTCCCAGGTCACAAGTGTCAACAGTAATGATCGTTGTGGTGCTTTATAGTTGAAAACTATACTTTTTAAAATTTACTTTTTAAAAATTTTAAATTTTACTCTTTAAAATTTATGTATGTATGTATTTGTTTATTCATTGGTACTAGGGGTTGAATCTAGGGGTGTTCTAACTCTGAACCACATCCCTGGCCCTATTTTATTTTTTATTTTGAAACAGGGTCTCACTGAGTTTCTGAGGCTGGTGTGGAATCTGTGATCTTCCTGTCTCGGCCTCCCAAGTGCTGGGATTTCAGGTGTGTACCACCACATCTGGCTCATACATTTCTTTTAGAGGCAGATATTCTGATTGTCTTCCTTGTACAGATCAGGCATTTGAGCCTGGGAAGAGGGGTTCAAAGATCTTTCCAAGGCCAGAGCATCAGGAGTATGTGGGGGAGCTCGAACTTGAGCCCAAGGCTTCTTGGTTTTCTACCATGGCCCCATCCCCACACCTTTTGTTCTGAGTCCTTCCTATAGGGCGTATCCCCTGGAACTGGTTCTCTGCATCTTCCTGATGACCTAAGGCCATCTGAGCCTCCCTCAGAAAGACCCCACAGGGTCTGAGTGATGTGTGGGGTGAATGGTCTCCGGGCAGGGTGGTGGGCAGGTTCCTGGTGCTCTGGGGAAGTGGACCACCTCCATCTGGAGCATCATCCCCTCCTCTTCCCTCCTCCCTCCCTCCCCAGAGGTCTGCTGACCCCAGCTTAGGGGCTGATGAGCCTCTTAATCCTGCTTAGAGCCAGGCTGTCTTTCAGATCCAGCCAGAAGAGCATTTCCATGTCACAGCCAGGGTTCTCAGGGGCTTTTCCTGCTAAGGCGGAATCTTCACCCTCTGAGGTCTGACACGCATTCTCTTCCTGGGGCTGCTGGCTACTTCCATTGTCTCCCTAGAACACACTCTGCCATGCGCGATGGGTGGGGGTCAGCATGCTGAGAGGAAGGAGGGGGCAGAGGTCCCATTCCAGCCCTGTGCGCAGGCCCCTGGTTGCATAACCTTCTGTTTGTTTTGTGAAGGAGATGAGACCATCCTCTTCCTGGGAGAGGTGGTACCGGAGAAATAGTTTAAGTTAATTCAAGGAACCTCTGCATTAGTCATACCCTCTCCACTAGCAAACAGAGTGGTGCAGACCTGCTTACAGATGGAACCAGTGGGCTGCCTTAGTGGTGAGCACGTCATTGCAGCAGCAGTTAGTGAAAGGCTGGATGGCTTTCAGTCAACAACCCATCCATTCAGTCACCAGACTGTAAGCATATGGCAGTGTCCACTCTGACTACCATGAAGAAAAACCTCCAACTCTGGCAATGCCCAGTCCACAAGACAAGAGGACTCGGGCCAATTTCAGTGTGGGAGCCTGGGGCCGAGAGCCCCAGAGGTTGAGCAAGAATGGCCAGGCAGCTGCCGAGCAGGGCAGCCTCATCCTTGGCAGGGGAGGCCAAATGTGCCGGGGCTTGAGGATGGGGTGAGGCTCGCAGGGTCCGTGTGAGGTGGGTGCTGAGGGGAGGAGTAGAGACAGGTCCTGGAGAAACCTTCACTGGTAGCCTGGCTCCAGGGGCATGGTTTAATGGAGAGTGGCACAGTGTTTTCCTATCCCTGCAATCAGGGGCGGTGCCTCGTGGTGGCTATGAATCATGGATCCTGGAGTTTCTCTGCCTGGGTTGGGATCCTGATTCTGCTACTGATTTAGCAGGTCACTTTAACATTTCTGTGTCTTCAGATGTTTTTCCATCTATGAAATGAGTGCAAAGACTCTATCTACCAACTTGGAGCAGTGTCTGTCAGGGGAACATGCTATATGAGGACGGACCATCATCATTGTTACGCCTATTAAGTGCCTTCTTAAGGCGAGTGTGGCACGGTTGGCGGAGCACCTGGGATTTGCTCTCCTTGGGGAAATCTCCTAAGCTTGTTGTAGCCAGAGGAAGAGTGATGATTATTTGTTTTGTTTGTGTTTTGTGTTCATGTAGTGCCAGAGATTGAATGCATATTTATTTATTTATTTTTGGTACTAAGGATTGAATCCAGAGGCATTCGACCTTTGGGTTACACCTCCAGCCCTTTTTTATTTTTATTTTATCTTTATTTTTATTTTTTATTTTTTTTTGCAGTACTGGGGATGGAACCCAGGGACATTCTATCTCAGAGCTATACCCCAGCCTTATTTTTAATTATTCTGAAACAGGGTCTCACTGAGTTGCAAAGAGCCTCACTAAGCAGTCGAGGCTGTCAGCAAACCATGATCCTCCTGTCTCAGCCTCCCAAATGCTGGGGTTACAAGCATGCGCCACCACGCCTGGCATATTTTTTAGTTTTTGAAACAGGGTCTCACTAGGTTGCTGAGGCTGCCCTCAAACCGGTGTTCCTCCTCTGTCAGCTTTCCAAATACTGGGATTACAGGTGTGTACCACCATGCCCAGCAGATAGAATGCATTCTTGCTGAATGCATTTTTGTCTTGAAATGGAAACTGGGTTTTAAGTAGTTGGTGCTAAGTATTAAAAAAGGGAAAAACAAACTGGGCATGATGGTGCATGCACACTTATAATCCCAGTACTTGGGAGGCTGAGGCAGGACCATTGCAGGTTTGCTACTAGCTTCAGCAACTTGGTGAAACTCTGTTTCAAAATAAAAAATAAAATAGGTCTAGGGTGTAGCTCAGAGGTAGTAATGCCCCTGAGTTCAATTCCTAGTACTGAAAAAAGAAAAAAGAAAAAAAGATTTCTCATCTTGGAAGCCCCATGTGGCTGTGTTCACCCAGAGAGAAACAGGTTTCTTGTGCTTATGAACGACACTGTGGCTTCCACTCCCAGTCCACTGTGCCCTGCCTTAGTGAGGGGTGCTCCCGTGTATTAGTATTTGCACTGCCCGGCAGGGCATCTAGCTCACTTTTGGGGAGGCAGTAAGGCAGGCGTCTGTGTTGAGACACTTGGTGATGAGGATGGAGATGAATTAGAGCAGTGTTCTAGAATGCTGAGCTGGAGCCTCAGGGCTGAGGCTGGGAATCAGTGTTTATTACAGGTGTCCCAGGTGAGCCTCATGGACAGTGTAAGTGAAACCGTCTCTGGGCTTCAGCTTCCCCATCTGTACAATAATGATGCTATTTTCCTCCCTGGTTACTTGAGAATTAAAAGCAGCAGCCTCTCTGAAGCTCCTACACGCTATTTGGCACGTCATAGGTGCACAGGCATGGCGAGTCTTTCATTACAGGAGGTCATCTGTCTGAATTAGTTGGATTAAGCTGTGTGAGAGGTCTTGCGAGAGTATCAGCAGGGCCCAGCTGTCTGCTAATGCCTACCCCGTGACTCAGGGTGAATGCTGGGGAGCCAGCTTCCCAGTCTTGTAGCCTCGATGGGGGTTGGGACTGTACTGCCCTCACCTCTTCCTAGAGGATACTGCAGTCCCAGAGGGAGGCCCTCCGGCTGGCCTCGAGGGTGACCACTAAGTGCAGGCTGTGTCTGCCTGGGGGCTGGGCTGGCCATTCCACATCCCAGAAGGAAGGACCTCTGAGAGATCCTCCAGAGGGCAGAGGAAGGGCTGGGTGAAGGGTCATGGCGCATGACTGACACTGATAGCCAGAGGAGCAGGCAGGTTTCAGGTAAGCGAGAAAGCAAGTGCTTGCTCTAAGTGGGAGAGCGAGTGTGTCCCACACACGGTGGTGGTGTGAGCAGGTCATGAGATGTTCAGTGTCACAGTTGTCCCCAGGCTGCTCCTGGGGGATACAGGGCAGGGCCAGCATTGTGACCCAGTGTCACCAATACCTCAGGGACAGCGTCAGGCGCAGGGTCCACGCTCAGCCAGTGGGCGGGGTTGGTTGGTTTGACCTCTGACCTGACCCTCCTGAAACTGGTAGACATACAGGGAGAGAGGGTTTGGAGTTGGGAGTAAAGAGGGGTTTGTGACCTGAGCAGGGAAGGAGAAATACAAAGCCAGTATCTGGGACCAAGGAAGGAGAAATGATTACTCTGCCCACAAGAGTGCTTAGAAAGATATTTTTCTTGCATATTTTGACCTGAGGATTTAAAAAATAAAAGACAGTCTGATGCTGTGAAACTAAGTATGTGCAATCACTATGCCCTTTAATGCATTTCTAAATGGAACAGGTAGTACCTGAAATTACATCTATTTTACTGAAGCTTTGAATAATGACTTTTTTTTTTTTTAGCTTGGGTGTGTGGGTGGGAGCTGGAGAGAGCTCAGCTGGCCTCTGCCTCGGCTTTTTTCAACCCTCCTCACCTGAGAATGTGTAGACAGGTTTCTGTGTTTGGCACCAGATGGTGCCTGAAACTTAGAGGATATTAATTCTTTAGGGGACAGAGAAAGTAATTGGCTTCCTATTCTGTGAATAGATAGATATTTAAATTAGAACCCAAAGTATACTCTTTGCATTCCAAAAGCTGCTTGTGTCTGAGGAGCAGAGGGCCCTAGAAGGCAGGGCAGGGCATGGTGTTGAGGGATGATCTCCCTGGGCCTTCCAAGGCTGCGCCTCAGGAAGGGAGGTCTTGGTGGGTGGCGGTTACTTTCTTGAGTTAGTGGAGAGCTCTGAGAGTTTTTTCTTTCTCCTTAAGGTACATATTGGACTTGGCTTGCATCTGGGGTGCTAATGAAACTGAGGGATGGGGCTGGCATACTGAGAAGCTAATGGCTTTTGTTGAGTTCTTACTTTCTGAATATGTGTCAAGGGCTGACTGTGACTAGACTTAAGAGATACGATTTCCTTTAATCCTCACAAGGTAGGTTCTGTTATCCACTTCATTTTACAGATGAGGAGACTGAGGCACCGGATGTTAAGTAACTCGATGCTCAGATGTTAGGGGGCAGAGCCAAGGTTGCCCAACGGCCCCTCCAGCCAGGGGTGGTGCAGTGCCCTCGTGCCTGCTCGGCCTGTCTCCACCACACACCCTGGCCACTGCTGCAGAGGCTGTTCTAGATGCTCAGGCTTCACGCAGGTCACCCAGTCTGTGGTGGTGGCCAGGGACGAAGGGCGGTGTCCAGGCCTCAGTGGAAGCAAACTGCAGGAGGCCTGGACAAAACCCAGACCTTCCCCCAGACACACTACTGGGCTGGCCAGAAGCTCTCTGGGGTTTGTACTGGGCCCTGGGGAAAGGGTAGTATGGCCTGTGCTGTCCTGGACCTCAGAGACTGGCCAAGGCAAGCCTGGGTTCCTGGACGTCTTGTCCCCTGCCTGTTGGGGCAGCTGAGTGGAGGAAACCCACGGGCAGGTTAGCGTCACCTCTCCTTCCTTTATCTGGCAGGCTATGGTTCTCCCTGACCAAAAGCCTGTGATTTGGACTCCTTTCCCCTCAGAGATGGAGCCTACACACACACACCCCTCTCTCTGTGGTAGAAGGTATCCTGAGAAGATGGAGGCTTTTCTGTCTGCATAGGCACCTCAGGGGTGTGGTGAGGGGGATGGTGAAGGGACCAGTGGTGCCCTGGGGAGGGAGTGGAAGTGTCCCAGCTCAGAACCTCTGGTCAGGGGAGTCCACCAGGTTCTGACAGGTCCACACACCAGTCCATTAGTCATGCTGTGTCCTGTGGGAAAGGGCTTGTGTGAGCCTGGTAGCTCCCAGGCAGGGACCTGGCCCAGCTTCAAGCTGATGTCTGCAGGGGAGGGGGCTGCTCTGAGATTCAGCTCTTAAGTTTGGTTAGGCATTCAGTGGCCCAGGAGTGTTCTGGCTGAAGACCTCCAGTGCTTGACGCTTGACTTTCTTAGTGCCGGTTTGGAGCTGGATCTCCTTCCCTGCCCATCTGAACCCTTTCTAGAGCTGGATGTGGCCTCCAACTCTGGCAGGCCTGGTGTGGCTGTTCAGGTGGGAGAGGAGGAGGGCCCACCTCCCCGAGGGCTGCTGCCTCCTGTGCTGAGGACCTCTGGCCTCACTTGGCCTCACACTGTTCAGCTGTTGCCGCTCTGGGTATGCACACAGGCTTGGGAGCCAGACTTGGTGGCTGTGGAACTCAAGCAAATTGTTTACCTCTGTAAAATGGGCAAGTGCTGGTGTCTGTCTCTTGGGTTTTCCTGCACTGAATAAATAAGAATAATACATATAAAGTATTCCCAGAGCTTAGCATGGTTCAGTAAATTTTAGCATTTATTTCCATGAGCACTAGGTATTTTGTCCTTTCTCTTTTAATGCTGTGTTGGTCCAGATATATTTGGGTAATTCCTTGGCTGAGATCCTGCTGAAAGACACAGAGGGTACCTGTGAATGCTGGCCAGCTGACTCACACTCTCAGTTATGGGCATTTCCCCCTTCCCCTCCCCTCCCTCCTTCCCTTCCTCCCTTCTTCCTTTCCTTTCCTTTCCTTTCCTTCCTCCCTCCTTCCCTCTCCTCCTTCTTTCCTATTGTAGTACTGTTGATCAAACTCAGAGGTGTTCTGCCTTTGAGCTACATCCCTAGCCCTGTTTTATTTTTTATTTTGAAACAGGGTCTGACTAAGTTTCTGAGATTGGCCTCAAACCTGTGACGGTCCTGTCTAAGCCTCCCAAGTACTGGATTTCAGGCATGCACCACTGTGCCCTGCACAGTTATGGGCATTTTTCTAATGGCAAGCATTGACATCCTGAGGGTTTTAACCAAAGGATTAAAAATTCCAACTTTACTTGCTGTTTTTGACCAGAGCTGCATCCTAATTGTGACCTTGGCTGTTACAGCGTGTGGATTCAGGCAGTGTGGATATGGTTGCAGCAGAAGTCATGTCTGGCCTGAGCTCTGTCCTGCTTCCCCCAGGCAGGTGGAGAACAGGCACCAGGGATAATGGAGGAAGGGAGAGGGAGGTTGGCTGCAGTTTAGCATTTCTTTATCCATTTCTACTGGGTGCCTGGCACTGTATTTGTTATACTCTGAGGGATATCGAGGAGCCCAGGGAACCCATGAAGCAAGGTGTCCACACAGCTTCAGGTGGTGTGCGATTAAGGATCAGGATAAATAGATGCCTGGTGGAGAGGAGTGTCTAGGAGGGAAGGGACCAGTTTGTGAGCTGGGATTGGTGGGAAGGGAAAAACGATTGGGAGCCTCAGGTCAGCCTTCATTATTCAGGGTCCCTTCACTGACAGACTTTTCACTGAGCACTTATATAACGTCAGTCACTGGCCTGGGCACTGTGGACACCGAACAAGTAAAGCAGAGTAAGAGGCATTAGAAGGCAGAATGGCCCAGTGGTTAGGAGCTCAGGTTCTATACAGGATTGCTTAAGTTTGAATCTTAGCTATGTCACATACAACTTTGTGATGAGATCCTGAGCAAGATGTATAATCTGGATCCTAAATCTCCTCATTTGTAGAACAGGTATAATAAGGAGCAGGAGGGGTTTTGAAAAGAATAGGGATAATAATAATTGCACTGGAGATTAAATGAGTGAAAATAAAATACTCAGAATAGTCTTGAATATAGAAAGCATTCTCATATGTTAGCATTTTATTTTATTTTATTTTATTTTATTTTATTGTGGTACTGGGGATGGAACCCAGGGTCATCCTACCTCTGAGCTATACCCTCAGCCCTATTTTTTATTCTTTATTTTGAAACATGGTCTCACTGAGTTGCATAGGGCCTCACTACGAAGCTGAGGCTGTCCGCAAACTGTGATTCTCCTGTCTCAGCCTCCCAAATGCGGGGATTACAAGCGTGCGCCACCATGCCAGCTTGTTAGCTATTTATTAGCGTTAGAATGTTAGTGCTATGGCAGGTATTTTGTCATTTGTGTCCACTGCTGTATGCCTGGCTCTTAGAATGGATCTGGCACCTAGCAGGCACTCAGGTAATGACCTAGAGCACCGCTGGTGTCCTCCAGGAGCCCTGGTGCCTGCGTCCTGAGGAGGCACAGACATGCCAACAACTAGGGGATACCGTGCAGAAGACTGGCAAGGGGCCTAGGGGAGGGCTGTCCAGGGAAGGCCTGGGATAGGGGGATCCTGAGCTGGATGGATCTTGAGAAATGAGCAGCGCTTGGCTGAGCATGGTGGGTGTCAGAGGGAGGGAAGCAGCGTGGCAGAGCTGTGTGAGCCCAGGGCATGTTCAGGTGCTGAGAGTCAGCGAGAGACCCCTGGATGGGCCACTCAGGGGACCCGGAGCCTCATCCTGTGGGCGCTGCGGATTCCCGAAGGGGCTCCGGCAGGGGTGTGATCTGCCCACCATGGCCATAGGGGAGGGAGGTAGGATATGCTGTGTGTCGTGGTCATTCCCGGAGATTGGAGCTCAATGTGGACATCCTCAGGGACAGGGTCAGGGGAAGGAGGCTGGAGCGTGTGGGTGACCCCACTATTGGCTGAGGGCTGGCCTCCTGAAGGGGAGAAGCAGGTAACATACACCGCAGCCTGGCAGCGCTCTGGTCCTAAAATAGAAGGGATGCAGATAGGGTGGGTGGTGTGAGTGTCCAGGGAGTGGCCCAGTTAGAACCCGGCCCCTGGCAGTGTGACAGTCAGCCTCACTTTCACCCATAGGCCAGGGCCTTGTAAGGGCAGCTGCAGAGGGCTGCCTCAGCCTCCTCCCCTCGCTCCTCCTCATAGCCCTGTACAGGAGACCTGGCCCCTACTTACAGATGAAGTCTGGTTTGGCCTTTCAAGGGGAAGGAGCCACAAATGAGGGAAAGACCCAGGATTCAAGTTAATAAAGCTGACTTTTTGTGTGTATGGTGGTACTGGGGATTGAACCATGGGCCTTCTACCATTCTACCTTTAAGCTACAATTCCAGCCCTTTTTATTTTTTAGGGTCTCATTAGGTTACTGAGAGTCTCACTAAGTTGCTAAGACTGGCCTCAAATGTACATTCTTCTTGTTTCAGCCTTCCAAGTACTGGGATGACAGCCATGCACCACCCATGCCCAGCTTCAAAACGGACATTTTTATTGACTCTAATTGAAGAAGACTTTGAGGAAGAGCTTTCTTTATATTTAGGCTTTGTTCCTCACAGTTTACTATAATTCCCCATAGACTTAATTATCTGGCATAGACTAAATTATCTGACAACATCATCCTCTTATCCCTCCCCCCTTCCTTAAAGAGAGGAAACTAAGAGAGGAAAATGGAGACTTTTCCTTTGCTCCTGGACCCTCTGCTCTATTTTCTTTCAGTCTGTCCTGATATCTCTGAGACCTTTGGGACTTATTTTGTGGCTGAACATTTATATGCAGCATCTGCCAAAGGTCCTTGGGCAGGACTTTTAAACTTTAACCAAGGTTGTGGGAATGACAGAAGGTGTGAAAAGGGTGTTTGCAAGCATGTGAAGTGGAACGTCTAAACACCGTCACACTTGGTGCTAAATTTTGGTCTTCAATCCAGTGTCAAGAGGGTGCCCAAAGATAAGAAAGCCCCGGGCTTGGTTCATTATTCAGTGGCCCACCACTTGTCTAGCATCTGCTCTGGGCTCCCTGGGTCCTCACTGCAGCTTGGCGAGGTTGGTGCTGCCAGCAGGGAGAGCCACAGCAGCCGAGAAAGCAGGGGTCTCCACTGATGACCCACGGGCGCTGACATGTTTACAGTTGCCAGGGACTTCCACTTAGGACTTTCCAGGTATCCCGCTCCCTCCCATGCAGGTGGGAAAGGTGAGCTGAATTGATAGGGTGAAGTGCTGGCAGGAAAGAGGATTCAGTTGGACCACATCAAATGGCACAGGCCTGGAGGGGATTTCACAGCCATAGAAGCACTCTTCTGTGACCAACACTTTTCACACATTATTTGCTTTTATCCTCATGGTAGCCCTAGGAGGTGGTACTTCTCATTTGGGCGCAGTGCTGCATGTCTATAATTCCAAAGACTTGGTAGCCGAAGTGAGAGTATCATTATTTCAATGCCATCTTAGACAACTGAGTGAGAACCTGGCTCAAAATAATGAAAAAGGGCTGGGAGTGTAGCTTAGTGGTAGAGTGCCCCTGGGTTCCATCCCCAGACCCGCAAAAACAAAAAAACAAACAAAAAAAAAACCTCACAGGAGCCCCATAGATGGTGTAGTATGGGTATCACTTACACTATGGGGTTGACCCCAGGCTTGAGTCTGCAACTGGGAGGTAGTTAAGCCAGAGTTGAACTCAGGTCACTAAGCTGCCTCACAGGGCTTCCTCAAAAGGAAAGTTCTTCCACTTTGGAAAAGTAGGAGCAGTTTGCCCCAGAGCCAGCTTCAGAGGTGTGTGTGAGCGCACGTATGTGCGTATGTCTTCCTGGGAGAGGCCCCTCTCTGGTCAGATCTGAGGGTTCCCCACCACTCTTCCTATACAAGTCATGTGATTTGGAGTTCTGCAGCCACTGGGGTTCCAGACCGAAATGCCCAAGCAGGGACTCATAAACTGAATTCAGGTTGTCCTTTGGCATACCCAGTACGGGCATCTGTTAATGTCTAGGAGTTCCTGGCATCAGGCACATTTCCAGTAAACTCTTTAAAATCCCATCGAATGCTGGGCATGGTGGCGCACGCTTGTAATCCCAGCATTTGGGAGGCTGAGACAGGAGGATCACGGTTTGCAGACAGTCTTAGCTACTTAGTGAGGCCCTCTGGAACTCAGTGAGACCCTGTTACAAAAATAAAAATTGGGCTGGGGTATAGCTTGGAGATAGAATGCCCCTGTGTTCCACCCCAATACCATACATACGCACAAATTCCATTTGACTCTATTTTGAAATGAACCCAGAATCACACCATTCTCGGGACCTCCACTGTTACTCCCCCTAGTCCACACCGCCGTCTTCTGCATAGATTATTGCAGACACCTCCCAGTGAGTCCTGTGCTTCTCTTCCCCTCCCCAGCAGAGCAGCTGGAGAGATTGTTTTATAGTGGGAGTTGGGTCCTGTCATCCCTCAGCTTAAGCCACCTAAGGGTTCCCATCCTATAATGGAGTCTAATGTCCTTACAGTGCCCACAAAGCCTTTTGCCCCAGGCCAGGCTGTTACCTTTCCCACCTCATTTCCACCTGCTACTGTTTCTAAAACATCCAGAGAGCAGCCAGGGTAGGTCCTTTGCACTTATTTTTCTCTTTGTCTGGAATGTTTTCCTTCAGATATCCCCAGGCTGCTGCACCTGCTGCAGGTCTCTGCTCAGAGGTCACCTTTCCAGGGTGGCCTTTCTTGATGTCTCAACTTGACCCAGATATATTTTAATTTTTTTGTGTGTGGTACTGGGGGTGGAACCCAGGGGCTTTTCTACCTCTGGGCTATACTCCCAGATCTATTTTTTATACTTTATTTGGAAACAGGGTCTCACTAAGTTGCTGAGAGCCTCACTAAGTAGCTGAGGCTGGCTTGGAACCTGTGTGCTCCTCCTGTCTCAGCCTCCCAAGCTCTGGGATTACAAGTGTGCGCCACCACGCCTGGCTCTATATTTTAATTTATTTATCTCGCCCGTCTAAAGTTTAATTTCCATCAACACAGGGAACTATGTGCTTATTTTGTTCAAGGCTGTACTGCTATTGCCCAGAATCATGGTAGGGATAAGTAGATGCTCAGAAAATAATTGTTGAGTGAATTTATTATATAGGTAGTTGAACTATGGAACATTGTCTCATTGGGACTCTGAGAAGCCAGTCAGTCAGCTACTGAGATGTATCTTTCTGCATCAGAGGGAGCTAGAGCCTGTGAGCTCCAAAGATGGGGGGACAGGCTGGGATACTCTGGCTCAGGTGTCCTCAGAGGCTCTGCTCCAGTCTGGGAGCACATGGAATCCTGTGTATTTCTCTGCTAGCTTCTAGTCACACCCAGACTGAACATGGACATTTTCTATTTTGCTTGTCCACCAGTGCCCACAGTAGTGGAAGTGGGTTGGCTTGCCAGCTTACCATCAGAAGCATTCAGATACTTGGTGATTTCCAGAGCCATGCATGGACTGTGTCTCTGGAGAGCTGAAGCTGAGCTATACCTATGACAGTAGTGAAGGAAACCCCTCCATGTGAGCGAGCACTTACTGTGTGTCCTCTGGGCCACAGTGTTTACATGGTTATCTCAGGTGACCATGTTTCAACCTCGAGGTTGCTGATCGTGTGCCCAGTTGATGGCGTGGGAAGTTAAGTCTCAGCATTGATGGCACTAAGGCTCTTCCAGTTCCTTCAGAATAATAGGGAACACTCTAAGGAGGAGCCCACAGCAGGCATGAGGGACTGCTAGTATTTGGGTCACTGGAAAAGTATGACGTTGAGCAGCGGCAGGTAGTGAAACATGAGTGCTATATAAGGTGTGGCTTGGATAGTTTTGAAATGGTCTGTTGAATATGAACAGGTGTTTTCTTTTTTCCTATTATTAATTACCTGGAACAGGGAGAGGATGTTTCTTTTCTCCTTTTGGTACTGGAGATTGAAGCCAGAGGCATTTTACCTCTGAGCTATACCCCCAGCCTTTTTTATTTTGAAATGGTCTTTACTAAGTTGCTGAGGCTGGCCTCAAACCTGTGATCTGGGAGAGGATGTTTTCTAATGAAGCCTCAGGGAGGTGGGAGACTCTGGAGAAATCCTGGTGCCACAGTCTCCAACACAGAACCTGTTCCTTCTTGGTGTCACTGGAGGTCATCTCAGCCAACACTCTTCTGAGTGCACACAGATCGCCTCAGATCCAGGAGCAGCTTAGGGCAGCTCACAAGATGTGGAGGTTTTGTGGCTGGGAAGATAGGACAGAACCACGTCCTGTGTAATAGATGGTGCCGGGATTATTCTATACTGCAAGTCCTTATAGACTAAGTGCTGCCAGCTGCCCAGTCTTTGCTACTGTTACTGGAGCTACTGGGAGAGGGCAAGAGAGGGCCCGTCTTCTTGCAGTCAGTTATATGAACTTGTTCTTACACTCATTCATCCATCATCATTTAATTGCTCCTACTCTGTGCCAGGTGGCACCATGACAGATTCTGGGACTATAAAAGCCAAGAAGTCTTCAAGGAATTCACAGTCCAGTGTAGGGAGATAAACCAAAGACAATATTTAGCGTGGTAAAGACTGTGGTACAAGAAAACAGAGTGGGTCTACAACATGGCACCCAAGGCCACAAAGATTCAGGTTGGTCAACTTGGGTTCAGATCTCATCTCAACTCACCATTTACCAGCATTGACCCTGGGCAAGTCTTTGGTTTGGGCAAAGTAATTATACACATTATCTCATATATTCCTCAAATCAATCTGACAAGGTAAAAGTTTTCCCCATTTTGTAGCTGAGGAAATTGAAACATGGAGAAGATAATTTGTCCAATGTCTCAGTAAATAAGTGGCAGGACCGGGATTCTACTCTGGGTCAGACTCCAGAGTTCTTGTAACTCCTGCTGATGAGTTCTGTCTATGCACCTGCATAGCCACAGCCTTTAGGAAGATTCAGCTCTGGGCAAAGCGGGTTTATTGACTTGGGCTCCATCGGAGTTGTTATGGTTTACATTTGGAATGTCTCTCTAAACCTCATGTGTTAGGCAATGCGGCTAGTTTTGAAGGTGGGAGGGACATGGCTGGAGGAGGTGGATCACTGCGGGTATGGCCTTAAGGACTCTCTCTGTCCCTGGCTCCTCCCTCCTTCTCCCCTTCCTCTTTTCGGGCTGCCATGAACTGAGCAGCAGTCCTTTGCCATGCCCTGCTACCATGATGTTTCTGCCTCGGCATTGGCTGACTATGGACTGAACCTTTGAAACTGAACTAAAATAAACTTTTCTCCTCTAAGTTGTTCTTGCCATTCATTTTGGTCACTGCAATGAGAAAACTTAACACAAACATTGATACTGAGGATTGAAGTCCTTGCTATGATTGTACCTGGTTTAGAAGCCTTTGGAACTGGACAGTGGGAGGAATTTTGAAAAGCTTAGAGATGCAGACAGGAGAACACTTAGAATAAGCACAGTTTATTCAGCACTCAATAAGCACAGCTTAATGAGTGATTCTGGTGGGAGCTGAGAAGACCAGAATGCCAGTAGGAATGTGGACAGTAAAGACGGCTTGTGTGGTTTTAGAAAGAAATGAACCTATTGGGAAGTGGACTACAGGGCAGGCCTGTTATATTCTGGCTAACAACTTGTCCACATTTTGTCTATGTCCTGAGATGTTCTATGAGGCTGAATTTAAAGGTGATGGGCTAATTAATCTTGCAGAGAAAACTCAAGGCAGCATAGCATTCCAGTGGTGGCAGCTTTTAGTCAGGATTACTGTGAGCGTTAGGAACAGAAAGCAGGGGGAGAGATATAAAAAAACTTGCAATTTGGCCAGAAAAGCCCATGTAAAATTGGGGCTAAGGAAGGTGATGTTGCTGAAGAGATTACTACCACTGAAGAAAAGCCAAATATTTTGCACAGAGACAATAAGAAAGATGCCTTGAGGGCATCTCAGGAATCAATGAGACCCTACCCATCCATCATAGGTTCAAGGGTACGACAGTGGAAACTTGTTTTAAAGAGGTTGCTTTAAAGAGAGACCTTGGGGGTATTCTGTTCACATAGGGATGCCTAAAAAGCCCCTTCAGGATTTATTTCCCTCTGCTCAGCTGCCCAGGAACTCAGAGTCTGCTGCAACCCTGGTCTAAGGGAACCCTGACTACTATTCAAGCTAGTGGCAGACCTTGGTGTCATCCATATGGTGTAGGTGCTGCAGGAATAGAGTATTCTAGGGTTAAGGGGTCATGGAAGCATCTACCAAGATTTCAAAGAAAGGCCTGAGAGGCCAGGGAACTTGTAGTAGGGTTACTTTCCCTGCAGCCAAGCTGTGAGGAGCCAAAGTGTGAAGCTGGGAGGATGAAGTTGAGGAGACCCCAGGAATTAAGAGATGCCAGGAATATGGAAGTCTGCTAAGGAACGATGTAGGCAACAGACAGAATAGTCAGTGCAAGAGAGAGGCCATGTGGGCTGCAACCAGGAAGACCATGGAGGTCGGGCTGCCCAAGCCCTTTGGAGATCATATCTCACCACCATGTGCCCCAGATGCTGGACAGTGAGCTCTAGGACTTAATGTTTGCCCTGTTGGGTTTTAGTTTTGTTTTAATCCCATCCCTTTTTTCTGTGTCCCTTTCCTTTCCTTTTGGAATGAGAATATTTACTGTGTGCTGCTGTATTTTGGAAGTATAATTTTCTTTTTCATTTTTAATAGGGGCTCAGAGCTAAGAGTTTGCCTTGAGTCTCAGAGAAGACTTTAGACATGGATTGAAACTGGGGTATTTCACTTGAGGAAGAAAAGATCCAAAAGGACACGAGGACTGTGTGCAAATATCTAAAGGGCTGTCATATAGAATAGTCTCATTCTAACAGAAGCTACGGGGAGGAGGGCTTTGGCTTCAGGTTCACAACAGAACCTTCTGAAATATCTTGATATGTAATGAGTTCACTATTACCAGAGATGATCAAGCATGGAACGGGGACAGTGAGAGTATGGGGTAAATACCTTCTGCCAGAGTCCTTGATTTGGCTGTCCCTCAGCTGCTCTGAATGTGACTCCCAGAGGGGAGTGGTTCTTTTGTGTGTGTGTGGTACTAGAGATGGAACCCAGGGGCATTCTACCTCCAAACTATACCCCCAGCCCTACTTTTTATCCTTTATATTGAAACAGGGTCTCACTGAGCTGCAAAGGGCCTCACTAAGTAGCTGAGGCCCTCCTTGAACCATGATCCTCTTGTCTCAGTCTCCCAAATGCTGGGATTACAAGCGTGCTCCACCACGCCTGGCAAGGGAGTGCTTCTTAAAAGATCATCTCTCTGAGCCGAGATCTCTTTAACAGGCTCCCAGAAAAATCTGCTCATGTGTACCTCCAGATGTGATGGAGAGAATAGAAGGTGAGAATCAGAATTAGAAGACCTGGGTTTGAATCCTGCCTTAGCTCTTTATAGCTGTGTGACGGTGGGCAAGATTTACCTTCTTTGTAAAGAGGATCACATCAATCCTTCCTTATAATGCCTTTGTGAGGTAGTGACTGAGGAAAGCCTTTGCAAAGGAGAGAAAATACCAACACTAGTTATTAACAGGTGTAATTCTGGCCACTAGGTGTATAATCAAATTCAAGGAGCCTGGCTGTGCAAACACTGTCCAAGAAGACTTCACTCAGGGATGACCAGCATCCATTGCATGCTGGGTGTTTAGAGGATGAAACGTGTTTTAGCAGAGCCCTGTGAGATGTATTGTGCTAATTTCTACCACTTGCAGTAATGAGAGTTCCCTTTCCTCAAGGGCAATTGAGTGTAGGTACACTGGAGAGACTGTGTAGGTGTTGAACAGGGAGGATCCAGGAAACCTTCATGGGGGAAATTGACATTGAGTTGGGCCTAGAAAGTTTGTCATGGGGGGAAGGGAGCAAAGGTTACATAGCAGAAGCAAAGGCCTGAGAAGGCTAGGGCCCGTGTGATGTAAAAATGGCAGGGGGGGGAGAATAAGATCCTGGAGCAGGTGTGTAATGTTCCTGAGTAGAAGAGGGTGTCACCCTCCAGGTGGGAGGCTTTCTGACCTGGAGTTTGCATCTCTTTGATGGCTGAAAGAGATCAGGTTTACTACAGTTTGCTGGTGAAACTTGAGTCATAAAGAGGCTAGAGTGGAACCAGGCACTGTGGTGCATGCCTGTGATCCTAGTACTTGGAAGCTAAGATAGGAGGATCACAAGTTTGAGGCCAGTCTCAGCTACTAAATAAGAACCTCTGCAATTTAGCAAGACCCTTTTTCAAAATAAATAAGCTGGGCATGGTTGCACATGCTTGTAATCCCAGTGCTTGGGAGGCTGAGACAGGAGGATCTCACAAGTTCAAAGCCAGCCTCAGCTACTTAATGAGGCTCTCAGCAACTTAGCGAGACCCTGTTTCCAAATAAAAATATAAAATAGGTCTGGGAGTTTAGCCTGAAGGCAGAAGGCCCTGGGTTTCACCCCCAGTACCACAAATAACAAACAAATAAATAAATAAAAATAAAATATAAAATAACATAGGGCTGTGGCTGCAGATTGGAAAAAATGTCTCACAGTTCAGTCCCCAGTCCCACCCCCCCAAAAAAAGAGGCTGGTGTAAAATTTTTGAGAAGCTGTTTCTTCACTTCACAGGTGAAGGTGAAGCCCAGAGATGGGAAGGCAGTTTCCCAGTGGGGGTGGGGCTAGTGTGGCTTAGAGCCAGCTCTTCCAAAGCTGTTTTCCCAGCCCTTTAGGTGAGTCCCTGCCCAGACTTGATCTGCCTGTAACTCATATTTCCTGCTTCTGCCTTTTACCTGGATGTTGTGTCTTAAGGAAGAGAAAGGGGGAGGGGGAGCAAAAGTTATATTTACCAAAGGGGCTGGTTGGGCAGGTCTCATTTTCGAGGCCAGAGGCCAGAGTCCATGCCAAGGTCAACCCCGCTGGCTCCTGGTAGGTGGATGTAGGTGGAGTCAGGCCTTGGCTGGCCACCAACTGAAGACTTTTGGTTAGGGGTGACCACTGGTAGGGACTGAGGTTTTTCTAAGGCAAGGCCTACGAGAACAGTGGGCTGAACAGATTATAGCCCACACATTCTTTCTCATGAGATTAAGGCCATGGAAGATTAGGGGAAACATAAGAGGCTGTAGGAGGCCTGTCAATTTCTCATTTGGGGCAATTAATTTGATGGATTATAAAATAGCTTACTACTTCCTCTTCCCCTTTCCTGGGCTGGGCAGCAGGACTAGCTGGAGATGTGCCCCAGAATGCCCTTTCTGGTATCCTGTATTACTTGAAATGTGTCCTGGGCAGGAGCTGAGCCCGTTCCTTTCCTGCCTCCCCTCCTGGTACAAGGAAAAGCACACAGTAGGTGCTTTGTGAAGCCTTGCAGAGCTGCTACTTATCTGATTGGAACCTTTCAGGAAGCTGTTATTGGGAGAATGAGACTTGTGGTGTCAACTCTGGTTTATAGATGTAGCCGAGCCTCAGGGGTGAAGTCACCTGTTCAAGGTTACTCAGGTGGTTGGTGACAGCTGGGACTCTAGCCAGGTTTCTCCACTCCTGGGCCAGGGCATCTGCTCTGTACTTCTGGTATGCTCAAAGTGAAAGTGAAATTAATAGTGAAAGATTTCTCTGGTGTTTCTTCCCTAACTTCCTCTTTCCCTTTCTGATTGTGCACAAGGCAGATGACTCTGCTAGAGATGCAGTGGGGCTGCACTCTGCCACACACTCACTAGTATCTTTGGGCTCGTTGGCCCCTCCCTTCTCAGTGGGGCCGGGGCCTGTGATTGGTTATGATTCCTGTGAGTGGTAAAGGATGGCTTTCCCTGGTGCCTCCTGGATGCCTTGACCTCACCAGCATTCATGTGGACTAGTGCAGTGGGCCTGACTGGTCCTTAGGTTGTGCCTAAGTAGTTGAACAGTCACCCTTCATAGGGGAGGGGAAGGCAGAAACCTGTGCATGTATTCCTTCAACAGTAACTTTTAAGGTTTCCTTTGCAAGACAGTGTGCTGAGTGCTGGGTACAGACAGTACATGAATAAAACATAGGAAGGAATTCACAGGCTAGGGCAGGACAGAGAGAGATTAGTATAAATTGAGGTGACATGATGGGGAAGGCAGGATAGTAGCACAGAGGCTTTGTGAGCATAGGTGCTCACATGAGACCCTGTTTCAAAATAAAGAATAAAAAATAAGACCCACCAGGATCCCACCAGGTACCACAGAGTTCACCACAGTGTACCTACTGCTCAGGGGCCTTCCCACTGATTAGGGGTCTTGCTAAGTTGCCAATGCTGACCCAAATCTGTGATCCTTCTGTCTTAGCCTTCCCTAAGTTGGGACTTCTCTCTTTTGGAGGGGGGGCTTCTCTTTATATAGTCTATGTCCTGTCAAATCACACTATTCCCCTTAGCTTAAACATTCCAGCAACACCATATTGCTTGTAACAGTCTTGCTTCTGTATTTTTGCTTTGGCAGTCTCCACCACAGGAATGCTCCCTTTCCATACAGGTGACTACTATGCATTCTGTTTTTTTTTTCTTTTTTTTGTACCACAGAAGAAACCCAGGACCTTATGCATGCTTGGCAAGTGCTATGCCACTGAGCTATATGCTCAGCCCATTTTATTTTATTCATTTATTTTTTATTTTTTATTTTTGCAAAACTGGAGCTTGAACCCCGGGGCATTCAACCTCCAAGATACATCCCCACTCCTAATTTTTTATTATTTTTTTATTTTTGTGGTACTGGGGATTGAACCCAGGGGCATTCTTTCTCTGAGCTACACCCCAGCCCTATTTAGGATCTCACTGAGTTGCAAAGGGTCTCACAAAGTAGCTGAGGCTGCCCTCAAATCACAATCCTCCTGTCTCAGCCTCCCAAATGCTGGGATTACAAGCGTGTGCCACCACGCCGAGCTTTTATTTTTTATTCTTTATTTTGAAACAGGGTCTCACTGAGTTGCAAAGGGCCTCACTAAGTAGCTGAAGCTGGCCGAGAACCGCGATCCTCCTGTCTCAGCCTCCCAAATTCTGGGATTACAAGCGTGTGCCACCACGCCTAGCTCCCGGTCTTATTTTTTATTCTTTATTTTGAAACAGGGTCTCATGTGAGCACCTATGCTCACAAAGCCTCTGTGCTACTATCCTGCCTTCCCCATCATGTCACCTCAATTTATACTAATCTCTCTCTGTCCTGCCCTAGCCTGTGAATTCCTTCCTATGTTTTATTCATGTACTGTCTGTACCCAGCACTCAGCACACTGTCTTGCAAAGGAAACCTTAAAAGTTACTGTTGAAGGAATACATGCACAGGTTTCTGCCTTCCCCTCCCCTATGAAGGGTGACTGTTCAGCTACTTAGGCACAACCTTGCCTACCCCCAGCTGCAGCTCTATTCCCCTGTGCTCCTGGCACTGTCTGGGCTGCTCACATGACTGTCCTGTTTCATATTACACCTTTTTGTGTCTGCTTCTTCTCCTTTTCCCTCACCTGGCTATAAATTTCTTCAAGGCAGGGTCCATGTCTCGTTCAGTTTTGTGTACTTGAAATTTCTGCCCATCCTTTGTGTATTGAAGAGCAATACACAAAGTGTGTAAAGAAATCAAAATATAAGGACAGACCAAGTGCCTAGGTAGACTCCTGCTGCATGCCAGCCCTGGCCCAGGTGCTGGGCATTCTTAGGACTTGCAAATGGTGAGGAGGTGCCCTGCCCACTGGGAGCCAAGATACTTGAGTTGTAGAGTGATGCCCAGATCTTTCCTTTCAGTCAAAGAAGATGCATCCACAGAATTAAGAGGGGGTGTCAGACAGCCCTAGATTTCAATTCCATTTCTGTTCCTTGCCAACAGTATCAGTCTACATTTTCTTTTTATGTGGCACTGGTCTTGAACCCAGGGGCATTCTACCTCCAATTTACACACCCAGCCCTATTTTATTTTTTATTTTGAAAAAGGGTCAGGGTCGCACTAAGTTGTTGCAGCTGGTCTCAAACCTGTGATCCTGCTGTCTCAGCCTTCCAAGAACTGTAATTACAGGTGTGCAGTATTGCTCCCAGCTTGAGTCCACTTTTTTTTAGTGCTAGTTTCCATCTGTTTCAGGAGTTAGTAATAATTAATAAGGTTCATTCATGCATTGACTGAATATTATTGGGTTCCCACTTGGATGTGGGCATGCTACTTGGATATTGGACGTCATTACAGAACCAGGGATGGGAGAGTGAACAGATCTCTGCTCTTGTGGAGATTATATTTTAATAGAGAGCAAAAAAAATGGTTAAAATATTGTTTCAGTTAGCCTTATCATTGCTGTAATTCAAAACACCTGACCACCACAACTTAGAGAAAGAAAGATTTATTTGCTCATAATTCTGGAGATTTCAGGGGTTTAGTCCATGGCAGGCCTGGTTACATTGGTAAAGCTCAGGGCATGGCGGTGGGAAGCAGGGAGAGAGAAAAAAATTGCTCTGCTTTTATATCATGGGGGCCAGAAGCAAGAGAGAGGGAGATAGAGGGAAAAGGGATTCAAAGACACAGGGCATTTCCCAAGACCACATCCCCAATGGCCCACTCCCTCCAGCCACACCCTACCTGCCTATGTTACCACCCAGTACATCCATTACAATGGATTTGTCCACTGATGAAATTACAACCCTTATAATTTAATTATATCAACTCTGAACATGAGCTCTTTCAGGGGACATTTCCCTGATATATATATATATTCTATGTATTCTTTATCAGTGTGTGAGAGTAAGTAGTCAGAGGAGGCCCCTCTGTGGAGATGGCATTTGAGTAGAGATTGATCAATCCCCTGGGACATCTAAGGGCAGAACATTCCATGAAGAAGGAGACTCAGGCTGGGCGTGGCACACATTTCTAATCCCAGTACCTGAGAGGCTGAGACAGGAGGATTGTAGGTTCATGGCCAACCTCAGCTACTTAGGGAGGCCCTGTTTCAAACTAAAGAATAGAAAAATAGTCCTGGGGTATAGCTCAGAGGTAGAATGCCCCTGGCTTCCATCCCCAGTACCACACACAGTCAAAGAGCATCAAATGGAGAATCCCCGAAGTGGGTGTGCACTTGCTTTATTAAAAGGATAGCAGGGGGGCCAGGTGCTAGAACCAAGGCATGGGGGTCACAGGGCTATGTTTGGGGAGTGGTGTGTAGTCCTCGGCTTTGGCTTCTACCTGAGTAAGGTGGCGATCCATCCGAGGGTTTGAGCAGGGGAGTGATATTCGATAGAATGATATTTCTGGTTGTTGAACAGACTAGACGGTTGAAAGACAACTTAGGTAGCATGTTTAGCACAGCGCCTGGCATGAAATAAACCTTCATTAATGGTAGTTTTGTTCTGCACGATAAGAATAT
The DNA here is from genome assembly GCF_963383645.1 of Muscardinus avellanarius. Taxonomy (NCBI): domain Eukaryota; kingdom Metazoa; phylum Chordata; class Mammalia; order Rodentia; family Gliridae; genus Muscardinus; species Muscardinus avellanarius. Next base: position 192,157,222 of record NC_137786.1, on the reverse strand, counting down.
TATCAAAGATTGGCTTTCCTGTCTGCTGGTGTTGGGCTGGCTGTCGGCCATCTACTCTCTGCCCTCCCAGGAGCTTACGGCATCCAGGATGCTTTCTCCCTGAGGAGAGGAGCCCTGGGGCTTGGGCTTAGGGTGAGAAAGGAGGAAGGGACTGGTTCTTTGGATTTTTCCCCTTTTCTTTCTTCTTTTGTTCTTCTGTTCAGTACTCATAGTGGTGCTATAGGAGTAGAGGCAGGAGAGAAGCCCTAGTCTCCAGAAACCTCAGAGCTCAGAAACTGCCTGTAAATCCCATGCCCACCCCAGGTCAGCTGCCCTGGAAATTTCTCCTTTTCTATCTCTGCTCCTGTCTTCCCTTAATTGCCTAGGATTCCTAGGAGTGGGTGGGGCTGCTCCCCTCCTCCCAGCACTGTGCCCTGAGCATCCTTCCTCCCTACCTCTGTCCCTATAACCTCAGACCTTTACGGAAAGGCCTTGGGTCACTGCAGTGGTCTCTGGTGCTGTTCACCCCCTTGCCAGATGTAGAGTACCTGGGTAGCGGGGCTGACAGACCGCCCTGCGGGGTTGCTTTGGATGACAGGAGGACTCACTACTTGACAGGTGCTTCTCCAGTAATTGTCGCATCCTCATTGGCAGGAAGTTCCATCCAGGTTGAGTTGAAATCCCTGCTCTGGCCTCCCCCAGTGCTTTAGTTCTGAACACAGGGAGTCAGCCATAGTCTCCTCCCTCATCTCCACAGCCTCTACCCCACCTCCTTTAGGGCACAGTCTCCTAGTGTCCCAGGAGGCTCTGTTGAGTTCTTGCTGTTACCCAGAATGATTGCCTGGGAGAGAGGTCCAGGAAAGCTTTGTAGAATACTCAGCTCTCTAGCGGGGTTGGGAAGGGAAAAGGGACTTTGAATCAGAAGGTGGGGCAGTGTCCTTAAATGGTGTGTAAAGACGAGTGATTCTAGGATTCTACGTAGTTGAACATCCCTGGAGCAACATGAGAGAGAGAGAATATGAATCTGAATGTGTGTTCACACGCATGCATGCATGCAGGGAGGGAGGAGAAGCCAGAGAGGTTAGGGAGCCGGGCTACAGCATGAGCCCAGCTCTCTGTGCCTTCCTCAGCGTCCTGGACCTGAGATCAGGGGACTGCTTAGGGAGCAGGGTTGTTTTTTTTTTTTTTTTTTTTTTTTTTGTGGCGCTGGGTATTGAACCCAGGGATATTCTACCTCTGAGCTACACCCCCAGCTCTGTTTTTGATTTTTTAATTTTGAAACAGGGTCTCACTGAGTTGCAAAGGGCCTCACTAAGTAGCTGAGGCTGTCCGCGAACTGCAATCCTCTGGTCTCAGTCTCCCAAGTACTGGGATTACAAGCGTGTGCCACCATGCCAGGATGGAGAGGTTTTGTTTGGGGCCCTGGAATCATGGGTTTCACATTCACCTAGAATTGATGAATGGCTTTCTGAGCACCACTAACTCTCCTTCCTGCCTTTGTCTGGGGTTACTCATTAAACCTGTCCTTGGGACCTATGCAGAGTGGAGCCAGGACACGTCAGCACCTTGAGGTGGACATTCTGGACATTCTGTTTCTGGTTCCGCCCCTGCCTCTGGACTCCCCTACCCTGGGGTTGTGGTAGGGTTGGGATTCTTGAAGCTGGTTGGCCAGCCTCAGTTTGCCTCTGGCCCACAGTTGACTAGACACAGGCCCGTCTCTCCCCCGTAAGGCTTCTTGATTTATGCAGAAGCCTGCATTAATAGGAACCTGGACTCGAGCCCTTGGCCAAACATTCCAGATTCTTTGGGCATAAAATTTTTCTGAAAGGGGTTGGGGCCCTTCCAGGGCTTCACAGTTTCTGTTTTCACCCCACGCAGATATCTATTTGTATCCGATTTTTATATATTCCTCAGAGTGCTTTCCCAGCATCCTGGGGGAGGCCTGGCTTTCCCAGCCTGGCTGGATCACCGGGCCTCTCTGCTGGCATATGGGGTGTCCGCCCACCACCGCCTGTCCTTCCCCGGTGTCTTGCATGCTGAGGGGCTGAGGGTGGAGTGGGGCTTTTTGTTTTGTTTTTAAATAAGGGCAACGCGGGTAAACAGAGTGGCATTTCTGGTGCCCTCGGGGAGGGCCAGGACCCCACATTCCAGTTCCATGACGACAGGCTCCTCAGTTGCAGCTTGCTAGGCTGTGGGCAGTGGCAGTTTAGACAAGACAATGGTGGCTCTGTTGGAATGCTGCTGCTGGGCTCTGGCAGAACGCATTTTAATCGAACACTTTCCACCCTGAGATCTGCAGGGATCTGGTGGCCCACTCCTCCTCGTTCGTTTTGTTTTCTCTTTGCAGTTTCAGAGCCAAATTGTTGCAGCTCCCCCACTCCACCACCATTAGCAGCTACTTGGGGAAAGTGGTATTTCCAGCCTAGGGTTTGTGTTTGACTGGCAATGGTAAGAGAGGGCTGGGAGTAGGGGTTGAAAAGATGGGTGACATACCTGTGGCCTGGCCTGAAGAAGTGGAAGGGACAGCAGATGCTACGGGGTGCTCTCCTTCCCTAGGGACCGGGCTGTCTGGAGGTCAGGAGAGCTGGCTCTGAAGTCAGACTGACTGGGTTGGAATCTCAGTGGTGACACCTCCCCGCTGAGCCCCGTGCCTCGTTTGCCTTGTCTGCAAATATCCAATATGTCTAACTCATAGGATTGCTGTGAGGATTAAATATATCTAACATATATAAAGTGCTAAGGATAATACCTGGAATATAGTAAACCCAATAAGTATATTTATCATTGCATTATAACTTTTTTTTTTTTTTTGCTGTACTAGGGATGGAACCCAGGGGCATGCTACCTCCGAACTACACCCTCACTCCTATTTTTTAGTCTTTATTTCTTGAAACAGGGTCTCACTGAGTTGCAAAGGGCCTCGCTAAGTAGCTGAGGCTGTCTGTGAACTGCGATCCTCTGGTCTCTGCCTTCTGAATGTTTAAAAGTGTGCGCCACCACGCCTGGCTGCGTTATAACATTTTAATATTATTCCCAATCATCATAAATATTACATGTACCTTCTAAGGGTTTTATCTGAGACTAGAAGAAAAGCAGAGCGACATTCTGTCCCTCTCCCTCTCCAGTACTGGTGATTTAATCCAGGGCCCTTTCTTCCTCAGCTACACATCCCCCCTTTTAGAGACAGTGTCTCGCTGACTTGCAGAGGTGGGCCTCTTGCTTGTGATCCTCCTGCCTCAGCCTCCTCAGTCTCTGGGATTAGAGGTGTGTACCACGGTGTCCAGCCAGCACAACATTCTAAAATGCAAAACGGATCGACTCACTTTATGGCTTAGAAAGCCTCGATGAGTCCCCATTGACCTCTCTGCGTAAAGAGGAAAAAAACCTTATGTTTATTGAAGGCCTACTGTGTGCGAAGTACTTGGTACTTGTCCTACCTCTGCTCATTTAGTGTAAGTCCAAAGTCAAGACTGATGTGTGTGAGGCCCTTCATCCGATGGCCCTACTTTGTTTATTTTTTCACCCATTCCCCCAAACTAAGCAAAAACACAAATGTCTCAAAGATGGGGTTTATCTTGGATGTCTCATAGCTTCGTCTTCCGTGCCTTTGTGTGGGCCCTGCCTTCTGCCAGGATGACCCTGTGGGAGGTGGCGGTGGATCCTGGAGCAGACTGGATGGGATTGTTTGGGGATTTCCCTAGCCACGATCCCCCCCCACCCCTGCAGGCCCTCCCTGAAGGGTTGGATCTCCTCTGCATCCTGTCTCCACTACACTCCCTGTGGCCCTAATGTTAGTGCATGTCCCACGGGCTTGATGACTTTATCCACACAGCATGAGAACAGTGTGTGACTTGCTGTGAGTACCCAAGGCAGCATTCCTTGCTTGGGTAGCTCTCTCTCTAGGCTCAACACTGGACTCAATTCCTTTGGGGGATCCAGGAATCACAGAGATTCAGTGGATCAGGGTGGTCTTAGCAGGGGTCCTTGGTCCTGCCCAGCAGCCACTTCCTATGGCCATTGGTGGTTATCGTGGGTCCTAGCTGTTTCTGCCTTTCTTCAGCCTGTGGCAGAAACCCTGCTTTTCAGCCAATAAATGCACCTCACAGTGTGGCCATTCCTCGTGACTGCTGGGTGACAGATCATAGGGTAGCCTCAGAGGACGTGGATACTGTACTATGTATACAAGTCCCTTGCTTACTTGCAAGGAATTTGCATGTCAGTGAATGGATCACTAGGTATCAAAATGATGGGAAATATTTATAGACCAAAGAATTGCTTTCAGTTGAGATTAGCCAAAAAAAACCCAATATCTACTCAAGAGGAAATATGTCTTTTTTTCCCCCTTGCTGACTTTGTAAGGCCCAATTCTCAAAGATTGAGTATCTTGAAAATAGTGAAAGGTTAGACTGGGTGTGGTGGTGCATGTTTATAATCCCAGCATTTAGGAGGCTGAGGCTGGAGGATCTCGATTTGCGGACAGCCTCAGCTACTTAGAGAGGCCCTTCACAACTCAGTGATACCCTTTTTCAAAAGTATAAAAGACTAAAAATTAGGTCTGGGGATGTAGCTCAGAGGTAGAATGCCCCTGGGTTTCATCCCCAGTACGCAATAAATAAATAAATAAAATTGTTAAAGGCTTTAGAAGAAGTCGTGGATGAAATAATACTAAGAACTTGCAAACAGCCTAACTGGCCATAAGTTAGGAACTGGTTAATTGAAATATGGAGCCATTCAACTAATAAACAGCGCTACAGATCTGCCTTTCTGAACACAGCAAGATATATACAAATATCAAATGAAAGAATAAAATACTGAAATGGGGGTTTCTTCTGAGCCCCCCCCCAGATGAAACGGGGGGTTTCCTGAGAAGAAACCTGGTGTTTCATCAAAGATGAAACGGAGTTTCTTGAGAAGAAACTCGGCATTTCCTTACCAGGTTCTTGTCTATGGTGAGCGAAGAATGACACCCGCAGACCTCAGGAAGGGGAGTAAATGGTTTACTGGAAGCAGCAGGGAGTAAGGAAAGATGGCTGAACACCCCAAAAGGGCGGTTGGAACTCTGGGGTCCAGCAGCTGCCTTCAGGCCAATACTTGAGAGTAGCCCAAGCCTAATTGCCTTCAGTTGCAAGCTGCTTTCTTCCAGAGTCCACGCGATCTGCCAGAAAGGAATAGGAAAAGTGGCAGAACACCTCTCGGGCTGTTGGGTCTCTGGTGTCCAGTAGCTGCCTTTAGGTCACTACCCGAGTGTCGCCCGAGCCAAGTGCCGTCAGTTGCAAACTACTTTCTCCTAGGGTCCACGCAATCTGCCAGAAAAGAAGTACGGGTCACCCCTAGGGGCCCTGGTCAGCCTTGATGTCCAGCAGAGGCCTTCAGGTCACTACCCGAGAGCAGCCTGAGCCACGTGCCCTCAATTGCACTCTGCCTTCTCTCAGGGCTAACATGATCTGTGAGAGAGAGAAAAGCTCCCCAAAAGGGGAGAGGGTCTCTGAGAGGGAAAAACCCCAATTTGGTTTAGCCCCTGCGCTAGGGGCTTTGCCCCAATGTCTGCATGTCCTCTTTTGGTTAGGGTGAGTTTGGGATCCTGGGAATTCTGGGAAGCAGCTCCCAGAAATTGCATAGGGCATTTGCAAGTCCTTTGAAGAGTCTTCATTCAGGAGTGCCAGACTTGCTCTGGTGATGGCCCCTCACCCCTCAGGAAATTAGATTTTTCTCTACCAAGGCCTCTTCCCTATCTGCCTATTTCCTTTCTATCTCCTCAATACCACATGGGCAACCTCTAACAGCTAGCCTGTTCTCCTTGGCCATTATTATTATTTTTTTTTTGCAGGTCTGGGGATGGAACCCGGGGGCATTCGACCTCTGAGCTACACCCCCTGCTCTAGTTTTTATTCTTTAACTTGAAACAGGGCCTCGCTAAGTTGCAGAGAGCCTCACTAAGTAGCTGAGGTTGTCCTCGAAACGCGGTCCTCTGGTCTTAGCCTCCTGAATGCTGGGATTACAAGCGTGCGCCGCCATGCCTGGCGGCCATTATTCTTGATTATCTTTTTTCTTTTAGGGTACTAGAGATAGTAGCAGAGCTTAGCCCATGCTAGGCAAGCGCTCCACCACTGAGCTTCATCCCCAGCCTTTTTTTATTTTGAGACAGAGTCTCAGTTGCTCAAGCTGGCCTCAAACTTGCCATCCTCCTGCCTCAACCTTCTGAGGAGCTGAGATTGCAGATGCGTACTGCTCTGCTCAGCTATTCTCTGATTTTAAAGCCCTTCGAGGCTGGACTTGCCGAAGCCCACTGCACCTCTTGTTCCCCGTGTGTGACTTTGTCTTATTTTACTAGATCACTGTTTGTGTCTGGCCTTTATGAACAACGATGGAGCCTCCCTTGTTTTCCTCTGGCAGTAGGAGTAGGTGGCCACTAATTACTGCAGAATCTAATTGAGGGATGTGAACAAAAGGCCTTGTTATCAGCAGTAGGTGATACTAAGCTGTAGGCTGATTCTCCTCCCTCTTACAAACAGAAACAGTGTGTCTGGCCCATAAAGAGGCTTTTAAACTACAGTAGTCTTCACAAAGATCTCTTCCAGAGACCGCCTGGCTTGAGGGGAGCCGGAGTAAATTCAGGCTTTGTTTCCTCTGCCTTAGGGAGCCAGCTGGAGGTGAGGGGGAAGAGGTGTGCCTGCTGTCCAACCGGTTTGTGCACACAGCACCCAAGCCTGTGGGGTTTTGCTCAGGTGGCCAAGGGGGAGGGGAAAGCTTTACTTCACCTCTCCCGGGGCGAGCACCTTTCCTTATCTCCTTTCTTCTTCACAGAAGACGGAAGGTGAAGGAAAAGCTCTGCCTCACTTTACAACACGCACACTGAGGCTGAGAGGGGCTGAATAACTTGCTTAGCGTTCCCTGCTAGGAGTTGGTAGCCAGGACTTGCCCAGGATTTGTCTCTCTGCTCTCCAGGCCACGTGCTTTGCTCAGTCGGCCCAGAGCAGGGGCAGGGTCTCAGGCCAGGCAGGTGGGTGCAGTTGCCCGTGAGGCTTAGCTTTGACAGGGGCTGGGATTTAACTAGTCAGGTATTTATTTCATATCTGCGGTGTATATGGTATGATTCTGGACCCTGCAGGCATAGAAGAGATGGGATAACAATGTCCTCGTCTACTCACCTATCTGGTTGAAGTCACTTGTTCTTATTTGGAGATATAGAGAAGAGTAGGGAGGGACAACTAGAGGCACAGAAAACCAGAGATGGAGGAGGTCAGGAAAGAAGCAGCTAGAGGACCGGGTGGGCTGGGATGTCTTCACCCAGGAGGTAAAAGGGGTATAGAGACAGAGAGTCTGGCTCTCACTGGGGTTCTTAGAAGTGGAAGTGGGAGGCCTTGGACACTGGATTAAAGAGTTTTCCTGATTCTCTGGGTGATAGGGAGCTGCTGAAAGCTTTTGAACAGAGTCGACATGGTGGGAACAGTTTCAGGGTGATTGTGGTATAGGGTGTGGAGTAGAGGGAGAGAGAGAGAAGGAGGAGGAGGAGGAGGAGGAGGAGGAGGAGGAAGAGGAGGAGGAGGAGGCCTCATCTTTCTTGATGCAAGATTAGTAGTGGGAGAACTATGGATGCCCTGGCTGAGGTGGATTTGGTCTTGACTTGGACAGGTCTTGATGTACTGTGATGGTCTTTGTTGGGGTGAGTCCTCAGCTCAGGAACTCGGGGTCTGCAGGGTCCTTGGCTAACGTGACGGAAAAGAATTTCAGCATGCGCCAGTTAGAGACATAGACAGAGGTTTATTTGGGGAAAAGGGGAGGAAATACACATTCAAGAGAGAATGTGGGCCACCTCAAGATGAGGAAGGCATATTGGAAAATTCAGGATTCTCTTCTTATAGGGGGCTTTCGTGAGGGGTGCGCTAGAGAAGGTATGTGAGGATGAGCTCAGTCCAGTAGTCCCAAGGCCGTTTATGGTGGGCAGGTGGTCTGGTCAGCCTTAGGGTGGATGATCTTGGGTTGATTGGGGTCCTCATTAGTTGATTGATGGATAAGCTAGGATATCCTAAATTATAGGTTTTCTCGGAAATATTGTTAACTCTAGGATCTACAGGTTTCTCAAGAATTTATGGGAGAGTCAGGCCTGGGAAAGAGAACTGGTTTGTGGACTAGAGGCTGAAGCATTTCAGCTCCAGGATCTTATATTAAAGTTATATTTTTACTTTTCCTTCCTGTCTCCTTTCTACCTACTTATTTCTTCTATCTTACATCAGTCTTGACAGTAGAAAGGAACAAATAGCTGTGTGTGCTCGATGTCCCCGGGTGTGTAATCATACACCGCTAGGTTCTCAGCTTGGAGAACAGGTGTGCGTGTGCATGCATTCATTTACCTAGCACTGGAGCTAGGCGTGTGGTAGCAGCGGGCCAAACAGATACCATTCTGCACCCTGAGGTTGGCTTTGAAAACAAATATCATGGGGGGAGGGAAAAAATGTGACAGGAGAAACATCTGAACTGCTCTAAGAAAGCCGTTTGTTAGCTGGACATGGTGGCGCACACTTCTAATCCTAGTATTTTAGCATTTGGGAGGCTGAGAAAAGAGGATCATGTTTGTGGCCAGCCTCAACAATCTGTGAGGCCCTCCGCAACGTAGTGAGGCCCTGTTTCAAAATAAAGAATAAAATAGGTTTTGGGGTGTAGCTCAGAGGTAGAGTACCCTTAGGTTCCATCTGCAGTAACACACACACACACACACACACGAATGCATGCACACACAGAGCAGTTTGTTCCACCAGACTCAAAGTACTACTCTTCTCTGCTAAGATTTGATCTCAAAGAGGAAGCTCCAAGGCATAGGTTGCTGGAGGGGTGGGGGATTTTGGACACTAGCCCAACCCCTTTAATTTATAGGAGTGTTAATGGGCCTCAGAGAACTTGGGGGAATTCCTTCTGTGTAGAACATTCCCGGCAGCCTCTGAGTTTCTCAGCACTCCTGCCCCACACCATGCTGGCTTTGCTCTGGGGCCCAGACAGCCTTGCCAGACAGGTTCTGTCCTTGGGTGGGAGAGGGGTGAAGAAGAAAAGGAGGATAGGTGAGCCTTTAGAAGTGGAAAAAGAAAGACATTTCGAACTGGTTAAGCACAGAGGCTCCCAAGTACCCCCCTTGGGCTCCCAAGTACCACTCTAGTACCACACACACAAAAAAGGACAATGCAGTATATATTCTTTTGTATTTTTTTCACTTAACTATAAGATAAAATTTCTGTCATCAATATTTACCTCATCAGTATGTATGTATGTATGTATGTATGTATGTATGTATGTATTTATTTATTTATTTATTTATTTATTTATTTATTTATGGGTCTGGGGATGACCCAGCCAGGGGCATTCGACCTCTGACCTACACCCCCTGCCCTGTTTTTTGTTCTTTATTTTGAAACAGGGTCTCACTAAGTTACGGAGTACTTCACTAAGTAGCTGAGGCTGGCTGCAAACCGCGATCCTCCGGTCTCAGCCTCCCAAATGCTGGGATTACAAGCGTGCGCCACCACGTCCGGCTTACCTCATCAGTTTTAACAGTTACATGATATTTTATTTATTTATTTATTTATTTATTTATTTATTTATTTATTTATTTATTTATTTATTGTGATATACCTAACCAGTAATGAGTTAGGGGTAGGGGTGTGTGTGTGTGTGTTAGTTATTGGAGATTAAAACCAGGAATTTTCTACCTCTGAGCTACACCCCTAGGTCTATTTATTTATTTATTTATTGTGCTGAGGATTGAATCCAGAGGCATTCGTATGTATGTATGTATGTATGTATGTATGTATGTATGTATGTATGTGGTACTGGGGTTCCTGGAAGCCCTTCTACCTCCGGGCTACACTCCCAGACCTATTTTTTTTTTTTTTTTTTTTTTTTGAAACAGGGTCTCTTAAGCCAGCAAGGCTGGCTCCGAACCAGCGCGATCCTCCTGTCTCTGCCTCCCAAGAGCGGGGATTACAAGCGTGCGCCACCACGCCCGGCGAATCCAGAGGCATTCTACCTCTACCATCCTGATTTTATTTCTTATTTGGAAACAGTGTCTCATCGTGTGTGTTTCCAACATAGTTAATGTTCAGGCCTCACCCCACGATTGAATAATGAAGATTTCTGAGGTTGGGTCTCTGGCAGTATTTTCTTTTAAGTTCCTAGTTTCCTTGAGTTGGTTTTTTTTTTTTTTTTTTTTTTTTTTTGGTGGTACTGGGGGTGGAACCCAGGGGCTTTCTACCTCTGGACCTATTTTATACTTTATTTGGAAACAGGGTCTCACTAAGTTGCTGAGGCTGGCTTCGAACCTGTGTGATCCTCCTGTCTCAGCCTCCCAAGTGCGGGGATTACAAGCGTGCGCCACCACGCCGGGCTCCCCTAGAGCTTTTAATGTACAGCAGGATTGAGAACCATGTGGTTAGGCCATAAACATGTAAGTTGTCTCTTTTACCCCAAGACTTGACACAGTAGGTGGCCTTTAGCAGGTGGCCTTTAGGATGGACTCGGAGTTACAACTTCTCTCCTAACTGCCGTGTTTTCTCCCACAGCTGCTCGCAGGGAGAGTTTGAGCAGAAGCAGCAGGGTGGTGTGCGGGGCCGGCTTGGGGGCTTCCCTCTGAGGCTCCTGCTGGAGTCTGGTGTCTGTTGCTCGTAGACCTTTAGTTGGGATCCCCCCCACCTCCACCCCATCTCTGCTTTGCCTGTGCTGCGCACCATCCGTAATCCTGGAAACTGCAGTTGATGGCTTTCCAGTGGCCCAAGTCCTGGTCCGTCTAGAGGGAGACAGGGCTGAAGTCGCTTGTAAGGAAGGGACGTGATTTCGGGCATGGCACATGGCTGGTGAATGAGAGGGAGGCCAGGGTATTCTCCATGTATACCTGGCACTTCTTAGGTCATAGGGTGTTTTCAGACATGGGCTTACCCAGTCCTCATAGCAAGCCTGTAAGGCAAACAGACCAGAAATGGAGAAAAAGAGAGATAGTCTTTGATTTAAGGAAGGAGCAAGTTAGAGACTTTTTTTGTTTGTTGTTTTATTTTTTGATTTGTATTACTAGGGATTGAACCCAGGGGCTTTCTACCTTGGAGCAACATCCTTAGCCCTTTTCTAAAAAAAAAAAAATATATATATATATATATATATATATGTTCTTTTGTTTTTGTTTTTGATACAGGGTCATGCTAGATTGCTTAGATATCTCTAAATTGCTGAGGCTAGCCTCTAATCTGTGATCCTCCTGTCTCAGCCTCCCAAGTACTGGGATTACAGGTGAGTGCCACTATGTCTGGCTAGAGAAACGAGAAACTTTTTTTTTTCCAGTACTGGGGATGAAACCCAGGGGCATTCTACCTCCGAGCTACACCCCTAGTCCTATTTTTTTATTCTTTATTTTGGAAATAGGGTCTCATTAAGTTGTAGAAAGCCTCACTAAGTAGCTGAGGCTGTCCGTGAACAGTGATCCTCCTGTCTCAGCCTCCCAAATGCTGGGATTGCAAGCATGTGCCACCATGCCTGGCTAGAGAAACATTTTTTTTGGTAGTACTGGGGTTCCTGGAAACCCTTCTACCTCCGGGCTACACTCCCAGACCTATTTTTACATTTTTATTTGGAAACAGGGTGTTCTGAGCCAATGTGTGCGGCTGGCTTCGAACCTGCGTGATCCTTCTGTCTCTGCCTCCCAAGCGCGGGGATTACAAGTGTGTGCCATCACGCCCAGCCTAGAGGAATATTTTCAAAAGCCTAGAATAGTCAACTGAACTTGGGTATCTCACTGGAAACCAGGTACAAAAGTACTAGTGGTTGTGGTAGTAATTATAGCTTACATTTACTGAGTCCATCCTACGGTCCGCACTTGGAACTCACCTAAATTCAGGCAGTTGCTAAGGACATTACATATTTCTATTTCAGAGACCAACCCCCCCCCCAAAAAAAATCTCTTTCTCTTCATTAGTAAATTAATCATGATACCTCCTTATAGTGGATTACTATGCATCTATTAAAATACAGTAAAATATTAACTAAGGACATGGAAAATGTTCCCCGTATCTTAATAGATAAGAGAAAATTAGGCTGAGATCTGTTGGCACTTGGAAGATCTCAATAAATGTTTAAATCCACATACATACAGTGTGATATTAGCACCCTCGTGGTATTACTGGAGAGGAAACGGACTTGCCTAAAGATCACACAGAATTTTGGATCTTAGTCTCATACTCACACTCATATATATTTCTATTAAAAATAGTAATAGTCATAATCAAAAGGCCAATTGTAATGTTCAGGTTAGAGTAGCTGTGTGAGTCAGGAGACCTCTTTGACACCACATTACATTGTTTGCTTAGCTTTTTACAGTTGGTCACTGGCTTTAAAGCCTATATAACTTTTTCCTGATTTTTAAAAAGAATACATAATTATCATTTAATTAGGAAAACAGAGAAAAGCCCCAAGGAGGAAACCATATTCTAATTCTGTAGGAATAATTGCCATTACTGTTTTTCTCTCTGACTTTTCTCATTGCAAATATAAATTTTATAAACTTGGAATAATGTTGTAAGTATGGTTTGGAACCTTGCTTCTTTAATCTGTTATAGAAAATTTACATATCAATTGTTCTCCTACAAAATAATTTCTAGTGCCTATAGAATATAGCTTTTATAATTGATTGTTGGACATTAGATTGTTTTTATTTTCATTATTATTGATGATGCTGTTATAAACACCCTGTCTTTAGAAACATCAATGATTATTTCCTCAGATGTCATTGATGGGTCCCCAGATATCAGTATCTGATAGGCACTTTCTATTTACCTTTCCTCTTTTGGTCCTTAAAATATCATCATAAAGTGAATAAGGGAGGGATTATCATTCCCATTGCTTGGAAGCTGAAGCTTATAGAAATTGCCATATGCTCAAGATAGGAGCTACCTTGGAGTGAGAGAGTTGCTTTCATCCAGTGAGTCTGAGGGAACAGTAGGAGGTGGGTTTCACATTCATTTCTTTTGTTGTATTATTCAAAGTTCCCAGAAATTTCCTTCTGGAGCACCCACCAGTGTCCTGCATCTGGGCATATTCAACTTTTCAGTAATCTTTTTTATTTTTTATATATTATTTATTTATTTATCTTTTGCAAGTCTGGGGATGGAACCCAGGGGCATTCTACCTCCGAGCTACACCCCTCCCCTATTTTTTATTCTTTATTTTGAAACCGGGTCTCACTGAGTTGCAGAGGACCTCACTACGTAGCTGAGGCTATCCGCGAACTGCGATCCTCCAGGTCTCAGCCTCTCAAATGCTGGGATTACAAGCGTGCGCCACCACACTCAGCTTCGGTAATCTTTTTAAGGTGTATATGTTAATCAACTCTTCAGGTTGAAAGCGACAGAAACCTGGGCCAGACTGTCTTCAATGGAAAAAGAAATACCTTGGCTCCAGTAGCTGGGAACCTGAGGGGAGCCTTGACCTGTCCTTGGCACTGTTAGGCCCCAGTGCTCAAAGGCACTTTGAGGGTTCTGCGTTCTCCCCATCTGTCAATTCTGCTAACTCTCCTGCCAAGGATGGGCAATGCTTTCACTCTTTCAGGATCTATTCATTACTTTTAGAAAAGAGTTTATTGGGCTTCGTTTGTCTCCTGGACATCTAGGGGCTTGGATGTGGTGGCTGATACTTACAACTAGACAATGTGGAGAGGTATGACTTCCTCCATGAAGGAATACATGTTCATTTTCTTATGATATGTGGAGTTAAACTCACTGGTGACTAACTGGCCAGCTCAGAATAGAGTGGGACCATCATCTCTTTCTCCATATGCTTGCTTGCTTGCTTGCTTGCTTGCTTTCTTTCTTTCTTTCTTTCTTTATTTCTTTCTTTCTTTCTTTCTTTCTTTCTTTCTTTCTTTATTTATTTATTTATTTTTTGAGACAGGGTCTTGCTATGTTGCCCAGGCTGGCCTTAAACTCCCAGGCTTAAGTCATCCTCCTGCCTTCCAAGTACCTGGGACTGCAGATGCTCACCACTGTGCTTAGCAATATCATACTTTTATTAATGCAACCTATAATCAAATAGGTCCCTATTAATATGTAAATCATATCAAGGCTTCTGCCCACCCTGTCTTTCCCCTCTTGTACTTCTTCTGCTGGGAGAGTTTTGACTTGAACTTTCAGCCTATCCCTGTTAGATTTCCTATTGCTGTATTGGGTCCAGAGAATCGCCTGTTGAGATTTCTTTCAGCCTCATTCTGTCATCTGCTTCCTGCTTCCCAGCTCAGTGCATTCTACAGTTGGATGATGGGATGCAGCTGACATTGAGGGGTGGGAGAGGGAGACGGAGGAGTGAGACAGCTCCATCAGGCAGCTGTATCAGAAGAGCCAGAATCTTCTCCCATCCCCTATCCCCCACCTCTGAGTCCCTGTAATTTCCTTTACATGGCCTAAGAGGTCAGTCCCCTGGGTTCATGGAATATCAAGGGCTTTAGGAAGAGCTTCAGGTAGTCTATGAATTTCTACTCAGGCCCAAGTAGATTTAATGTGAGGTAGGAAGGATCCAAGTTAGACATTAATTAAGAACGTCTTGGTGTTTGTGGCTCTGGGAGGCATATTAGAGAAAGCAGCCACGAGCCCGTTTCTAGTGGCTGTCAGGTGCTAGCACATTTCTGAGAAGCCTGCAGTGGTGTGGAGTCAAGCAAGGGACTGGAAGTCTTGTTGAGCTTGCCAGTCAATCCTGCCAGCCTTTGCTTGTGGGCGCTCTCGTGGGGGAGGGGCATGAGCGTGCAGTGTGGCTTTTAGCCTTCGTTGCTCTATTAAAGACTCCAAACTGTGTTATTCAGCTGCAAAAACAGTTTTCTTCCTTTGTAAGCAAGAAACACAAAGCAGCCCTTCAGAGAGGGTGGGCAGGCACTTCTGGCAGTAGGTTGCATTAGCCTGACCCAGCACAGGGAGAATCACCCCATGTGGTCTGGCAGAAACTGCATCCAGGGGACCCCTGGAGGGCAGAGGGTGTGGGGGGAGCCTTGGCTGGAAGGTCTGAGTCCAAGAGGATGGCCAGGAGGAGGCCAGTGGAGGCACTGGCCAGCGTGAGTTGGGCAGGGTGGGGCTGGAGAGCAGCCTTTTCTGAGCAGCCGAGTGGGGCTGAGGGAGCCTCGTGTGTGCTGTGTGTGTCTGTGTGCAGACTGGGAGCAGCTTCCCTCACGGCTGTCAGGGAGGAGAGGGACACACATCCCTGCTGATGAGTGTTAGGGGGCGTGGGGGCTCCTCACTTCATGGTGGGTTTGCTCAGCCTCTCAAGGTTTTGAGAGACTCAGATGACGTCCTTTGTGCAGAGTCCAGTAGCTCTCTGTTCCCTCTTGTCTGTACCAGATCCTGGTTGGGGTTTGGGGTTTGGCTTGGACTAAATGGGGTTCCACCTGCTCTTCCTCTCTCTCCCACTCTGTCCTATCCTCCTTCTGCTGCCCACCTGTTTTTCTATATGCTTCAGACTCCCTCCCATCCCATCCATTCCAATGGCGGCTGGGGGCTGTTGAGACAGGAAATGAACTCCTCATCTTTCGACGGGCCCTTTTCTCTGGGCAGCAGGTCCAAAGAAATATCTAGGGTCCAATGCTGAGATTGGCTGGTAGCAGTGGTGGGGAGTTGAGGCAGAAAGCCTTCATGTCTGGGTGTCAAACATGGGTGTCCAGATTCCTCTGATACAAGTGCCGGTCTGGGGTTCGGCTGGGCTCTGGGCCTGTCTACTACAGGGACGTGGTTTGGAGAGCCTGTGTGTTGGGGACGGGGAACCGGTGGAGGGAGATGAGGCAGAGGCAACAGGTACTGGGTGTTTCCTCCTGGGGCCCATGACTCCCTGGCAGGAGGTGCTTTGTGCCCATGATGTAGCTTGTGAGGGTGGGCCTGGGATGGACAGTCTGCAGCATTAATTAGGCAGAGCTGGTTTTTTCCTTCCTCCTTCTCAGCCTGGCAGAGATGTGCTTTGACCAGCACTGCCTAGACCTTAGCTACACAGCCAAGGGTGAGTTTGAATCACCCAGATTTTCTCTTTTCTCCACTAGTGGAGAACAGAAGGCCAGCTTTGAAAAATTCAACATCACCCCAGGGGGTTGGGGACTCATTGAGATTTGCCCTAATGGAATGCTTTCTGGGCTGCTCTGGGGGTTGCTGGAAAAATTATATTTTAATGGGAATGTTTCTAAACTTTAACTAGCAAAGCCTCAAAAGTTTTTGCCAGTTAATAATGTACCTGGTGAGTTGTTGAGCTGAAATTTAACAGCCAACTTAAAAACAAGGTAGAAAAAAAAAAAAAAAAGAGGACAGTGAGAGCACATGTGTCTTGGAGCAATTTCCGAGTTTGTGTTGGAATCAGTGATTTTTGTGCTGACTACAAAGGTTTCCGTGGCTCTCCATCACCAGCGGCCTTTCTGGGAGGCCCTGCTGCCCGGCCCCTTGTCCCTAGAAAGCAATTCTATGTGCAGCTCATTTGTAGATGAAACTAGAAGCCATTTTGAAAGCCACAGGCTGGGACACAGTGAGGTGGGTCAGGGAAGGTGGCCATAGTAGAAAGGGAGTTGGGACTCACACGCTGCAGGCAGATGCCCCAGGCTCCCCGGCAGCAATAAAACCCTCCTGGCAGAGCAGAGGGTGCTCAGAGCAGGGGTGGGGCTGGCTGAAGGAGGAAAGCAGGGAGTGGAGTTTCTGCTCTGATATCTGAGATGTCAAAGTCCTTCTGCACAGTTTGCTTTGGTAAAGAGAAAAGGTTAAAAGAGTCTCTGAATGGAAAATTTAAGGAAACTGAAACAAAGGCTACTCTTGGGTTCCGAGTGCTGTTTGTCCCTGCAGGACGTTGGGACCTTTTGTGAGCAGCCCTGGATCTTAGTCAGGGCCTCTCTAGCTTAAACTTTCAGCCTCACTCCACACCCTGGCCAGTGACTCCAGGTGTCCTCATCCTTGTCTCCTCGGGCTGGGGCTATGGTGGGCTCCTGGCTCATAGTATGGCATTGGAAGTGGGTACCGGCTGGATTCCACCTGACCCACATCATCCCTCAAGGTGCCTGATACTAGTAGTTGTTCAGTAGATGTTCATGGAACACATGGGGTGGTTGTTTAGAACTGTGTGCAGCTTGAACACACAGAGGTATGCATGTTTGTACACACACACACCCCTCTGCTCCTGCCCCTGAGCCAGTCCCTCACATCTTCAGCTCCGTACATTTTTCTTTCTTCTGCTTCCTGTATATCTTCATTCCTACCTGTTATTAAGGAGCTAGTCTGGGGCAGGCAGACAGTGCACTGAATGCTTTTACCTGGACTGTCTCAGGTATACCTCACCGCCACCTATGAGGTAGATGCTAGTATTATTATGTCACGGTTTTTCAGATAAAAAAAATTGAGGTTTTAAAAAAAGGTTGATTTGCCAAAGAAGCTCATGGTGATGCCACATGTATCTCTGATTCTAAAGCTGTACTATTAATTTCTGAGCTACAGACTTCCCTTCTCTGCCCTTTGAGCTGGAGTGGAGCAAGTACCTCCGGGTTCCCCGCCACTGCCACAGCCCTATTGACTGTTGTCTCTCATCGCCCCCAGAAGTAGGAAAGCCTTAAGGGCTGGCAAGAGAGAATCGTCATGTGCTTCAGGCCTAGCCATAGTGGAGTAGTAAGTTTACTCCCTCTAGATGTTACCTTTGCTATTGGTATAACACATTAATATCAGGAGAAAAAGAAAACAACAACAGACAAGGAAGAATTAGTCTAAGAGTTTTCAAACTTTCTGAATCCATACAGGATATACAATCCCATAGATAAATTAACATGTATCCAACATGTGTATACTCATATATGTATATATAAATAATGCTCTGCTAATGTATCTCTAACACATACACATTTTTTTTTTTGTTGTTGTTCTGGGGCTTTCTACCTCCAGGTTATACTCCCAGACCTATTTATATTTTATTTGGAAACAGGGTCTCGCTAGGTTGCTGTAAGCCTCACTACTTAGCTGAGGCTGGCTTTGAACCTGCATGATTCTTCTGTTTCAGCCTCTCAACTACTGGGATTATAAGCATGTGCCGTAATACCTGGCTACATATATGTGTATATATATATATTTTTTTTTTAAAGATGATAGGCCTGGGGTATAGCTCAGTGGTAGAGTACATACATGCCTAGCATGCATGAGGCAGTGGGTTGGATCCCTAGCACCTCAAAATAAAAATGAATAGATGATCTGCCATTTTCGTCCTATCTCTGGCACCCTAGAACTGAGTGCTCTGTGCTCTGTGATCTGGAGACTCCCAGTCTTCCCCAGCTACCTGGTTAATGCTCTGCTTTTGCAGCCTCACACCTATTGGAGAGGAAGCAGCTGGCTCAGCCCCCATCCTCAGGTGCTCTAATTGTAGAAGCAAGTGGGCCCTGCCCTTCCAGCCCTCATGTTTTTTTGTCTGGAGTTTTACCAAATCTACTGGAACCTAGGGCAAAGCTCTATTAGCTGCTGCTATGGCTACAGCCCTTTTCTGTTATTCCTGAGCCTCTTACCCCAACAGCTTGTAGACATCTGGGGTGAAAGGGAAAGGCCATCTTATGGGCCTTGAGTGCAGGTCAGGGATTGTGGGGGAAGTGAAGAAATTGGAATTCTGGTGCATTGCTGGAGGGAGTATAAAATATTGCAGCTGCTAAGAAAAACAGTTTGGTGGTTCCTCAGAAATTATCATTATCATGCAAGCAACATTATCATATGACCCAGCAATTGCACTTCTAGGTATACACTCAAAGGAATTGAAAGAAGAGGCTCAAACATAGTTGTATCCTAATGTCACTGCAGACATCTTCACAAGTAGCTAAAAGACGAAGAGAACCTAAGTGTACATCAACAGATGAATGAATATACAAAATGTGGTATCTACATACAATTGAACGTTATTTGTCCCTGAGTAAGAAGGAAATTCTAACGATGCACCACATGAATAAACTTCAAAGACATTATGCTAAGTGAAATAAGCCAGTTTAAAAAAGACAAATATTGTATGATTCTACTTATATAAATTACCTAGAACAGCCAAATACATAGAAGCGGAGAGTAGATTAGAGATTTCCAGGGCTTGGAGGAAGGCAGAAATGGGGCATTATTGCTAATAGTCTTTCTGTTTGGGCTAATGAAAAAGTTTTAGAAATAGATTCTGGTGATGGTTGCATGACATTGTGAATAAAATAAAATAAAAATGCCTTAAAGGATGGGGCAGCAGTTAGAGGGGTTTGGAGAAGGAACTGGTAGTTAATTTTTTTTATCCAAACTTGCTGTCCCCAGCCCCGTGGCACCTGCTGCCAGACATAGGGCTGCTAGTGTGGGCACTGATGGCCACACCCTGGCCACGCTGCCTGGCTGTTCAAATAGCTTTCCTGGCCCCCCAGTGGAAGTGGTGAAGATTTAGGTCACAAAGTAGGGCCACTTGTCCCCTTTCCCCTCTGGCACCTCAGCCCAGCGCCCTGTGATCCAAGACACACCCCGCTGGTGCTCCATTGCAGGGCTCTGATTTTCTGAGGCTCTGATTTTCTGAAGCAGGGCATGGTTTCTGTCCAATCACGAAGTAGGACAGACAGGGTTCTCTGGAGTTAAATTTAGGGCTTTCAAATCCAGGGGCGGCTGAGAAAAACTGTACTTATTCTATCTCACCATCAAAAAAGAAAAAGCCCTAAATTATGTAAGGTACGAGGAACCTGCAGGTGCCTTGCCAAATTGGAACACACATCTCTAAAATAAAAGATGCTGAAATCTGGAAAATACCAAATACAGCTGCTGAGTCAGGAGCCTGCTTTCCTGGTTTTTCTATTTTTGCCACTCCTGTCCCAATGCTGGCGCCAGATACGGTGCAGTTGGACGGCACCGTCCCTTTAGGAGGACTGTGTTGTGCACAGGGTCTTGTCTTTTCATGACGCATGGGCCCTAACAGGAGTGGGAGGCCACCTGTTCTACTGATAGGAAGGCAGAATTCAAAAAAGGCCAGGGCTAGCCGGGCATGGCGACTCATGCTTGTAATCCCAGTGCTTGGGAGGCTGAGACAGGAGGATCGCACAGGTTTGAAGCCAGCCTCAGCTACTTAGTGAGGCTCTCAGCAACTTAGTGAGAACCTGTTTCTAAATAAAATATAAAATAGGTCTGGGAATATAGCCCGGAGGTAGAAGGCCCCACAAAAAAAAAAAAAAAAAAAAAAAGAAGAGGCCAGGGCAACTGTCTCTAGGGGTCACAGAGCTTCCCCTGCCTCTTGTATCCCTTTTCACAGGGTGAGGATTCACTCAGATCTGGGGTGGGAGGAGCAAATATGCAGCTGTTTCTCTTTAACTCTGAAGTCCCCTAGGGCCACCTGGGGACATTTATCACATTATATGTCACACCTGTGACAATAATCACAGCTGAGAGATACTGGACATTTATGGCACCCCGGGCTTGTCTCCAAGGGTCTTTACACAATGATCTCACAACAGCCCCATCAGGTGGGTACTGTGGCAATGCTCATTGAGAGTTAGAAGACGTATACTAAGTATCCTGCCCAGAGTCACACAGCCAGCAAGAGGTAAAGATAGTGTGTGAATCTAGGCATTCTGCCTCCAGAGCCTGTACACTTAGCTACCACCCACATCCGTCATTTCTATCAGAGCCATAGGGCTCTGTCCCTGCCTGAGGCACAGGAAGCGGTGTTGGGACTGCAGAGCCTGCTGTTCCTCCCACTGCTCCTGTTTTGGGAAAAAGGATAGGATAAAGGTTGCCCTACTTTCCCCCCCACTTACTTCCTTTCTGGAGTGGGGGTGACGTCAGCCTGATTTTGTCGCACAGGCTCCTGCTTCCTACTGGTGCATTTTGTTTGGGACAACCAAGGACATATCCACCAAGCACCTACCATACACCAGACGCCATGGGTGCTTCCCTCATTACCATACAGCAGCCGTGAGGAGGTATTACTGTTCTCAACTTATGTGGGAAAAAGCTGAGACTCGGGAGAATGACTTGCCCAAGTCAAATAGCTAATTAGTGGCAGACTCTCAATTTGATGTTAGGACCATTTGCTTAAAAGCCCCTGGCCTTCCCCCTCCTACAAGAGGGTAAAGCAGGGATGCCAGGATCTTCCCTACTCCCGCCCCCCCCCCCCAAACCCCGTCTTCCTCTTTGATGATGATGCCAGGGAGGGTCTGAGGACCAAGGCTCAAACTACGCATGTCCTCTTCTAGGGAGGCTGTGCTGGGGAGAACCGGCAGCTCACGATGTCCCCCTTTGGGTGTGGCCAGGGGTGGTGTGGGGCTGGAGGGCATCTTTTCTGGGCCACTTCTCCGGTTGCCTGTAGCGGGTAACTGTAAACTCTCTGGAGCTCTTGGCTGGCTGGGTAGAGGGAGGCTCGTACCCGTGGGTCCGGGGCAGGTGTAGAAGCTGGTGTGCTCCCTCTGACACGTCCTCCCGAGCGCCCTGCTTCAGGACCAAGCTGGACACCGCCTGCAGCCTTTCCTGGCTGAGCCGCGGAGGAGATCCTGTCCTTCCTTCTGGAGCTTCAGTCATTCTAGTGAGTGGCAGAGTAACCAGCTGGGAACGGGGGCAGTTTGGGGACTTCACCGAGGTCTTTTGCTGAATGACACCATTTTTCTAAAACTTGAGGGCTTTGTATTTGGGGTTAAAAAAGAACAAGATATAGCCAGAAAATGAGAAGAAATGATTCGGAGAATCAAGCTCTTAAGACAGAGACCTGGATGGCACAGCAGACAGTGGCAGAGGGGCAGCTGCTGGCTGGCTCTGTTCTCAGGGAGAACAGAGCAGGGCCGGCGGGGGCTGAGGTGGTAAAGAAGTTAAGGAGTTGACAGGTAACTGGAGTAAAAGCTGCTTCCCCATCCTGGGCCAGCCCCCTGCGTGCCTCGATGTCCCCATCTGTACCTAAGGGACGAAGATCCCTCGTGGCACTGTTCCTGCCTCAAGACACTGGGAGGCCTATGCCCCAGGGTGTAGCTGTTACACAGCCCTTGTTGTTGCTATTTATTATTTAAGCATTTCTCTGTGACTGAGCAGCGACCTGGGGTGCAGTATCACCTTGGGCTGTGGGGCCCCTTTCTCCTCTGTCCCCTGCTGTCACCTGTGTGGAGTTAGCACCTGCTGCTAGGGATACTGGGCTAGATTCCTCCCATGAGTTAGTCTCATGTGGCTGAAGCACCTTCTTGGGATCCCCAGAGAGACTCTTCCCTGTCTCATGATCTTCTGCAGTGCTTGGTTCCATTAGTGTGGGGTGTAGGGCCTCCTGCCCCCCTTTTTTCCTACCTCCGAGCTACATCCCCAGCCCTATTTAAATTTAAATTTTTTATTTTTTTGTGGGTCTGGGGATGGAACCCAGGGGCATTCGAACTCTGAGCTACACCCTCTGCCCTATTTTTTATTCTTTATTTTGAAACAGGGTCTCAGTAAATTGCAGAGGGCCTCACTAAGTAGCTGAGGCTGTCTGTGAACCGCGATCCTCCGGTCTCAGTCTCCTGAAAGCTGGGATTACAAGAGTGGAACACCATGCCCAGTTTTCTGAAACAGGGTCTCACTGAGTTGCAAAGGCCTCACTAAGTAGCTGAGGCTGCCTGAGAACCGCGATCCTCCTGTCTCAGCCTCCTAAATGCTGGGATTACAAGTGTGCGCCACCATGCCCAGCTCCCACCCTCTCTTCCTCTCCTCCTCCCAACCCCGAGCCCCATCAGGGCTAGGCCTGGGGCAGATCCTCACCCTCACTCCTGTGGTGCCTGGCACTCAGGTCTCAGGAAACATTGGAGTAACTGCAGAGGAATTTTGAATCTAGATCTCAGTGGTTTCTTATCTCATTCCCGTTTCCTGGCCCTGCCTGGGCTGCTAGGTGCCCATGCCTCCTGCTCTGGGACCAGCTATATGGGGACAGTAGAAGACTTTTCCAGGGTGGGAGGGACTTGAGACTGTGACCTGGTTGCAGAAGCAAGGGGTGCATTCTGGACAAAAGAGGCAGGAATCAGTCTCCAGGAGTGAAGTAGCCACGGGACCTGAAAGGAAGGTGGCCCAAGGTGGACAGAAAAGCTGGTTCACAGCAAGGAGCAAGGGAGGGCAGGAGAGTGAACATGGATTTGAGGAGGTGTGTGTACTCACATACACTGCCTGGGTGGGAAACGAATGTGTAGGAGTTGGCAGGGCAGGAACTGCCATTACTCATCTGGCATCTTTTTACTCATCAGTGCATCTTTTGGGGGCATCAGGTTTGAGTTCTGAAAATCCACCAGCATGAGCCAGGCTCCTCCCCTGGGCTGAGCCTGGGAGGCCCCTTGCCTCCTCCAGGTGTATCTGGGCACCACCCATGCCCAGGTGCTGTCCCCTCTGGCCACTGAGGGGAGCCCTCAGCCCTTTCTGCCCTGGAGCCAGGTTTTATGGGAGAGCTGGAGCCAGGAATTGCACACTGATAAATAAAGTGTTTTCATTCTGGGGGCGTTAATTAATGCAGATTAGATTTCAACTGAGTGGGCCTTTTGTTGCAGGAGTCTTTCTAAGCAAGGTGGTTTCAATCCTGCTGTGGTTTCACCGAGCCAATTCAGGTTCATTACTTGGGTCTGTTACTAGCCTGGGTATTCAGGCCTGATGTTATTACTCATAGCCCTTCTGGGTCCAGTCTTTCAAACTTGGTTTCCTACTGGCCTGGCATCTCCCTCAGACATCACCCTTGTAGGGTGCTGATCCTGGAAAAAAAGATAACCCAACCAAGTAGGCACATTTCTGGGCTTCATGAATTTTAATTGAACATTTGCAAACATGTTGTCTGTAGATTCCTGAGATAATTTGGCACAAACACAGTGGGCTTTGGATTTTCTTTCCAGTTCTCATGTTGATTAATAATTCTTCGGTTACCACTGTGTGGAGAGTGGGAAGGAATTGGACGGTGGTGTCATGGAAGCCAGGCTGAAAGTATGACAGGGTGTTGTGGCCAGTGGCCAGACGCGAGTGTGAAGATGAAGGGCTCCCTGGCCTGGACCAGTGTCTGAATCCTCCCACTAGGCCTGGCTGCTTCCATTCTTGTAGCAGCTACTGCTTATTTTGGGTTAGAGAACATATTTATTTAGTTTTTTTTTTTTTTTTGCTTTTCAATATTCTTTTTCTCGTCATATCTGCTATATAATTTAGGAATTAACAGAGAAGAAAAAAGTCATTCATAAACCTCCTATTCCAAGATAACGATAGCTAAGACCCTAGCATATTTCCTTCTAGATTTTTTAAAAAATATCAGGCATATTTTTGAGTTTTTAAACTATTCATACATATGTCTGTCTTGCACTTGTAGAATAGTTATTTTTTATTACAGAAATAATGCATATTTGGCTGTAGATAATTTGGAAAACACAAATTTTCACAGAGTTGAAAAGTAAAAGTTGCAGTGATTATTCATCTATCTAGTGGTAACCATTTTTTGTGGCTTATTTGCATGCTTTTATTGCCAGTCTTTCTTTTCTCCTGCAGAGAGACACACACTTCTTTCACTGTAAATTGAGATCATTCATATATATTCTTTTTCTTCCCTTTTTATTTAAAAATATATAATAATGTCTTCTTCAGGACATAAAGTTTTCTTTTGAGACATGACCTTTAAAAAGTAACCTATTGTGCTAGGCATCGTGGCGCACACTTGTAATCCAGTACTTGGGAGGCTGAGACAGGAGGATCACAGGTTCACGGCCAGCCTCAGTTACTTAGTGAGGCCCCCTGCAATTTAGTGAGACCTTGTTTCAAAATAAAGTCTAAAATAAATCAGGTTGGGGGTGTAGCTGAGAGATAGAATCCCCCTGGGTTAAATCACCAGTAACACACACACACACACACACACACACACACACACACACGTACGTAACTTATCACTAGCTGGGCATGGGGGCACATGCCTGTAATCCTAGTACTTAGGAGGTTGAGACAGGAAGATCACAGATTCATGGTCAGACTCAGCAACTAGGTAAGGCCCCTAAC
The DNA here is from genome assembly GCF_963383645.1 of Muscardinus avellanarius. Lineage (NCBI taxonomy): Eukaryota > Metazoa > Chordata > Mammalia > Rodentia > Gliridae > Muscardinus > Muscardinus avellanarius. Next base: position 192,132,281 of record NC_137786.1, on the reverse strand, counting down.
TTAGACCCTGTTTCAAAATAAAGGATAAAATAATGCTGGGTGTATAGCTCAGAGGTAGAATACCCTTGAGTTCAATCCCCAGTACCACAAAAACAAAACAAAACAAAACAAAACTCACTGCTGGGTATGGTAATGCACAGCTGTAATTCTAGTATTTGGGAGGCTGAAACTGGAGAATCTCAGTTTTGAGGACAGCACATGGTAACCTAGCAATACTTTGTTTTAAAATTAAAAGAGAGCTGGGAGTGTAGCTCGGTGATAGAGTGCCCTGGCTTCAATCCGGGCATCACACACACCACACACACACACACACACACACACACACACACACACACACACTTTCTCTCTCTCTCTCTCTCTCTCTCTCTCTCTCTCTCTCTCTCTCCCCCCCTCTTCCCTCTCTTTCCCCCACCCCCTCCCTCTCCCTCTCATTGAAATGAAATTCATGTAGCATAAAATGTACCATTTTATTTATTTTGCGGTACTGGGGGTGGAACCCAGGGGCATTCTACCTCTCAGCTATACCCCCAGCCCTATTTTTAAATCTTTATTTTGAAACAGGGTCTCACTGAGTTGCAAAGGGTCTCACTAAGTAGTAGGTGAGGCTGTCCGCGAACCACGATCCTCCTGTCTCAGCCTCCTGAATGCTGGGATTATAAGTGTGTGCCACCACGCCCGGCTAAAATGCACCATTTTAAAGTGAACATCAGTGGCGTTTAGTACATTCAGTGTTGTACAACTACCACCTCTATTAGTTCCAAAGAATATCCCATCCTCCAAAATTAAAATTTTTTTCTGTTAAATGGTTTTCCCCATTTCTCCCCGTTTCTGGCCACCGATTAATCTGCATTTTGTCTCTATAGATTTATCTGTTGTGAATGCTTCTTATTAATGGACTCATTCATAAGATGTGGTTTTAAGTGGCTACATGATATGCTTTTATTCTTCTATTTGAACAGATCAAGCTCCTTAGTGTAAGATTTCATTGTCGCTAAGTGCGGTGTTGACGCTTGTAAGCTCAGTATTTGGGAGGCTGAGACAAGAGGATCCGGGTTCACAGACAGCCTCCACTATTTAGTGAAGCCCTTTGAAACTCAGTGAGACCTTGTTTCAAATAAAGAATAAAAAATAGGGCTGGGGGTATAGCTCGGAGGTAAAATGCCCCTGGGTTCCCTATCCAGTACCGAAAAAGAAAAAAAAGAAAAAAAAGATTTCATTGTCATGGAGCTGGGGCTAATTTACCTAACCAATCTCTTATTTTTGGACCAAGATTGTTTCCAGTTTTTAAATGCTTATAAGTAATAATGTGTTAAAACATCTTTGTGTCTACACCTTTTTTTTTTGTATCACAGATTAAGTATGAAAGTGCTCATGAAGTAATCTCTTTCTTGTTTGAATGAAAGACTTGCTTCTAACCTTTGGGCTCCTTGTTGCTGGTTTGAAAATCTTATCTTGTCCATCAAAGCAAATCCTCTGGATGACTAATGCCCCCTAAGACTATGAAGTATTTTTTTCTCACATTACACAAAGGTGGCACTTCAGTCTGCCTCTTTCTGGGGTTGCCTGTCTTGATGGAATCTTTCTGTACTTCAAGGGCAGCATACTTTTTCCACAGAGCTGGCCAGGGCTGCTTCCTGTTCCTCACCCCGTGAGGTAAGCAGCAGAGTAAGGCTGGCGGAGATGCCACGTGTGGAAAGATTGTGGATTAGGGGTGCAGCCAGGAATAGGCTTCAGACCGCCCGCAGGAAATCCAAGCCTGGTAATCTTTCCTCCATGTTAGATGTAGTTAAAAACATCACCTATCTTTGAATCTTCCTGTGGCATTGTGAACATGGGACCACTGAAGGGTAGTCAGCTGGTTCCTTGGATGGGTAGAGGGAGCCACAGAACCAGGTAACAGGAGGAATGCTGGAAATGGGGCAGATGTCTAATCTTTGCTGTGTAACCTTAGCCAAGGCAGCTCTCCTCTCTGCGAGTCAGTGCACTGCACTCTAGGTGGGTGTTAATGTGCCCTGGGGATTGCTGTCCTGTCAACTTGCGCTAGTTGGGCCTTTGCTAATGTCTCCTTTCTCTAAACCTAGCACACTTCCAGGTACAGAGAGAGCATTCACTATTCTGAGCATCTCTGGTATGATAATAGAATATACCTGTTTGCCTGGTCCCTGTGTCCAAAAAACCAATCAACCAACCAACCTGTATTTCTATAAACTAGATAACTAGATAGCTACATACCATTCCTCAGTGCTCCCCACTTTGTAAGAGGCTGTGTGTGGTCTCTAAAATCTCCCCTTGTCTAGGTGACTAGGTAGATAGCTAGTCACTTACAAACCTTATGTGGTTTTACTATGCTAGCCTTAATTTTATATAATGGGAAATAGTTAAAATCCCATTCTTTGCTAGGCATGGTGCTGCATGCCTATAATCCAAGTATTTAGGAGGCTGAGATAGGAGGATTCAAGGCCAGCCTCAGCAATTTAGCAAGGCCCTCAATAACTTAGAGAAATCCTGTTTCAAACTAAAAAATGAAATAGGTCTGGGGATACAACTCAAGAGTTTGTGGACTGCCCCTGGGTTCATTCCCTAGTACCAAAAACAAAACCAAAACCCCTAAATCCTCCCATTCTTCCCTCCTCTCCATTCTGGGTCTTTCTGTGGGTGTGTGTGTGAGGGTCTTTGCTGTTTTTCCATTATGTACTGCTGGTTCATGTTGTCTATAGCCTTAGGAATCTCCCCAATCTAGAACTCTTTCTAGATTAGTAATTTTCTTTAAGATTTCATTAACTAAAGTGTGTGTATCATCTCTGTTACACTGAAAGCAACTGACTTACTCCCAATTAATTTAAACACTAACCAAACCTCTTCTGGGCACCAGGCACTGTATTAGAAGCTGAAAAATGAAGAAGGAGTAGATTCTAGTGGCCGGAAGGAGAATGAAATTTGTAATTTTCACGAACATGGATGGAACTCAGTGCCACCCCCCCCAAAAAAAAAGGGAAAATGGACAGAAGTGGAGAGCATCATGCTAACTGAGATAAGCCAGGGCCAAAAGCCAATGGCTGCGTGTGTCCTCAAATGTGGAAGCTAGAGAGAAAGAGGAAAAAGGGACCTAATGAAAACAGGAGCGAGAGACCAGAAAAGTAGGGGAAAAAAGGGATGGGGAGTTGAAATAGACCAACTCATGCTATGTATATTAATAAATAGTCCCAATATTATGTGTCCCAATATTATGTGTAAATATAGCAAACAATAATTTTTTTAAGTTGACCAGAGGGAGTCACTGCCCTACCTTGACAGGTGCCATTCCTCCTGCTCTTACCCCGTCCCTTCCGTGCACCCGGCAGCTTACTCCTTAGCCTTCAAGCCTAGCTCAGACCTCAGCTCCTCCACGAAACCTCCCGCCTCCCTGTGTAGTTGAGGCCAGTGGTTCCCTAACCCTGGATTGTAGACCCCCCAGGGAGGAACCTCACAATCATTGCAGCGGGTCAGCAATTCACAAGGACACTAAATATTGTCTGCAGACTGAATACACAGTGTGTCGTTTATCCAAAAATACTATTTATATATATGTAAATGCCATTATAAAAATTTAAATAAAATGTGTTTAAATTTAGCCAATTTATGAAAAGCCTTGTTCAATACATAGTTGCTCTTTTTTAGTTTTTGACTTCCTCCTCCTCCTCTTCCTCCTCCTCCTCTTCCTCCTCCTCCTCCTCCTCTCCTCCTCCGCTGCTGCTGCTGCTGCCGCTTCTTCTTCTTCTTCTTCTTCTTCTTCTTCTTCTTCTTCTTCTTCTTCTTCTTCTTCTTCTTCTTCTTCTTCTTCTCCTCCTCCTCCTCCTCCTCCTCCTCCTCCTCCTCCTCCTCCTCCTCCTTCTTCTTCTTTTTTTTTTTTTACTGGGGATTGAACCCAGGGCCATTCTATCTCTGAGCTATACCTCCAGCCCTATTTTGATTTTTATTTCAAAACAGGATCTCAATAAGTTGCTGAGAGCTTCACTGAGTTGCTGATACTGGTCTTGAACCTGCAATCCTCCTGTGTCAACCTCCTAAATACTGGAATTACCAGCATGTGCCACCACCACACCTGGCTCTTTAATGTTTTGAAAGCCAACAGATTTTAAAAGTATAACTCTGTGTGTGTGTGTGTGTGTGTGTGTGTGTGTGTGTGTGTGTGTGTCTGTGTTACCAGGAATTGAACCTAGGAGCATTCTACCTCTGAGCTACACTCCATACACCCAGCCCTTGTTATTATTTGTTTTGAAATGGGGACTCACTAAGTTGCTGAGTCTTGTTACATTGCTACCGCTGTCTTCAAACCTGCGTATCTCCTGCCTCAGCCTTCCAGGTACTAGGATTATAGGCATGCACCACACTACAGATACATTTTTAGAATCATGCCTGGTGCTTAGCATACCCTCAGGAGGTGTTATTCAAGATAATAAAAGGGTTTGTTGGTTTTTTTTTTTTTTTTTTTTGGTGGTACTGGGGGTGGAACCCAGAGGCTTTCTACCTCCGGGCTATACTCCCAGACCTTTTTTATATTTTATTTGGAAACAGGGTCTCACTAAGTTGCTGGAAGCCTCACTGAGTAGCTGAGGCTGGCTTCGAACCCATGCGATCCTCCTGTTTCAGCCTCCCAAGCGCGGGGATTACAAGCATGCACCACCACGCCCGGCTGATAATAAAAGGATTTGGAGGCTATGAATAAGACTGGTCCCAGTCCTCAGGGAACTCCTAGTTTTGAGAGAGACAGTTCTGTAATGGGTTATTTTTACACAGTGTGATGAGTGCCAAGATAGGATGATTCTCTGTGTTGTGAGAATGCAGAGGCAGAGAGGAGTAGTTGGAGAGGGAAGTGAGGAGACTTTCAATGTGGGTTCAGACGAGGGATCTGAGTCAGGGCAAGACCTCTGGGAGAAGGTGTTCCATGCAGTCGTCCTGTGTGCACTGGCTGGAGTGGTAGAAGCTCAGGCTGAGGGGTTCAAGCTAAGGGTGCCAGGCTGAGTACCTGAGGGGCTGGGAGGACAGGAGAGCAGATGATGCTCAGGCACTGAATTGTGCAGGCAGAGCCTTGTGGACCACACTGAGGAGCTGGGGCTGTTTTGCACCAGTTGAGATTTTCTTTCATAAAAAAAAAAAAAGATCTGATTTTCCCACAGGAGAAGGAAGCAGGAAAATCTTTCCTTTGTGCATCTCCACAGCTTTCCTATCCCTTTCTTTCCAGCTCCTAGGAAAGTCAGGGGACAGATTTGTGTTGAGAAGAACCTTTGAATTGGGCGTCTCTTCCACATCACTGTGGGCGCTCTTCTTCCACTTCTTTGAGAGCTACTCTGCCTTAACCTGAATTTTACCTGAAATGATAGTTACTCCCATGCCCGTGGGCTCTCTTTCACCTCACAGACTCTAGGGCCTGGTCTATAGCAGGGAAACCCCTCTTAGCTCCCACTGCCATTCTCAAATCTCTACTGCCTCCCTTCTGGGCCCTCTGTCTTGTCTCTGTGCCTCCTCTGTCTCTTCTCATCCACACCCTCACTCTTGTTTGCTGTCTGGTCTTCACTTGATGCTTTCTGAGGTTGGCTTGGCCTCCTACCTTACCAGCCCAGAGGCGATTGACATCCAGGCCCAGTTCCCATCCCCTTGGTAGAGCTTGACTTTACTGACCAGCCCGTCCTTCTTAGAACCTCAGCCTGGCCAGGCGTGGTGGCGCACGCTTATAATCCCTGCGCTTGGGAGGTGGAGACTGGAGGATCGTGCAGGTTCGAAGCCAGCCATGCTGGCACTTATTAAGAGACCCTGTTTCCAAATAAAATATAAAATAGGTCTGGGAGTGTAGCCTGGAGGTAGGAGGGCTCCATCCCCAGTACCACCAAACAAACAAACAAACAACAACAAAAACATTCTGTTCTGGTTTCTCTCCGCTCCCGCCTATTCTCTCCCTCTTCCACATTCCTGTAACTCTTCATCTCTGTCCTCTGAGGACATTTCCTGCCTTCTCTCTTGTGCTTTGGTGATTTATCTCTCTTGTCTTAACTCCTGTGCTAGATAGACTCTCTTGGGACAGGATCCAGTTTTTAATTCCCCTCATTATTCCCACCAGTGAGGTGGGCAGCAGATATGGAACAAATGAGCGGGATTTGGGAAGCTGTTTGGGATAAGAACCAATAGGAGCACGGCTTGCAGGTAAGAACTCAGAGAATGGAGTGGCGATCTATGGGAGATGGAAGGACTGACAGTGGGCCCTGGATTGACTGCATGGACGGTCACCCATGTTGAGTGGTACCCCGAAGGTGTTGCTGAGGGGCTGGAGCGTAGACCTGCCACCTGCAGTGCCTGCCGTTTTCCCTCTGTGTCGAGACACCCCTGGGAGCCAGATGTGGGAAAGGGCTTCATGGTGGAGGGCTGTGGGGTTCCTGGAGCTCAAGATCAAGTCCGTCTAAAACACTTCCATTTATTTTATTTTATTTTATTTTATTTTATTTATTTATTTTTTTTGCGGGTCTGGGGATGGAACCCAGAGGCATTTGACCTCCAAGCTACAGCCCCTGTCCTATTTTTTATTCTTTATTTTGAAACCGGGTCTCACTGAGTTGCAGAGGGCCTCACTAAGCAGCTGAGGCTGTCCGCGAACTGCGATTTTCCAGTCTCAGCCTCCTGAATGTTGGGATTACAAGTGTGTGTCACCACACTTGTAATATTCCATTTATGTTTGATATGAGAAAATATCTTCTGTGAGTTTCTGTACTTTTTTATTTTTGGTGGTACTGGGGGTGGAACCCAGGGGCTTTTCTACCTCCGGGCTATACTTCCAGACCTCTTTTTTATACTTTATTTGGAAACAGGGTCTCACTAAGTTGCTGAACGCCTCACTAAGTAGCTGAGGCTGGCTATGAACCTGTGCGATCCTCCTGTCTCAGCCTGAGTGCTGGGATTACAAGTGTGCACCACCACGCCTGGCTACTGAGTTTCTGTACTTTTTCATTTTCTCCAGCTCCCATGAATTTGCTGGAGAGGCTGGTGTGTGTGTGTGTGTGTGTGTGTGTGTGTGTGTGTGTGTGTGTGTACGCACGCGCATGTGCACACCTGTCTTTGCACAGCTGTGATCTCGCCTATTCTTCTTTCTTCCTCGTTGCTACTCCTGCTCTTTCCTTCCTGATGTAAGGCAGTGCAAGGCTCTTAGATACATTCAGTTGTTCTCTTTTTTCCTGGATGAGAAGTAAAATTTTTTTTTAAATTTTATTTTATTGGTGCACTGTATTCATACATCATAGTGGGATACAAACTTTTGTAGACATACATGCACACATCGCTCAGTCAGCCCCCACCCGATCCCCACCCCATTCTCTCCCCATCCCTCCTTCCCATGCTTGGCTTAGTGGTTGACATCTAGTATTATAGCAATTTATCCAAAATTAAAAATGATAATCTCACATAACAGTTTCATTTGTCTGATACCAAGCGTTTGATGATTTAAAGATAGCATTTCAATATTTCTTTTTGCTTTCTTTCTTACTAGAGCATATTTTTTTCTGTTTTTTTAGGTGAAACTATCATATATTTATATATTTATTTTTCAGAAAAAAATCTATCCTAATATGGAATATGAATTCTAGATACCCAAAACGATCTTGAAAAAGAACAAAGCTAGCAGATATATATTTTCTGATTTCAAACCATATAAAGCTACAATAATTGAAACAGTGTAGTACTGTTCTAAAGGCAGATATATAGACCATTGGAGTTAAATACAGCCTAGAGCTAAATTCTTCCCTATATTGTCAAGTTATTTTTGACAAGGTTTCCACGAACATTTGGTGGTGGAAATAATAACCTTTTAACTAAATATTGTTGAAAAATAATAATTACATGGAAAAGAATAAAATTGGACCTTTACCTAATCCCATATACAAGTATTAACTCAAAATAGATAAAAGACCTAAATATAAATCTTAAGACTATAAACTTTTAGGAGAAAATCTGGGTCATAAAACCTCACAACATTGAAATTGGCAGTGATTTCTTGGATATGATTTCAATGGCACAGGCAACAGAAGAATATACAAACTCCCTATAAAATAAAAGAAAATATTGTATATCCAAAGACAATGTAAACAGAGTTAAAAGTTACTAATAGAATTGGATAAAATATTTCCAAATGCTATATCTGAAGGTATATTAATATTCCAACTAGAAATCCTAAAAATTAACAACAATAAAGGCAAACAATACAACTTCGAGATAGGTAAAAGACTAACATAAATAATGAATCTCCACAGATAACCAATCTTAGTTGTCTGTTGGATGGAAACTCTTGTTTCTCTCGTTCTGGTGAGTGTTACCTATTTCTTCTTTGTAGTTAATCTCTTTGAGTATTTTCTCTAGCGCTGGTTTTGAAGACATAAATTCCTTCAGTTTCTGTTTGTCATGGAAGCTTCTTATTTCTCCATCTAATTTGATAGAAAGTTTTGCTGGATAGGAAATTTTTGGCTGGAAGTTGTTTTCTTTCAGAGTTTGGAATATGTTACTCCAAGCCCTTCTGGCTCTCATGACTTGGTTTGGGAAGTCTGGAGTGATTCTAATTGGCTTGCCTCTGAATGTCAGTTGGCCCTTTGTTTTTGTTGCCTTTAAGATTCTCTGCTTGGCTTCCACATTGGTCATTTTGACAATTATATGGCGTGGGGATCCTCTTCTCCGATCCTGTCTAAAGGGAGTTCTATAAGTTTCCTGGATCTGTGTATCAACCTCTTGCTCTATATTTGGAAAATTTTCTGCTATTACTTCCTTGAAGAGATTGTTGATCCCTTTGGTATCACTTTCTTTTCCCTCCTCTATTCCAATTATTCTTAGGTTAGCTCTCTTAAGATGGGCCCATATTTCTTCAATGTCAGATTCCTGCTGTTGGATATTTTTTTCTAGATTAGAAACTATGCATTCATTTTTGGATTGCTCATCTTCTAAGAGCTAGATTCTGTTCTCCATGTGGTCTAATCGGTTGTTTGTGCTTTGAATTGAGGCCTTTACTTCATTAATTGCATCCTTTATCTCTTTTTGGCTCTCTCTGAGTTCTTTTCGAAGCACCTCTATTATTTCTACAGTTATTTTCCTGATTTGATCTTCTAGAAATCTCTGATTTTCTGTTTTATCAGGTTCTGATGTTGTGAGGTTGTGCACATTCATTACTCCAGTGTTATTCCTCTTTCCCATGATTTCGGAGGTTTGTGCCTTCTCTGGGTTCTTCCCTTGGGTCACTATGACTTCACTTAAGGTGCTCTGGATCTCGAGTCTGTATTATCTCAGACCCCACTACTCCTTTACTGGGTTGTATCACAGAGTCTCTGACCCAGGGAGTCGATAGAGGCTGCTTTAAACTATGGGGGGTGCCAGGTTGCACGTTCTCCTATGGTGTGATATCTCTGCCACCACCACTCCCTCACTGGGTCAAGTCCCAGGAGGCCCAATACTGCGATTTCTCCTCTGTGGCCCGCAATTTGACTCACTGTTCTTGAGTACGCAGATGTAGCTGTACTGGACTCGGTGAATTCACTGCTGCTGCCGCCGCCGGTGGCAATATGGCGCCTCTGCCACGCCCTCGGCCATGAGGCTGGCGTATTTTTTCTTCTCTGGTTTTGATTTCCACTCTGATTCCCTGCAGCGTGTGCTGAGCTCAGCCACTGGGAGCTTTAAATGCTGTCTGCGCCGAAAGATCCCGCCTGGCTGTTCCGCAGCGGCTCACCTGGCTTGCTGTAGCCGTCCGTTGAGTTCGCCGCTGCCGCCGGCAGTATGGCGCTGCTGCCGCGTCCTCGGGCTTGTGTGTCTCCTCTGTGGCCCTTAGCTCTGTTCTCAGTCCGCTTTCTCTCTGGAGCCTGGTGGGTTTTTTTTGTTTTTCTGGTGATGGTGTTTTCTGGCTATGAAAGGCGCTCTTTTTGTGGTAATGGAGATTGGTTGTTAGCGGGACTCTTAAGCCCCGCTTTTCTCGGTCGCCATCTTCCCGGAAGTCGAGAAGTAAAATTTTTGATAGTGAGTGGGTGTAGTGGCACAATCTTGTAATCCCAGTACTTGGGAGGCACAGGAGGATTGCAAGTTCACAGCCAGCCTCAGCTACTTAGTGTGGCCTCTGCAACTTAGTGAGACCCTGTTTCAAAATAAAGAATAAAAAATAGGGCTAGGAATATAACTTGGAGGTAGAATGCCCCTGGGTTCCACTCCCAGTACTGCAAAATAAATAAATAATAAATAAATAAATAAATAAATTTTTTTGATAGTGCTGACACAGGGATTCAGGTTGAACTCAGGGGCATTCTGCCTCTGAGCTATATGTACCTAGACATTTTTATATTTTTCTTTTGAAACAGGGTCTTGCGAGGTTGCTGAAAGTTTTGTTAATTGCTGAGGCTGGTCTCGGACCTCAAATTTCTCTTTGGTAGAGTGACTTAATTTCCTTTGAATATATACCCAGTAGTAGACTTCCTGAAATATCTGGTAGTTTTATTTTTGATTTTTTGAGGAACCTGCATACCATTTTCCACAATGGCCACATTGATTTGCACTCCTGCCAGGAGTGTGCTTTTGTTCACGTCCTGTTTAGCATTTGTTTTCAGTTTTTTGGCAATAGTTATCCTAACAGGTATAAGGTGATGCCCTCAGGTGTGCTTTCACAACCCACTAGTTGAGAAAATAGTAGGCTACTCAGTGGTCATCAAAGATGCTTAAACATGCTCCAGATCCCGAGGTCTTATAGGGCCCAGGCCTCTGGATTCTTTCCAAGCTTCCAGGGAGATGCTGATGCAGTTACGTCTTAAGACCAGCAGCCCTGATGACCAACTCAGTTTACCCTTTCACCCAGGGATTAGAAGCCTGCAAATTCCTTAGCTGGGTTGGGGGCTTTTAGATTTGAGAATGTGCCCTCATCCTCCACTTTGGCTCTGATCGTTAGAGAGGAAAATGCCTTGGGGGGCAGAACGGTGGCTGAGGGAGGGTTTTCCCAGGTCTTCTCTGTGGTACTGTGTGTTGCCAGAGCCCAACAGAACGCTCATTAAGACCCACAGCAAGTTGGGGCCTGTCAGTGACGAGTGCTCTTATGCTGTTTTCTACAGAAATTCCACTTCAAAACCCCAGAGCCTTCAAGTCTCCTGATTTGCCATTCTAATTAGCATGAAGAGGGGCTTTGTGGGCAGGTTTGTGGTGCTCTCCCTGCATTCTGATGCTGTGAACCTCTTGGGAGACACTTCAAGAGAAATTCTTTCATCACATCAAAAAAGAAAAAAGAAAAAAAGAGAGAGAAAAGGAAAAGAAAAAGGCAGCACAAACAATTCAAAATTCCAATGGCTGCCAAACCATAAACATATTCCACCTCATATTTCAAAGTTCTCTTCTCCCCTTGCTCAAAGGTTGATATCATCCTGCCTTGTGATGCGAAGTGGTAAAGTGGCTTTGCACTTGAAGGGAGAGGTCTCGGTCGGGTTCGCAGGCAGGTGGAGCGCGCAGTCCTCTGTAGGTCTGGTTATCCAGCCACTGGATCATCCGGGACAAGGCACAGGGAGAAACACAGACACCGCAGCCTGGGGCTCACTGTATGTGGGCTCAAATGGGCATCACCTCCTCTGGCCAGCTTGCCACCTTGAGGTCTCTAGGCAGGCCGAGTGTCCTGATGGGGCGTGTGTGTGGCCCCACAGATGGTGCTTGCTGCCCCCGTGAGGAGAAGTTGAGAAAGTGAGGAACTTCCTTACCTTGATGGAGTCTGGCTTCCTGATATTGAGGTTCTAGCTGTTCTGTGGCCCATCAGGAACAGGCTGGGATTGCAAGTCAGGATATATTTTTTCCCCCCTCAAAACAAAGCCAAGAGCATCAGGTCACTACAAGAGAGGGCAAAGCAGCGATGTCCTTTGATACCAGGCAAAGTACCAGACTTTGTAGGGCATTTGTTCCTGATCAGGTCCCTCCTGCGCCCAGGATCAAGCCTTTTCCTGAGCCCAGACCTTGATTCCCTTGAAAGTGCATTTTAACAAGGTCCTTGCTGTGTTCTGATGCTGGGCCTTCTTCCCTTCAGATCTGCTGCTGTAGGGCCTCCAAACTGCTCTGACCTGCAGCTCTTCATATCCAAAGAGTGCCACATATTCCTGCATCAAGGTGTTTATCTAGTCCCCTACTTAAGAAACTTTATGGAGCTCCCATATACCCAGATGATGCAAGTCCTGTGATGTAGACTCCCCTCTCCTCTCAGGCAGGCATCTATCCATCCAACTCTTAGCAAGCACTACACAGCTTTGTGAAGTTCCTGGGCACAAAGATACATCTGATAGAGAGGAGTGCTGTCCTTAAGGAAGTCTCATGCTGTTGAGAAGGCAGACAGTAGTCAGTTGCAGGGGCTGTGAGGTGTCAGAGGATGGCACCTGTATAGAGGGTGAGCAGGATCTGTTATGGTCACTCGGTTATATGTAGGGTCAGAACATACTAGATGCTGGAAAGAAACCTGGCAATTTTTGATATTAGGATAAATAATAGTGACTATTTTGTATTATACAATCCTACTTCAAATTAAGATTAATTAAAAACAGTAAACTCAGCCGGTCATGGTGGTGCATGCCTGTGATCCCAGTACTTGGGAGGCTGAGACAGGAGGATCACAAGTTCACAGCCAACCTCAGCAATAGTGAGACTCTTAGTAATCTAGCAAGACCCTGGCGAGACCCTGTTTCAAAAATAAAAATAAAAAGGGCTGAGGATGTAGCCCAGAGGTAGAATGAACCTGGGTTCAATCCCCAGTACCAAAAAAAAGTAACTTCAGAGCCTCAATCTCATCTATAATTTTTTTTTTTTTTTTTTTTTTTTTTAGTGGCACTGGGGGTGGAACCCAGAGGATTTCTATCTCTGGGCTATACTCCCAGACCTATTTATATTTTATTTTGGAAACAGGATCTCACTAAGCTGCTGAGAGCCTCACTAAGTAGCTGAGGCTGGCTTTGAACCTGCACGATCCTCCTGTCTCAGCCTCCTAAGTGCTGGGATTACAAGCGTGCGCCACCACACCCGGCCTCATCTGTAATTTGAGTAGGACAAAACAAGAGCACCAACCTCATAGGTTTAAGTGTGATAATGTACATTTATGGAACATAGTAAATGCTCAACAAATATTTGGCTATTGTACTTATTAAAATCAGAGAAGACATTTTCTCCAGGGCCCTTAGAAGAAATTCACTGAAATCGCAGGGATAAACATCTTCAACAATTTGCTCAGCATGAATTCAACAAGTCCTATAAAGCTGCCAGTTGGATTGTGCCTCAGCATAAGCAAAGGAAGGATGCCAGTAGATTAGGCCAGAGAGAACTGCAGGTGGAGCTGGCACCTGCTGTGTCCAATGGGAGATTTTGCACATGGAAATTTTTTTTTTAAGAAAGGCATTTTAATACTTTGCAAGGTAGTTTAGAATAGTTAATCCCCCCAAAGAAACAATATCAGAATTACCTGGGAAATGTCTTAAAAATTAAGATCCTGAGGTCCTACCTCACCCAGTCCTAAACTGCCTCCGCATTTCTGGCAGGACCTGGAAGTGAGTATTTTAAAAAATAAAATTCCTCCAAAGCAATTTTGCTTTTGTCACAGTTTGGGAATCCTGGCCAGAACCCAGGGCTCTGTGGCAGCCCTGGGCCATCCCCCTGGTGCTACCTGGTGATGTCCTGGTACCAAGGCTCATCAGGCCTGGATACCTGATGAGAAGATGAACACAAGACCTGCCTCCATGTGGCTCCATAAATGTGCAGGATCCTCAGTATTCCCATTTATCATAATAATCTCTTCTTCCCAGACCCATTCCCTCCTCCCCACTTAATTAGAATTACTACAGCATAGCGTATTTCTTTTAAGCCTGCAGTTTATATGACAGGATTTAATGTTACAAAATAAGGAACAAAGCCAGGCATGGTGGTGCACACCTGTGATCCCAGTACTCGGGATGCTGAGACAGGAGGATCATAGGTTTGAGGTCAGCTTCAGCAACTTAATGAGACCTTCAGCACCTTGGTGAGAACTTGTTTCAACAACAACAGAAGAGTTGGGGGTATAGCTCAGAGGTAGAATGTCCTTGGGTTCAATCCTCAGTATCAAAATATATACATATATACAAGCCGGGCATGGTGGCTCACGCTTGTAATGCCAGCATTCGGGAGGCTGAGACAGGAGGATCACAGTTCTCAGCCAACTTCAGCTTCTTAGTGAGGCCTCTGCAACTTAGTGAGACCTTGTTTCAAAATAAGAATAAAAAAATAGGGCTAGCAGTGTAGCTCAGAGGTAGAATGTCCCTGAGTTCCATCCCCAGTATTGAAAAACAACAACAACAACAACAACAACAACAACAACAACAACTACCACACAAAAACAAAATACATCATGCATACGTAGCAAGAGCCCATGCTTTGGCCCAATAGCAAATGCTTGTGTTTTTCCTTTTCTTTTGTGGTACTGGGGATTGAAACCAGGGGCGCTCTACTTCTGAGCTACATCCGAGTTCTTTTTTATTTTTTGCTTTTGAAAGACGGTCATGCTAGGATACAAAGAGTCTCACTATGTTGCTCTGTTGCTGTGTTGCTGAGGCTGTCTTCAAACCTGCAATCATCCTATCTCAGCCTCCCAAGGACTAGGATTACCCATTAGCACACTCGCATGTACACATGCACGCACACACACAGCCTCAATCCACCTCTCCCCTGAATTGAACCCACGGGCATTTTACATTTCACCTCTGAGCTAAATACCCCCAACCCCCCCCCCTTTCTTAAAAATTTTGCAACAGCTTCTAACCAAGTTACCACATGCTGGGCTGGAACCTGCAATCCTCCTATCTCAGCCTCTTAATGTCTGGGATGACAGGCGTGTGCCACTGTGCCTGGCTTTCTTTTTACTTTGAAAAAATGTGGCTATACTAGAAAGTTTGAAATTGCATATGTGACATTGTGCTTTTTTAGATTTCTAAGTCAGCTTTGGGGGCCAATTCAAAAAGTTTATAGTGTTTGCAAGGTCAAAAGGCAGGCCTTCAGTTTGAAGTGGATGTCCTGAACAGTTACTTTGAGGCTTAAATTGACCTGGAATGTTAGCAGGGTCACTGGTGCTTTCTGTGAAGTGAGAATTTTATGAAATCTGATCTAAAGGGCATTTAGTAGTTTTTCTACTATCTTAAGAGATTGTGTTTTAACATCTTGGAGAGGGGAGAGAAGAAAGTTTTCTACGTGGAGGACTTGTGTTTTATTGCACGGCTGCAATTTACTTTTAAACTGTGGGCTTGGGATCAAACTGCTATGAAACACCAAGGAAGCACCGCTCACCCTTCTCTTTATCACCCTCTCCCTTATCCTGTTTGGCCTTCGCTCTGGCAACTCTATTCCTTTGCTCTCTTCCCCTGAAGTCCTTTTGGGATGATGGTGATGGTGATGATGATGACGACGACGATGATGATGATGATTAGTGGTACTGGGGATGGAACCCAGGGGCCTTCTTTCTACCTCCGGGCTACACTCCCAGATGTATTTTATATTTTATTTGGAAACAGGGTCTCTCTCTCTTTTTTTTTTTTTTCTGGTGGTACTGGGGTTCCTGGAAACCCTTCTACCTCTGGACTACACTCCCAAATCTATTTTTTATACACTCCCAAATCTATTTTTTATATTTTTATTTTGGAAACATGGTCTCTTAAGCCACCTCAGCTGGCTTCGAACCTGCGTGATCCTCCTGTCTCAGCCTCCCCAGCGTGGGGATTACAAGTGTGCGCCACCATGCCCAGCCTTGTTTTGGGATTATAATGTGTGAGACCTAGGTGGGCACTCACAACATGAGACAGGAGAGCAGACTCAGCTCCTGAGCAGTGGCCGCGCTGAGGAGGATGCTGGGCATTGCATTTCTCTGTGAACAGCAGCATGGCTGAGCATTCAGAGCCGTGCCCTCATCTCTGAAGCGGCTATCCTAATAGGGCTCTTGTCTGCCTCACAGTGGGACCCCAGGAGGAGCACAGGAGAAAGGAAAGATGGGGTGTCAGGGGCGCTGATGTGGTTGATGGCAGAGACCCAGCCAAGATTCAGGTTTCCTGCCGTTAGCTGTTTGCATGAGCCTCAAATGAGTCCTGCAGACCTCAGTCTTTCTCCGCAGATCTAGTCTAAGGACTAGGCTGGTTCCATATGCTCAGGGAGGCACAGAGTCTGACCCTTTGGGTTTGACTTTGAATTCAGCTGTGTGACCTTGGGAGAGCCACTGAGCACCCTGTGTCTCAGTGTTCTTATCTGCAAAACCTGGATAGGGCCTGTTGAGTGAATAAATGCAAGGTCCTTGGAACAGTGCCTAGCACACAGGCAGTGCCCTGTAGACGCTGGATTCATTGAGTTAGCCTGACCCTCTACGGGCCTCCGTGTGCCCAGTGCTGCGCAGGAGCCTGGTCCTGAACACACAGCAGCTGTCCCCTCAGGAAGAGCTTTCAGTGGAGGAGCCTGAGATTGCATTGATTAATTATGATATCAATCTCTGTGGACTGCTCTGGGAGCCTTCACACGTAGAGCTGCTTTATTTTATGTATTAGGTTTGGGCAAGAGTCTACTTCTTTGAGGGGGAGTGTTGGTAAACCCAGGAGGATTCTACCTCTGAGTTATACACTCAGCCCTATTTTATTTTTAATTTTGAAATAGGATCTCACTAGGTTACTGAGAGCTTCAGTAAGTTACTGAGACTGGCTACAAACCTGCAGTCCTTCTCAGCCTCCCAAGTACTGGGATTACAAGCATGTGCCACCATGCCCACTAAGTCTACTTTTTAAAGCGTTTTGCTAATGAACAAGTAAATGCAAAATCTTGGGTTTCATTTCTAGTTAATCCCCCCTCTTCACTGCATCACCTTGGGAAAGTTACATAAATGCTCTGCTTCATTCTTACATGTATAAGAAGGTAATAAATATCTTGCTCAAAGAAGAGCATGAGGATTAAGTGTATTAAATGGGATAGTACCTGTCAAGGTCTTAGCATATGCCACAAATGCTCCGCCCTGTAAATGTTGATATCACTTCTGTTGTTGATATCGCTTCTAGTTCTAGAGATTACAAGTCAGTAGTTCAAATAAAAAGCTCCCCAGGATGGCAGAAGGAAAAATGGACTCAGACTCTTCTGTGGTGTTTCTCTCCATGGGTTTTGTTGGTCTTGAGTGCCTTGGAAATAATCTTTTCTTTTAGAGAAAAACAACAGACAGCCAGACCTTCAATAGAGCTGTCCAGAGATGGAGTGGTTTACCTTGAGAGCTAACGAGTCATCAATGGAGGTGTCCCAGTCGGATGACCAGTCAGCAGGGATGAGCCTTGGGCTTGTGGTTTTGAAGATTGTTTTTAGCTCTGAGGTTTTGGAGCCTCTGTTTGGTCTTTAACAATTTGATCCAACTGGTTAAGGAAATCCTAGGGGGTAACCTGATCATCTGAGCACCCTGGGGTACCAATTTCTTTTTTTCTTTTTCTTTTTTCTTTTGGTACTGGGGATAGAACCCAGGGACTTTCTGCCTCCAGGCTATACTTCCAGACCTACTTTATATTTGTTTGGAAACAGGGTCTAAATTGCTGAGAGCCTCACTAAGTAACTGAGGCTGGCTTCGAAAGTGCTCAATCCTCCTATCTCAGCCTTCCAAGTACTGGAATTACAAGAGTGCACCACCACACCCGGCTTCTTTTTTTTTTTTTAAACAGGCTTTCACTGAGTTGCGAAGGGCCCCATTAAGTAGCTGAGACTGTCCACAAACTGCGATCCTCTGGTGTCCGCATCCCAAAGGCTAGGAATACAAGCGTGCACCACCATGCCCGGCCTTGGAGTACCCACTTCTTCTTTTTTTTTTTTTTTGGTGGTACTGGGGTTCCTGGAAGCCCTTCTACCTCCGGGCTACACTCCCAGACCTATTTTTACATTTTCATTTTTGGAAACAGGGTCTCCTAAGCCAGCGCGCGCGGCTGGCTTCGAACCTGCGCGATCCTCCTGTCTCCGCCTCCCAAGCGCGGGGATTACAAGCGTGCGCCACCACGCCCGGCTGGAGTACCCACTTCTGAAGGAACAGTCATGCTGGGACCAACACACTTTGATGTTGTTTTTAATACTTTTCTTGAGCATAGGTGTGTGTGCGCGCGCGCATGTGTGTGTGTGCAGGTGGCACTAGGGTTGAGCCAGGGGAAGGTTTGACACTCCTTCATTGACTTGCCTATCCAGAGAGTGGAGGGCACCTGGGTTGTCACTTCCCTCAGGCACCGTAATCTCCCTTTCCTGGGGATGAAGTAGAATGATGTGACTTCAGGGCCAGGCAGCTAGTGGAACTGCAGCCCTGGGGAAGCCACGGCCAGTTTTAATTTGGGAGCCAGTCACTTTGTTTTCATTGACCTCCTTGGACTTGCCTATGGGAAGAGAAAAAGAGAGCAAAGGCACCAGTGCCTACTCGGAGTCAAGCTCTTCTACTCCCGCAGAGTGCTCCTGTGCGGCACAGAGGTGGGGGCTGGAGACACAGGCCTAGAGGTTCCAGCTCGGTGAAGAGAGTTTAAGTTATGGCTGTTTGTGAAGAGGGAAACAGACTCGCCCAAACCGTCTTCATGGTGGCCCTTCCCTGGCCTGGCTTGTCCTAGGCTGCAGTGGCCCTGGCGTTGGCTTGGCAAAACTCAGAGCCATTCTCTGACCTCCTGGGTCTCTGACTCACTCACTGTGTGATGTCTGGGTCTCCTGGATGCAGCTGGTCTCCGCACCTCACCAGCGTCAGCCACTGCCTGGGCAGCTCCTTTGCCCCACAGTTGCCTCTTAGACAGAGGCAGCCTGTTCCCTCCCCTGGTCTCTGAAGCAAACCAGGGATCCTTGGCTCGAAGTAGAAGGGAAGTCTGGGGGGATGAGGGAGTCGTGGGGTATGTGCCACCGAGCTTGCGGGTCAAGAGGAGCATGAGGAGAGAAAAAGAAAAACACTCAAGTGGCCTTGAGTGATCTGTGCCCGACCGACATCACGCTGCGGCTGCACGGGTTTAAGCCTGGGCTCTGTGAGTCCCCTGTGCAGGGTTCCCTCACGTTCCAGCATCCCAGACTTCAGGCATTCTTGCTCCACCTGTATTTTACAGTAGCAAGGAGGAATTTTTTAGTTGATTCACTTAAAAATAACTAAGTAAAATTTTCATATTCTTTTTATTAACCTTCATAGCTTCTTTATTACATATAACTCTTGTTTAGACTTTTTATCTTTTTGGAACGTTCTTGCTACTGCTGTCTTTGGTACCTTCAGATGTTTGCTCCATTCTTAGGGAGCATCTGCCTAAGAAGCTCGTGAATATTCCTTTGGGAGGTCTTTGAATCTCCTAAAAAATAAAAAAAAAATGTGTTTATATTGCAGAAAAAATGTGTTAATGTATTTTCTTGGGGGAGATTTTCCAAAGCTTTCATTGGGTAAAGAGGTCCAGCACTAGGGAAAAAAAAAAAAAAAAAAAAAAAGATAACAGCCAGTTTGAGTTTCCTGGAATTTTGTCTGATTGTCATTTACAAAGATTCCAGGAACAGGACAGGGTTTTCTATATCCTCCCCACTTCTTTTAATGAGGTGCAGATAAAATGGCAAAGTGGAAAGTGGTAACAGCTCCTCCCACAAAACCCCATTTCCAACCTGTCCTCAGCCTTCCACATGTGAACGTTGACTCCAAATCACGATATATAGTCTAGTGAAGGCGTTTTAGTATATATGCTGTACCTTTTAGAGATATAAATGGAAAACCCTAGTTAAGTGTTCTTTTCAGAGTAAAATAGGAAAAAAGAGGAAGGGGGCAGCTATGCTAGAATATCCAAAATGTAGGCTCACTATAAATATATAGGTCAGTGCATATTTTGGAGAAGAAAAATCAGCAAAAGGAAAGCATATTAGGGATAAATATAACATGATAAAGTATCTCTGGGAAAAAGCACCATCTTGCTAGATCACCCACACCACGAGGAGCACACTGCTTGTGTAAAAATGGACTAAGCCACGTGTCCATCTGCCTCAGAGTAACACACCAGGCAGGGACACGAGGGGCATCCTGTTCATTCTTCCAGCTCAACCCCTGAACCTTAGAAAGAATGTTAGTAAGTCTTCATTTATGTCCTACCTCCTTCCACTGTAGATTCATGAATACCAGATACAAGGAGAAGACAGAAATGGGAATTTAAAATCAGAACTAGGGGAAATGCAAGTGAGAGGAAGAAAAGAAACCAAGGAGGTTATGAAGAATATAAAGACACAGGCACTAAAGGTGCATGATAGCCAGGCTGAGACAGGAGGATCACACAGGTTCGAAGCCAGCCTCAGCTACTCAGTGAGGCTCTCAGCAACTTAGTGAGACCTTGTTTCAAAATAAAGGATAAAATAGGTCTGGGAGTATAGCCCAGAGGTAGAAAAGCCCCTGGGTTCCACCCTCAGTACCATGAAAAAAAAAAAAATTAAAAGAAGGTGCATGCTACTGCTGAGCTCCACCTTTGTCTTGGAGCTTCCCAGCAGCCAAAATAAAAAGAAAACAGAGTCGGGTTTCTGAAATGTTCTGTTAGAGAAGAAAAATGTCCTGGTTGTTAAGAAGTAACTAAGAGCTTCCTAGTTTGTTTCTTTAAGTTAATTTTTAAAATGTCTTATAAACAAGGTCCTCTTCAACTTCTTTCTTCTTCCTCCTCTTCTTTGTGCTAAGGATTAAACCTAGGTGCAGTCTACCTCTGAGCTATACTTTCAGCCCTGTTTTTTTTTAAATTTATTTTGAAACAGGGTTTCACTATGTTCCTGAAGGTCTTGGTTGCTGAGGCTGGCCTTGAACCTGTAATCCTCCTCTCTGAGCCTCCCAAGCGCTGGGATCACAGGGGTGTGCCACCGTGGCCTGGCTTTCAGCTTCCTTGTCAGATTAAGCCCTCCTCATCATGTGGCTCCTCAGATGAGCCAGTTTCCTCATCATAGGTCGGAATGTTGCAGGTAGCCAGGGAATGTTACAGGTAGCCACGGAATGTTACAGGTAGCCATCCTTTGTAACAGTGGTCAACACAATCTTATGGGCTTGTTTGGAAAGCTTCTCTTCTCCACCAAGCTGTAACCCTCAGGAGTCTAGAGCCATGCTGTCCTCAGGGCCTGGCTTCATCCTGGTACACTACAAGTCCTTAGTCGATGTTTGAGCAATTGAATGAGACCAGAACAGCCAGGGATTTTATGCGACTGATTTTCACAGTGCCTTCACAGAGAAGGCTCAGCCCTTCCAAGGGCACAAAATGTCTCTTGTCCAGAGAGCTTGACCTCCACCCCAAGATCCTTCCACCTACATTGCCTTTCAGAAACTGTCAACAAAGACCACCCCTCCAAGGAATTATAGCGCACCTGCTGTAAGCCCAATTCTGCCATTAGTCCTCGCAGAGGGGGAGACTGAGGCACCGGGGAGGGAAACAGCTGTCTCAAGGTCACGCTGCTGGTTAGCTCAGCAGCACAGCCTGTCTGGACAGAGTCTACGTTCTTTCCTTTCTGCCTGCTGTTTCTGAGCCTGAGCCACAAGTGTCTGTGTGAGTTATGGGTTCTTATCTTTTGGCAATTAGAGCAGCTCAGCAAGGGTATTTCTGGCACAGGCCCTTGCTGCTTTCTGACAGCTGCTGTGTTCCAGTCTTTCTTGAGTTTGGGGAAAAGAAAGCCCACACCTGGGGCTGGCAATGTCAGCCTCAGAATTCATTTTCCCTGGTCTCTGCGCGCAGTGGATGTGTTTATTGTTCTTGTCACACTGTCTCCTAAAGTGTAGGAGCCGAATATTATTTTCATAAAAGCCACTGGGGAGACAGGGAGATGAGAGGCACAACTCGGGTGTCTCAAGGAATAATTGGATTTGCCCGGTGATTGTGGGAAATGACAACATGCCAAGAAGTGCATTTGACGGTGCTTTTGATTCCAAATTCACCAGGCATGTGTTTTTTTAATTACCCTGTCCCTGTTGTCATTATTTTAATAGAGTTCTACTTTTAAGAATGGGGTTCATTATAAGATTCAGCTTTCTCTCCCGGGCTAGGGTGGCAAATGGGACGTTCTCCTTGCTCAGTGTTGCCACCTACTGTGCACCGCGTGGATTGTCCGTCTTCAAAATACTCAGAAGGCAGTAAAACACATTTCCAAACTGCAACAAGGTATAATTTGATCCTCGTGTTCTTCCTCAAGGTTGCAAGCCCTCAGGGTAAGCATTATAAGCATCTGTCATCACTCTGTGCTCTCGGAGTGCCAAGGTACTGGTCCCAGTGACTTCTGGTGATTAAAACATTCTAGACAAAAAATAAAATACCACCTTTTCGTTGCTCCCCGGGGGGACCCAGCCTCCTAAAAAAACATGAGCTGGCCCTATCTGAATAATTGCTACGTTCGGGTGGGCGTAAGAGAGCAAGTATCCCCAAGGAAGGCAGTTAGGAAGATATTTGTAAATGTGACAGGCCTTGGGGTTCTATCTTTGGCCCACTAGTTGCAGTAAAGATTCTGGCTCTTGGCAGTGACTTAGAAAACCTAATAATTTTTATGTCTCTGAAGTTGCACTGCCAGGCCACTGACTGTTTCACATTCACAAGCTGGCTTCTGCTGGAGGACACGGGAGGGTAGCGGCAGTCGGCTTCGACACGTCTTTACCTCCCCACACCCGCCAGAGAAGAACCGACGGGTCCCAGCCTCATTCGTAGATACATTTAGATTGAGTCTTATTTCTGTTTCCCTGCAGTGGCTTTGACAAGTCGTATTTGGAAGATGAAGTAGCACAGTTATTGAACTGGCGTCCTGTTGTTTCTGGTTTGAATGGTAATAGCCACAAAATCACCCATACACATGTAATACACATGATTCCACTCACTTTTCCCATACATTACTGTGTAGGCAATTAGGAAGAAAAACATATAAAGATACAGGTGCTAATTATAACCAGGCCCTTTTTTATATATAAAGAAACAAAAATTTCAAAGTATTTTACATATCAGTTAGGGTATTTTCCCCCTTACTATCTACATAAGCAACCTTTATTGATTATATGGACCTGAAAATTTACTATTCAGGAATGTCAGGACTGTGCACTATTTTTCTCTGTATTTATTGCTTTTTTACTGTTCCACAATGTATTCTAGGCAGCTTAAGGGAAAGGAATAAAATATGCATAAAAATAAAACAATTAGGACCAGCGAGAACAAATTATATTAGGAAATTAAGTCTAAGGAGACGAAGAGAATGAGAACAGTCTGGTACTATTTCTGTTACGCTAAAAAGCCATTTCATTGGGCAAGTTGACGCCGTTTTTTAAAGCTATTGGAAGCCGCTCTTGGTTTTGGAAAGCTCTGTGTAAACAGGGGCTGCTTTGTGCTCCTGACATTTCAGCCTGAACTTCAAAAATTGCCTTTTTTCCTTTCAACCTCTACCTGACCTCCAGGATGTTCCCACTTCCTCTGAGCCAAGGAGGTATCCGTAGGAAAGTATTTTAGCAAGGGAGGCTGGTATTTTCCTGGAAATGCTGAAACCTGGGCGGCGACTGGGCATTTGGGAAGACTGAATATGAGAAGCTTATTTTGGGAACCTTTCATTATCATGGCACTCAAGCCCTTGAAAGTGGCTCCAAGGCCTCACACCCGGATGGGCTGCAATGATAGGAGGACCAAAAAAAGGAGCATTGAAGTGGACGAGGCTGCAGAAGTCCTTTTCTCACAGGCTGTCAGGATGCTCGATAACCTTCCTTCTACAGCGCCTGTCTCCAGCCTCTGCTCCAGTGCCAGAGTGCTGGGTGTTGCCTTCTGGGTGCCTGGCCTGGAGCTCATCCTGCAAGAATGCTGCTTAGATAGGACCCAGTAGCTGGGGCAGAGTGTGGAGCCGGAATGCAGACTTGCCTGGATCACAGGGTGGGCTGGGTAGGATGCTCTTAGCCTCAGGGTGAGTTATCATCTTGTGTGAGATGGGGTTCTGCCCTTGCTGTCACAGGCAGCCAGAGGTCCACAGCTGGAAAAGCCATGCTCCCTATACCCCCAGTAAGGAGTCTGGGGACAGTCAGGGACATAACACCGACTATCTCTCCCCATCGCTCCCCTGAATGGAAGCTACTGCAGCTCACTGCTGTCTTGTCTTCTCCACTTGGCCATCTACCAGATAAGTCCAAAAACACAGATCGTGATTAGTTTTTTTTTTTTTTTTTTTTTTTTTTTTTTTTTGGTGGTACTGGGGTTCCTGGAAGCCCTTCTACCTCTGGGCTACACTCCCAGACCTATTTTTACATTTTCATTTTGGAAACAGGGTCTCCTAAGCCAGCGCGCGCGGCTGGCTTCGAACCTGCGCGATCCTCCTGTCTCTGCCTCCCAAGCGCGGGGATTACAAGCGTGCGCCACCATGCCCGGCATAGATTGTGATTAGTTTTAATGCCTACCTTGTCCTTTGGTTGTTTTCTTCCCCCAGGCTTGATCATCTCAGGAAAGCACTAGCATCCATTCAGTTATTCAAATCTAGAACCCGGAAGTCCTCTGTGTTTTCTCTTTCCTTCACTCCTGCCATGAATCCCATCAGTAAGTCCCATGGGCTCCACCACCAGGTCATGTCATCAGGCTGAATCCCTCTCAGCTTTTCCACCCTGGCCTTCGTGCCCAGCCTCGTCCTATCTCGGCTGTGCTGTTGCAAGGGCCTCTTTACTCAGCTCCCAACTTGTCCCCACTTCCTTTTATTTTACTTGTTAATTTATTTTTTTGTGGTACTGGGGATGGAAGCCATGGGCCTTCTATCTCTGGATTTTACCCCCAGATCTATTTTATTTTTATTTGGAAACAGGGTCTCACTAAATTTCTGAGGCTGGCTTTGAACCTGCAATCCTCCTGTCTTACCTTCCAAGTACCGGGATTACAAGTATGCACCACCATGCCTGGCTCCCTACTTTTTCTTCTTCCTTCCTTCCTTCCTTCCTTCCTTCCTTCCTTCCTTCCTTCTCCTCCTCTTCCTCCTCTTCCTCCTCCTCCTCCTCATCTTCTTTTGCAGTACTGGGGATTGAACCGAGGGGCATTTTACCTCTGAGCTACACCCCCAGCCCTATTTTTATTCTTTATTTTGAAATAGGGTTTCACTAAGTTGCAGAGGGCCTCACCAAATAGCTGAGGTGGGCTGTGAACCTGTGATCTCCCTGTCTTAGCCTCCCAAGTACTGGGATTACGAGTGTGTGCCACCATGCCCATCTCCTCCCTCTTTTTCTTTTCTTTTTCTCTCCCTCCCTTCTTTCCTTCCTTCCTTTTTTTTTTTTTTTGTGGTACTGGGAATGGAACCCACAGGCATTCTCTCTGAGATACACCCCCAGCCCTATTTTTTATTCTTATTTTGAAACAGGGTCTCACTGAGTTGCAAAATAGCACTAAGTAGCTGAGGCTGTCTGCAAAATGCGATCCTCCTGTTTCAGCCTCCCAAATGCTGGGATTACAAGTGTGCGCCACTATGCCTGCCCCCCCCCCCCACAACTCCTTTTTTTTTTTTTTTTGCTGCACTGGGATGGAACCCAGGGGCATTCTACCTCTAAGCTCCACCCCCAGCCATATTTTTTAAGCTTTTTTTTTTTTTGAAACAGGGTTTCTCTGAGCTGTGAAGGGCCTTGCTAAGTCGCTGATGCTGTCCTGAACTCCAGTCTCCGCCTCCCAAATGCTGGGCTTGCAGGCGTGTGCCATCAAGCCCGCTCCCTGCTTCTTTTTAAAGGCATTGCTAGTGGTGCTGCAGTTAAACTGGCTTTGCATACTGGACCTACCCTTACTGACTGAGATGGCCAAGTCCCCTAATCTCTGTGCCGAGGTTTTGGCATCTGTAAAATTGGGATAATAATGTACTCATATCAAAAGATTTTCATGATTAAAGGAGGTTATACATATAAAGGTATCAGGATAGTTAAGAACACACTGTTAAGCAATGAATAAATACTGGGTTTTATTTATTATTCCTAATCCCCTAGCTATTTTTTTATCTAGAAGCTACAGATTTTTTTGTGTGTGTGTGGTACTGGGGGTGGAACCCAGAGGCTTTCTACCTCCAGGCTATACTCCCAGACCTATTTTATATTTTATTTGGAAACAGGGTCTCACGAAGTTGCTGAGAGCCTCACTAGGTAGCTGAGGCTGGCTTTGAACCTGCTCGATCCTCCTGTCTCAGCCTCCCAAGTGCGGGGATTACAAGCGTGCGCCACCACGCCCAGCTGAAGCTACAGAAATTTTTAATATGCTTTTATTGGTGCATTGTTGTCTCACATCATAAAGTAAATCATGTTAACAGTGACACACACACACACACACACACACTACTTGGTACCCCTGCTTCTTTCTCATCCTCCCCTTCCATATACAGAGTACCGAGATTGATATTGGTATTCTTTATTTTGAAACAGCATATCACTAAGTTCCAGGGGCCTCACAAGTTGCTGGCCATGAATCTGCTATCTCAGCTTTCCAAGTACTTGGATTATAAGCATGCACCGCCATACCCAGTTTACAGAATTTTTTTTTTTTTTTTCGGTACTGGAGATGGAATCCAGGGACATTCTACCTCTGAGCTACATCTCGAGCCCTAATTTTTTATTCTTTATTTTGAAATAGGGTCTTACTGAGTTGCAAAGGGCTTCACTAAGTAGCTGAGGCTGTCCATGAACCCGGATCCTACTGTCTCAGCCTCCCAAATACTGGGATGACAAGCGTGTACCACCACGCCCGGCTCAGAAGTGTTTTTAGGAAGCAAATCATATCATGTCTCTTCTTTCTTTTAACCCATAGAGGAAGGTTATAGTATAAGATACTGTAATCTCAGTACCTGGGAGGCTGAGACAGGAGGATTGCAGGTTTGCAGCCATCCTTAGCAATTTATTGAGGTCCTCCACAACTTAGTGAGGCCCCGTTTCAAAATAAAATATAAAATAGGGCTGGGGGCATAGCACAGAGGTAGAATGCCCCTGAGTTCAATCCTCAGTACCACAAAAGGAAAACAACAACAAACAAAACAGACAAAAACCACACACACATGGCTTCATATTGCCTTTGGAAGAGAACCCTAATTCCTGTGAGATATGCAAGGCTCTGTCAACCTCTGCTAACCCACCTTCCCAGCCTCATCTTTAACTATTTCCCATTGGTCACTGAGTTCCAGCTTCATAACCCTTCTTTTTTCCCAGAAACAATTTTGGAACAATCAAAATTTCAAGGCCTTGGTGTCTGCTTTCCTCCCCTCTCTTAACAAAGCCTGCATGTTTTAGTAGACACAATAACAGTAAAATTAGCTTGATTAGACTCTAGGTGGATTTAAAATGTAACCTAATGGCAGCTCAGTCTGGCTTGTAAGTCATGCGTTTTATTTTGAGCACAGAATGTAAGTATTTGCAGTGCTTGGTAGGGGACTAAAAGATTATTGAATTTAAGTGGCCAAATAATACAAACATCCCTCAATTTTAGTTCCTGCCCTGGTGTTTTGTTTGTTTGTTTGTTTTCCTATTGTGATTTGAGGGACCTGGACCCCCAGCTTGAAGTTTGATTCACCTGCCTTTGTCCTTGTCCTGAGAGTTTCTGATGCTGCCAGAGAAAATTATCTCAATTATCTTTCCTACCTCTGCTCCTTCTTCTGGTCTGTGAACACACTAGGTTCTTGGAGAACTCAAAACTCAAGGCAAGCAGTAGTTTAAACAGCCATATGCCAAAGAGTCCACAACTAGCCATTTCCCTTTCCCCTGAAAAAGTCTCCACGTATACATTCATTAAATAATAATACCCTTCACTGGGGCGGTGCTGCTCACTTTGTCTATCCTAAGTGTGAAGTAGGGTCTCCATTAGGCTATTTTCCACAGGGAAGCTGAGGCACAGACCATCCTACCAGCTATCAGCTATGTCCAGTCTGATTTATGGCTTGCTCTCATGCACGGGGCCCTTGCCTGTGTGCTTGGTAGCAGCACTGGATCTGGGCAAAGTAGCTGAACAGTTTTTGGTCCTTTGGAACCTGTGTGCTCTTAGCTGATTAAGAACCCAGAATATTGGTAGAGGGTTTTGGGAGTTGGGGACAGAGCCATTAGCTGAGGTCATGGCTGCTTCATTTTGGAAGCCTTAAGCTTCTGAGCATTATTATAAGCACAGCCTAGGAGGTAATGTAAAAATAATTTTCTTGCCAGTTTTTCCTGCATGGTATCCTAGCGACGATGGACAATCTGTCCTTGGGTGTTGGGGCACCAACTGGGGCAGTGTCAGACCTTGCAGAAGGGAGAGCTAGGAAGGGCATGGTCAGAGTCATCCTTTTAAAAGTCAAGGCAGAGTTTCTTTTTAGTTTATCTTTTAGACAGCTTTTTTTTAACCCTGATATTTTAAAGCAGCATTTTATGTTCTGATCGCCAAGTTAATATATGTTTATTGTTAGATAACTTGACAAAAACAGAAAACCCCAAGGACAGAAAATTAACTATAGCTGTGCATGGTGGCACACCTTTGTACTTCCAGTACTTGGGAGGCTGAGACAGGAGCATCACAGGTTCGCGGCCAGCATCAGCTACTTATTGAGGCCCTCTACAACTCAGTGAGACCCTTGTTTCAAAATAAAGAATTAAAAAATAGGGCTGGGGGTATAGCTTGGAGGTAGAATGCCCCTGGGTTCAACTCCTAGTACCACAAAAAAAAAAAAAAAAAAAAAACAACTCTAATTCCCCCATTATTAAGATATTGGTAAATATCCTAGTTGTTTGTTTTCCTGAACTTTCAGACAGTGATTAGGTTGTAGAATCAGACTGTAAGGTCAAAAAAACCTTGGAAAGTCAAGTGTACCTAGACCATCATGGACAGTAATTATTAGGCACACTAAAGTTGGAAGACTGCAAGGCATGGTGGCACATGCCTATAATCCTAGTACTTGGGAGGCTGCGATAGGAGGATTGCAGGTCTGAGGATGGCCTCCACAGCATAGAGGGACCCTATTTTCCAAAAGGTGGGGAGAGATAGGGATATTATAGCTTGGAGGAAGGATGCCTCTGGATCCAATCCCCAATACTACAAAAATAAAATAAAGTTGGAACACCATTGAGCTACTCAAAGAAAGAATAACTGAAACAATTTATATGAATAGGCATGATGGCACACATCTATAATTCTAGTATGCGGGAGGCTGAGATAGGAGAATTGTTGTTTGAGGACATCTCAGCTACTTAGGCTCTTTGCAACCCAGTGAGACCCTGTTTCAAAATAAAAAATAAAAAATAGGGCTGTGGGTGTAGCTCAGAGGTAAAATGTCCCTGGGTTCCATCCCTCATACTGGGAAAAAAAAAAAAAAAAGCGCTATATGAAATGAAAAGTCTGGGGGCAAAACTATTTTCCTTTAAAATTACTATTAAATCTCTAGTGGTGAGTGGATGGTGATGAAGAACTAAGTGGTGTTCCTGCTTGTTTATTCCATTCTTGTTTTAATATTAAGGTTTATACTTTAATGTGGCTAATAGATTTACTTGTGAGGGTGACATGTGACAGTGGCAATGCGTTTTGCTTTAGGACATAGGTCCTGAGTCAACAGTGGGGAAAAAGGTACAGCATAACTCCACAGAAAGTGCTCACCACCCAAGCCACGTCCCCAGGTGGTACAAGCGCACACACACATACACATACGCACACACACACACACACCACACACACACTTGCGATTATTTGTTTTGCATCCTTTTTGGATTTATTCCACTGTAAATATTTTAGGTATATAATTTTAAAGATATATGTATTTCATTGTAAGTATGAACATTAACTGAGGATGCTTATTAACCAATCTCCTGTTATATCTCCTGTTATATATTTGGGTCATTTGCAATTATTTGATATTATTTTGTTAAACGGACATTTTTATGTGTAAATCATTGTGCCCCATCTATTGCTATGTCTTGTGGATAAATATTTAGATGTGAAATTGATAGTTTGTAGGATGTGAACTTTTGTGTGTGTGTGGTTCTGAGGATTGGACCCAGGGACATTCTACCTCTGAGCTACACTCTCAGACCTACCTCATTTTTTATTTTGAAGCAGGGTCTCACTAAATTGTAGGACTCAGTAAGTTGCGGAGACTGGCTATGAACCTGCAATCCTTCTGTTTCAGCTTCCCAAATACTGGGATTACAAATGTGTCCCACCATGCCTGGATTATGGACATGTTTTTTGTTGTTGTTCTGGGGTGAACTCAGGGCATTCTGCCCTCTGAGCTGTACCCCAACTCTATCTCAACTTTCAGTTTTTGAAGCAGGGTCTCATTAAGTTGCAGACAGTCTCACTAAGTTGCAACCCTCCTGTCTCAGCCTCCCAACTACAGGGATTATAGGCATGTGTCACCACAACTGGCTGATATGAACATTTTTAAGACTTTTAATTTATATTACCAGATTATAATACCTGAAACATTGTATGCTTCCTTCAAAGTATCTATTTCCTGGAACCACTGAAAATTATCATTGAAAAGAGTCTTTCACCGCATGCCTGTTTTTTTTTTTTTTTTTTTTAAATGACCCCAGGGTTTTGTTCATTGCTCGGCCATTTTATCCCGGAAAGAATAAAAGAAACAAGGCTGGAGATGCTACCTGCTGGTAGCTGGGTTCTTGTGGGAGAGGGAGACAGATAACAGGCAGATGAGCTTGGAGGCCATTTCTTTACCCTGCCCTAAATTATCTTCAGCAGACATCGGAAAAACAACATATTACTAAATGCTTGAGGGGCATGTTGCAATTTTTAAAAAGTATATTCAGTATCATTTTTGATTTGGAAAACAATTCAGTATCTTATAGAAACTATGGAATGGGAATGACATTTATATATTTATCCAAAAGAGAATATGAGCTTATAAAATAGATTGAGAACCCCCTAATCCAACCCCTCATTTTAGAGAGAACACTGAAACCAGAGAGTGGAAGGGATTTCTTTAGGGTCACGCAGCAAACTGATGATGAAGGTTCCTGACTCCCTGTTCAGTGCTTTCATTGAGGTGAGACCGCAGAGGTCAGAGAAAAGGAGAGAAGAGAGTCTTTGGACTGATGTTAGCTGTCTTCCAGGGTCTGTGAGCCCCCATGTACCCCTCCTGGAGGAGAGCCCAGGTGTCCCTGGTACTCTCCACCAGTAAGTGGGGGTGTGTTTACACCTTAATAACCAGTGTCTTTGCCTGAACTTTCCTCCTGGTGCCTCAGCAGCTTCCTGTCACTTCCTCAGGGAGGCCTTTCCTGACTGCCAAGACAGTTTAAGGCCTTGTGTGTTCTTGTAACATCTTTTACCTTTGCTACCCTTGTGACCATTGCAATGACTTTGTTTTCTGTTTAATCTCATCTCTCTCTCTCTCTTGACTAGACCATAGGGCTGTGAGTGCAGGAACTTTATCTTCTATCTTTTGCTCCTGGCACATACTGAGCATTATTTACGTTTGAACATTTGAA
This sequence comes from Muscardinus avellanarius, assembly GCF_963383645.1. Classification (NCBI taxonomy): domain Eukaryota; kingdom Metazoa; phylum Chordata; class Mammalia; order Rodentia; family Gliridae; genus Muscardinus; species Muscardinus avellanarius. The sequence goes on along the minus strand of NC_137786.1, from coordinate 192,100,888 downwards.
TGTTTGGATAGATGCTAAGGAATGGAATCAGAGTGTGTGTGGGTTGCTGGGTGGTGCTGATTGCTTGCAGAACCAGGAGAGGGGTCTCTGACTGCCAAGGACATTGAGAGAAGAGCAAAAGGAAGGAGACACAGTTGAGGCTGCCAGTGTGAGCCAAGCCAGAGGGTATAGCTGCTTCTCTGGGTACCAGAATGTGGCCTCCTGGGGCATGGGGTCAGCAACCACGTCCAACCAAGCATCCTTTCCTGGCTTGTCAGATTCATCCCCTGCAATCTAGTTGGGGTTGTTAAAGAGGGGCTTCCTCTAATCGCTCTGGGGAAGAGAATTCAAGGTCAGGGCCCTCAGAGGGCTCTTAGCAGGGAGAGAACTGCAGACCCGGTCACCCACCGCGTGGTCTTCACAGTGGATGGGCACTTGCGGCAAGGGCTGCCAGGTCTGTTAGTGGCTGGCTGGGCGCCAGAGTGGCGCCGCCGGGAGGCCTCAGGTCCTGCCCCTCCGCGGGCTTCCCTCCCCTCCTCCACCTCCCGACCGCCCCGCGCTCGCAGCATCCTCTGCAAGGGAAGGAATGTGCGGCGCTGGGACGCGCCGTCCCGGCCGAGCGGCAGCACCCGGGGTGCGCTCTGCACGGCCGGGGTCCGCCGCCTGGCGCCGCGCCGCCTTTGCTCGGCGCTGATGTCAAGTGGGTGTGGGTGCCTCGGGAAGGCGCGGGCGAGGACGAGGAGGGCGAGGACGAGGAGGGCGCGCGATGCGCCGCGGGCGCGGTGAGGCCCCGGCGGGCTCGGTCGCCGAGCGCTGCTGACCCGTGGCCCTTGCCCGGCCGTGGAGCGGCGCATGGAGCCGCGGCGCTGCCCGCCCCGGGACGCGTGCCCCGCCGCCCCGGGGGGCTGGCCGGAGCTGCCGAGGGGGGCCCGCAGGTGTGTGCACGCGCCCTAACTTTGGCGGGTCTGCGGCTGGAGGACCCGGGGTGCGGGGCTGCGCCCGGTGCTTTGTGTCTGGGCGCGGCGTGACCAGAGCCGCCGGTGCCCGGCCGGCCACGGGCGTGGGAGCCGCAGCTCGCCCCTGGAGTTCCAGCGAGAGGATTCATGGAGCCCGGGCTTTGGTTACTCGTCGGGAAGAGAGCCGAGGGAGATGCCTTGTTTTCAGGATCGGGTCTCCAAGTATAGGCGGCGTTCGGGGTAACAGGATTATCTCTGGGCGCACCGCGCGGCTTCCCGAAACCAGCTGTGGCTGGGGTCCCACGGCCCCGCGGAGTGGGTGGGGGTCGGGAGGTGGGCAGAGGTGACCTCGCCGCCTTTCCGCACCGCCGTGCCCGCCCCACCCCCCCTCCTCCGCGCCTCTGCGCTCTCACTTGCCCGCCGGCTGAAGACCAGGTAAGGGGTCCCCTCCGGCCGGTGACAGCTCTGGTTTCAGACACACCTTCCGGGAGGAATGCGGAGGCTTTGTTACCCGCACCGTCCCAGCCCCAGCCTCGGAGCCCGCGGGCGGGCACGGGCAGGGGCTCCGGTTCCATTACTCATCTTTTATGGCAATGCGGGAGAGCTCCCGGGTGGGCAAGTTAATTATTAATGTGTCTAGGCTGGGGAGAGGGAATCTGGAAACGAGATTGGTGGGTTGCCCCCCCCCCCCCCCCCAGTCTCTTTTAGCTTAAGGTTTAAGCTCAAGGTCTGGTAGTCTATTTCCTGAGAAGCATGCCGGGCTTCCCCCAACCAGCCCTCTGCTAAGGGATCACCCTTTCCCTGTCTATGGGGGTGGTCCCCGCTTTCCCTCCGGGGAGGAAGGAAGGAAGGAAGCATCCTCCAGTTTTCATTTTCTTTGGAACAGTCTGTACCTCCCTCCTTTGGAAACCAATCTCACTCCTATCCCAGGTGTATGGGGCTGAAGTTGCCTCAGCCTGCAGAGTTCTGAAGTCTTCTGAAAATATGCTAACCTGTCCTGGCCCCAGTGCCAGACGCCACAAGTGCCTCGCCCAGGTCCGTGGGACTTGGGCACAGGCAAAGGCTCTGGCAGGTGGTCACCTCACCTGCCTCTCCCAGTTCCCTCTTGGACAGGAAGTGGGAGTCCCCAAGGGGAATCTGAGGGCGGAGGAAAGCTCCTCCCTCCACAGTTTCATTTTCCCTCCCCTGTTGGCAGGGAGAGAGTGAATTCTACCAGGAAGCACAAGGTGTGCTCTGGGTGCTGGGCTGTTTTCTGGGTGGGCCGTAACCAATGTTGGTGGAAAGGCCCAGGCCCTAAGCGGAGGGTGTGGATGAGGCTGGGCCCGGAGGATGAGTGGAGGCTGGTTGGAGGCAGGCCTAAGAGTTGCCAAACTCAGCCCGTCTGGAGACGCGAGAAGCTAACCCATTGTTGCCAATTTAGGAGAGAGTACTCAGCCCTGCAAACTGAAGGATTTGTAGTTTAAATGTGATGAGAAGATAGAGAGCATCTTGTAAGTTGATACTCTTGGGAGAGCAAGAGGGTGCTGGGCTTATACAAGGGAGGGGGAGAATAGAGTGGGCTTATGGGAGGTGGGTGCAGGGGAGGGCCGTGCACCAGATCACAGAGGTGGTCTGTAACAGGCTCCCCAAATCCCTCCCCCGAGTGTTTCTGTCTGCTTACTCAGAGACTTGGCCTGCTGGGTTCACCTGCCTCCTGGCTGTGGTATCTATGGGCTACCCTGCTCTGATGGCTGCCCAGAGACACACAGCCCCATAGCACCCTAGCCTTCCAGGGAGAAAATGACTGAGGGGGGCTGCTACCCTGGGCAGTTGGGGAATCTATGCCACCTATCTCTCCACGTGGTTTGTGATGTGTATACTAACTCCCCCAGCATACAAGGCTCTGGCTTTCAGTGTGCTGCCTTCTCGGACTGTGCTCTGAGATCTGCTGGTCTTTTGTGTGTTTTGAGGGCTTGGAAGACTTCTGTCATGGGAAGTCTGCCCAAGCCTGTCATGTAATGTGTGCTTACCTTTTGGCCTGCTGGCCCTGGCTGGACACTCGTTGATAATGGCCTACCCACTGCCTGGGGAAGCCACCAAAGGTGATTCGGCAAAGAGTAGGTAGGTAGTAGCGGCTTTAGGCACTGTGAGTTGAGGCTGAGAAAAGTGTGATGCAGTTATTAGAACACCGTGGATTGTGGTGAGGGGGCTCAGGGTCACTGTGTGTGGTGGAGTCAGACCCTCTGTGTGTCTTGTCTCTACTGTCTGCCCTGGGTGGAGCAGGCTAGGGTGAGTCCCTATCAGCCCAGCAAGGCCTTTGTCCTGGGGCCTCACTCTCCCTCTGCAGCTTGGGAAAAGGGGCAGCCTGTCTGTCAGCACCAGTGCCTTTGCTTAGACTCTCCCCTCCCTCTTAAAAGAGGCTGTGAGTTGTTGTTGGTGGTTATTATCGTGTTCTTCAGCAGCAGTTGTGCAGGGACCCTTTTTCTAGGTTAAAAATATTCTTTTTTTTTTTTTTTCTTGGTGGTACTGGGGTTCCTGGAAGCCCTTCTACCTCCGGACTACACTCCCAGACCTATTTTATATATTTTTTATTTGGAAACAGGTTCTCTTAAGCCAGCGAGGCTGGCTTCAAACCTGCGCGATCCTCCTGTCTCCGCCTCCCAAGCGCGGGGATTACAAGCGTGCGCTGCCACACCAGGCTTAGGGTAAGAATATTCTGAAGGTTTGTTCTGAATCAGATAAAATCAGAAGAAGTAGAGTAATGACCCTAGTAGCCTCTGTAGCCTTGGTTTGCAAATACAAAAAATTCCTCTCTGGAGTTTGTACTGTCTCTGGTGAAGGGGAAAAGGGAACATTTTTCCAGGCCTGTGTGCTATGGGTTTACAGAGATGAGGGGAGAAAGAATGAAGGGTTAATTGGAACAGGTAGTGTGTAGTATCTTTTCTGCTGACTTGGGTTCAAACTCAGTCTCAGCTACTTACTCTGTGTCCTAGCACCTCTCTTGTCTGCTCCTTTGTCTGTTAAATAGGAAAAGGATATTTCCCTCTCTCCTTCCCACATCCCAGGAGAGTTTTGAGGATTATGTGAAATGTTTTGCAAAGCCTTTAACACACTGTTTACTAATTGGTAGGTGGAGGATCCTTGGATCATCAGCTGAGGGAGGAATTGGTTTGTTGTGTAAAAAATAGTGTCAGAGATGGCATCTTGTGCTGCCACTGGAGACCATGTGTGGATGCCGAGGGTCAGATGTGACAACACCTGTGCCCTGCATGGTTTAACTCACTTCCACACCAAACCTGGCTTCCAGCCTCTGATACTGAAAGAGGCCTTGGAGGCTGGTGACTCCCTGGCTCTGAGTATAGATCACAGCTGAAAGGGAAGGCTGGCACGCTCCCGCTCCAGCTGTGGCCAGGATTAGAGAACTGCAGTCCTAAGAGCGACAGGGTACCTGTCATTTTTTAGTTGTGTGACTGTGGATAAGTCCTTTTGTCTCCTTGAGCCAGTGTCTTGTGAGAATAAGAGAAAAAATAAAAAAGAAAAAAAAGAAAAAAAAAAAAAACGGGCGTGGTGGCGCACGCTTGTAATCCCTGCACTTGGGAGTTGGAGACAGGAGGATCACGCAGGTTCGAAGCCAGCTGCACTGGCTTAAGAAACCCTGTTTCCAAATAAAAATATATATTAAAAAAATAGGTCTTGGAGTATAGCCCGGAGGCAGAAGGGCTTCCAAGAACCCCAGTACCACCAAAACAACAAAACAACAACAAAAAAACCACTCCTTTTCATAGTTCTTGCAATCGAATGGGATAATGTATGTAAAACTTTAATGCAGCATTACATATTATTAATAGATTACCGTGTACTAGACTCTCTTCTAAGTGCTTTTCTGTGTTATTTCATTGAATTCCCACAATTAATTATGTAGACAATTATTGTCCACATTCAGTTGATGAGGAAGTTGAGCTGCTAGGAATTATCACTGTTTGGGGCACCTGACCCTCTCCTGGAAATCATGCATCTGGAGGCAGGATGTCTCCTAGAGGAGGAATAAACCAAAGTTCCTACAAATAGGTTTTCTTTCTTTCTTTCTTTCTTTCTTTCTTTCTTTCTTTCTTTCTTTCCTTCCTTCCTTCTTCCTTTCTTTTCTTCAGTACTGTGGATGGAACCCAGGGACACTATACCTTTAAGCTATACCCCTAGTCCTATTTTATTTTTAATTTTGAAACAGGGTCTCATTAAGTTGCGGAGAGCCTCACTAAGTAACTGAGGCTGGCCGCGAACCTACGATCCTCCTATCTCAGCCTCCCAAGTTCTGGGATTACAAGTGTGTCCCACCATCCCCAGCTTTGCAGTCTCCTTTTCTTAAACTGACCCATCCTGATGTCTCAAGAAAAATCTGTATATACGTTTATCAAGTGAATAAAAGAGGTCCTTGCTTGTCAGCTTGTTATTTGGGGTCTGTCTGTACCCCTTCATCCATAGGCTTTGGGGGACTTATGGACACAGTGCCTCCTTGGCTTGGCCTTTGAATGCCCCTTGTATGAGACTGTAATTTTCTTGTACTCACTCTGCCCAGGGGTGCCTTTTGATAAAGAGGTCACTAGTCTGATTTGCTGCTAGACGGAGGAAATGTTTGGTCTAGAGCAGAACATTAGGCTTGAAGTTTTCAAGGTCCTAACTTTCTCTCTGAATCTCTGGATAGCTGTTTTGCCTCCTTTCGTTGGCTCCAAATGATCTGCCCATGGGCGCTGAAGTCTGAAGTTTCCAATGTGTTAGAAGAAAAATTTAAGAGGGAGGAAGAAACACAACACCCTGTGGAAATACGGGCTCACGGTTGGTGGTGCTTCACCCGGGTAGCGCTCATTAACGGAGATTAAGAGTTATGATCACACCCCTAAATCCATTCTCATTACTTTTGTAGCATGCTTAGAAGACAAGAAAAAAGGCTGCAGCTTTTAATGACAAGGGCAACGTTTATGAGGGTCTGACATAAAGGAATAAAGGTCTAGTTTGGAATAACAAATAAAAGCAACTGGTGGTATGCGAGGCACGCTTGGGAGGCCCAGATCTCTGGTTAGCAGAGGAGTTTCCACAGCACGATCCTGGGCCTCCTGTGCCCACAGCCACCTGATGATGTCATCAGAGCGGGGGGGGGGGGGCGCTGCCAGTTTACAGGAGAACAGAGAGACTACCTGAGGTCAGGTGGCCAGATATGTAATGTCAGGGACTGGACTCCAGGTCTCTGACTTCCTCCCCTGGAGGCAGACACAGTCTTATTTAATCCTAGTAATGGTTTTGGTAAATTGTTCACCTTTTCCTTCTGTGTAGTTTTAATAATTTTTCTATCAGTTGTATATTGTGGGGATTCCTGTCTCAGCCTCCTGAATGCTGGGATTACAAGTGTGCACCACCATGCTTGGCTGCCTTCTGTGTAGTTTTAATAATTTTTCCTATCAGTTTATTGTGGGGATTCTAAAACATTACACAGAAAGATAGGAGAGAATTGTGGATCAGGAACCAACGACAACAACTGTTTGCATTTTGATAGATTCTAGAGACTTTTTAAAAAAATATTTTGAGACTTTTTGTGTGTGTGTGGTACTGGGGTTCCTAGAAGTCCTTCTACCTCCGGTCTACACTCCCAGACCTATTTTATATTTTTATTTAGAAACAGGGTCTCTTAAGCCAGCGAGGCTGGCTTCAAACCTGCGCGATCCTCCTGTCTCCGTCTCCCAAGCACGGGGATTACAAGCGTGCGACACCATGCCCAGCTTGAGACTTTTTTTTTTTTTTTTTTAAAGGGAGTGAGGACATTGTTTTTGTCAGGGGATATTTGCTTGTTTTTATACATCTCTGGGCATATATAGTTGTATGTTTTGGAGCGGCACTGTTTCTGTAAGCTTTGTTTTCCTATAAATTCAGGTCAAGCTCTTTATTTGATGTGAAACACTGTACTAGGCATGATGGGAGAGAGAAAGATGGGCAGGACATTCCTGCTTTCAGAAATAAAAATCAAGTGGGAGGGGCATGTGTGCACTCGAGCAGTTAGCATAGGCATGATAGCAGTAATAGCAAGTGTCTAGTGTAGCCAGCCCTGTTCCTAAATGCTCTCTATGAGTTATTCACACTGCATCCCCAATCAACCTTGCGAAGGAGGCAGTGTCCACTCTATAATTATAGAAACTCAAAGGCCTCGCCCAAGGTGACAAAACTAACAACCACCCAAGCTGGGCTTCAAATCTTGGTTGTCCCGAGTGCCCCAAACCCAGGGCCCTTTCTTATGAAATCTGCAGATGTAATAACAAATCCCAAGAAAGGGAAGCACAGTCAGTCCGTAGGACCGGAGGATGGCATGGCATGCATCTTCTTGTCATTTTCTCTTATCCCATTTCTCTCTCTGGTGTTAAATAATTCTAATTACAGTTGGCCCTCTCTATTTGTGGATTCGCATCTATAAATTTTTTATGAACTGCAGATTGAAAATATTTGGCAAAACGAATTCATCTTTACTGAGCACATACAGATATTTTTCCCTAGTCCACATCCCCTAAACAATAAGTATAACAGCTATTTACAGAGCACTTACATTGTATTAGATATTTTAAGTAATGGAGAGATGATTTAAGGCATAGGAGGATAGGCATAGGTTTTATGCAAACACTCTACTGTTTCATATGAGGTAGTTTGGGCATCTGCATATTTTGGCAACTGAAAGGGTCCTGGAATTAATTCCCCAAAGATTCTGAGGGATGACTACGCTATACAAAATGATATTCATTGCCTTTAAAGAAAAAAAGCTCTCTGTAGCTGGGTATGGTGGTGCATGCCTGTAATCCTAGGACTTGGGAGGCTGAGATGCAACTTAGCGAGACTCTGTTTCAAAATAAAAAATAGCGCTGAGGGTATAGCTTGGAGGCAGAATGTGCCTGGGTTTGACCCCCAGTTAAAAACAACAACAACAACAAAAAAACCTGCTTGGATTTCTTTGCTTATTTGGACCTCTTGATAATAGCCCAATATCTTGGGATATTACAACTGAAAAATAATGGAAAGATTTGTCTTTCCATTGTCTTTCCATTGGTATTTCCATTACCAATCAGTTGGTAGGTAGTCACCTGAAAACAGAGTTCGGAGGTGAAGGTGTGGGCTGTTCTCATGTTAGTTCAAGAAACCCAGACCTGCGGGTCATAGAGAGAAAGAGACATGGCTTTCGAGGCCTCCCCTCAGAGCTTTGGTTCTCTCCTAAATATCCCAAAATCTTGGGATATTGCAACTGAAAAATAATGGAAAGATTTGTCTAGACCAGCATCTTTATTTTCTCATTGAGAAAATCCGAGTCTCAGAAGGGAAGTTCTTAGTTGAGCCAAGACCAGCACTTGTAGGTTTTTCTTCCACCAGTTTCCCAAGATGTGAAATAATATGGGGCAATATCAAGATGGGTGTTTTTTTATTTTAAAAATTTTATACACCGGTCTGCTTTTTTCCCCCATGTCTATGTGAAGGAAATATATCCAGAATATTAAATTCATCATTTGGCAATTGTTATTAGAGTGTGGATAGTATCTATGTGGTCTTCTTAAAGAAAACAAAGTAGAAGTACAGGTTAAACAGGAATGTGGCAGAAATTTCAGAGGCAGTGTGTGGGCAGAGTGTGTTAATATTAGGAAAACAAGGCATTTACAATAATCCACACTTTCCTGAATGCATTGACTTGCCTAGCCAGCTTTATTCTTTCAGGGCCAGGAAGAAGAGAGCCAGCCCTTAGTGAAAATACTACCTGCTAGGCACCTTGCTGTGAGTCCATCTCTGTGGGCTCGTTGTGTACGTGGTGAGAAAGCTCAGTGGGGTCGATTAAACCCAAAATCACAGAGGCTATTGGCTAGTCAGGGTTCAGGTCTCAATATGGGCTTCTCCCAATGCCCCTGACGGTCACCCGCTGAATTCCACGAGGTTCCTGAGTTGGGGACTTGACCTGCCTCTCTGTCCTCCGGGGTCTAACTCCTGTTGAGAATCTGACATTCTTGCTCAGGTACCAGGCTCAAGTGGAAATGAATGTGGCTGGGTTGCTAGGTTGCCACTCTAGTCTGCTAATTTAAGGCTTGATTTTGATGGAATTTCAGAGACTATGTGATATTTATCCGTTCTGACTCATGCCGTTAAGTGATAGAACCCTTATCCTGCTGCCATTTGGCTTCTGTTCACATTGTCATGACGCCATGTGGATTGTGAGCTCCAGGAAGATGTCGACTGCCTATCAATCTCTCTAAAGGGCAATTACTGGATGGTTTTAGAGATTGAGTCATCTATCTGCACTTTCAGAGAATTGGTTGGTAGGTAGTCACCTGGAACAGAGTTCGGAGGTGAAGGTGTGGGCTGTTCTCATGTTAGCTGAAGAAACCCGGACCTGCGGGTTATAGAGAGAAAGAGACATGGCTTTCGAGGCCTCCCCTGAGAGCTTTGGTTCTCTTCTAAACCAGCCAAGAAAGTTCTGCTTTTTAGTGGTTTAGAACCACTTGGAGTATAGTCTCTTAGGCTGAGGCCGCCGTGTCAGATGTGATTCAGGCAAAGGCTTGGGGATGGGGAGATTATCCTGGGTTATCTGGAGGCGCGCAGTGGCTCAGGAGGGTCTTATGAGAGTCAAAGTGAAGAGAAGGAAATGTGCTGAGGATGGCAGTGGTTGGAGGGATGTAGGGCTATGAACCAAGGAAGGTGGGCAGCTTCTAGAAGAAGGATGGATGTTGCCCTAAGGCCTTCTGAATGAATGCAGCCGTGCTGACACTTTGATTTAGAAAACTCAACAAAACTAACTTTGGATTTCTGACCTCTGGAGCCATGAAATGTGTGTGCGTGCGTGTTAATTCTGGTCCTTTTCATGTTTTTTTTTTTTTTTTTTGGTGGTACTGGGGTTGCTGGAAGCCCTTCTACCTCTGGGCTACACTCCCAGACCTATTTTTACATTTTTATTTGGAAACAGGGTCTCCTAAGCCAGCGCGCGGCTGGCTTCGAACCTGCGCGATCCTCCTGTCTCTGTCTCCCAAGTGCGGGGATTACAAGTGTGCATCACCACGCCTGGCCTTTTCATGTATTTTTATTCATGGGCAATATATAGGCATGTTGGTGAGAAAAATAATGTATTTTAAATAATTGATTTTAATTGAACATTTTTAGATCTTTTTATGTTGATGCATAGACATCTGATTTATTCAGCTTAACTGCTATATATCAGTCATTATATAAACACATGAAATTATGTTTATCAATCTCCCTATTCATAGACAACCAAATTGTTTCCAGTTTTTCTCACCAAAACAAATAAGCCACATCCTTGAATACCTTTTCTTATCACCGTGTCTTCAGTACTGACTGGGCACTCTTTTTACTTCTATATTTCAGGCTACTATTTTTCCTCTCATAATAACAATTTTTTATTTTACTTACTTATTTTACTTGTTTGCTTCTTTTTGATGGCAATATCCTTCACTAGATTTGTGGATTTGTGTTAAATCACTAAATTGTATTTTGCTATAACACTATTGGAGACTTAATGTAGACACGTATTGAGCATGGAATAGTGACTATAGCACAGTCCCTGCCTTTATGTGATTCGCTTTCTACCGAGGAAGACAAGAAAGAAAGCAGCCCATTTTGATAATAGTGGTGAGGCCTCAGTAGGGGTGTAAAACCAGGATTCCATGGAATCTAATCCAGGCTGGTCCACTGGTGCCACTAAAGGATGAAGTGGAGTAAAAGGGGCAGGAAGAGCATTATGGCAGAGAGAAGAGAAAGTCCAAAGTCGTCTCAGTAAGATCTGAAAACTAGGTGGAGGCTACTGGCCAGGCCTGGCAAGGGAGAAGGCTGGTTCCATCCAAGTTGACCTAGGTCCTCTGTTTTCAGACTAAAGTCTATCAGGGTTTCCATGAATGAATGGGGAGAGGGCGTGGGAAAGTCCTGTGGCTTCCCCTTCGGAATCGTGCTATAATAGATATAACTGTGTTCCAGGCACTGCACTGCTTTTTCACATTTGTCATCCCATTTATTCTTCACAACAATCACATGAGAAAGGGTTGATGGTGTTTTCTTCATGTTGAAATTGAGAGAAGTGAGAATTTTGGTTACGCATTAGGCCCAACATCACACAGCTTGTGAATAGTTGAGCCAAGATTTGAATCCAGGCCTCAGACTCTGAATTCTCAACATGCTTCTCTGGTAGAATGATCCCAGGACCTTAGTTCTAGTCCTAGGTCTGCTTCTTATTAGACTTTGAACCAGTCACCCTACCCTCCAACCTTAGTTTCCCTGCCTGCCTGCTCCGGGCCCTCTATTCTCACCATTCTAAGGTATCTCCAAAGAGGGCTGTGGTCGGCATTATGTTCTCTGCAGACACTAATGCCGAGAATGGTGGCTGGAATGGAAGCCTCTCCTGCTTAGGCTAAGGTGACCAGTGTTTAGTCCCAGCACTGACATTTATTATCTGTATGATTTGAGGAAAGTTGTCTTGAATTTTGAAGCCTCAGTTTTTTTTATGTTTATGTTTATTTATTTATTGCAATACTGGGAAGGGAACCCAGGGGCATTCTACCTCCAAGCTACACCCCCGGGCCTATTTTTTTTTTTTTTTTTTTTTAGTCTTTTTGTTTTTTTGAAACTGAGTTTTACTAAGTTCTGAAGGGCCTCTCTGACACTGTCTGTGCACAGTCCCAGTCTCCGCCTCCTGAATGCTAGGATTACAAACATGTGCCACCATGCCCAGCTTTTTTTTAATGCTTAAAAGAGGGCCAATGGTTCCTACTTCACAATTGTGACCTGTACACTTCCTGGCAGAGTGGACATTCAGTAAACAGTGGTTGACTCCAAATCTGACAGTTCCATACTCCTCAGGGTTAACCCAAGAAATCTCAGTTCTTCGCAGGATTCCACATTTCTCCCTTGCTTTTCAGATTCTCATAGGCACATTATAATTGGATATTAAGGAGTATCTGACCATAGGATGAGAGCCTGAAAACAGGTGTGTGTGTGTGTGTGTGTGTGTGTGTGTGTGTGTGTGTAGTAGAGCTTGAACCCAGAGGCATTCTACTTCCAAGCTACACCCCCAGCCCTTTTTATTTTTTGTTTCTTGAAACAGGGTCTTGCTAGGTTGCCGAGAATCTTGCTACATTGCTGAAATTGCCCTTGAACCTGCCATCTTCCTGTCTCAGCTTTCCAGGTAGCTTTACAAATTATAGACGTGGACCACCATGCCCAGCTGAGCCTGGAGAATTATTGAGGGGGAAGACCCCATGCTTTCTAGGGAAGAGGTGATGAGTGGTTTTCAGGTGACTGCAGTGGGTATGCTGGGCCATTTGGAAAGGAGAATATGTTTTTCTTGCCAAGTACATGATTGAGTGTCACTGTTTTGCTTTCTGGGAATAATGGCTCTGCAGATGAAATAGATTTATGGCCCTTAGGTATGTTAAAGAGTACATACTTTCTCTGCTCTTTTTCCTCCCTTGTAAATATTTTCTGATTATTATTTTAGATTATTTGTATAATTTTACGTACTACCTCCATTTTTGAAGTGTGCATATACATTTTTTTGCAAAATACAGTTTAATACGCCTATTCACTTATTATATCTTATGCATTACTAGAGCATTACATATTTCTTTTTTTTTTTTTGTGGTACTGGGGATGAAATCCAGAGGCATTCTACCTCCAAGCGACACCCCTACCCCTATTTTATTCTTTGTTTTGAAACAGGGTCTCACTGAGCTGCAAAGGACCTCACTAAGTAGCTGAGGCTGTCCACAATCCATGATACTCCTGTCTCAGCCTTCCAAATGCTGGGATTGCAAGCGTGTGCCACCATACCTGGCTAGCATTACATATTTCTTAAAAACCTTTCTCTCTCTCTCTCTCTCTCTCTCTCTCTCTTTTTTTTTTTTTTTTGGCTACGAAATCATCTGTGGTATCCAGGTGCCATGAATTTTTTTCATCATTCCTGCTTAATAGTTAAGCATTTAGATTATATCTGCTAAAGCACACAAATATATTTGACTGTTTTTTACTGTTTTCTTAGATTCTTACAACTAGAATTCCTAGGCCAAAGAATGTGCTTACATTTAAAAGTATGTATTAGTAGACTGTTTGATTTCCATTACATTTAAAAACAAGCAAGTTGCAGAGCTGTGGGCTCCTGTGGCCAGGCTGGCTGAGGGCTCTGCTTCTGACCATTGTGTTAGAGGGCTGCCTCCTGCCGCTCTCCTGCTTCCTGGCCTGCGGTACAATCAACCTCTTGTAGCTCCCCAGTGAAATTTAAGTAATGGGTCAGCCTTTCCACTGCTTCCCTCTGTGTCAGGAAGTTTGTCTGTGAATCTAACCTAAATCTCACCTGCTGCATTTTAAACCCTCAGCTGCTGCCCGTTCCCCTCAGTGGAGGGAGCGGAGCAGAGCTGCACACGTCTTCAGGCAGCCTGCTCGACTCTAGCCACCAGCCTTATGTTACCCTGGAGGAAACTCGAGGGTCTCTGGCTGCTGCTGTCACGGCTGGGAGGGCGGTCCCCGCATCAAGTTGCCACTGATAACGCCAGGTAGGGTTTCTGAATCCTGAGGTCCCATGCTGTGGAGGCCAGCAGGCCCGCCTCACGGATGCCCTCTGCAGAACTCGTGGGGCCATTAGCATTCAGAGTGGTGCTCTGCTGTTGATACTGTGGGTCTATCGGATTCATTTTCTGGGGGAAAAATGGGTAGGAGCAGGGATTAATTGTATTGCATTCCCAAACCCATTGGCCAGCCAGTAAATGCATGGTGAAAGAGGCTGGCCATGCAGGGAACTGCAGGAGGGTAGAATCCTATCCTGGGCCACCCACCCTTGCCCTTCAAGCAGCAGCTGTGCTTTTTTCTCTGAAATAGCCCGAGCCACCTTTCCTAGCTAGGGTCCTTTGTTTGGAGCTGACAGCCTTATTACTGGTCAGTAGGATGTCCATTTGAAAGGGAAATGAAATGAATATAGTTGCAACTTCACGGGCAGTAAGAGGCCCCTTGTGTCTTTCATTTGGGCATTTTAGAGCCGCTGGCATCACCCCAGCAGGGTGGAGCCAGCCCCATGGGAAAGAGACTGGGAATCGAGTCCTTGCAGCACCTGTGGGAGTATCCTGCGCTCGCTGGACGGGAAGACCCCGTGGGAGCTGACCCAGGCTGGCTGACCTCCAGGGCCCCCCTGAGGTTAACTCTTAATGCTTCTCTGTGGAAGACCTGCACTTGGAAGATGAGGCACCTTGGTTTACACTTGGCTTTTACCTCCTTTTGTGCCTAGCACGGTGTAGTGCTAGACTGAAATGAAACCAGTATTTAAGAGGCAAAACTCAGTGGTTTTATGGACTTAATAAAAAAGCAGCTCGCTGCTGTTCTGCTCTCATTTAATCTGTCCACATCAGACTGTTATTCTGCCTTTGGAAAAGGAGAAGCTTTTCTTGCCTCCTTTTATTCTTATCCCAGATTCCCTCTGGAGGTGAATGTGGCTGGCACTTTTAGCTTACCTAGTTGGGGTTGAAGCCCAGTGCCCCACAGCAAGGCCTAAGCACAGTGGTCACTGTCCCTGAAGCCCAGTGCCCCACAGCAAGGCCTAAGCCCAGTGGTCGCCGTCCCTGGCTGCACTTAGAATGACGTGGGGGGGGCTTTAAGAATATTGATGCCTGAGATCCAGATGTTCTAAGTTCTTTGAGTTGGATTGGGGTTCTGGCATATTTTCATTCTCTTCTTCTTCCTCCTCTTCTTCCTCTTCTTGTGATACATGAGATTCAGGGGCTTTCTACCTCAGAGTTACATCTCCAGCACTGTTTTTCTTTTTCTTTTTTAAATTCGGAAACAGGGTCTGAGTTGCTGAGGCTGTCTTTGAACCTGTGATCCTTCGGTCTCAGTCCCCCCCGTGTCCTGGGATTATAGGTGTGCGCCACCCCACCCTGCTTGGCATTATTGTTTAAAACATTCCACAAGTGATTCTTATGTCAGCGATTTTCCCAGAAGGAGGAGTAAGAGGTGGCCCCCATGTCCTGTCAGCAGTTTCCTCTGTGGGAAGGTTAGTATGAGAACCTTGTGATAGCTGCAGGAGAAGGTTACTCCACATCAGTTTGGGAGGAAGAAAAGGTAAAATGGCAAGTGAGAGCCTGCGCCTGACCTTTCATGAGGGGCTGGCTCCACAGAGGCTCCTCCTCGTAGGTGTGTCCTGGCTTTGCCACTGCCTGGGTAGTAAGCAGGTGATGTAGACAGGTGAAGGCATCTTAGGGTTAAAGATGAAAAGGAAAGCAGGATGTGAGTCTGCTTCTGTTTGGTTCATCAGGCCTGGATTCACTTTTTTCTCAAACATTTGGACACTGGTGAGAGGGGTGGGGACAGGGCTGTGGATGGCAGAGGGTGACTTTTCAGTTTCCGCCATAGAGGAATGACAGGTCAAAGTATGGGGTGTCTCTCTGTCGCCCCCTACAGGCTGGACTCTGTGACCTCAGCTCTGCCAGTTTCCTTTAGGGTGATAGAGACGCCTTTTCCCAAAGGAGTTAATGAGGGGTCAGGTTGTTGCGGTGAGTGGATGAGCCCTTTTGCTGTGTGTTTGAGCTTGCCTGTGGGTTCCCTTTCATGGCACGAGCATGGCTGTGCTCTTGGTTGGCTATGGCATTTGACTTGATGTCCTATCCCTGCAGTCCCTCGCCTGCTCCACAGTGGAGTGGCCTTGGGGTTGATGGGCTGCTTTTGCGTTTGTACCGGCTCCTTCACTTCCGGCTTGTGGCTGGGCTGCCTTCCATTCCTCTCAGCCTGGGAGAAGTTGGAGCTCCCTTGAGAGAGTCCTTGTTATTTTCTCACCCTTGAAGAGGCTTCTAGGTTAACACCTGGGGTGCCAATGGCGCCATTCCCCAAACTTGCAAATCCTGCTTAGAAAAAGCTAGACACATTGTTTTGGGTTTTCTCATGACATTTCAGACTGCAATTTGCTAAACACCTGTAATAGATTCCCTGGGGTGCTTGTTAAAAATGCAGACTCTCTGGGAATGGAACTTAAGAATTTGTTCTTTAGCAAGAGTCCCAGGCTATCATCAGGTACAGCAGTGTTTTAGAATTACTCTGTTAAAAAAAAATCACACACACATACACGTGTGCATGCATGCATGTGTGTGCACATAACATGCACACACCGTTTTACGGTAAGAGAACATGACAGAGTGGTTGAATGACTTGTCCGCGATAGCACAGTGGAGCTGCAGCCACACCTGTAGGGACATGAAGCCAAGTTCAAAATGTGAATGCTGCCTCATCTTGGATGGAGCTTTGTTCTTTGTAAGGCCCAGCTGTCTTTCTGCTCCTCTGCCCTGATAAGGTGGAGAGAGCTCTCAGCTGTTTTGAACCAGGTGACTCCTGGCTGTGAGGACTGTCCTGAGCGCTGTCGGATGTTTAGCAGCATCTCTAGCTTCTGTCCCCTGCAGGCCAGATGTCTCTAGACATCGCCAGATGCCTCTGGAGTGGGGGTTGGGGATTGCCCCTGGCCAAGACCACTGCTTTTGAGGGAGAAGTTGTGTTTCAGGGTTATCCCCTAATGGCATTCGATGACATTTTTTTTTAGGTTTCAGCACTTTAAAAATTTGCATAGTTGAGCCAGGCGTGGTGGCACACGCTTGTAATCCCCGCTCTTGGGAGGCAGAGACAGGAGGATCGCAGTTCGTGGCCAGCCTCAGCTACTTAGTGAGGCCCTCTGCAACTTAGTGAAACCCTGTTTCAAAATTAAAATAAAAAAAGCTGGGCATGGTGGCACACACTTATAATCCCTGCTCTTGGGAGGCAGAGACAGGAGGATCGTGCAGGTTCGAAGCCAGCGCAGCTGGCTTAAGAGACCCTGTTTCCAAATAAAAATATAAAAAATAGTCTGGGAGTATAGCCCGGAGGTAGAAGGGCTTCCAGGAACCCCAGTACCACCAAAAAAAAAAAAAAAAAAAAAAAAAAAAAAAAGGGCTGGGGCTGTAGCTCAAAGGTAGAATGCCCCTGGGTTACATCCCCAGTACTACCAAAAATTAAAAAAAATAAAAATAAAGAATAAAAATTAGGGATGGGGGTGTAGCTCAAAGGTAGAATGCCCATGGGTTCCATCACTAGTAACACACACACACACACACACACACACACACACACACACAATTGCATAGTTGACTTCTTTTTTTTAATTTTTTTTATTGGTGCACTGTATTCATACATCATAGTGGGATACAAACTTTTGTAGACATACATGCACACATCGCCCAGTCAGCCCCCACCCGATCCCCACCCCATTTTCTCCCCATCTCTCCCTCCCATGCTTGGCTTAGTGGTTGACATCTAGTATTATAGCAATTTATCCAAAATTAAAAATGATAATCTCACATAACAGTTTCATTTGTCTGATACCAAGCTTTTTTTTTTTTTTCTTTTTTTTTTTTAATTTTATTTTATTGGTGCACTGTATTCATACATCATAGTGGGATACAAACTTTTGTAGACATACATGCACACATCGCCCAGTCAGCCCCCACCCGATCCCCATCCCATTCTCTCCCCATCCCTCCCTCCCATGCTTGGCTTAGTGGTTGACATCTAGTATTATAGCAATTTATCCAAAATTAAAAATGATAATCTCACATAACAGTTTCATTTGTCTGATACCAAGCTTTTGATGACTTAAAGATAACATTTCAATATTTCTTTTTGCTTTCTTTCTTACCAGAGAATATTTTTTTCTTTTTTTTAGGTGAAACTATCATATATTTATTTTTCAGAAAAAAATCTATCCTGATATGGAATATGGACTCTAGATACCCAAAACAATCTCGAAGCAAAAACAAAGCTAGAAGATATATATTTTCTGATTTCAAACCATATAAAGCTACAATAATTGAAACAGTGTAGTACTGTTCTAAAGGCAGATATATAGACCATTGGAGTTAAATACAAGCCTAGAGCTAACTTCTTCCCTATATTGTCAAGTTATTTTTGACAAGGTTTCCACGAAGATTTGGTGGTGGAAATAATAATCTTTTAACTAAATATTGTTGAAAAATAATAATTACATGGAAAAGAATAAAATTGGACCCTTACCTAATCCCACATACAAGTATTAACTCAAACTAGATAAAAGACCTAAATATAAATCTTAAGACTATAAACTTTTAGGAGAAAATCTGGGTCATAAAACCTCACAACATTGAAATTGGCAGTGATTTCTTGGATATGATTTCAATGGCACAGGCAACAGAAGAATATACAAACTCCCTAAAAAATAAAAGAAAATATTGTATATCCAAAGACAATGTAAACAGAGTTAAAAGTTACTAATAGAATTGGATAAAATATTTCCAAATGCTATATCTGAAGGTATATTAATATTCCAACTAGAAATCCTAAAAATTAACAACAATAAAGGCAAACAATACAATTTAGAGATAGGTAAAAGACTAACATAAATAATGAATCTCCACAGATAACCAATCTTAGTTGTCTGTTGGATGGAAACTCTTGTTTCTCTGGTTCTGGTGAGTGTTACCTATTTCTTCTTTGTAGTTAATCTCTTTGAGTATTTTCTCTAGCGCTGGTTTTGAAGACATAAATTCCTTCAGTTTCTGTTTGTCATGGAAGCTTCTTATTTCTCCATCTAATTTGATAGAAAGTTTTGCTGGATAGGAAATTTTTGGCTGGAAGTTGTTTTCTTTCAGAGTTTGGAATATGTTACTCCAAGCCCTTCTGGCTCTCATGACTTGGTTTGGGAAGTCTGGAGTGATTCTAATTGGTTTGCCTCTGAATGTCACTTGGCCCTTTGTTTTTGTTGCCTTTAAGATTCTCTGCTTGGCTTCCACATTGGTCATTTTGACAATTATATGGCGTGGGGATCCTCTTCTCGGATCCTGTCTAAAGGGAGTTCTATAAGTTTCCTGGATCTGTGTATCAACCTCTTGCTCTATATTTGGAAAATTTTCTGCTATTACTTCCTTGAAGAGATTGTTGATCCCTTTGGTATCACTTTCTTTTCCCTCCTCTATTCCAATTATTCTTAGGTTAGCTCTCTTAAGATGGGCCCATATTTCCTCAATGTCAGATTCCTGCTGTTGGATATCTTTTTCTAGATTAGAAACTATGCATTCATTTTTGGATTGCTCATCTTCTAAGAGCGAGATTCTGTTCTCCATGTGGTCTAATCGGTTGTTTGTGCTTTGAATTGAGGCCTTTACTTCATTAATTGCATCCTTTATCTCTTTTTGGCTCTCTCTGAGTTCTTTTCGAAGCACCTCTATTATTTCTACAGTTATTTTCCTGATTTGATCTTCTAGAAATCTCTGATTTTCTGTTTTATCAGGTTCTGATGTTGTGGGGTTGTGCACATTCATTACTTCAGTGTTATTCCTCTTTCCCATGATTTCGGAGGTTTGTGCCTTCTCTGGGTTCTTCCCTTGGGTCACTATGGCTTCACTTAAGGTGCTCTGGATCTCGAGTCTGTATTATCTCAGACCCTACTACTCCTTTACTGGGTTGTATCACAGAGTCTCCGACCCAGGGAGTCGATAGAGGCTGCTTTAAACTATGGGGGGTGCCAGGTTGCACGCTCTCCTATGGTGTGATATCTCTGCCACCACCACTCCCTCACTGGGTCAAGCCCCAGGAGGCACAATACTGGGATTTCTCCTCTGTGGCCCGCAATTTGACTCACTGTTCTTGAGTACGTAGATGTAGCTGTACTGGACTCGGTGAATTCACTGCTGCTGCCGCCGCCGGTGGCAATATGGCGCCTCTGCCACGCCCTCGGCCATGAGGCTGGCGTATTTTTTCTTCTCTGGTTTTGATTTCCACGCTGAATCCCTGCAGCGTGTGCTGAGCTCAGCCACTGGGAGCTTTAAATGCTGTCTGCGCCGAAAGATCCCGCCTGGCTGTTCCGCATCGGCTCACCTCGGCTTGCTGTAGCCGTCCGCTGAGTTCGCCGCTGCCGCCGGCAGTATGGCGCTGTTGCCGCGTCCTCGGGCGCGTGTGTCTCCTCTGTGGCCCTGAGCTCTGTTCTCAGTTCGCTTTCTCTCTGGAGCCTGGTGGTTTTTTTGTTTTTCTGGTGA
Organism: Muscardinus avellanarius; assembly: GCF_963383645.1. Lineage (NCBI taxonomy): Eukaryota > Metazoa > Chordata > Mammalia > Rodentia > Gliridae > Muscardinus > Muscardinus avellanarius. The sequence continues at coordinate 192,080,892 of NC_137786.1, read as the reverse complement.
TGGTGTTTTCTGGCTATGAAAGGCGCTCTTTTTGTGGTAATGGAGATTGGTTGTTAGCGGGACTCTTAAGCCCCGCTTTTCTCGGTCGCCATCTTCCCAGAAGTCTCGATACCAAGCTTTTGATGACTTAAAGATAACATTTCAATATTTCTTTTTACTTTCTTTCTTACCAGAGAATATTTTTCTTTCTATTTTTTTTAGGTGAAACTATCATATATTTATATATTTATTTTTCAGAAAAAAAAATCTATCCTAATATGGAAAATGGACTCTAGATACCCAAAACGATCTTGAAAAAGAACAAAGCTAGAAGATATATATTTTCTGATTTCAAACCATATAAAGCTACAATAATTGAAACAGTGTAGTACTATTCTAAAGGCAGATATATAAACCATTGGGGTTAAATAAAAGCCTAGAGCTAAATTCTTCTCTATATTGTCAAGTTATTTTTGACAAGGTTTCCACGAACATTTGGTGGTGGAAATAATAACCTTTTAACTAAATATTGTTGAAAAATAATAATTACATGGAAAAGAATAAAGTTGGACCCTTACCTAATCCCATATACAAATATTAACTCAAAATAGATAAAAGATCTAAATATAAATCTTAAGACTATAAACTTTTAGGAGAAAATCTGGGTCATAAAACCTCACACATTGAAATTGGCAGTGATTTCTTGGATATGATTTCAATGCCACAGGCAACAGAAGAGTATACAAACTCCCTAAAAAATAAAAAAAAATATTGTATATCCAAAGACAATGTAAACAGAGTTAACAGTTACTAATAGAATGGGATAAAATATTTCCAAATGCTATATCTGAAGGTATATTAATATTCCAACTAGAAATCCTAAAAATTAACAACAATAAAGGCAAACACTACCATTTAGAGATAGGTAAAAGACTAACATAAATAATGAATCTCCACAGATAACCAATCTTAGTTGTCTATTGGATGGAAACTATTGGTCTATTGGTTTCTCTGGTTCTGGTGTGTGTTACCTATTTCTTCTTTGTAGTTAATCTCTTTGAGTATTTTCTCTAGTGCTGCTTTTGAAGACATAAATTCCTTCAGTTTCTGTTTGTCATGGAAGCTTCTTATTTCTCCATCTAATTTGATAGTAAGTTTTGCTGGGTAGGAAATTTTTGGCTGGAAGTTGTTTTCTTTCAGAGTTTGGAATATGTTACTCCAAGCCCTTCTGGCTCTCATGACTTGGTTTGGGAAGTCTGGAGTGATTCTAATTGGCTTGCCTCTGAATGTCCCTTGGCCCTTTGTTTTTGTTGCCTTTAAGATTCTCTGCTTGGCTTCCACATTGGTCATTTTGACAATTATGTGGCATGGGGATCCTCTTCTCCGATCCTGTCTAAAGGGAGTTCTATAAGTTTCCTGGACCTTTGTATCAACCTCTTGCTCTATGTTTGGAAAATTTTCTGCTATTACTTCCTTGAAGAGATTGTTGATCCCTTTGGTTTCACTTTCTTTTCCCTCCTCTATTCCAATTATTCTTAGGTTAGCTCTCTTAAAATGGGCCCATATTTCTTCAATATCAGATTCCTGCTGTTGGATATTTTTTCCTAGATTAGAAACTATGTGTTCATTTTTGGAATGATCATCTTCTAAGAGCGAGATTCTGTTCTCCATGTGGTCTAATCGGTTGTTTGTGCTTTGAATTGAGGCCTTTACTTCATTAATTGCATCCTTTATCTCTTTTTGGCTCTCTCTGAGTTCTTTTCGAAGCACCTCTATTATTTCTACAGTTATTTTCCTGATTTGATCTTCTAGAAATCTCTGATTTTCAGTTTTATCGGGTTCTGATGTTGTGGGGTTGTGGGCATTCATTGCTCCAGTATTATTTCTCTTTCCCATGATTTAGGAAGTTTGTGCCTTGTCTGGGTTCTTCCCTTGGGTCAGTATGACTTCACTTAAGGTGTTCTGGATCTCGAGTCAGTAGTATCTCAGACCTCACTACTCCTTTACTGGGTTGTATCACAGAGTCTCCGACCCAGAGAGTCAATAGAGGCTGCTTTAGACTGTGGGGGGTGCCAGGTTGCAAGTTCTCCTATGGTGTGATATATCTCCCCTCGCCCCTTCCCCACTGGGTCAAGTCCCAGGGAGTACAGTACTGGGATTTCTCCTCTGTGGCCCGCAATTTGACTCACTGTTCTTGAGTACGCAGATGTAGCTGTATTGGATTCAGTGAATTCTCTGCTGCTGCCGCCGGTGGCAATATGGCGCCGCTGCTACGCCCTCGGCCATGAGGCTGGCGTATTTCTTCTTGGTTTTGATTTCCACTCTGAATCCCTGTCGCGTGTGCTGAGCTCAGCCACTGGGAGCTTTAGATTTTACCTATGGCGAGAAATCCCGCCTGGCTGTTCCGCAGCGGCTCACCTCGGCTTGCTGTAGCCGTCCGGTGAAGTCGCCGCTGCCGCTGGCAGTATGGCGCTGCTGCCACATCCTTGGGCATGAGGCCGGTGTATCTCCTCTGTGGCTCTTAGCTCTGTTCTCAGTCCGCTTTCTCTCTGGAGCCTGGTGATTTTTTTGTTTCTCTGGTGATGGTGTTTTCTGGCTATGAAAGGCGCTGATTTTGTGGTAATGGAGATTAGTTGTTAGCGGGGCTCTTAAGCCCCGCTTTTCTCGGTCGCCATCTTCCCGGAAGTTAACAGCCTCCATAGTTGGCTTCTTCTTGACTTGGCTAGCATGCCAGTTTACACACATAAATGAAGTCACACTAAATATACAGTCTCCTTTCATCCATGTTTTGGCCTGCAGAGGGAAGGCATAAATCAGCCTAGAAAGACCATTGGCTTCAGCCTCTACTCCAGGGTTTCCCTGCCAGCCCTGTGCTTTCAAGCTGTGCAGTCTTGGGCAAGTCCTTAACCTTCTCCAGTGCCTATCCTTATCTGATTATGATAGAAAGGAATGTTTGTTGTGAATGAGAATTAAGTGATACCTTAGTTGTGGGAATGTTTATAAAACACTACTCATCTATTAAGTGGTAATGATAAGATTCAGGTCTAATTACCAGCACTTGAGGTTTTCTCAAATTTAAAAGTGTAGAACTCAGCACAGCAATTATAGACTTGTATTTGGCCAAGTATATTACCCTTGTCATCTTTTTTGCCCATGAAGTTAATCTTCCCCTTTCTCAACTTAAATTTAATCTTCCCCTTCTTGGTGATCAGTGCGGTACCTCTTGGGTCATTGTTTCTGCAAGATTGGTTGTTAGGTTATTACTTCTGATTGACAAAAGCCAGTTTCTTTTTATGGCAAGGTTTCTGAAGTTCTGTCAGGTATATTATGAAAGAAAAAATGGGTGGCATCTTTTTTTTAGTTGTTGGCCTCCAGAGAGGAGCATGGTGCTTGGTGCATGAGGCCCAGATTCAGGCGGGGAAGAAAGCATCCATCTGCAGAGATGCACACAAATAAACTTGGAGCTAACTCAGCTAGTGCAGTGCTTCAATTGGAGATGAGGAAACTGAGCCAGAGAGAGGCTGTGTCCGAGTCGTCTGAGGTGTCCGAGGCGTCTGGGGTGAGAAAGAGAAGGTCCGGAGGCTCTAGGCGAGGCCTAAGCAGGCTGCTGTGAGCCGTGAGTGGGGGAGCAGCCTCTACCTATGGCCAGGGTGCTACAGCTTCCTTCTTTCACTTCATTTCCTTGTGAAATGATCTCTTTCTGCCCAATAATTTATGGATGGAACTTTCCCAGAATACACATAGCACATGCATGATGAGCACTGATTCTTAGAACGTCTTGAGGGGAAAGACAACGAACAGAAAGTCAGTGGAAGGTCTCTGCGTGAATGTATTGCCAATGAAAACAAGCCGAGAGGCCAAAGCTGGTTTTGTTTCTCTAGTAACCTTGAACATGCTCCCTGGCCATGCAGTTTCTCCCGTGTTGTGCTCGGATATTTGTCACTACCAATTTAATTATTAGCATAATTGATACTTGGTGCTGTTGAGTGTTTACCGTATGCCAGTGCATGCGAAGTGTTTAGCACAAGACACATCTCATTTAATGCACCCAAACACCCCACCAAGGAGCCCTGTAACTATCTTCATTTTGTAAATGAGGAAACAGGTTAAAAACATGTCACAGAGTAGAACTGAAAATCAAATCTGTCTAGTTTAAGAGTCCTAAATTGGCTTGTTCCTATCCTCACACTACTGACTTGTCTGGGGGCGATTGCGGTACACCTGTGGGGGTCCTCACCCCCTGGTAAAGTCAGTGTCTAACAGAATGCCAAAGATTGGGTAGATTAACAAAATAAATTTTTTTTTTCTCAGCCTGGAGGCTGGAAGTCTCAGATCATGTTGCTAATGGATTTCATTTCTTCTCCTCTCTCCCTTCCTTTCTTCCTTCCCTTTCTTCTTTCATTACTTTCTTCGTACTGGGTATTGAACCTAGGGCCTTATACATGCTAGGCAAGCATTCTACCACTAAGCTATATTCCCAGCCCTTTTAAATTTTATTTTGAGACAGGGTCTCACTAAATTGCTCAGGCTGGCCTAGAACTTGCGCCCTTCTGCTTCAGCCTCCTGTGCAGCTGGGATTGTAGGGGGCACCATTGTACCCAGCTAGATTCTGTTTCTTCAGAGACCTCTTTCCTTGGCTCACAGACTGCTGTCTTCTCCCTGGGTCTTCATGTGTGAAGTGTGTTCTTCTGTGTGTTCAGATTTCTCCTCTTATAATAACTCCAACCATATTAGATTAGGGCCTTCATTTTTAAAAATAATTTTGTTTTGTTTTTGTTTTTTGAGATGTAATCTCCCTGAGTTGCCCAGGCTGGCCTCAAACTTGTGTGATCCTCCTGCCTCAGCCTTCTGAGTACCTGGGACTATAGGTACAAAGATCTTATTTCCCAATATGGTTTCATTCTGAGGTTCTGGGGTTTAGGACTTCAAATATGTTAGGGGACATATCTGTTAGGGGACACGATTCTGTCTATAATAGTCCTCTATGTTAGGTGGCCAGTTTGAATCACTAGGGCTGTTCCTGCTGGGTGACATCCAGCTTACCAAGCTGTCCTCTGCCCCCTGAGCAGTGCCAGGATCCTGAAAAATGAGCTGCCTCTGGTGCCAGGAACCAAGAGGCCTGCTGTCACGGGAAGCCCAACCTTTACCTGCTAAGGTCTGGATTTGGTTGGACAGATCTCGGAACCTTCTAGAGCCTCACTTTCCTTCCTGCAGAGTAGAGGTGGTTCCTGTCTCAGATAACTGACACACTTCATACTTGAAGTGCTTGTAAGCCTTGAGTTTGCCTGGTTCCTGACTCATGATTGCTCAATGCCTAGTCCATCACCCTCAAGCATCTGGGGAAGGTAGGCGCTTAGGGAAGAAGCTTTGGGGAGCTCATTGCAGAGGCAGGTGGAAAGCCCCACTAAATCAGTCTCCCTTGCCCTGGCATTGCAAAGGCCCCCTCACCAGCCTTTCACCTTGCAGTGCCAGGGTGCGTATGGACGTGTTTCTCCTTTCCTATGCCTTCTGGGGGATGTGCGTACAGGCACCCTTGGGGACTAGGGGTTCTTGCAGGTTCCAGCCTGCAGGTGTTTACACCAGAGGGCCCACCCTGCTGTCCCTGGGGCTCTGTGACAAAGCAGGGAGCTGGGAGAGGGCACAGTTAGGTAGGGGTGGGAGCTCTGATTACTTAAAGGAACATTGTATGGTTGATACTTTGGGCTATGGTGACCTTGAAGAAAGCACAGAATTTTAAAAAATTACTTCTTAACCATGAAGGTAATATAACTACAATACATTAAAAGTTGGATAATAAGCTGGGCAGGTTGGCACTCACCTCTAATACCAGTACTTGGGAGGGCAGTATGGGATAATTTTAGTGAGATACTGTTTCAAAATAAAAGATAAAAAGGACTGGGGGTGTAGCTCAGTGGTAGAATGTCCCTTGTTTCATGTCCCCCCAAAAAGTTGGATAATAAAAAGGAAGAAAAAGCACCCATACAGAGCAGTAAGAAATCTTTTTGTACAACATATATGTAGTCATATTGTACATTTGGGTTTTTTTTTGTTTGTTTGTTTTTGGTAGTACTGGGGTTCCTGGAAGCCCTTCTACCTCTGGGCTACACTCCCAGACCTATGTTATACTTTTTTTTTAGTTTTGGAAACAGGGTCTCTTACGCCAGCGTGGCTGGCTTCGAACCTGCAGTGCGATCCTCCTGTCTCCGCCTCCCAAGCGCGGGGATTACAAGTGTGTGCCACCACGCCCGGCTGTACATTTGGTTTTGACTCTATGATATTATTGCATTATTTTCAAATGTCTAAACATTTTGTATTCGTCCTCTTTTAGAAGCTTTAAAAAATTTTCAGGCAATACGTGCAAAATAAGATTCTACATTTTTATTCCTAAATAATTAATTGGTAACAAAACACCTAATTACTAATAGTGGAGACATATTACAGGTAATTTTCATTTTTATGCTTTTCTTTTTTTTAAATTTAACAAATGAGCAGGAATAGTCAGAGAAGCATGTACAAAAATATTATCAGTAACCTTAGAATTAACATTCTGAACTATTTTAATCCATTCTTCCTTTCTTACATTTTATAAACATAGTAGGTCTTGCCTGGCTTTCATTACATAAGTATTTGTTAAGCTTGGATTCTTTTTAACACTTTTTTTTTTTTTTGAGATAGTGTTTTGCTGTGTTGCCTAGACTGGACTGAAACTCCAAGGCCTAAGTAACACTCCCAACCTCAGTCTCCTAGGTAGCTGGACTACTGTTATATGCCCAGCTTAGACTTCGCTCTTTGAGGGCTTACAATGCTCTATCAAGTCGAAACACCATTATTTTGGTTAACCCTTCCCTGAATGACAATTATGTGATTTCCAGTTTTTTCAATGTAAAAATAATGCCATCTTGAACAATTTGGGAATCAACATTTAAAGGGCTCACCCAGCCGGGCATGGTGGCACATGCTTGTAATCCCTGCGCTTGGGAGGCGGAGACAGGAGGATTGCGCAGGTTCGAAGCCAGCCTCAGCTGGTTTAAGAGACCCTGTTTCCAAATAAAAATATAAAATAGGTCTGGGAGTGTAACCCGGAGGTAGAAGGGCTTCCAGGAACCCCAGTACCACCAAACAAACAAACAAACAAACAAACAAATAAAATATATATATATATAAAGTGCTCGCCCTGGTAGGAGGGAATCATGGTGGAGCTTAGTGGCACTGTATTCCCAAAGGATAGGTACACAGCAGGCACCCAGCATTTGCTTGTTCCCAGTGAACAAAGGCAACAGAATAAACGAATGTTCTGTAAGTGATTTCAATAAATGATAACATGAAAGAACGAAGAATGTTTTAAGGCAATGAAGGCCTGTCGAGAGGGACCCCCCAAATAAATTGCAAAATCCAAACCTGTCATACTCTGATAGCTTCAAGGCTTAGGAAATGATTCTGTAATTTTAGCTATGAAAAATATCAGGGGTAGAGAGTCCTTTGCAAAATTGGACAGCAGGTGTGTAGAGCTTGCTCTGTCTTTGTGCCTTGTTGAGGACTCGAGGGGCAGCAGAACCTTTCCAGTCTGTGGAGGGAGGGAACATGGGGAGAAGAATCGAAGCCTAAAGGACTGTTTGCTGTCTGACTGTGTGTGCTGCTCAAAGAAATGGCTGCTGGAACTAAATCAATTTGTGGGAGGCTTAGAAGAGTTTCCTTGGCTTGACTCTCTCTTTCGGACCAGAACACAGAAAATAGAATTTCTTTGAAAAGCATCTCTCTTTATTTCTACCTGGAGTGCTCTATAATTTGGGCCTTGTCAGAACAGCCTGTCTTTATTTTGAATTTGGAACCATTGACTCCCCCTTTCTTTCTGCTGTGAGCTATTTATATGGCATGAAGCATAAGTGGAGGCCTTTTTACTTTCACTCACGACTAAAAGAAATAAATAAATAAAGGAAAATAGCATACTTTAGGATCCATAATCCCTGAGCGCTGGCAACAGAGAAATGAAAAATATTCTAATTTGAACGTCTGTGCCATGGTGATGGGTTATGAAAGGTCAGGGAGGAACTTAGCTGGTGTCCTCAGCAGTGTCTCAGCCTTTTCCAGGGCCCTGTGGGGAAGGGGCTTCTCATTCACACACCCGAGCGTACATCCCAAATACTCTGCGTCTGTGCACGTGTGCATTCTACCCACTCGTCTGTTCATCCCCTTAGGTTCACTTGGGTAGCTGATCACCTGACACCATGCTTTCTACAATGTCTAGGCTAAAATAAAAGGCCTTGACTAAAATCAGCCTCCTTCCTGCATCAGGCAGGGTTCAGCGGCAGACAGGACCAATTAATTCTAGCTATTCTAGACAGAAATGGGTTTACGCAGTGACTTCGGTATTTACATCATCATTGAATGAGAAGAGGAGCAGGCTGTAGGCTGGCTTTTCACAATGACAACTAACACGAGATTGTGAAAGCCACTAATCACAGCTTTCTTTCCCCCTTTCTTTCTCCTTCTTTTGAACTCTCCCAGTCCTCTGTTTCCAACTTCTCTGCCACAGATCTTGGCCTCTCCCTGCATGGCAGGAACTGTTGCAGAGAATTCATGGATTATACAGCATTTATCACAGATTTTGTGGTGTTCATCATCACACCTGCTATTAATACCTGTTACGTGCTGACCAATTGCTGTGTGCCCAGCTCTGTGCTAAGCCCTTTACGTGCTTGATCTCAGTTCTCACACCCTCTAATAGTACTATTTCCTGCACATTATAGATAAGGAACCTGAAGCTAGTAAAAATTAAGTGACTTCCCAAGGGCAATTCAGCAAATAGGTAACATTCTAATTCATGTAGTGCCCCTATGCAGAGGTACTTTCAGTTTAAAATAAAAGCTGGGCCAAGCAAGGTACACAGGAGACTGATTGTACGTGAGAAGATACTCAACATCATTGGCCGGTAAGGAAATGTAAATTAATACCACAATGATCTGGGTATGATGGCATATGCCTATAATCCTAGTACTTGGGAGGCAGAGACAGGAGAATTGTAGGTTCAAAGCCAACCTCAGCAATTTAGCAAGATTCTTGGCGAGTCCCTGTTTCAAAACAAATAATAAATAAAAAGGGCTGGAGTTGTAGCTCAGCAGTAGAATGCCCCTGGATTCAATCCCTAGTACCACAAGCAAACACCAGGATGAGGTACCACTTCACACACAGGGTGCCTATCCAGCAGTCTGCCTTATCTTCAGGTCTGTGTTCCAGTGCTCTAGGAGGTACCTGAAACCACAGAAAAAAGCCCTGTCTAGATTGTGTTTTTCCTGTGTGCCCTGAAGTGTTGCCACAAAGTGCCAGAGTTCACCTGTCCTCCGTGTTTTATGCGCAGTGCCTCCTTCATATCACTACTCTTACACTTTGGGGCTATTATTAAGTAAAGTATGGGTTACTTAACATAAGCACTGTGATACCATGACAGTCGATCTGATAACCATGCTGGCTACTTAGTGACTGATGGGTAGATAGCGTGTCAGTGTGGATATGCTGGGCAAAGGGATGATTCACATCCTGGGTGGGATGGAGCAGGCAGCGTGAGATCTCATCACGCTCTTTAGAACAGCAAGCAATTTAAAACTTATGAATTGTTTAGTTTTGGAATTTGCCATTTAACATCATTAGACCATGGTTGGGAGTAGGTAACTGAAATCACAGCAATCGAAACCTTCTATGGGGGAGGGGTGCTACATTCAAAATGACAGATAATCAGCAAGTGCTGATAATGGTATGGAGAAATTGGAACACTGATACTTTGCCGGTAGAGGTATAAAATGGTAGCACCACTTTGGAAACTATTCAGCAGGTCCTCCAAACTTTAAGTGTAGAGAGTTAACATATGACCCGTGAATTTTACTCCTGGGTATATACCAAAGAGAAATGGAAACACACACACACACACACACACACACACACACACACACACACTCACACACATAGCAGCAATATGCAGATTATCCTGAAGGTGTACATAGTCCAGGTGTTCATCAACTGATGAGTAGATAAATAAAATGTGGCATATCCATACAGGGCAGTGATACCTGGCGCTAAACAGGAACGAGGATGATAATGCTACAATAATGACACACCTCGAAAGTGAAAGAAGCCAGTCACAAAAGATGACAACGTAGCTGGGTGTGCTGGCGCACACTTGTAATCCCAGCGCTTGGGAGGCTGAGACAGGAGGATTGCACAGGTTTGAAGCCAGCCTCAGCTACTTAGTGAGGCTCTCAGCAACTTAATGAGACCCTTTTTCCAAATAAAGTATAAAATAGGTCTGGGAGTATAGCCCAGAGCTAGAAAAGCCCCTGGGTTCCACCCCCAGGAAAATGAACGGAGATAGAAAGATGAGTGGTTGCATAGGGCTGGAATGAGGGGGTGATGGCTAGAGGTGTGAGGGTTCCTCCTCCCACCCCCAGGGCCTTGTGCAAGGTAGGCAAGCAATGTTTCATTGAGTTACATGTTCATCCCCCTCACTAAAATAAAACCAAAGTTTTATTTTGAGCTAGAGTCTCACTTAGTTGTCAAGGCTGGCCTCAAACTTGGAATCCTCCAGCCTGAACCTCCTAAGTAGTTGAGATTACATGCATGTACCACTGCACTCAGCTAGGGACTTCTTTTTAGAGTAATAAAATGCTCTAAAATCCATTGGGGGTGATGGTTATACAACTCTAAATATAATAAAAGCCATTGTACTTTTTTTGTTTTTTTGTGGCACTGGGGGTAGAACCCAGGGGCTTTTCTACCTCCAGGCTATACTCCCAGACCTATTTTATACTTTATTTGGAAACAGGGTCTCACTAAGTTGCTGAGGCTGGCTTCGAACCTGTGTGATCCTCCTGTCTCAGCCTCCCAAGTGCGGGGATTACAAGTGTGTGCCACCACACCTGGCCATTGCACTGTTTTTAAAAAATCATTTGATATGCAAACTATATCTCAGTAAAGCTATTACCAATTTCCCCATGCTCCCCTAAAAAGGACATGCTGGGAGTGTTCGTGCTTACCCAAACAATTAATTGCTATGAGTAGAATTTAGAGGAGAGTGGATAAACTCCATACAGTGTTCTTAAACTTTTGACTTTGTTTTGCCCTTATTGGACTCCACTGGAAAACTTATATATTTAGTTCCCAGTTGATTATCTGGTTGATAGACTTAGAGGTGATCCTCCCCCAGACTCTACATTTTCAGGTTGTCCCCACCCACTTTTTTTGTAGTACTAAAGATTGAACCCAGGGCCATTCTACCTCCAAGCTACACCTCCAGCCCTATTTCTTTCTTTTTTTTATTTTTATTTTTAAATGTCTCCCTAGGTTGGTGAGGTTCTCACTACTACTGAGGTTATCCTTGAACCTGCGATCCTCCTGTCTCAGGCTCCCAAGGATCTGGTATTACAGGCCTTTGCCACCTCATCAGGCTCCCATTTTTCTTCAAGGATTGTTTATTACTTTTTATAAGTAGGAAATAACAAAATAAGTTTTATCATGCCACATGTATTCCATTGGTTATGCAGAAAGAACAACATATGTGTCTTTTACACATTGTGTTACTTGAACTACTTTGAGAATTTCTGTTCTAAGAAAATTGTTTGGTTTGCGGAGTTTAGTATGTAGCCATTTTCTGAGCCTCCCGCAGTGTCCTCTCATTTCTCCCTTGCCCTTTAGATCCACCCAAGGACTACCAAGTTGTTAACGATTGCTATGTTTTGTAATTTTGTGCAATTTTGTTTCTAAAGAAAAGTCGTGTGTGTGTGTGTGTGTGTGTGTGTGTGTGTGTGTGTGTGTGTGTGTGTGTGTGTAGGATGTGTAGTTAGGTCCGTTGGAAGGAAGAAATGTAACAGTGTCTATGCACTTAGGTAATTTGTTTCATTTCATTGTGTAATTGGTTATGCCAGCATTTTGTAGTCTGCTTGTAACCTAGCAAAACACCTCATGAAAGTTGCAAACCCTTAGCAAAATGAGAATTCACTGCACCCCCCTCCTTTCCACTCTTGCTAAGGGCAGATTGGAACGTGGGTGTGTTTTTTTAAACAGGATTCATGGATCAGCAAAGTGAAATTTATTGAGATTCAACTGTATGTCTGAGGGCAGGATTTGCTGTCATGCAATCAGAATAAAGCTGAGGATTTACAACCCGTGAGCGGCTTAGAAGTGGAGAGTTCTTTTCTCATTACGCACTAAGTCGGCAACTTGGAGCATGACCTGGATTTCTTGGGCTGGAAAGCCACACGCTCTAGGACTTTTCGGCCTTTCCACTGACTGTGTGCAAGTGTTTGTCTGAAAGTAAGGTGCTGGTGCCTTCCTAAGTAAAGGGTGTGGGGACTTGGGGGGGAGAGCTGCACTCGGGGCCTGTGCCCCACACCTCCCCCCACTGAGCTGCCAACACTTGCCTGCGTATCTCTGGCACCAGGGCTTTTTTCCTCCCTGTTGCCACCTGGGATCCCGAAGAACAGGCCTGGAGCAGCTCACAAGTATGGCAGAGGAGAAACCCCAGAGGGGCAGGTTTAATTCCTGCTCATACCATTTTCAAGGGCTCTTTGTTTTGGGAGAAATTACTTATCTCCCTCTTCTCCACTCTGGTACTGGGGATTGAATCCAGGGGAACTGTACCTTTGAGTTACACCCCAACTTTTTTTTGTTATTTATTTATTTATTTATTTATTTATTTATTTATTTATTTATTTATTTATTTATTTGTGGTACTGGGGTTCCTGGAAGCCCTTCTACCTCCGGGCTACACTCCCAGACCTATTTTACATTTTTATTTGGAAACAGGGTCTCCTAAGCCAGCGCGCGGCTGGCTTCGAACCTGCGTGATCCTCCTGTCTCTGCCTCCCAAGCGCAGGGACCACGCCCGGCTTGTTTGTTATTTGAAACCGGGTCTTGTTGAGTTTTGGAGGGTCTCACTAAGTTGCTGAAGCTGGCCTCAAACTCTCGATCCTTCTGTCCACGCCTCCCAAGTACTGGGGTGACAGGCTTGTTTCACTGCACCAGGCCACTTATACTTCTTAAGGTTTTTCTAATTATTCAGAGAAATGATGTGAAAAGTATACTTGTGATGAATATTAGGTTCAAGACACATGGAAAGCACATAGCAGGGTGCCTGAGGCCTTTGACAGAGATTACTACCTCCTTTCAATCTGCCTTTTGTCTTTGTCTTCCCATTCCTGGCCTGATGGCTGTACTAGGCTGTCAGAGGAAATTACCCAGCTTTCTCTGCTCCCAATCACTGAGCACCTGTTGCAATTTTATGATGATATCGTCTCTCCACCCACTATTTATTTTATGCTGCATTTTGTCCATATTGACCACTTTCCTCAATGTAAAGCTCACTGGAACAACAATTTTTTTTTTTAAACTATTGAATGACTGTCCAGTAGAAAATTTTGCAGTAATAAAAATGTCCCTGTCCATTCTTGCTTTTTCATTTACACTTTAAGATCAGTTTACAGAGATCTATGAAAAACTCTTAAGACATTATAATTGGTTTTGGGCTGAATTTATAGAAATGTAGGAAAGAATCACCATCTTTGTAACACTGTTTCCTAGGTGTCTGCTTATTTAGGCCTTTCAAAATGTTTTTTCAGCAAAGCCTCCCCATACAGAATAGAGAGACTAGTGTAGGTCTGGATGCTAGACTTTCCTCAGCTGCGTGGTCATAAGGACCCTTAACTATATTAAGCAAAGTCCAGAAGTAAGGTGGCCAACTAAGAGGCTGTTGGGAAATCCAGGTAAGACACAAGAGCCCGGGTTTAGGATTATGAGAAAGGACAGCAACCAACACATGCTGGAGATGTTTCCTAGGAAGAGTGGACAGGCTATTCCTTATTTTTTTAGGGCAAAATTTGGCAGAGTAATAATAATACTTGTTGCTGTTATCAATGGCTTTCTATCAGCCAGACAAAGTGTTGGTATGCCATAGTCCTTGTTGCTTACCTCTCTCTAAAATGCACCAAAGTAGGCATTACTATATCCATCCTCCAGAGAAGAGAACAAAATCTCAGAGAAGTTAAGCAACCACCCAAGGTCACACAGAGGTACAATGTAAGTGTTCAAATCTAGATTTGCAGCTCTCAGCTGGGAGTATAGCTTAGAGGTGAAATACCCTTGGGTTCAATCCTCAATCACTCACACACACACACACACACACACACACACACACACACACACACACACACAATCTGCTCCTGTTCAAAGGGCACTGAACACTCAGTCTAATCATCTTGGGCTGTCTCAGATTCTACTGAAAGTACTTTATAAAAATGTACCAGACCTTTGGAATTTTATGTCTGAAATAAAAAATGAAGAAAATCCTATTTTCAATCATAGTCAGAAAATTAAATTGAAATGTTTACCTAGTTTTATAATGTTTGATAAAAGATCCAGACAAGTCTGGATTTATGAGATCTATAAAATTTGAGTCATTGAGAGGGCAGGAGAGTGGGCTTTGAAGATGTAAAGTCATGTGACTCCATGGAAAGCAGCAAAAATGTTTTTGAATTCTCAAGGTGTTCCTGGTCATATATTTCTGAGTTTGTGGATGTTTTCTTTCATCGGTCAGAAAAAAATGAATGGCCTTAATTAAAATTTCTATTGTCTTTGCCAGGGAGGAAGGAAGCCCTTCGGTGGTTGTCATGGTGATGCTGAATACATCATAGAAGTGGGTAGTGATTGCCACCCAGAGCCCTGGAATAGCTTTTATCATTTTGTTTACTCCCCGAGAAGCTTGCGGTACTAAACTATGTATTTCCTTAATCGCCTTTTAAATTCACATTTGAGCCAAATGCATGTGTGCGTGAGGGACCGTTCTCTGCTGCAGCCACAGTTACAGCCATAAAGTCTGAAACCTCATTTCTAATTGCTTTGTGTTCCTGAAGCAAAGTGGCATATGTGAGGTGCTCGTGAAAACTTTCAGAAAGTAATTAGGAACTACCAGCCTTTGGCATGGCACAGCGGGACAAATCGCTGCCGCCTCCCTGCGGCCCCTCCTCTTGCAGGCTCTCAGAAGTCCCGTCTGATACACCTTCTCTGTGGGGAGGCCCATTTCGAGCAGTGGGTACCCAATGTGTGGCAACTTTGAATGTTGCCACTTACCTCTGCCAGCCCTGCCGGCCCTCCCTGTACCCAGCCGGAGTACTGGTGCCGTCCTGCAGCCTGCCAGCAGAGTGCCTCTATTGCCAACAGCAAAACCAGGCTCTTTAGCTGGCTCTGGGGCTTCTGCACAACATGATCTAGGTGCAGGAAGGGGAATGGGGACTAGTGCGGTGCCGCTGGGCCATGTGATGGGTTTTCCAGAGCTCTGTCTGTAGGTGAGGTCTGAGGAAGACGGAGATGACATCTCCCACCCCCACCTGGGTGTTCTGTGACCGTTCAGGTAGACTGGCACGGCGACAGAGCAAAGAATTTGCCATGAGAGAATTTACCAGATTCAAGTCTTAGCTCCTTTTCTGTTAGTCATTTTTAGCCTGGGCTAGATAAAGACTTAATCTCTTCCATAAATTGGTAATAATGGTAGTAACAGCCTCATCTGGTCACTGTATCCCGTGAGCTGAGGCCTTGTCAGCTGCCAGTGCTTTCTAAGCTGTAAATTCTAATTCACTGGCTGTTTATTAAGCTCCTGTTGTATACAAGGCTCTGAGCTGCCAGCAGCAGGGCAACCATGACAGCAGTGGTCAGAATGAGCTATAAACCTTGTGAGCCCAGTGTGCACAAGCAAGCCCTTGACTCAGAAGAGTGTCGGGGAAGGCTTCTGGAAGGAGGTGACCCTTGTGCTTATCTTAAAGGATAAATGGAAGCTAGCCAAAGAAATAGGGCCAGACTTTGAGAAAAAGGAATAATGTGTGCAGAGATACCAAGGCACCCTGGGAGCCTGGCTGCCCGCATGGGAGCACTGAGCCATGAGTCAGAGAGCAGATCGAGGGCATGGTTGGCCGTGCTGAGCATCAGCCTCTCTCCAGAAGGGGAGGGGAGCTGGTGGGCAATTTTAATGCCAGGAGTGGTACCATTGGTAGGTTGAGAGCTCTTATAGGTGTGGAAGGTCATAGAGAGTGAATTGGGATGGATGGGTAGGTGGGCGAGTGTGTGCAGAGAAAGGGTGGTGACCTTAGAAGCCAGTGTGGTCATCCCTGCATCCCTGTAGGTTGGGTGAAGATGGGCTGAACCAGGGATGTAGGAAGTAGACTTGACTGGTCTTGAAGACTGATGGGAAAGGGGAAAGACATAGACTGACTTCCAGCATTTCAAATGAGTGTTACTGTTGGCATCTCAGAGGGACAGATTTTTCATTGCTCAGGATCATGTTATTTACACACTGGGCCTCCTGTCCACTTTTAGTGTCTCCAGTCCCCAGTTGTTGTGATAACAGAAATTTCACTGCCATTTTTTCAAATGCCTCTGATTGAAAACCACTAAATGGTGGTGACCTTCCCCAAAACTGAAAAATAGAAAAGGAGCAATAGTTTGGGAAGGGTAGGAAATACAGTATGATACCTGATATATTCCATCCTGGGATATGTTGAGGTGATGGTGTCTAGAGGATATGGTAGTAGAAGTACCCTGTAGGCAGTTGGATGTTGGGGTCTAGGGCTAAAGAGTAGACAGCACCTGAGAGCCAGCTTTAGGGGTCCAGCATGGCAGGGCAGAAGTGTTTCCAGGAAGGAGACCACATGAAAGGCAGGTAGACCGTAGAACCTTGGGGATCATCATGGATCTTGTTTGATCATGTGAGCCAGGGAAGACTGATAATATTGTAGGGTTATTTAATGGGCTGGGCAAAAGCAAAATTTTTTTTCCATAATTCTCTCTCATTTTATTATTTTGTTTTGTTTTGTAATGTGAGGTCTCGTGTTTTCCAGGCTGACCTCAAACGCCTAGGTTTGAGTATACTCCTGTCTCAGCCTCCTTCCTGAATAGCTGGGCTATAGGTATATACCATGGCGCCCAGCCCAAGTTTCTCTTTTAAACAGTTCTGGCAAATTCTCTCCTTGGCTAAGACAGTGTCCCGATGAGGCTGGGGCCAGAGGATATGGAGACAATTTTGCTTGTTTTAGTTGAGGGCTCTTTTATTGTCTTGCTTTATGGCCAGTGGATCCAAGTGTCTCAATGACTGGGCTGATACTATCACTACCTCCCCTTTGTGTATTAGTAAGGAGGCCTCTAGCAATTTGCTTTTTCCTCTGCAGTGACAGATTTTTCTTTGGCGCCCTCTGCATTCTTGGTTCACTGATTAATAGACACTTGAGGGATTGCAGGGAGGCGTTTAACATGCATCCGATACCATCGCTAGCAGAGAAAGCTATCCGCTGGGCGCTGTCTCTGCAGTCTGCATCCTTCCCTGCTGACACAGTTTGACGCTGGAGAGTTGCATCTGAATCTGAAAAAGCAGTTTAAATGTGTGATTCAGAGTCAGTGATATGCACCCATCTCCAAATTAGGAGGTGCATGACGTGGGTGGGAGTGCAGTCAAGGGTGCTTAGCGGTCCCATTTCTTTACATGACCTTCAAAAGTAGGAGTCATCCTTGGTTAACAATCACCAGCAAGTTCTGGGATCTAACCTGCAGGTTTTCAGCCAGCACCCAAGCCAGAGTGCTGGGACTTCCAGACAGGCATGCAGAGGACTGGGGATTTTCAAAAGGTAGAGAACCTAATAATAACCTCTCTTAAGTTCTCGCCCTTTCCCAGAGTTTCCTTCTTCTCTTGGAAATGCAAGGAATCAGTTTTGTCATGTTGTTTTCACTTGGACTATTTCAGCCTTTGACCCCAACTCTGTAGTCAAAGGACCTGGGCTCGACTTCTGGCTCTCCCCTTTCTGCTGTGTAATCCTACACAAATCCCCCAATGGGTTTTGGTCATCAGTTTCCCCATCTGTAAAATGGAGGTAATGACATCTACTTCGGAGTATTGTAGTAAGGTATAAGCTAATGCCTGCACAATGCCTGGGATACAATATGATACATAATATGTAATATAATGTGCCCAAGGCAACTCACTCATATGGGTACCTCTCTTTTATCTCCTGTGGTTCCATATCCACTACCCACTCCCAGTTTTGGATAGGAGAAGTCTGGCATATGGTCATGGTGGGCCCTCCGTTAGGGATGTAGTAGGTTTTCTTTAGGGAGAAGGGACCCCAACATGAACATGCATCCAGTGGTTCACCTCCTGATGTCAGGCACCATTTAGAAGGTGTATTCTACACGGTTTGCAGTGCTGGTGTGGGAGGAGCTAAGGTTGGAAGCCAGTTCTGGCTCCAGACTCACACTTTTCCCATGACATTGATACCTCTCGCTTTCCCCTCCCTGTCTGGTCATGCTTTACCCTCTCCTACCAAAAGAAAATAAAAAGAAAAAGGAAAGAAAGAAACCCCACTGTAAAGCTGGAATTGGCTAGGTGGTGTGCTCATTGGAAACTCCTGGTACTCGGAGTTCTGAGGGTCAGGCACCTTCTTCCTGCCATGTTCCTCGAGCTGAGACTCCTTTCCTGAATGGCATCACTAGGAAATTGAAGAGGAAACTGGTTTGGGTGGGGGTTTCCAGAGTCATCCCAGTTTGCCCTTTTCTAGAAGTGAGATAGGCAGATCCCCTCCCTGACTGAATGTT
The DNA here is from genome assembly GCF_963383645.1 of Muscardinus avellanarius. Lineage (NCBI taxonomy): Eukaryota > Metazoa > Chordata > Mammalia > Rodentia > Gliridae > Muscardinus > Muscardinus avellanarius. The sequence goes on along the minus strand of NC_137786.1, from coordinate 192,062,298 downwards.
CAGAGTTCTTCCCCTCAGCACGGAGGACGGGATAGTGCCTCTTTCTAGGGTCCTGGAGGGATGCTGAGCTGGGGGGAACAAAGTCCCTCAGGCCCCTAGCACCCCCCACCCCAGCAATTGGCCCTCTGGAGTCCCTAGGCTTAGTTAGTACCATTGCTAACCCCATAGAGAGGACGATTGGGAAATAGGAGGCTTTGTCAAGCAGGGGTCCTGAGCAGGTGGGTTGAAGGTGCCCTGACTGGGGAGAGCAGCTCAAGGCGCCTCCCACTGGAATGTGGCTGGGTGGTTTTACCTCTCATACCCTGGATAACTATCTTTTCCAAACAAAGACCCTGTGCTTTAATTCCTCCTGGATGTCCCCTGGCCTCTGGACACAGCTAGGCCTTAGAGCTGCGTGCTGATACTTCACAGCACAGCCCCAGTTTATGGAGCAAAGTGCTAAAGGTCAGGCTTTATATGGGTCACTATGCACCCTACACCTGAGAGCGCACGCAGCGCTCTCTATGCTGTTCCTGGTTTCCTTTCCATTACTGCACCGACCTCGAGGCAGCATGGGAAGAGTTACTGTGGTGTCCCCTTTGTGGGTTCTGGAGTTTCTGCCTTCATGCCACAACAGTGTGGGATGACAGTGGGAGGAAAAGAATCTAGTGACATCCAGCTGTAGGGCAGCACCTCGGTTCTACTCTCCCACCACAAGTATCACTCCGTGCTCTGGGTCTCTGGTTGTTTCTCTTGACCCAGGTTATCAGGCTGGAAGCGCTTCCTGAGTTCATATCTAACCTCTCCCCGTTTTGCAGGGGAGGTGATGGGCTGAGAGGGAACATCACCTGTTTCTTTTCCACTTGTCTGGTACTTACCTTGAACACTTCTTTTTTTTTTTTATGGTGCTAGGGATTGAACCCAGGGGCATTCCACGTACGAACTACACTACAGTCCCAGCCCTTTTTATTTTTTGTTTTGAAATAGGATCTCCCTAGATTGTTGAGGCTGTCCTTGAACCTTTGGTCCTCCAGTCTTAGCCTTCTAAGTACTAGAATTACAGGTGTGAGCCACCATGCCCAGCTACCTCGAACAATTTTAAATGCCCTCAGTCCCTCAGTAGGACACAGAGGACATCATGATGCAGGAGAATGTGTGGTTCTGGACTTGGATTCCAGTGAGGAATCCTGAATCTTTCCAAATGGTGTATCCTTGGGCAAATGATTTAACCTCTCTTTTGTTTCAGTTCCTTAGTATGATAAAAACCCACTCTGTTGAAGTGACCTCTAGAGACAATACATGCAAACATCTCGAGCAACTGTCAACTGTAGGTGTTCAGGAAAGGGTAACTTCTCTTATTGTTCCAGTGGTATCTAAATGGATTCAAACCTTTGTGGAATATTAAAGCTACGTGTCTAGAAGAGAAAACTTGAAGGGCAGAGCCCTCTAGAATGGGGTTGGTACCCTTAGAAAAGAGCCTCTGAGGAGCTTGTTTGCCCCGTTCCGCCATGTGAGGAAGCATCTCTGAGGAATGTGCCCTCATAGACACCGAATCTTTTGGTGCCATGTTGTTGGATTTCCCAGTCTTCAGAACTATGAGAAATAAATATTGGTTGCTTTAAAAGAAATCAGAGAGCTTGACATAGTGTAAGCTTCCTGTGAGAAAATACCTACAGCCTTCCCCACAGAGCTGAGGCCACCTGCTTTTGCTGCCAGGGAGCTGGCTGTGGATTCTCAGCCGGGGCTCTGCCTTGGTTCTACTTTCCCACCACAGTTATCTCTCCAGGCTCTGGATCTCTGCTTCTTTCTCTGGACTCACATCATTGTCTAAAAGGTGTGCTTCATGGACTCGTAGGTTCTCAGCTGGAGTGGAGCACTTGGCTATCTCGGCAGATTACCAGCTCAGGGTTTGGGTTCTTACTTTACCAATATCCTTTCTGGATATTGGTAGCAGATATCAGCCAGTGTGATGGTCAGAGGCCACTCTGTGCCGTTGTCGACACTGAATGCTTTGAAAAATATGCCTCCCTGTGATTCTACCCACTGACTCTAGTTCAATCGTCATGGACCTCAGGACACAAATCATTCTCCTTCTTGAAAGTTCTTCAGAAGTGAAGGCGGCAGTCACGTGCCCCGGGCTGGCCGCAAACCTGCGATCCTCCTGTCTCAACCTCCCAAGTGCTGGGTTCACAGGCGTGTGACAGCATGCCAGGCTCTTGTGACAGCATTTCCACTCTGTTGTCTAATTGGGTTTGTAGTAAATTAAAGCTGCTAAACTGATACAAGCTTCTTTATTAGTTTCCCAGGGCAGCCATAACAAATTACCATAACTATAGTGCTAAGACAACACTTTGTTTTTCACAATTCCAACTGTGGCCACACATCCAATGCAGAGTGTCGAGAGGGCTGGTTCCATCCCCTGTCTCCTCGGCTTCTGGTGGCTGCTGGCAGTGCCTGGCGTGCCATGGTCATAGCTGCATCCCTCCAGGACCTGCCTCTGTCCTCATATCGCTTCTTTTCTGAGGTATCTTATGGGCTACGCAAATCCAGACATTGATCCTGTGTGAGGATTCATGGCTGGACACAGGGATTCCCAGCTCTAAAATGTACTTTTCATGTTTGCTAGAGGAAATTAGTCACTGGAAGATGAATTTTGTTTAAGGCAGGAAGTTAGCTTTAAAACAATGTGTGATTTTACCCCCTTAGTCCTTGTTTTCAGGAACCTAGTGTGTTATGGTTCGTTAATAACTGTGACCGCAAGCAGTTCTCTTAATCTTCCCAGTGCCCAGCTTCCTCATCTGTAAAACAAAGAGATTGGATGAGGCCAGCACTGAGTCATTTTTCAGCTCTGAAACTCTTAATATTGTGCTTTCTGGAAAGCGGGGGTTACCTTCTGTGGAAAAAAAATAGGTCTCAAGTTGGCTTCAGTTGAGGATTTAAAGCTCTTGACTCAGAAGACAGATTATCATTCATGAATCAAAAAATCTGAAAAACTCTGTCCTTTTGTTTACCTTTGGCAAGATATGGAGACAATTGCTACACACCCTCCCTCTTCTCAGTTATTCCTTTTCCAGATATAAGACGCTGTGGGATTAGAATTTGGTTGGCTCTTAAATATTTGTTAAATGAATGGACGGATATTCTGATGTCACATATGATCACTGGCGGTGCGTAATGCAATATCCTTCAGGTCTGATCATCTGGTAATTATGAGCCTTTTAAGATTCCTCCTGCCAAGAGCATGGTGGCACACACTTGTAATCCCAGCACTCAGGAGGCTGAGACAGGAGGATCACAGGTTCGCAGCTAGTCTCAGCAACTCAGTGAGGCCCTCCACAATTTAGTGAGACTGCCTGCCTCCTGCCTCCTGCCTGCCTGCCTGCCTCACTTGCTCAACCCTTCCCTCTCTTTCTTTTTCTTTTTTGTAGTACCTGGGGATGGAACCCAGAGGTCTTCTACCTCTGGACTACACCCCCAGCCCTATTTAATTTAATTTTTCTTTTTGGTGGTGGTACTGGGGATGGAACCCTTCTACCTCCGGGCTATACTCACAGACCTATTTTATATTTTTATTTGGAAACAGGGTCTCTTAAGCCAGCAAGGCTGGCTTCGAACCTACGTGATCTTCCTATCTCAGCCTCCCAAGTACTGGGATTACAACCATGTGCCAACACTCCTGGCACCCTGTTTTAAAATAAAAAATAGGGGCCGGGCGTGGTGGCGCACGCTTGTAATCCCCGCGCTTGGGAGGCGGAGACAGGAGGATCGCGCAGGTTCGAAGCCAGCCGCGCGCGCTGGCTTAGGAGACCCTGTTTCTAAATAAAAATATAAAAATAGGTCTGGGAGTGTAGCCCAGAGGTAGAAGGGCTTCCAGGAACCCCAGTACCACCAAAAAAAAAAAAAAAAAAAAATAGGGCAAGGTGTGTAGTTCAGAGGTAAAACCCCACCCCCACCCCACACACACACAAAAGATTCCTCCTGAACATCCAGCTAAAGTAGTTAATTTTTGTACTGGGATTACAAGTGTGGGCCATCACGCCTGGCTTAGGCTGTGCATTATTCTGGGTTGGGGAGGTCTGTGGTCTTGTCCCAGGCAGCCCTGGCTCAGGTGCTTTTATGTTCTAGGTTCCCCCGCCTGCCATCAGATCCCCTTTGTGTGTCTGTCAGGGCTGTGTCCACTGTCCCTCTCTTCCTTTGGGTTCTGTAGAGATGGCTCTGTTGGTGCTGCCATTAAGGGTTTTCATGTGTGGAAGAGTGGTGGCGTGGCCTCCTCAGGAGCTCAGGAAAAGGGCAAGTCTGCCTGCTTAGTTATTGGGAAGATACTTCTGAGATTTTTTTGTGTGTGTGTGTGAGAGGGAAAAATTCTTGGCCTACTTTTGCCATCTTCCTTTCATTCTTACTCTAATGCAAGAAACCTTTATGCAGATGTGTAGTATAGGTGTAGTATGTAGTATAGTTTGTGCTTATGGCTCCAGTTTGCTGTTTTCATACTGGTATCATGGTCTATTTAATTTTGGCTGCAGTAGGGGTACACAAAGGTTACTATAAGAAAATTTGAAATGTAGGTATGATGACAGAACTGGACATTCACCAACAACATCGAGAAGCTGGGAGTAGTGGGAACTGCAGTGAACTAAAAGGGCTGGCCTACCTCTCTTGGGGTCCACATGTTGCCACAGATTCTGTTTTTTCAAGGTAAACTAGGTCTTTATATGAAAATTTTCCTTAAAACTTTGAGTTTTTAACATCTATGTAAGTCACATAAAATTCATTTGAGGATCAGATTGGTTTGCAAGTCATCAATTTGAAATCTCTGATATGGGTTGGCATAGGTGGGTATATGGGGCGGGCTGGTCTGGGGTGGTGTGGGGCACCTCAGGGAGCTGTGTGTGGAAGAGGCTGCTTACGCTCATCCTTGCGTATGCTGAGTAGTTCATGATGAAGAAAGGGAAAAGCAAGTTGTAGAACATGTACATATTCTGTTTATGTGTGGGGGAAATTTTTAAACGCATAGAAATTTTGTAAATGCAGAAACCAAAAAGAATTACACAAAGATCTGGTAAAAGTAGTTGCCTCTTTTCACGCTGAACTGTATTATGATATGAGGCTACAGTGCACCATTAAAAGCATATTAAAGAAAATAAATAATAAAGATACCAGTACATCCCTTCCACTTAATCTTTATTTAAGAAGATAGTGTTAATTAGCTGTAGCTACCTTATTATCTAAAAAAATAGGAATGAGTTGAGCGTGGTGGTGTACACTTGTAATCCCAGTACATAGGAGGCTGAGACAGGAGGATTGCAGGTTTATAGCCAGCCTCAGCAACTTAGTGAGACACTGTTTAAAAATTAGCCGGGCGTGGTGGCGCACGCTTGTAATCCCCGCACTTGGAAGGCGGAGGCAGGAGGATCGCGGAGGTTCGAAGCCAGCCACGCTGGCTTAAGAAACCCTGTTTCCAAATAAAAAATATAAAATAGATCTGGGAGTGTAGCCTGGAGGTAGAAGGGTTCCATCCCCAGTACCACCAAACAACAACAACAAACAAACAAACAAACAAAAGCCATACGCACACAAAATAAAAGAATAAAATAGGGCTGGGTATATACCTCAAAGGTAGAATACTCCTGGGTTCCACCCCTAGTACTACCCAAAATAAATAAATAGGTATGAAATGCTGATTTAGAAAATAAAGTTGTTTATTATACAAAAAAGAAAAAGGAAGACATAGTGGTCTCTGGGATAGACACTGAGTTGAAGGTAGGAAAGGGAGCTTCCCTTTAGTCTACATGCTTGCTTCTGTAATGTGCAGTACTTAAATAACTTTTGAAAAGCAAAGTGAAAAGAGTTGGAAGTACATTAGTTGTATGAAGAGCATCTGCCTTCGTGCTGAGAATGTCAAAGAAGGAGGAATTCAGGGTGGCCTGGAGGGATCAGGAAGGACTACCTGGGAAGGGAAGGGACCTGGAAGATTGGGAAGAGGACAGCAGAGGTCAAAGGCCAGGAGTAGGAAAGACCGGTGGACACTTGGACTTGGCAGGATCCAGGGCTGTAGAGAAGTGGTAGGGGATAAGGTGGCTTTAGCTGTGAGGGTGCATGGACAGGGGCTAATGGAACAGAGCTGTGCTCCAGCACGAATAATCTGGCAACAGGGAGTACAGCACGAGGGAGTTTGGAGGCAGGAGCACAGGGCGACGGCTTCTCATGTGGGCCTTTCTAGCTCCCAAGTAGCTGTCACCGATCCCTTCTAGGGTGTTGCCTGCTGAATGAGGTTGATATCTAGGACCTGATGAGGAAGCTCATAGCACTTCCTGTTCCTCTGTTCTCCAGAGTGTGAGCCTTGGGCTTCCTACCTCTGCTGGGCCCAGTGTTGTTCCTCTACCTCTGAAACCAGACATTCTAGAGAACCTGTAGAGCAATTGGTCATTGACGGATGTATAGGCACTACAAATAAGCCCCTGCTCTGGAGTTGGGCAGCTCCAGACTTGAATTTTGGTTATGTGGTCTTAGATAGGTGCTTGACTACTTTGGATCTTGATTTTTCTCATAATAGAATTTGTCCTCTGGGACCGTTATACCTAGCAGGTTGATACCTAGCAAGTAAGTGTGCTTTTATGGCACCTACTCCAGAGAGAGAGAGTGAGTGTGTGTGTGTGGGCGGGGAAACACATTTATTTATGATCATAGCACTATCTCATGGGATTGTAAGCTCCTGTTTGGTGGAATGATTATGGTCTAATCAATGTTTTCTCTCAAAGCACTCAAAATGCTAAACACATAGAAGGGCTAAATAATGGTTAAATGAATAGGGTTTGTGCTCTTAAAACTAATCTGGTCTTTATAGCAATTGATTTATGATTGATTAGGATGTACCTGTAGGCTAGAATATATCTCTCCTGTGGTTAAAGCAAGGTTTGTCAAAACAAATGCCCTTTTTAGGATAATATGTCAGAGTAGCTTGAAAGTCATTCAATCATTCTTCTATAGCAGATCGATATTTTGTTGGACTTGATATTTATGCAATTTGGAAGGCTTTTTAAAAATATGAAATTTAAGAAAGCATGTAAAAACTTTGGAGAGGCCCTTCTTGGGGCTTTGGAGGGGCACTAAAGCTTGATCTTCATTAACATCACAGTGAATGATCTCTACGTATAGAGGTTTATAGGACATTCACTGCAGGTAATATTAGGAGTTATGAAGGATGTAGAGATTTCTAAAAGGGAAAAATGGTGGTAATGGAAACAAGTTTTAGTAAAACTGTCATCCTAAGTAGACTCAGAACACAGTCACTTGTGTTATTTATTCATTCAGTAAATACATTTATTGAGTACGTACTATGTACCAAGCACTATGTTAAGCACCAGAGCACCAGAGAGAGCTATGGAAACTGTAGTGCTTGCCCAGTGGAGCTTATGTTCCCGTGGTCACCTGCATTGTGTCTTGTAGACCTGGTGTAGGTTGCCATGAAAAAAAGCAACAGTGTTGATCTGTGACTCTGGTGCCTTATTTTCCCTTTCTGATTGATGCCTCTGCCCTTCTCCTTCCTGTCCTGTTTTTGTGAGAGCCAGATGTTTTGTTTTGTTTTTTTGCGGGTCTGGGCATGGAACCCAGGGGCGTTTGACCTCTGAGCTACACCCCCTGCCCTGTTTTTTATTCTTTATTTATTTATTTATTTGGTGGTACTGGGGTTCCTGGAAGCCCTTCTACCTCTGGGCTACACTCCCAGACCTATTTTATATTTTTGAAACAGGGTCTCTTACGCCAGCGCGGCTGGCTTCGAACCTGCGCGATCCTCCTGTCTCCGCCTCCCAAGCACGGGGATTACAAGCGTGCGCCACCACGCCCGGCCTTATTTTTTATTTTGAAACCGGGTCTCACTGAGTTGCAGAGGGCCTCACTAAGCAGCTGAGGCTGTCCGCGAACCGCGATCCTCCGGTCTCAGCCTCCCGAATGCTGGGATTACAAGTGTGCACCACCACGTCTGGCTGAGAGCCAGATGGTTAACTTGGTGCCCAGAGAGCCTTAGCTCTCCCAGGCAGTGAAGAGAGAAGTGTAGACTGTTGCCTGCGGGGGGTGGGTAAGGTGGCTTGTAATGCTCACCTTTCCCTGCCCCAGCTGGTGTGAAATATTAATAAGAGAGGCATTGTTTCTCCACCAAAGACAGGCTCTGCTTTGGGGCTGATTTCAGCCCAGTGTATTGGGGCAAAGCTGAATAATTTATTCTGACATCAGAGCTAAAAGTTGGGTTGTTTCTTCTGTTCTACGGGGACAGCCAACCCCCCCTAGTCCCTAAGAACAGACGCCTTGGGTCCTGTTGACAGAGGTGTCTGCCTTGCTGTTTATGCCAGCCAGCACTCCCCTTGGCCAAAGCAGGGCGGTGACTCAGAGCTAGAACTATGTTTCTTCCTGGTTGCCAGATTTTGCGTGGGGGGCAGAGAGGAAGGAGAATGAATGAGCAGGAGCCAGTGGCTGCTGGCTTTGTAACACCTTGGGAAGCAGCTGCTCAAGAAGCCAAATGGAGAGAGCAAGCTGACCGGGAGCCTCCCTCCCCGTCTGACCTGCATCTGGATATCCTGCCCTGGCTGGGGAAGACACAGTTGCGAACATGGAACTCAAGGAGAGAGTGGGCCTGTCTGTTGCCTTCCCCAGCAAGAACGAGAGAGCAGGTTAGTCTTGTGCTGGTTTCATAAGAGTTCAGTTTGCTTCTTGAAAGCCAAGTCATGACAGAGAGAAAGGGAGTTTTTGTTGTTTGGTAGTTGCTGCAGTTAAATAAACAAGAGTATGATTTGCTTGGGAGTAAATAAGATGAAAGTATCATTGACGGCACCTCCTTGATGTTATACACAGAATATTCTGTCGGCTGATCCTTCCCACACCTGATTCAGCCTTCTCATTTAAGAGGCGAGGAGCCTGACTTATTTAAGGGCTAAAGAGAAGCATGAAACTGGGAGTTCTGTTTAGAGTTTGAATTTATCAGTTAAAAATTTCTCCTCAGCCAGGGGTGGTGGCACAGGCTTGTAATCCTAGCACTTGGGAAGCTGAGACAGGAGGATCGCGCAGGCTACTTAGGCCCTCAGCAACTTAGTGAGACCTTGTTTCCAAATAAAATAGGAAAAAATAGGTCGGGAGTAGAGCCTGGAGGTAGAAAGCCCCTGGGTTCCATCTCCAGTACTGCTGCTGCTGCTGCTACACACACACACACACACACACACACACTCTCTCTCTCTCTCTCTCTCTCTCTCTCTCTCTCTCTCTCTCTCTCTCTCTCCTCCCTCCCTCCCTCCCTCCCTCTCCCTCTCCCTCTCCCTCTCCCTCTCCCTCTCCTGAAGTTTTAAAACTTCTGTAGAATGTGTATCCCCGGCACACACACACGCACGCGCGCACACATTCTCCTGAAGTTTTAAAACTTCTGTAGAATGTGTATCCCTGGCTGAGCTGGGCCCTCTGGGGAGGCAGTTTCTCTAGGGCTGCACTTTCTGAACCAGGGGGCTTGACCCTGTGAGGGACAGAGGTGTGGCTGAAGGAAGGCGCCTGTTGATCTTCCACCACTTTGCCTGGCAGGAGAGTTCTTTAAATAGAAATTAAAGAGGAGGCTGAGAGTTGTGCCCTAACTCAGAGCCTCTGTCCTGTCGCAGGCAAGTAATGCTGGAGTTTGCAATATGGAGAAAGGCAAAGCCACTCTGAGTGCAGTTATAGAGCTAGCAAAAGAAAAATAGAGAAGGCACAACAAGAAAAATAGAGAAGGTTGAAGTTTCTCCTATGTGCCTGACACATTATCGTTACTCTTCAAAACAGCCATTCAGGGTTGGAGTTATCTCTGTCTTTCACAGATAAACTCAGCAAAGTCATGAACTCTTTTCAAGGTCATGCACTGCCAGTATGTGGCAGTGCTGGGATTTGAGCTCCATCTGTGCAACTCTGATCTGTCTGGGCTTCGTGCAGCCTCAGGTGGCTTTCCAGATGGGAAGTCCAACTCTCTAAATGTACAGATGAGGAAACCAGGCCCCAGAAACGTTGAGTGAGGCTTGGGCCATAGATCTGATGAGTTGTATCAAAGCTGATATTTGACTCTTTTTTCATTGCTTCGCTGCCAATTTCTTTGTTGTTATTTTAATTATTTTTATTGGTATATTGTAATTATACATCATAGTGAGGTTCAGAGAGACAGAATCATACATTTGCTTCACTGCCAACTTCTTAAAAAAAGATAAAGTTAAGGGAACAGCTATCTGGATTTGAGAACCTTATTTTATCAGGAGTTTGACTTTAATCTTTACTTGGGTATCGAGATCTTGCAAAGCCAAAATTAAAACTCCCTGTTCACTAAGAGGCAGTCCTAAGTATGGGGCTCCATGTGGGGACCCCAAGGAGGTGTTGAGTGTGGGTGCCTGGGTCAGAGTTGGCCACTGATTGGAGCTGAAAACCTCTGGAGAATTCATAAAACATAGAGCTTTTCAACCTCATGCTGCAAGGCTTCAATCTGTTAAATCCAGGCTTTGGAAAGGACAGACCTCCTTTTTCTGCAAGGTGCTCAGTTAGTTTTATGAGTCTGTCTGTGCCAGGCTCTGCCCCTTCTGGCACCTTTGGGCAAGAAGGGCAGTTACTGACTCATCATGGCAGTCCTGGGGCTTGACTGGATTTCCAGGCTGCGGCCTATTTTGGTGCGGGTTATATGCCAGATCTGGATGGCTTGGAAGTGGGTGGGCCCCACCTTGACCCGCTCTGTGCTCCCCAGCACTGGTGGAGGCTCTCAGCTGCAGCAGGACCCCTCATCAGGGCCTGGGGCTCAACAAACAAGCCATGCTCTCCACGGTCTCTCCCTGAAGGTGACCTGCGCTTGTACCCAGGCGGCTGAGATGCAGACGTTCCAGTGCCGACCACATGGACATTCCTGAGACTGCCCCCAGCCCTCCAGGGCTTAGGCCTGGAAGGTGAGGAAGAGGGGAGCAGGACAAATATGTGAAGTCAGGAGAGAGCAACACAAGAGCATATAATCAGTCACCAAATTATAGGCTTCACACCACTCTCCAGTTCACAAAAGGGAGACAGAGGTGATGTTTGTATTATCCTCCTGTATGTTTCTAATCATGCAGCAATTTCCTCTCTGGTGTTTGCATTCCATTCTTTGATTCTCTCTGTTATGTGAATTAGCCTTCTTTGGCCAGGGTGAGGGGGAATGGCAGGGGAGGGCTAATTTCTCTAAATTATATTGTAACACGGTTCAGGGGAGCCAAGGATGAAGTGTTCCTGGCATGTTGGTGTCTCACACTTCCTTCCTCTCGCACTAAGTGGAAGCCAGTTGCATCCTCAGGGCTCACTGGGTTCAGATTTGTATAGGGCTAGCCCACATGGAGGCACAGCCTCATTTTACGGTAAGAGTCTTGTAGTCTTTTCTCACTCATTCATTCTGCAGTCATTCTGGGGTCCTCCTGTGGTCCAGATACTGGTACAGCTGATACAGTAGTGCAAAGACAGCAAGGTGCTTGAATTCACATTCTAGTCAGAGAGACCAACAGTAATCACACACGTACATAGGTGAGAAAAATAGCAGCTAGTAATAACTAAAGTGGGGCAATGTGATGTGAATTGATTGCTGGGAAGGGCGCTGTGCTAGTGATAATTCTGCTGGGGTCAGAATGACAAGGAACCAGCTGTGAGAGACTGGGGAAAGAACATGCAGGCTGAGAGGACAGCCAATAGAAAGTATGTTAAGTAGGAAAGAGCTTGGTGCTCTAGGAACAGAAAGGAGGCCGCTGTGGCTGGGGCGGGATGGATTAGGAGAAGGTGTTACTTGATGATGGGGGAACCAGGAGGCAGAGGTCAAGTTGGCTAGGGTTTTGTAAGCCAAGGTTAGGCACTTATTTTCACTCTGCGTGTGATGTGGCACTGTCACAGGGTTGAATGAAGAATGACATGGTCTAACTTCTATTTTAGAGGTCCATCAGGCTTCCAGTGAAGGTGCAGAGGGCGAGGTGGAAGCAGGAGGAGGAGTTAGAAGCCACTGTGGTGTCTAATCAAGGGACCAGGCAGGCACTAGCTGTAGGGATGGAGAGCAGTGGATGCATGCAGAGCTTGTTGTTGCAAGGCACTAGGACTTGTATAAATAGTATATGTGGAGGGTAAGGTAAAGAAAGGAACAGAGGATGGTTCCAAGGTTTTTGGATAGTGGTACCGTTACTGGAAATGGGATGCCTGGGGAAGTATTGGGTTTGTGGAGGAGGAGCCTCACTCTATTTTTTTTCTTATTAAAATGTAGATGCCTCTCAGTCATTGCCACAGTCAAGGCACAGCCAGGTTCAACAAGCATTGAGTACCTTCTGTATGCCAAATGCTACTCAAGGCCCTTACGTATGTGCTCCCTCATGTTAACCCGCCAGCAATCTCTTGGAGGAACGTTTGTACTCTTATCTGCCAGTGGAAGGACTGAGGCTCTGAGAGGCAGACTGGCTTGCTCCGGTTTGAACCCACATCTTCTGGCCCCAGAGCTCTAGGCTGACTTGTTGCTTGGGGGAGGTGTTGAAGGAGGCTAGCTGGTGCTGGGGTGGTGAGAGCATGGGGACCATAGGTCGGCTCTTCGGGGCCTGGGTCCCAGGCTTCTGGACAAGGGGCCTATCAGAAGAATGCCAGCTATTATAAATCTTGGCATTTTCAAAATAGACCATTTCAGTAAATTTCTCAGCCTCCTTAGAAGCATCACATTAGTGATGACACTTTGTACTAAACAAGTGATTTTTGTAAAAGTGTTAAGGAAAATAAACCAAGGAAGAACTTAAGAAATGTTGAGGCCGTGTGGAGATGTTTTCTCAATTCTCAATTGCTCTCTCTTTATTGAGGGGCCCAAATGAGTTGAAGAAGAGGAGGAGGTAATGTCTTATGTTCGTGGAGTTTCAATTTAGAAGTTTTGACCTCACTTGAAGCACTATTAGGTTACCCAGGATCCTCAATTTTCTTGAGACACTGAGATATAAAGCAAAGATAGTAAGTGCCCTAACATGCCTAGAGGCAATGCCAAAAGTGGCTTCAGCCTGCAGGAGGACTCTTTGCAGTGTTCTGGGAGCCTCACTGAGGAGCCAGAAGTTTCAGGGGGGCAAGTCCTGCTGAGCATGCCAATGAGAAGGTCCTCGAGAGAATCCCTCTTCCAACTTGGAGACTAAATACCTTTCTTACATTTTAGAAACACTCTTATTGGTGCCTTTTCTTACATTTTTAAGCTGTTTTTTCTTATAGCTTGGGCTAGATAAGAACTGGAGCCGATAGAGTAGATTTGTCACACTCATAGTGAACCAGTAACTGTCAGAACATCAGACTTCTCACAGCACTCTGACCTCCACCGCTGAACAAGATTCATATAACTCCAGAACCTCTTGCTATGACAAAAAAAAAAAAAAGCTGTGCTAAGTAATTGGAAGTTTTCTGTTTAACCAAGCAGAGTCACTGTTCACATTATAGTCCACATCTATATAAAGAGAAACTTTATCTTGCAAAACCATTGTGAGAAACTGTGGGACCTGTTTTCATTTTGACTTGCCCGTCTGTGGTTGTAGTTGAGTTCTTCTGTTGAGTTCTATTTGGTTTCCCCTTCTCCCTGGTCCTCCCTTTATCCTATTATCAAGTCGCTTGTGTTTGCTGCCAGACTTCAGTAGGGCCTAGCCCAATCCTCCTCAGTCCCAGGCTTGTGAAGGCATGTTTATTTCCCTCCTTCCCTGCCACCTTCCATCTGTGCTCCCTGGTGCACCTCCAGGTGGGATTGGCTGCCACTCTTCTCTGAGAGACTGCTTCTGGGAGGAAGAGCAGGATTTGAAAATAAAGGATAGATTATATTGTATCCCATTGCTCTCCCAGTAGCCTGAAGAGAAACAGAAGCTCCTGTGTAGAGAAGAAAGAGTGTCTATGCTTCCTTGGAACCAGCTGCCTGGCTCCCATCCGGGCCATCTCTGTATAACCAAGGAGCAAGGTGGCAATTCAGGTTTAAGAACAGGTATTTCAAGGGATGTGTCTGTGCCTGCTAAGTGCTTCCTGACTTGGTGATAGGACATGAGACTCTTGGTTTTAGAATCAGGAAATGGAGCAGCCTGGGGACCTGGGGGCTGAGGGGCCAAGAAAAGCAAGTAAAGTCAGAGGACGTGGAATCCCCAAATGAGTTTAACGGGCACCTTCCTTTGGTGAGCATGAGTCTGGTGGAGTGGAAAGGGTTCAAATGCGGGTAGCACAGAGGGAACCCAGGAGCTGACTGTGGCTGTGGGCAAATTGACTACCTGTGGGCCTCACTTTCCGTACTTGTGACTCCCCTGCCAAATATTTGGGAAGATTGAATGGAATATTTGAGAGACCTAACAAGTCTTTTTGCTCAAAGATGTGAAACCCAAAGCTGTGGGTGCATTTGATCAAAACTGATCAAGTTTTAAGACCTCAATTTTCAGGAGGCATTACTCTGGCTCATCTCTTTACTCAATGTATAAGTTATTTATTTATTTATTTATTTAGTGTTCTAACAACATCCCATAACATGGAGCCTCATTTTCCTTATGTGTATCATGGGAATAAAAAATATCTGTCCTAGCCAGGCATGGTGGTACACGCTTGTAATCCCAGCATTTGGGAGGCTGAGACAGGAGGATCACGGTTTGCAGACAGCCTCAGCTATTTAGTGAGGCCCTTTGCAACTCAGTGAGACCCTGTTTCAAAATAAAGAATAAAAATAGGGCTGGGTGTGTAGCTCCGAGGTAGAATGCCCCTGGGTTCCATCCCCAGTACCACAAAACAACAACAACAAGAAAAAAATCTGTCCCGTCTGCCTCAGTGAGTAGTTGTCAGGTCCAATAAGATGTTGACTATCAGCATGCTGAAAGCTTAGGTGGGAGATGGTAGTGATGGTGTTGTGGCTGACCACGTCTTAGCACAGAGGGCAGCATTTACATTAGGAAAGAAAGTTTGTGGAGCTGCCTCTAGGTCTGATCAAATGGCAACTACTTTTTTTCCCCCTTGGTGGTCAGCTTTTAAAAATGACCTTCCTAGCCGGGTGTGGTGGCGCACGCTTGTAATTCCCGCGCTTGGGAGGCTGAGACAGGAGGATCGCACAGGTTCGAAGCCAGCCTCAGCTACTTAGTGAGGCTTTCAGCAACTTAATGAGACCCTGTTTCCAAATAAAATATAAAAAAAGGTCTGGGAGTATAGCCCGGAGGTAGAAAGCCTCTGGGTTCCACCTTAGTACCACCAAAAAAAAAAAAAAAAAAATGACCTTCCTTCTAATGTTCAAATGCAAAATTCAACTTGGTGCCTACACCTTGCAACTCAGGGTTCACTTACCCAAGACTCTTAGCTTGTTATTTAAGTTGGTTCGAGTTGGGGATGAGGGGGGGTCGAGGAATTGCTGTTATGGTTGTGCAGTATGTGTGGAAGGTGATTGCTGGCTACTCCAGGCACATAAAAGACACGCTCCGTGCCCTCACCTATAAGAGACCCACCAACTGATCCTGTGCTCGAGCCCAAGGCTTGTCGGGGCTACTGAGTACCTCCCAAGTGCTGTTGTGTTGTCACTCAGACCTTTGGCACTGGGTACAAGAGGAAATAAGGCAGGCAGGGTAGTGGTGAGGGGTGCTGATTTTCTCCTGTCTCAGCCTCGTCTTTAGGGTTTTCTGATCATGTGTACATTCCTAAGGGGGAGAAACAGCCAGTGATCATGCAAAAAACACAGAGTTTAAAAATAGAGGAACTGGCTTGGTGTGGTGGCGCATGCTCGTAATCTCAGCATTTGGGAAGCTGAGACCAGAGGGTTGTGGTTCGCGGCCAGCCTCAGCTACTTAGTGAGGCCCTGCGCAACTTAGTGAGACCCTGTTTCAAAATAAAGAATAAAAAATAGGGCAGGGGGTGTAGCTTGGAGGTAGAATGCCCCTGGGTTCCATCCCCAGATGGCAAAAAAAAAAAAAAAAAAAAAGAGGACCTGCATTCATGTCTTAGTCGTGTATGTGTGTGTGTGTGTGTGTGTGTGTGTGTGTGTGTGTGAGAGGCCTTTCCACATGCTAGTTAAGTGCTCTACCACTAATCTACATCCCCCGCCCAACAAAGTCATCTTGTTATTTAACTTCTCTGAGGCCAGTTTCTGCATTCATAAAATGAGATTGACAGTGTTGATGGCTGGGATGTGGTGGAAGAAAAAGCTTTATAGACTGTAAAGTCCTCTGGAGGTAATAGTGGATAGTAGTGTTATTTTCTTTATTGTTGTTCTCTTTATGGGAAGGATTCTTTTTCTCCTCTGGTAGAAAGGATGCAGGCTCAGATTAGCATTTGCATTTTTTAAGTTCCCTGGTGAGTGGAGATGACTCTCTAGACAAAGCTGAGTACAAATAAAGCCCAGCCCTTGAACTTAATGTAGGGATTTCTGCAACAGGTGCTGGGGGTGTGCGGGTGCTTTCAGCCTGATCTTGGATGCTTACACTTGAACTCTGCTTTTTTTTGAAGTTCGGGAAGATCAGGCTGCTGCTTACCAGATGAGATCATAGGATTCCACCGGCTCCCCTTGGGGGAGGAGGCCGCTGTGGCCGGGATGGAGAGGGTGTGGCGGTGGGGAAGTGCACAGGGCTCTGCTTGCTTCACATTTGGCCTATTAGACTCCAGGCTGCACAACCCTCTGTGCTCACCTTACTCTGGATACCAGGGCAGAGTAAGGAAAAGTTTGTGGGCCTTGAGAGATTCTGATTTTTAACTTTTGTGCTATGCTGATTTAGATAATACCGACTCAGTCCTCAATTTGGAGATGGGGCTAATATCTTAACATTGCCAAACTGAGATGATCTATCGACTCTGACAGTGAAAACATTTTAGTCATCTGTATTAAGAGCTTTAAAAAATGACCGTGCCCAGCTGGGCATGGTGGCACACGCGTGTAATCCCAGCTTTTGGGAGGCTGAGACAGGAGGATTGAGGTTCTCAGCTACTTAGTGAAGCTCTTTGCAACTCAGTGAGATCCTGTTTCAAAGTAAAGAATAAAAAATAGAGTTGGGGGTGTAACTCAAAGGTGGAATGCCCCTGGGTTCCATTCCCAGTACCTCAAAAAAAAAAAAAAAAAAAGAAAAGAAAAGAAAGAAAGGCCATGCCCAACCAAGTGTGGTAGCACATGTCTGTAAACCTAGTACTTAGGAGGCTGAAACAGGGGGATGGCATATTTTAATGCCCTTCTCCCAGTAACTATTATAATCAATACACCTTTGAACAAGCAAGTGGCACCATGCTTGTCTACCATTTCTTTTTATTAGAAGAGGGGAAACCCCCAGAAGTAGATACCCAGGTAGACCTCCAGATGGGTGGCTTTTTTCTTTCTATATTTAATAAATTTTGAAAATGATTGAGATTGGGAAATTGTTTTCAATAAATTATTTTTTAAAAAGGTTAGTTTAGTATATTTGTAGAACAAACCAGTATCTTCTAGAGCCAGCCCCTCTGTCTTTTGAAATAACCAGGCAGCCTTTGTCAACACACAAAACACCTGCACACTTTGGTTGTGTCTGTCAGCTGGGCATGGAAGCTGATCCTGCCTCCCTTCAAAAGGGCAACAGAAACTCCACAGTGTTGAAATCATGCAGGCCATTGCTGCAGAGACATGCCCGTACCTTTATTATCCCATCATTGAACTGAAGACATTTTGTAGTAGGGAGAAGCATTTTAAGAAGATAGAATTGGATGGGTGGGTGGCTAATTCTTAGAATTCTTTCCCTGGTTCATGGTTTCTGGAAGCTGTTGAAAGTATCGTCTACTTCCCTTCGCTCTTGATTTAGCTCGTGCTATCTTAAAGTAATGTTTTGTTCAACATCTCAGTGTTTTAGAGTTAAGTATTTCATGGAATGTGTCTGCAAGATAAAGCATTCCCATGAAGCCAAGACTTCTTGAGAATTAAAATATCTGTCCATTAGGTGGGTTTTGGCACTTGAGCTGAAAATTTTTGGTTTTCCAATGTAACTGGGGTTCTTTTTTTTTTTTTTTTGTTACTAAGGATTGAACCCAGGGACATTCTATCCATAAGATACACCCCATCCGTAGGTTGCTGAGTTCCACCATGTTGTGGGGGATGTCCTTGAACATTGCAATCCTCCTGTTTCAGCCTGTAAGTACTGAGATTACAGGCTTGTACCACCATGCCTGGCTGTAACTGGGTTCTGAGAGATAAAATGCATCTTAGAGGAAAGGCCCACTTTTCTTCCCCTCTGAAGAATCTTTGATGACCAGGGACCCCCAGATGTTACTAACCGATTGTGCTTGTAACTTTTTCCGTTCACACTTCTCATTTATCATCTCTCTGTCTCTTTAGCCATAACCAGCACACCACAGCGTTCAGGCATCCTGTGACTGGCCAGTTTTCTCCAGAAAATTGTGAATTCATTCTTCAAGAAGAGTAAGTATTTTTATATATCCTTTTCTAGACAGAGTCTGAAGGTATTTCCTCGAAACAAAGCTTGTTGGGCTGTTTTCTCTGACAGATACAGGGACTTGGATTGGATTGGTTGATTCAAAGTGAAATGTGAGAAGAATTTCACTTTTTAATCACCAGACTGCCCTTTATGGGAAGACGTGGAAGAGGAGAGGTGATATAGGGATGTGCTGTGGTGGGTAAGGTTAGAGCCTCTTCTTAAAAGTCTCCTTTCCCCTGAAGATCGCATCAATCATACTCTGACTAGACCATTCATCCGGTATAAAAGTACTTTAGTAGTGCCTCAGACTGAGCAAAGGCAGCCTCCCAGGTATGCTGCATGCAAGAGAGTCCAAAGCTGGGGCCTAGGAGAGGGGAAGCTGATGACACCCACCATCCCTTAACATTTTGAGTCTTTTCTGTTCTTTTTCTAACATGGAAGCTTCCCTGCTCTGCAGCTCGGTTTCAGCCGGGCCGCTGGGGTGCTCAGACGCAGGTCTGTTACCTTATCTACTTAAACATGCATGCACAACCCCGCAGGACAGATTCTTTTCTTAAAAACAAAGGAGAGAAGTATGTGCAGGTAGCTCTGCCCCCTTCTGCTCCCTTCTGAGACAGTTGTCCAGTCAATGTCAAAGAGACATTGACTTCAATTTTTCTTTTTCTTTTCTTTCTTTAAATTTTTTTTGCAGTCCTGGGGAACCCCCAGGGGTATTCTACCTCCAAGCTACACTCCCAGCCCTATATTTTATTCTTTATTTTGAAATAGGGTCTCACTGAGTTTCAAAGGGCCTCACTAAGTTAGTTGAGGCTGTCTGTGAACCACAGTCCTCCTGTCTCAGCCTCCCAAATGCTGGGATTTATAATCATGTGCCACCACGCCCGTCTAAGTTTAAATAATTTTTCCTCTGTGTAGTCAATGAGACCAAACTAAAAAGATTATTAAATAAATGATCCGTATTATTTTTGAGCATTTCCCTCCCTCAGTACCTGCCCTTTTTGCTGCCCACCCCCTGAGATAAGCAGATATCCCTATAAAACCCAGGAAGTGGCCTTGAAATGAAGGGGCCTCTTTTTACTGGAAACTAGATGGAATTGAGATTAATTTCAGAGATATTTGGTAGGAGAAAAAAATCTACTGTCTCAGAAGGGATCAGGGGATAGTATTCTATCAAGGGATAGTTTTCTGATAAGAATGAGAAAATAAGGAAACGTATGTGACAGAGAGTATAACAGTAGAAGGCTACACATCTCTAGCAGCTCTTATTGGAACTAACTTTTCATACTACAGATTCTGGTGGATTCTTCATCCAGACCATATAATAATGGGTGCTGGTGTCTCAAAGGGTCAGCAAATTTATTTTTAGATGGAACTTGGGGAATTTGTTTTTTTATCTTTACATAGTAGTTCTTTCTCAGTCTAGGACACTCTTTACTGTTGTTGTTGTCGCCGCCTTCTTCTTCTTCTTCTTCTCCCTCTTCTTCTTCTTCTCCTCCTCCTCCTCCTCCTCCTCCTCCTCCTCCTCCTCCTCCTCCTCCTCCTCCTCCTCCTTCTTCTTCTTCTTCTTCTTCTTCTTCTTCTTCTTCTTCTTCTCTCTCTCCCTCCCTCCCTCCCTCTCTGTCTCTCTCACTCTCTTTCAATCATGGGCTAAGTATCCCTTATCTGAAATGCTTGGGACCAGCAGGGATTCAGATTTCAGAGTTTTTCAGATCTTGGAATATTTTGCACTTAAAAACAAACAGTTAAGCATTACCAATCCAGGAATCTCAAATCTTAGAAACTTTTTAAATGCTAATAAAATGTTCAAACTGTTTAAGATTTGGGAACATTTCTAATAAGGAATGTTCAACATGCAGTATTAAAGTCAGACCTCCATACCGAGTCTGGCAGTCATGTCCTATGGACCACAAGCACCAATATAATTTAGCAAGCATCCTCTGAAGAGAGTTGGGCTTGACCAAAGAAGATCCCAAGCCTGGCTACCCTGGGATGAAATTTTGACTCTCTACTTCTAGCATTATGACATTGGGCGAGTGACTTTTCTTCTCAATTAATTAATTGATTTTTATTGACAGTGCAATTATACATCATAGCAGTATGTTCATACATGCACAGATCGCAAGTGACTTTACTTCTTTCACTCTACATATCAGCACCTTTAAAATGGCAACAATGACCTACCTCTGAGTTTTTTATTAAGTGAGATATGCACACAAATCTCCAGTGCAGAGTAATTATGCAAGGAATGCCAGTATTATCACAAATATAGATTTCTAGCCTTTAAAATTCTATTAATGACTGCAAGCTGAGAATACTACAGATAGGAAATATGTTTTGAATTCGCCTCGGAATAATCTAGGGACGAGGAGGGAGGAATTGAAACAAAATTATGAGTACGTTGGATTTATTATCATCTCCCTCTACCTTTGCATATTTAAATTATTTCATGCTGAAAACTTGCAACAGAGAATGTTTTTTAGGCACTGAGAGGAAGGGAGGATTCCTCAGAACTGAAAGGAGGATTCCTGTACTTATTCATGTACTTACATTGTGTCCAGCTGTGCTGGGCTACACAGCAAGACAAAGGTGGACCTGTGAGTGAGGAGCTAACTGTTGAGTAGGGAAGGTAGATAATGTAATGAGATCACAAATGTAATAGATGTTTGTGATAGAGGAAATAAAGAGTTCTGTGGGAATCAATCAAAGGGGACTCTAACCTGGCTTAGGGACATGGAAGCCAGGGAAGGGTTATGTTTTAGACTGAGACTTGCCCACTCTAGGTGAACAACTTGGGCAAAGACCTAGAGGGGAAGAGGGTAGAGCATGGAAGGTCTGCACCAGTGGAGCTAGAGTGAAAAATGAAAAACACTGGGTAGATTGCGGAGATATTTTGGAGAGGAAATTTATAGGATTTGGAGACTGAGTGGCCCTCAGCTGAGGGAAGGGGAAGTGTTTAGATATGGACAGATTAGTGTGTGCATGCACCTATGAGGGGTCATGCACAGCTCTGGGAAGTGTGACCAGCCTTCAGGGATTGGAGGGTGGACAGAGGGCAAGAAGATTGACTTGTAGTGGAGGGATTTGGAGGTAAGAACTGGAGTGGAAGGCTGCAGCCAGTTATCTGCATCCCTTCTTCCTAAAATACACCCAGATTTACCACCTGGGAAAACACTGTAGGGGAAGGAGTGATTTCCCCTTGCAGAAACTATTGTTCCCTTAGAGCTTGATTTTGTTGCTTAGGGTGTTATGAGGTGAGGAAAAAGGCTGGGGTGGCCATTGGTGTCCTTAAGCATCAACTCTCAGACTATTGTCTTGGGTGGAAAAAATGAAAACTGGCTCTTTTCTGTTCCTTTCCCAAAGAATGTCTGGTAAGTCCAAACCCTGGAGAGTTATAACCATGTAGAGCCTCCACCCTCTGTTTCTTAGAGCTGATCTTTCTGGAGTAGTGGTTTTCAAAATGTGATCCCTGAACCAGTGCTATCCAGACCTGCTGAACTGGAGACTCAGAAGGCAGGACCAAGTAATCTGTTTTAAACAAGCTTTCTAGGTGATTTTGGCACAGGCAAGACTGATAGAACCACTGATGTAGATAACTCGCTAAGCTTCTCATCCCTCCTGAGTTATTCCCAGGTTCTTTTGTTTAACCTTGAGTGTCTCCAGATACTCATCATTCTCTGGGCTGTGGTGATAATCTTGGGTAGGTTTTTCCTTAAAGAATCTTGGATTCCTTTTTCTATGGGAAGAAAAAGAAAAACAATTTTTTTAAATAAAGCCCATCTCCATGGTGACTTCTCTGAGGATGTTATTGGTGTGAGTAGGTACATCTCACTCACCGTCAGCAGGTAGGACTCAACAAAGCTGTTTGGAATAACCACACACAAAGAATGTTCACCTTACAGATCAGAGGCACGGAGGAGAAATATAATGTGAAAGCTATGATCTGATGGGCTCAGAGGGCGAGAGCTCCTGTGTCAATGACACAGAATCAGCCAGAATAGGCTAAGGTTTGCTGTGGTAACAACAGCGGACAATATCTGGGTGATTTTAAACAAGAAAGATTTGTTTTTCACTTTTGCTCTGTGTCCATCATAAGCCCCCTGATGGCTCTGCTCTGTCATCTTTACTGAGCACAGCTTCATTTCTATGCATTGACAACCGCAAGAGACAAGAAAAAAGGTGAGTTGTGCACTCGCTCTTCATCTCACATTTCATTGGCTAACACAAGTCTCAGGACCACTTCTAACATTGAGGAACGCGGGAGGAGTACCTTCTTACCCTGTATCTGTGAAGAGAATCGCTCGTTTTAATTGGATAGCATTAAATATTATTAAAGATTATCCTTAGAAACCAATGGTTTAGATTGATTAAGGGAAGTAGCACCTTTTGAGTTTGTCACTAACGAGCTGTTGTTTGCTGCCTAACTAGAATGTTTGCTTTCTTATTTCACTTTTTTGTTATAGTACTTAGTTCTTCATTATACTACTTAGTTCCCAAGGAGGGTGGGCATCAGTTAATAGATCTTATAGCCTTGTACATAGATAGTAAGTGGCAAAGTCAAGCTGTGTGTGGGGGGGTACTGGGGATTGAGCCCAGGGGCATTCTATCTTCCAGCTATACTCCCCACTCCTATTTCTTTATTTTTATTTTTTGAAACAGGGTTTTTCTAGGTTGATGAGATTCTTACTACTTGCTGAGGCTGTCTTAGAACCTGTGATCCTCTTGTCTCAGCCTTCCAAGTACTGAAATTACAGGCATATACCACCATGCCTGGTTCACAGTGAAGATCTGAATCCAGGAAGTCTGCCCCAGATGTTGCGCTCTAACTACTATACTGT
Organism: Muscardinus avellanarius; assembly: GCF_963383645.1. Taxonomy (NCBI): domain Eukaryota; kingdom Metazoa; phylum Chordata; class Mammalia; order Rodentia; family Gliridae; genus Muscardinus; species Muscardinus avellanarius. Next base: position 192,039,083 of record NC_137786.1, on the reverse strand, counting down.
ACTGTCTCTCGTTTCCGTGGTCTTCAGCGAACAAGCCTTGCTGGTCGTAATAAGATGACATGCCAGCTGAGTATCCTGCTGCTGCATAGAGATCTTAATTACAGTTGTATCTATGATAGTGAAATTTGATCTGTAGTAACTTCATGTTTGCTTGAAAGATGCCCAGCCCCCTCAGTGGTCTCTTCTCCAGAAAACAGTGTCAAACATTTTATTATAGGGCCTCATTTCCAGTGGTTCAGTCATTTGTGCTCTTCTTCTTAAGCCTCTGGTCCTGATTCTCAGTGACCTTCTCAAATTGTGAGCTTGAAGGTAGGCCCTTCCTTGTTAAAAGAGTTACAGACGGGCCTCCTAAAGCAGTCATCACACTGCATCCGAGGCTGTGGTGTTAGTGTTGGGTGCCCCTTCACAGAAGCAATTTCTCCTTGGCACTGGGCTGCCCAGCAAGCTGCTGACAAACACCTCTCCAGCTCTTGGGAAGAGGAGAGAGGCATTCCTGAGCCGTGACGCTGGCAGCTGACTGACAGCAGGCTGTGTGCACTGATCTCCAGGCTCTGTCAAGCGTTTCGTGTTGAGGTGGGGCCTAGGGCTGAGAGAGAGCATATGCTTGTTTTGGGCATCCAGAAGCCCACTGTCGTGCTGAGCGGTCAGCTGTAAGGCATGCAGGATCACCCTGGAGGTTCCTAACCAGGGGAGTACCTTGGCCCAGACCGCCCTGCCTGTCCAGGCTCCCAGTGAATTTAGCTGGTCCCTTCCTTTGGGGTCTGGGTCTAAGCAGCCTACCCCCCCCCCCCCCGCTGCCCCCTGCTTTCTCATTGGATTGTTTGGAAAAACGACATCAAATTGCCTGGAATGTGGTATTTGGAGGATAAAAAGATACGATCTTGCTGAAGGTAAGGGTTATCTTTGACCTCTTTGCCAAAACAGATTCATTTTATAAGTTGCAGGGCGAGACTCTCCTCAGGCGTGTGCGGATTCTGGGTCTAGGGGTTGGGGGAAATCTGCTGCTGCTAGGAGATGGCTGTCTCCTGCTCTTCTTGTAGCTACAGGTGGGTCAAAGCTGAGAGAGTACCAGTGAGGGAGCACAGAGAGAGTGCTCCTGAGCTTCCAAAGGAGCCCACCCTGCTGCTCATCTGCTGTGCTCAGGGCCATGGGCCTGATGTGGGGCTGAGAGAGCCAGTTCCTTGTCTGTAGATGCTGGCAATCTTGGGCTAGCTTTGCCTGTTGCATTTGGTTGCCATGGCAGCAGAAAAAAAGGGGAAGAAATAGAAATACCTGGTAAGCAGATGCAGAAACTTGACTGTTCAGTTACCCTCCCTGGATTCAGAGACGGCATTTGTGACAGCGACAGGTAGGGAGGAGGTTGTGATGGGGCTCATAGTTCATTCCAGCCTGGGCTTTGATGCAGTTGCTCTGAGGGCATTGGCTTTGGGACTCTGCCACTGCCACCCGGCAACCTCCTTTCCAGCTCTGGATCTACTGGGTGACACACTGCAGTGGTGATATGCTGCATGTAGCAAGGAAGCTGTCTCTTGGAAACAGTAATTTTTGTCTCATCTTGCAACTTCTTGTCCTCGTCTTTTACATCCCTCTAGTCGGGGAAATGCTCGGGTCTTCTTTAGAAAATGCCATCACCTAATGAGAAAAGTGGCTGTTTGGTAGACCGGGAGGAGTAGATGAGCTGGAAAAGGGCTTGCCAGAGGCACAGATGAGAACTGGAGCATTTCTGAGATGGAGCAGAGGTGGAGGGAGCAGGAGAGGTCCAGGCTGGTTCTCCTTCCGTACAGAGAAAGACCGAGCGGCTGGGCAGTGCGGGGACTCATGACAGTGCTGTCACTCGAGGTGGGGGGCAAGCCTGACTGGGTGGCTTTTGTGCCCATGAAGGGTTCTGTTTGGGCTGCTTCCAGCTCCTGAGTAGGATGGGAACTGGAGCCTGTGTTGAAGAGGAGTTGAGGGGGAAGGGGAAGGAACATAGTTGAGTAATGAGGCCACAGTTGTTGAATGAAAACCCGTGTCAGACAGCCTCCCAGGGTGCTGGGAGGTTACAATGAGCGTTGGCGGTCTGTCTGTGTCTCTTTTTCTGGGAAGAGGGGGTGTGGAGGTATTTCTGCCTGTTTAGGACAAGGACTTCCTCCCCCCACCCCTGATTTTCACTGTGCATTGCTTTTCCCAAACCCCTTAGTTGGTGAGTATGAGCTCCTTAAGAAATGTGCTGGTTGTGAGTGTGCCCTCTTCTCATGCCCCTCCTTATGTCAGTAAGTTTAGCTGAGTCTTCTGTATGTAGAATCCTCAAGGACAGAGCATGAATTGGGAGCTCATTGTTGCAGGAATTAATGGCATACTGGTATTATTTAGTGAGGTCTTTTCCAGTAGGAGGTCCCTGCTTCCCCATAAGCCTTGTTGACTTTTGATGTAATTCTAGGTTGGGAGCCTGTGTTACAGATTTATTTATACTTCAACCAAAAAAAAGTCCCAGATAATTTAAAGGGATGTTCATAACTGCCTTGTGAGATGGAAAGTAGTTTTCACCCCATTTACAAAATGCACATGGAGGCCCAGAAAAATATGTGATTGGTGGAGAGGTTATCTGGGCTCTTTCTCTTTCTACCATCCCAGGATCCCCTTGGTCTGGGAATCGGCTCTGGGCTAAGAGCATAAGTCTACATCTCTCAGACCTTCAGACTTGTCATGGGATGATTTCTCTCTGTCAAAGCCCAGGCTTTAGCCCAGCTGTTGTCTTAGGCAAGCTCGCTCGCACTCACACACATTCGCTCGCGCGCGCGCTCGCTCTCTCTCTCTCTTTCTTTCTCTCTCTCTCTCTCTCTCTCTCTCTCTCCATATATATATATTATATATATATTAGGGATATTATATATAATATACATATTAGGGATATCCCTATATATATTAGGGATATATATATATGTGTGTGTGTGTGTGTGTGTGTGTGTGTATATATATATATATATATATATATATATATATATATATATGGGAGATATATAGTGGTATCGCTAAAGGGATTGAACTAAGAAGCATTTAACCTCTGAGCTACCCCCCACCCTACTTTTTATGTTTATATTTGAAGTAGGGTCTCTCTCACTACTTGCTGAGCCTGTCCTCAAACTTGTGATCATCCTGTCTCAGCCTCCCAAGTACTGGGATTACAGGTGTGCACCACAGAGCCCTACTAAGTTTCCTCTTCTATTAAAAAAAACTGATAAAGCTGTCTTTGCAGGGTTGAATAATCCAGGGAAAGTGCCTGGCACATAGTAGGTGTTTGACAAGTGCTGCCTAGTCCCTCTGTTTGCTTGACCTCGAGTACCTGCCACTACGGGTCAGCCATACTTGACTTGGTAACCTACGTGTGTGTGTGTGTGTGTGTGTGTGTGTGTGTGTGTGTGTAGTACTAGGGATTAAACCCAAGGACATCCTCTGAGCTACAACCTCTGCCCTATTTTATTTATTTATTTTTATTTTGAATCAGAGTCTCACTAAATTGCCAAGGGTCTTGCTAAGTTTCTGAGGCTGGCCTTGAACCTGTGGTCCTCCTGTCTCAGCTTCTCATATACTGAGATTGCAGGTGCCTACCACCATGTCCCACTGGTGACCTACTTCTTGTATCATCCAAGATAAGGAGAGGTCTTGCTTTGACCTTAGTGCAGTACCTCAGCTCACACTATGATTGAGAGACAGCTGAGGTTTCCATCAAACAAACTCACTCACACACAGACCTACCAGGAAAGAGTTGTAGGTTTTCTTTTCTTTTCTTTTCTTTTCTTTTCTTTTCTTTTCTTTTCTTTTCTTTTTTGCTGCATCAGTGGTATATGCATTTGGTTCTCAGTATAGAGAAAGCAACTCCTTTTCTAGATGGGGAAGTTGAGGCACAGAGAAAGTCATTCCTACGTAGGCTCTCGTGAAACATCCTTGACAAAGTCCGAAGCAGAATCAAGTCATTTTCCAACTGGGTTTCTCCAGATTGCCTTTGTTTAGTTCTCACTTCTTTTGTTCCTTTCCCCTGGGAGACAGTCAAGCTAAAACTCTAGCTCACTGTTTTGAACTTCAGCCCACACCCCTCCAGCAACATAATCAGCATTCACAGAGCTTCAGCCAAGGAAAGGGAGATCTTTGTTCAAACCATCCCACTGTACTTTGGGAATCCAAATAGCACAGAAACCCGGCAAGCAGGCTTTTAAGTTAATATTTTATTTGATGACACCAAGAGTCTGCATGTGCAGGTTGTTTGGTCTCCTCTCCCTGGGATCTGCATGACGTGGTGTGCCCGAGGCAGTGTGGTGGGAACTGTATTTCTTTTCACGATTGCTCTGCTCAGGGGCACTGGCTCTTCTACTGGGAGGAGAACACCGTTTCTTGGGTAAGACTTGCCAGTATAGTACATTCACTCTGAGGATAAGTCAGAGTTTGCCTAGCCAGGTCCTGAAATGGGAAATAACCTCACAGGATGCAACTGGCTGCAGCAAGTGTACCAGGATCCCTACATCCAGTAAGAAATGACCCTTTGGGTGTCATTTGTTCAGGAGGCTTCACATATACGCCAGTGTTATTCCTAATCTCAAACCACTTGGATGAACCACCTCGAAAAGTTTCCATCAGAGCCAGTTTTTTGACCAAGTGAGACAGTTCTATGGAGACTGATTTTATATCCCCATTCTTCAATGCCAAATGGCGTCCTTACACACAGCCACTTTTTTCTTTTTTAAACTACTTGCAATTCTCAGTAATTTGTAGTTATATCCAAAGTCTTGCTCACCTTTGGAGGACCTGAGAAAACATGAGCTTTGTCAAGGAGATTCAGAGGAACATCCTCTGAAGTCAGACCTCATGACTTGGACATGTGGGTGGCTGTGTGCATCTTGTTCTCTCAAAAAGCCAGGTGAGAGACTGTCAGGTAATAGTTGAGTTTAGTGCTTGTGTTGGGGGCTTTCCCTGCCTGTGGGGACCCTGGAGAAGACATTTATCGCGACAAACCGTCTCCTCGCTGGGCTCTTATGCTCTCCCTGGGTGTGGCTGAGCAGTGTAGTGCATGAGGACTGGAGCTGTCACTGAGTGTATCCCCCTTCGCACACCTCCCCATCCTTCAATGATGACCAGTGTTGTGGACACAACCAATCCTTTTCTAGCCAACATCTGTTTACAACATCTGTTTATCTCCATGTGATAGTTGTGCCCTCTTTTTCTTACTTAGCCGAACTACAGGAGAGTTGTCTTTCTCCCAGTATAATTGACTGGGAGAGTTCCTCAGCCAGCTAGCACCCTAGCTTGGGGCGGAGTCGGGAGGTTGCAGTGTGGTGGTGGTCTGTGTGTGGGGAAGGAAAGCAGAGAAAGTTGGAACTTAAGATTGGAAGGTGCAGAAATGACAAAAGTGTTCGGAATGTTCTGGGCCAGCCACAAATCCAGAAAATCTTTTCTTTACCCTACAGAGAAGGAAGAATCTATTGATGGAGAAATAATGAGGAAAATTATTTATATTACCATGTTTGTTTTAGATCAAGACATAAGATCATGAACGGAATATGATCACAATTATGTAAAACCCAAAAGCACCCCCCTCTACACACACACACACACACACACACACACACACACACACCACAGGGAGAGAGATAAAGAGAACTCAAAACAGGCATATAAAAAAGAATGGAAGTGTTACTTACAAGTAGTTTAGTTTTGGGTAGCAGAACTCTTAAGTGATTTTATTTCCTCTCCTTTCAACTTTTTCATATATTTCTCAGATATTCTATAAGTATTAGTATCTTCAGTGAGAGCAAATTACATTTCATAAAATCCCAGACAACCCTTTTCGTTAATTAGACCTTGCATCTCCTGAATTTTAACTTAGGAGTTCAGCTGTCCTGAGGCAGCCTGCGCATTCTCCTTCCTCGTACCAGCTTCCAGAAGGATGCTCTGGACATAGTTCTGCCTGGAGGCAGTGGGTGGACAAGGCAGCTTCTCAGAGCCCCTCTCCACCCCTGAAGGCGATTATCTCTCACTGCACACAGCCTCTTGCCAATGGGGAGCGACTGCTGGGGTGACATTCTCTCTTTGAGTGGGGAGCAGTAACAAAAGTCTGGCTGGGATGGAACCTGGGGGCGGGAAATCTGGAGTGAGCGCTGAGCTGATAAGGAGCCAGTGATCTTTCTGCCTGGTGCACGTCCAGCTCCAAGCATCCTCCGGGGCCTGGCTCCTTGGAGAGCTGGTGCCTGCGCCAGTGGTCCTGCAACTGGTATTATTCTGGGAGCACAGCGGTCCTGGAGAACTTTCCTCCTGGTACAAGGTGTCGGGGCTCTGGCTCAGCATACTGGAAGGACTACGTAGCCTTTGAGCAGCATCGGTCTTTGAAGAGAGCATCATATCTCTATGGTGGAAACCAGGATCTCCCCATCACACCTCTCTAAAAGTGAGCCTGGTGAAGGACATCGCAGGTGCTTTCTTCTCAGCGGTTTCTGGCCTGGATTCTGCAGCTCTATTTCTTTCTAGCCCAATCCTCCAAATCAGACTTCCTTTGCTCTTCAGGCAGGAAGCCTAAACTTACCATAGTCTGCTTGGTACACAACTGTTTGGATCTCATTGCCCATCGGAGCTGTGAACAAAACCCAGTCACTTCACTTCAAGGAAAGCTGACCGTTTCTGGAGTTGGCAGGGTCTTGGAATAAGGCTGTGAAGTCGTTTGGCACTGGTGCTTTGAAAGACTCAGCAGATGCAGGGGCTCTGTGGAGGCAGGTGAGGAGGATGTTCTTCATTGTGCCCAGAGCTCTGACCTCCCAGGGTGGCTTCTCGGTGGGAAGCACCGTGTCACTGGGATGCTGATGCACAAGCCCCAGGGATCCTCATTGGAGCCCAAAAAAGGCTTCCTTCCTGCTCTCCGGGTATGGCACAAGGGGTTAATAGCCCTAGTGGCTCTATTTTGGGGGCAAATGGAGTGTTCCCAGAATAGGACTCTTTGTTGAGTAGTCTATTTTGGGAGGCAAGCCCCACTGGCATTTATGTAAGCACTCTCTGTGTGTATCTGGGGGTGTGGATGGTGCGCAAGTAATTTCTTGTTACTAATTATAAACCACTTCTGTTGGGAGCCCTGGAAATGGAGGTGTGTGTGTGTGTGTGTGTGTGTGTGTGTGTGTGTGTGTGTATTAAGGGTATGGATAGCTCTTTCCTGCTGTGAAGAGTAGTGTTTGCCAACTGATGGGACACTTGTCATAGGTGCCTGAGTAGGACAGTGAGTGTGGGAATCTGGGGACAACAGGCAAGGATGAAAGTCCAGGCCTCTTTGTGGAGCATCTGGCTGTGGAGGTATGCCCACCTGTCATCCTCTTGGTTCTCTGAAGTACCAGGGCAGGGCCTCTAATGTGATCTGGAGTCAGGTGGTCTCCAAGATACTGGGCTTGGGTCATTCTCAGCCAAGCAACCAGTTCCAACCTGGAGCAAATCTCAGATTATTCCACTCTCCACTCTGTGGCTTGGCCCTTACTCATTGCATTCCCCTATGTCTTTCCACAGGCCAAACCCACATATGTCCAAACACGAGAGGAACCAAAGACCGTCCAGCATGGTCAGCGAAACGTCCACGGCTGGGACCACATCCACCCTGGAGGCCAAGCCTGGACCCAAGGTGAGCTCCTGGCCACTGGTTCCTTCTTTCCCCTCTTCTGTTTCACCAAGCCGCTTTGTAAGCAGAAGCCCATTTGCTCGTCACCCTAGCTTTGTGAGGAAGGTGAACAAAGTGTGCTCTCCCCAAATGACAGATTAGGAAATTAGAAGACAAGAGGGGTTACATTTCTTGTCCAAAACAAAAACAAAAACAAAAAAACCAGGCAGTTACTGACGGGCCAGAACTGATGTCTGAGATCTTGAGCATTCTTCTTTCCTGGCTTGTATGGAGACAGCCACACCTTTGTTCCTATGGGATTTGTGTTAGAGAGAACCTGGTGGGATTTGGTGACAGAGAGGCCCGAGGAAAGGTGTCTTTAGGAAGGGCCCAGAAGTTTTTGTGTTCAATGTGTGGGGACACTAAGTATCACAGAGTAGAATCAGTATTATAAAAGGAAGGGGTACTGAGGGGTAAACCCAGATAGCAGGGTAAATGTTGGGAATTGCAAAAATCTATGACCAAAAAGGAACTTTGCTCCAAAAAGCCATAGGATATATTAGCGTCATCAGTTGCTGATGAAAGTTGCTTGAAAAAGCCCTTTAAATTTTTTCTTTGTGACCCAGCTGGGAGGCTTGCCAGGTCCTGGGCTTGCTTTTTAATTAGAATGCTGTGGCCATGTGCCTGCCTATTCCCTGTCTCGTTGCTACGCTGATCAAAGGGCACTGCTACTTAGAGGAAGGCAGAGAGAGCCAACAGCCCTCCTCATGTGTAAGTGCTTACTTGTGCCTCTCTAAATCCCCTGCTGCTGCAATTTGTCTGCTTTCCCCTAGATCATTAAATCCAGCAATAAAGTCCACAGTTTTGGGAAGAGGGACCAGGCCATTCGGAGGAACCCCAATGTTCCGGTGGTGGTGAGGGGCTGGCTGCACAAGCAGGTGAGGAGGCCGAGGAGAGGGAAGGGGGGGCAGCCCCTGCTGGTTCCAGGACAGGGGAACAGGAACAGTTTTCTGCTCCTGACTTTGTCTGGGCCAGGTGCATTCTGCCTATGGTGCTGAGTGATTTGTCGCTTATTTTTTACAAGTGGATTATCTGCTCCAAGGTTACAGCTTCTCTCTCCAAACCCACTCGACCACTTCGGCCCCTTGGGCTCCAGATGCTATCGGCTGCCCTGGAGCCCAAGCACTGTGAGTGAGTCAGCCTTCCCGCCAGTCTTCTGCCAGCATCTGCCTTGCTGATGTTGTTATCATTTGGCTGAAATATCCCATCTTTTCCTCTTCCCCTCCTCTGGCACACATATCTAGCTTTCTAGCATCTCAGGTTCCAAATCAGCCAGACTCAGCCTATTGTCTCCCCATCTCTCACCCCTTTCATTCCCCAGCCTGCTTTTCATCTTGATTCCACTCTCCCCCTCAGCACCACCACCTGCTCCTCCGTTCAGTGAGGAAGCCCTGTCTCCCCAGTTGACCTCCCTCTGCTCTTCTGGCTATGGCTGGGCTCTGAGCTCTCAGGGCCAGAGACCTTGTCTCTTTAGTCCCCTTACTTCTCTCTTTGCATTTCATTCATTCGCTACCCAGATGGCAGCTATGTTCTGAGTGCTCTCAGTGAGGGGATCGAGATGAGTAACATGTGGTTCCTGTCCTCGAGGAACTCATCTTCTGCCAGGGGAAACAGAAAGCACATCTGTCTCATCACATTGTCACCCAGCCCAGTCTGTCACCTATCATAGCGTCCCAAAGACACCAGTCAGACTTCAAGAGCAATGGTGTCTACTTTGGGAGAACCTTTGTAGGAAGTCAGAAAAGGGCGTCCCATTACACACCTCCTGGGAGGGATCCCCCAAAGTCCCCTTGACATCTCTCTCTCTAGTTCTGCTCCCACAGCGCTGTCTTCTGTCAGACCTGCCTCTAGCTCCACCCTCTCCCCCTCACAGCTCTGTTCTCCCTTTTCATATATCTCTTTGCTTATTTGAGTAATTCAGTCCCCTGATTTTTTTCCATGTGCATTCTTCTCCCCATTAAACAAAGGATGTTCCTTGGAAACATGGCAGGGGAGGAAGGGATCATAAATCCTTTCCTCCACTTTTCTTCACTTCCTACCAGTTGTTCAGATACAGGTCTCTGTAAAGCACTTTGGACACACAGCAGAGTACAGGTGTGCTTGGGCGACCAGAAAGGCTTACAGGGGGAAGTGACGTTTGAAACCTCGAAGATGGGTGAAAGGTCTCTCACCAAAAAGGAAGCCAGCATCCTGTGCCAAGATGTCAGAAATTATGTGGTTGATTTGCAGAAGAAAAATGGATGACCAAGTTAGATTTGATTTTGGCAGTTTCATTAGTGGAGGATGAACAAACCTCATTTGTGTTTGAGTTTAGAAATTGGCAGCCTGTGAATTGAAGCCTGTCAAACAACTTCTACATAAGAAAGACAAATTTTAACAGCCACCTCTGAGCTAAAAGCAGCACTGAGGTTTTCTGAGGCTAGATAAAACTGACCTTACCATTGCTATTTTCTGACCTTGGCCATGTTTTTTGAATTTTCAAAATTATTTAGAATGTTCTTGATAAATGTGAAGATTTAAAAATGCAGATGGGTATAAAGACAGACTCTTGTTATGAGGAAATTTGATAGCAAAGAGATCCCAAATCTCTTTACATTGAATGAAAGAAAAACAATAACAAAATCAGTTCCTTATGATAGAAAACTGAGCTTAGTTAATTAACTGACTTAAACTCTATTCAGTACTATGCAAATTTAGTTTTCTAATCAGCATAAATAAAGGCATTTTGCAGCATAGCACCAAAAACAAAACAAAAAACTTCCTTTTTGTTAAGAGCTGATTCCTTTATTAACAGAAGATTTGTATTTTTAAATTCACATTTTCCTTTCTTGAACTGGGTGAATTATAATAATTTGTTTCCAGGAGACCAAAAAATTAAAAAAAAACCCTACTTCTTGAGATAAACCATCATTGAATCTAATGTCCTGTTCAAAGAATACCTATTCAATAAAACATTCATTAATTTATTGAAAGAAAGCATGAATATAGGCAAGTCTCTCTTCCAGAATCAGATTGTACATGATTGGAGGGGAACAGTATGTTCAGATATTGCTCTGACTACTTTTTCTTTTGCTTTGCAGGACAGTTCTGGGATGAGGCTGTGGAAAAGGAGGTGGTTTGTGCTTGCTGATTACTGTTTGTTTTACTATAAAGGTGAGCTTCAGGCTCAGGCCACTAATGGCTCTTTGTGCTAGAGAGGGTGATGAAGGGATGCAAATGGCTGTCCTCTCAAATCCAGTACTTTGACTAATGGCTAGAACTAATTATATCACTTTACCAAGTGTCCACATTTATATTGTGAATGGTTGGAGACTTCAGTTCTACCAGTCCTGATATTGGAGGGTCAACCTTTTGAGTTCAAGGAAATAGAATCCAGTTTGCCTCCTCCTTAGGGTTACAGGATCCAGAGTCATTAGGTTCTGCCCCACTTAGTATTTAGGAACACATGAAAGCGATTTGGAGAGGTGGGAAAAGTGTGTACATCATTGTATTTTATAACCTGTCATCTGGGTTTATTCCCTGTGAAGTTGGATGGGCAACTGATGAGCATTTATGGATTGCTATATAGAGTTATGGACTAGGCAGTATGGAGAAGAAAGTCTCAACATGGAGGAAGAGAAAGACACATGTTTTTAAGACTAGACTGGGATCAGTGTTTTCAAAGACATCCTAAATTCATAGGAAGGTCAAGGGGAACAACAAGCAAATTTTATATTGGAGATCTGGGAAGGCCTCTTAGAAGAGATAGAATTTGAGTTGGGCATTTAACAGTAGAGCTGTGCTTGTGTGGGAGGTGATGGGCATTATAAGAAAGAACATGACTTAGTAAAGTTCTAGATGCAGTAGAAGGTAGGATGATAGACCTTCTGGCCAGGTAAATCTTATGTGGAGAATACACTAGGAGATACAGCCCAGAGGGGGGTAAGAGTCTAAATGGAAGGGCTGTCAGCCAAGGGGAATTGGGGCTTTTTTGTGTCAGTGAGGAACCAGCAAGTGCCTTTGAGTTGAGGAGCAAGAGGAGTACCTCTGTCAGTAGGAAGTAAGAGTCCACTGGTTATGAAGATGGTCTGGAGGAAAGAACAGAAGTAGAAATAGGGTTTTCACACAAACTTATAACTTTGCCTGAGATTGGGTCCACCCAGAATGTGCTAAGTCATCTTAAAAATAGTTGAAACACTTTCTAAAACCATCTTGACATCCCCAGGCCCTGGGCTGCTCTTGTTTCTATCCCCGCTGCACTTGGCCTCCTACCCTCTTCCAGGGTGAGCAGTTGGAGTTGAATGTGCTCCATGCTCCCCCACCCTCGGAGAGCACCCTGTTTGCTTCCCCTTCATGCATCCAGCATTAGCACAAGATGCCCATGAGAAAGGATGGCTGTGGTCTTGGGGAGACAGAAGGAGCCCTGAATAGGATACTCAGGGAAGTTCCCTGGAAGGTTGTTCTGATGTGGTTTTTCCATTCAAAGACAGCCGAGAAGAAGTGGTCCTTGGAAGCATTCCTCTTCCCAGCTACGTGATCTCACCTGTGTCCCCCGAGGATCGTATAAGTCGCAAGTACTCCTTTAAGGTATCCCCTTCTCTCTCTTTTGTGCAGTAATTCCATCTTAAGAAACTTTTCAAAAATGCCTTCATACAGTTGGGTGTGTGGGCACATGCTTATAATCCCAGTACTCAGGAGGCTGAGACAGGAGGATTATAGGTTCATGGCCAACTTCAGTAATTTAGTGAGGCCCTCTGCAACTTTGAGACTGTTTTTTTTTTTTTTTTTTTAAAAAAATAGGGCTAGGGGATGTAGTTCAGAGGTAGAATGCCCCTAGGTTCAAGCCCTAGTAACACACACACACACACACACACACACACACACACACACACACACACACCATACAAAAACTGGCTTTTGTAGGGAGAGGAGGAAGTTCAGTAAGAAGCTGGAGAATTTCAGACTTAGGTCAGCAAAGGCATGTTGTTTAATTAAGAGTAATATCATGCCAGCAGTACTTTCATGTGAATCTAAGCTTTGGAGTCCCCCAGCCTTGTTCAAGTATGTAAACCCTTTTCTTCCAATGGCAAGAAGTCTTGCAATCATATGTCTGACACAACCCTTTGTATGCTTTCTTATCACCATAATCAGCCAGTCTAACTAGTATCCAGCATTTAGTGCAATGAATGATCTCCACAATGGATTTATATCAATTATGTTCTGAAAACTCACACTGAGGGCCGGGGCCTGCATGTTGAAGAGATTGTCAGGTTTGTTTATTTTGTTGACAAGTAATTAGAATGAAGTTGGTTTGTTTTATGGATTATTGGAGATCCCCAGACAGATCTCTTCACCAGCAGAACCCCTTTTCTATTGCTTTGTGACATGCCAGTTGGAGTGATTGGGGCCATGGTCACTGGTGCTGGTCCTCTGATGTCCTCTGGCACCTGTGTGGAGGCTCTAGGTAGGCAATGATCAGCCTCAAACCTGGGGAATCCTGAGGTCCTCTGTGTCAGGGTCTCCACAGATTCCTTCACTTGAAGTGTAAAGGACAAACTTGTGAACTCATGTGTGCACGAGGAGTATCTCAGGTTGATTCTTGACTGTGTGAATTCCTGCACAGCAGAGACCTGCTATCTTTGTGTACCCTGGAGGGCTCCCTTCTGCTTGTGTTTGGTAGGGGGAGTGTTTGCTCCAGAACCTTCAGTGGCTGGATATAAAAGACCAGAAGGTATATCAGAGATCTTACAGAGTCATTGTCCAGAGGAACTTTTCCAAGACTTTCTGCTGGTTCACTGTAAAACACGCACAAATCCTTTCTCATTCTTTTCTTATTTCTGCATTTTCACATTGTTAAAATAAGGAGAATCTTTCCAAGATCCATAGATGACACCTAAGAGATCAAAGCCACTGTGGGGATCTTGGATGTAGGCCAAGTTTTCCTAGACTCCTGTGGTACTTGGCTGGCTGGACTCAGACTTATGAATACCAGATGCAGACCCATGTTTAATATACATTTCAGATCCAGACTTTGGTGTAGGGAGAAGTAAATGCTGAAGGTTCATCTGAGAAGTTATCACCCATCTAGTCTAAAGGCATTAATTTTCCATTGGTTCTTATTTTGTTTTCTCTAGTTCTCAGTGGGTTCTGACTTTTATTATGGATCCAGATTATAAAATCAATGATCTAGCCGGGCGTGGTGGCACACGCTTATAATCCCCACGCTTGGGAGGTGGAGACAGGAGGATTGTGCTGGTTTGGAGCCAGCCTCGCTGGCTTAAGAGACCCTGTTTACAAATAAAAAAAATATAAAAAAATAGGTCTGGGAGTGTAGCCCGGAGGTAGAAGGGCTTCCAAGAACCCCAGTACCACCAAAAAAAAAAAAAAAAAAAAGATCAATGATCTATATAATCACCCTCATTTCTGGATAGGATCTGTGAGCATTGTACAAAGAAGCCTGGGCTTGGAGTCAGACCTGGGCTCTTAATTCTTCATTCATTCATTCAATAAGTATTTCTTTGCTGGGCGTGGTGACTCACGCTTGTAATCCCAGCATTTGGGAGGCTGAGACAGGAGGATCACAGCTCAGGACCAGCCTCAGCTACTTAGTGAGGCCCTTTGCAACTCAGTGAGATCCTGTTTCAAAATAAAGAATAAAAAATTAGGGTTCAGGGTATAGCTCAGAGGTAAAATGCCCCTGGTTCCATCCCTGGTACCACAAAAAAAGTATTTATTGAATATCTACAATATGCTGGGTGTTCTTCATAGAAATACAGCAATAAACAAGATAGAAAAGGTTCCTGCCCTCATAGGGTTTATATTCCAGAGGGAAGAAGAGGTGATAAACAGGTAGGTGAAGTAAACAGTGTGAGGTAATGATGAGCGTCATGAAGAATCTGTTACCATACACTAGCTACCTGTATCTCAGAACTTCATTTGCTATGTTTGTAAAACAGAGATTCAGTTCTTCCTCTCAAGGCTGTTGGAATTAAAATGAAGTTAAGCCACAGAGATACCCAGGAGACACATTGTAGGTACTCGGCCATCTTTTTCTTTCTATACTGTCTTCCTATGTAGATTGGGTGAGGTTTCATTTGCAGATTTACAAAATGGGCCCCTGCCTATCAGAACACAGGGAAAATCTGGGGCTGCCTCTGGTTTGCAAACTGTACCAGGTGCTTCCATTGGTCCTCCCAGTTTTCTTTCCAGGCTCCATGCAAGAATCATGTGAAAACACCCTGAGGAAGAAGCACGTTGTATGTGCACCTGAGATTTTCATCAAATGGTGGTCAGGTCTGTCCAACTATCTAGTGGCTCTTTTGAAGAGACTGAGCTGTGGCTTTTTGGAGGGGCACACGTCACGTCTCGTGCCATGCCGCTGAAGCGCAGTGAACGTCTGTGCCAAGCCACATGCTGTCGCAAGCTGATTTTGACTCAATTCTCGTCTGATTTTAGCCAAAGCAGAAATTGTGTGTTTTAGAAGAACCAAAACAGGGACTCCCAAGCGTCTGCTATCATAGAATGAGATTTTTTTTAAAAAGTCTATTTCTGGGAATAGGAATATAGCACTGTGATAGTATACTTGCCTACCATGCTCAAAGCCTTGGGTTCAATCTCCAGTAAAGAACACACACACACACACACACACACACACACACACACACACACACACACACGTTTCTTGCATAAGCCTTCCCTCTGTGCCTCTCCTCAAGCAGAAGTAAGATAATTTAGGAAGCAGGTAGATCTGCAGGACTCTTCTTGTGGAAAACAGACCCAGCTGTCCCTGGACCAACTGCACTAAGGTGGAATCTAGCCCAAGACCTTTTCTAGGCATGGAAGAAGCTGGCTGGTGCTGGGGTTTTAGTCTGGGAAGGAGAGAACATGGCCAGAGTGCCTCCTGGGCCTTGCTCCTACAGGGGAATGTGTATTAACCTCTCTTTTTCCTGGGTTTCCGTCTCCATCCCATAGGCTGTGCACACGGGCATGCGGGCGCTGATCTACAGCAGCTCCACGCTGAGCTCTCAGGCTGAGCAGTCAGGCATGAGGACCTACTACTTCAGTGCAGACACCCTGGAGGACATGAACGCGTGGGTCAGGGCCATGAACCAGGCCGCACAGGTGCTGTCTCGATCATCCTTGAAGAGGTTAGTCCTGAGTAACCCTACCAGAGTCCCTACCAGAGTACTCCCCACTTCAGGATAGAGACCCAAATACATCCTCTAGTCTCTGAAATTCCACTGTTCACTCACTGGTATTAAATAGTGTTCTCTCTGAGATTTTTTTTTTTTTTTTTTTTGGTGGTATTGGGGATGGAACCCTTCTACCTCTGGGCTACACTCCCAGACCTATTTTATATTTTTATTTGGAAACAGGGTCTCTTAAGCCAGCGAGGCTGGCTTTGAACCTGCATGATCCTCCTGTCTCTGCCTCCCAAGCGCAGGGATTACAAGCAGGCGCCACCACGCCCAGCTCTCTGAGATCCTTTTTAACAAGTACTTCTAGAAGAATATCTGAATGACCAACATTTGTTGCTTGCCTGAGCTGGAAGTTACCTAGATGTTACCTAGGCCATTTTCTTCACTAAACAGAGAAAAACACAAGGCTTGGAGGGGTGCACTGACTGCCTGAGATACCCAGCCATGGAAACTGGCATATTGTGCTTCTCAGTTTCTCTTCTCTTATGTGTACTAGAGGGGGCAGCCTTGGGGCACCATACTAGGGAGGGGAGCAGGGCAAGTAAGAAAGGCCTTACCAGCTGAAACTGCTACCGCTGCCTACTTTGTTATGTCTTAGGGGCTGACCCCACAGGACACTCCAGGCTGCTTTTTTTTTTTTGAATGGACCAATGTTTTGAGGGGTTTTTGTGTGTGTGCTTGGGATGAAACTCAGGGGCATTCTACCTCTGAGCTCCTAGCCCAAACCCCAGCCCTACTTTATTTTGGAAACAGGATCTCACTAAATTGTTACAAGACTTGCTAAAATTGCTGAGGTTGGCTTCAAATTTGCCATCCTCTTGTCTCAGCCTCTCTAGTACTGGGATTACAGGTGTGCACCACCACGCCCGGCCCAGCGGGAGAATCCTGACATTCCTGAGCCTGTTGGCTATAGGGGCCTCCCTGGGAAAAATGCCAATGAAGAATATGAGTGGGTCAGAGGCACACAGAGAACAGAAGAACCTAAAAAGGTCAGGGTTCACATTTAGCCAATCCTCGTCTAACATGGGCTCCATTTGTCCCTCCATGGACACCTTGCTATGGTAGGGGCCTCTTTGATGATGTGCTTTCAGTGAGGTCTAAAAGCAAAGGGGGGCCAGGCTCAGTGGTATATGCCTGTAATCACAGTACTTGAGAGGTGAGACAAGAAGATCACAGATTTGAGGCCAGTCTCAGCAACTTAGTGAGACCCTGTTTCTAAATAAAAGAGGCTAGGAGTATATCTTAGAGGTAGAATGGGCTCTATCTCTAGTTCCAAAACAACAACTACAGCAACTATAAGGCAGTATTCTCCAGCAAGCTAAACAAATTTTGTGGTCTAGCTTAACTTTTTTTTTTTTTTTTTTTGTGGTACTGGGGTTCCTGGAAGCCCTTCTACCTCCAGGCTACACTCCCAGACCTATTTTTACATTTTTATTTGGAAACAGGGTCTCCTAAGCCAGCGCGCGCAGCTGGCTTCGAACCTGCGCGCTCCTCCTGTCTCTGCCTCCCAAGCACGGGGATTACAAGAGTGCGCCACCACGCCCGGCCCAGCTTAACTTTTCAGCCTTTTCCAGCTTCCATTTGTATAATTTTTGGTGTTCACTTCCTGGCTCCGTGGTCTCTCTTGAGGCACAGACCGCAGGTGTACAGTGACCACCTTCCACAGGCTCCTCTGCTCTGCAGAGTTTCCGCAGTGCCTCAGCCCAAACAGTTGTCACGCTGGTATTTTCCCCGTTCTTTTTTCAGTATTTCCAGCATCACAGAATCATCTTTGCCTCTTCTAGACAACATCGGACACAGTGAATTCTCAAATGTTGTGAGTGAGAGACTGAAAGAATGAATGAAGCAACATGCTGATTCAGGGCAGGACCACAGGCCATCCCCACCACACTGGCCCTGCCAGTGTGCCCGGCCTCCCGGCACTGCCATCCAGCCGCACGTTTCCCATCATGTCCATGAGCATATGGAAGCCTCTCCCAGTAGCCTGGGGTGTCTGTTCAGTGTCGTTAGTGTTGCCCTAGGAGAAGGAAAGTGAGTAGGCTTAACACACCTGCTCAGTGCATACGCTGGTCTCTAATGCCCACTCTTTCCTAGTCTTTTTTATTCATGTGTGTGGGAGGGACACATGAATGTGTACAAATAAAATGAAGACATTCTTAATCTAAAGTAAAGGGTTTCTTCTTATGTCATAACTTTGCTCTAATCATTGTGGCTGATTAGGATACAGAGTAAAAGAAAATTTGAGAATGACATTGGCCTTAACAGAAAAAGGTGCTGTGATTGATAAATGAAAGTTTTCAAAGTTTTCTGCCTAAAACTCTTGAGGGTTATTTGCTAGCCAAGACTTGGATTTTTTTTTAACTTTTTCTACCTGAAAAGTTACTTATTAGCTCTCATATATTGGTTTTAGAGGAGATTCTTTCCTGTTTAAGGTCTCAGGCCACTGTCCCTAACTTTTTTCTTTTGTTGTCTTCTTTCTTTCTTTCTTTCTTTCTTTCTTTCTTTCTTTCTTTCTTTCTTTCTTTCTTTCTTTCCTCTTTCTTCAGGTCTGGGGATGTAACCCAGGGGCATTCAATCTCTGAGCTACACCCCCTGCCCTCTTTTTTTATTCTTTATTTTGGTCTCACTAAGTTGCAGAGGGCCTCACTAAATAGCTGAGGCTGTCCGTGAACCATGATCTTCTGGTCTCAGCCTCCTGAATGCTGGGATTACAAGCTTGCGTCAACATGCCCATCTTCTAACTTTTTTCTAATCTCTCAATTTTACTTTTAATTGATTCTTAAAATCCCATGACTGTGTTTTCCCAAAGTTTCTTCTTCTCTTTTAAAAATAAAAATATCCCCCACACTTGTTTTACCTTCCTAGTCAGACTAAAGTTATAATAGCATTTCCCCTTAATTTCTTCCTCATCTTTTCTTTTGTCTACCTCCAAGCTATACCTCCAGCCCTTTTTATTTTTTACTTTAAAACAGGGCCTTACTAAGGAGCTAAGGGTCTTGTTAAGTTCCTGAGGCTGGTCTTGAACCTGCTAGCATCCTGTCTCAGACTCCCAAGTACTGGGATTATAGGTGTATGCCACCGCACCTGGCACCCCCTTAACTTTTCAAGAGATGAAATATACAGCCAAGTAAATACAGGCTCATTAGATGTTCTGTTTTGTTTAGAAAAAGAAGTTCAGACATTTGGTCAGTTAGAATATCTTGCTTCTCCTCCAATCTGATAGTGTACATTGGAAAGCCTTTCTCTCTGTAAGTGGGCGGCCCCAGTAACAGCCTCCATTGCCCCTGCTGTGACTCTCACCCAGACACTTCTCAGTCCACGTCCTCATTTTTACCAGCAGTCTGCTTTCTGTGTGACTGTATCAGCAGTCTTGATAGCAGATGACAGGAAATGCAGACAAATTTACCTTAAGGGGATGAAGAATACTGATTCTGAGTCACTGAAGAGCTCAAGATAGATCTGGCATTAGATTCAGGACTCCATGTCATAAGTCATTCTCTCGGGCTCTGGACTGGGCCGCCTCTGGGTTGGATTTAGTCTTGAGCTCTATGAGGTGGGGGGTCTGTGACACTTCTGGGATCCTGAGGTATGATAGCTGTGGTGACCCTGGATTCTTGCCATTTAGGCTAAACTCCAGCAGGAGAGAGTCAGAGTCCTGTCAGAAGATATGAGATTCATCCTAACCTGATTAAAAAGGCTGAGAAGACACATGTGTCTTCAACCATCAGCCGTGGCCAAAGAACGGGTCAGGCTGATTGGCACATGCCTCACTTCTGAGAACAGAGGTGGAGCCTTACCCAGGCCATGAGGACCAAGAGTGAGATGGAGGTGTGTTCCCAAGGAAAGGTTCGGGCTATGGGCAGAGAACCTGGGAATGGCTTGTCAGGATGAGGCAAAGGGAACACCAAGAATCAATGTCCAGGCTGGCTGATTCTCCCCTCTTCCTGCTGTATCTGTTTCTTAAGTATAAGAATAATTATAAGTATTAATAAGTATATATGATACTTATTATGTATTATGTATAATACATACTATACTTATACTTATATTATGTATAATACATAATAATATCATATATACTTATCATTAATACTTATAATACTTATAAGCCTTAATTGTTTCCTCCTAGGGCTTAGTCTCAGACGTCAGGTAGACCTGGGTTTAAAGTCTAGTGCTAATTTTGTCTAGCTATATCATTTTGTAAAAATATGTGTGCTATTTATTTATTTATTTATTTATGTATTTATTGTGGTGCTGGGGATAAAATCCAAAAAACCTATTTTTTTAAAATTTGGAAACACAATCTCACTAAATTGCTGAGAGTCTACGTTGCTGAAGCTGGCTTTGAACCTGTGATTCTCCTGTCTCAGCCTCTGAAGTACTAGGATTACAAGTGTGCACCACTACACCTGGCTTATGTGTGCTTTTTAAATCGCAGGGATTCTTAGTAAGGACTAAATAATTTAATGTATAAAGTGATTACTTAGCATGCTGCCTGAGACATAGTACATGCTTCATATTAGATATGCTGGCTTCTGTGGTGTTTGGCTTGATCATATGATGGGCCTTTTTTTCCTTACCCTCTTCCAATTTCATCATTAATCCTCTGCAGCATGTTGATCATGTGTCTCCTGTGAACAAATTGCACTCTCTCCCTTGCCAGGAAGCGCCCATCCCCTAGCAGTGTGAGCTGTGGTTCAGCAGCCGCTGTGGCTCCCTCCACACCAACCCTCAGCCTGCTCTTCAGCTTCCTCCTCCCAGCTATTCCCACCCGATTTCTCTGGCCCAGGAGCAAAGCACCTCCTACTATTGTCCTTTTATTTCCTGCACAGGTTTCAGATTCCCATGCTAGAGAAGCCACACCAACACACACGCGCACGCGTGTACACACCACACACACACACACACACACACACACACACACACACACACCCTTCACCTTAAAGGGCACCATTCGCCAAGTCTGCTTTCTGCCTCCCTCTGTCCATAATTGTTTTTTTTTCCATTTCCATATTCTGTCACTTGCTAGCCTCTGTATTCTAGTTTTGAATTCCTTATAGCCTCCTTGAAATCCATTTTCTCAATTTGTCTAAGGAGCTCTGTCCCGTCTACCAAGCTAACGCATTAAACAAGAAGCTTCATCTGTATTTCCAGCTCTCAAAACTGGCAAGCGACTCAGACAGAAGGACACAGCAGAAAATAACTTCTCTCTTTTCAGTTTCCAAGCCTCCTGGTGTGATTATAATCCTGGCTAGGGACTGAAGGAATGTATAGTGTGGCCGTCTTTGGAGTAAAATCCCGTTCTCTTTTGAAGCGCCGCATGGGCCTGGCCCCACAGATACATGTGGTGCATCTCTTGCCCTTCTCCATTCTCTGTGTCCCAACTCGACTCCAGCAAATTGAACTGGTGCATTTGTGCATGCATCATTCACTTAGTGTTTTATTTGGCAGATATTTATCAAGGGCATATTGTACGTTGAACACTGTTAAAGATGCTCAAACACAGCAGTGTTCAAAGAGAGAAGCAAAGTCCATGCAGCTTGGATTCTGAGGGGGAATGGGCAATGAATCCATAAAACAACTCTGACTATGATTTATGCATGAAGACAGTAAAGCAGAGTGATGGGAAAGGGAGAAGTCACTTCTGTTTGGGTGGTCAAGGAAGGCCTCTGTAAGGGGATGATGTGGACGTGAGGCCTGCCAGCCACAAGAAAGTAAGATATACAAAATGTTGAGGGAAACATTCTTGGCAGAGGGAATGGAATTTGCAGGTGCCTGAGGGAGGAATGAGCTTAGAGTGCAGCTGTGTCAAAGTGAGTAGAGGGGAAAATAGACCGTGATAAGATGGGAGAGGTAGATAGAGGTCCATTTCCTAAGGAGCCAGGGACCACTGGGATTGGTTTACCTGTGACCCCAGCCCTCACCCTCACCAGGATGACTCCTGCACATCCTTCAGATCTTAGCCTACACTCATGTCATTTCCTCCTTCTCTGACTCTTCAGTGTGTTAGAAACCCCTGCTTGTAGTACTCTGTCATTTCTTAACCATATATCTTTTGTGCTGAAGTTTTACTGGTCTATTTCTCATTGTCACCCCCACCAGAGTTTAAGCTCCTTAAAAATTATAAGCTTGCCCCAAATGGAGGCTCACACCTGTAATCCAAGTACTTGGGTTGCTAAGACAGGAAGGATCACAGCTTTGAGGCCAGCTCTTGATAATTTAGACCGTGTTTCAAGATAAAGTGGGCCTGGAGATGTAACTGAGAGGTAGAATGCCCTTGGGTTCAGTCTCTAGTACCATTCCCCCCAAAAAATGATAAGGTCATTTATCAGTGCCTGGCACGTAGTAAGTGATCAGTTAGGTGGGCTGGGCAGGTTAGTGGATGGATACATGAGCAAAACAGCTAGGAGCCTTCTACTTCTAAGGTGTTCACATAAAGACCTGCAATGCCTGGGCACCATCTCAACACGTTCTGGGAGTCAAGCATAGGAAATCAGCCTGCTCAGAAATGACCCACATTATATTGGGCTATCTGTACTCTCTTTGGGTTATTAAGACTTTGGCCTTTAAACATTGATCACCTTGGGTAATGCCTGGCTGGACAAGCCCTGAGGCTAAACAAGTCTCTTGGATCCTCAGCAGAATAAGTACCTCATAGGCATGTTTTTAGCCTTGTGCCGGGCTTGGAGTCAGCTCTGATGGGGTTTGTGTCCTTGCTTATGTCACTGATGCATGCTCCCAGGCGAGTTGGCTAACCTCTTTGAGTTTCACTTTCATTACCTGTAATGAAAGAATAATAACGCCTCCAGCCCTGCAGGTTTATGTGATGTTAAGAAGAGGTAATAAAGCGCGTAGCTCAGAGTACTTAGCCAGCAATGGCTGCCACCGCCATTGTCCCAATCCTTCATTACAGACAATTTGTTGTAAGTGATTTGGTACTTCTGTGTGGGCGTCCTCAGCCTCTCTGGGCTTGACAGTTCTGACTTTGTGGGATTGCTGTAGGGATTAGAGATCAGCAGTACCAAATTCCTGGTACACTGCATATAGAACTCTGCATATAGTAACAAAAACCAAAGGAAAAATAAGACAAAACAAAAACCTGACCCTGATGGTGACTGCTGTGGGGAGGTGGAAAGTGAGCCTTTGCCAGAGCTCATACTGGCCCAGCAGTAGCGGAGACAGGTGGCATGACTTGCCCAGGCCAAAGGAAGAGAGGAGCACTCTCCAGGCAGGAGTGAACAGAGTGGAGCCCCCGAGTATCTCTGCTGTCTTCCTAGTCTGGTTCACCAGTCTTTACAACTTCACCAGGGGCTTTGCCAGTAGCCCCTCTACTGAAGCCACGAGCAGCGTCAGCATGGCAGTCGGGTTGTTGTGCTGCTTGTGCAGCCTCGCTGTCCTCTGGGGGGAGCAGCCTGGAGAGCTGCAGAGTGCAGAGCTGTGAGGTCCTCTATTGTTAATTTAGGTAGACCCAGTATGAAAAGTAGCGGGATATCTTCCCCTTTCCCAGAGTGACTGCCCTATTTAACTCTAGGGAAAGAAGAAACTGATTCCTGTTTTCCTTGCTTTCCACCAGTTCCTTCCTCAAATGCTGGAACTAAGCCAGGCATGATGGCACATGCCTGCAATCCCAGTGCTTTGAAGGCAGAGACAGGAAGATCGCAGGTTTGAGGAGGACAGCCTCAGCAAGTAGTGAGACTCTAATCCATCAAACTAGGGAGACCTTGCTTCAAAAATAAAAATGAAAAATAGGGCTGGAGGTATAGTTCAGAGGTTCAATCCTCAGTACTACCAAAAAAAAAAAAAAAAAAAAAAGCTGGAACTAATTTAAGCAAGCAAGCCTGCCTCAGAGCTCTCCAGACATGGGCCCCTTTTCATTCAGCCTTTTAATACAAGTCTGGTCTGTTGGTAGCACCCAGGGTGGGTTCTTGCTTATCAGCCTACCCTACCTCAGAGACTGGGAATCAGTGCTCAGGACTAAGGATCTGTCAACACAGGCTAGGCCTGGCTCAGATCAAACCTTCCATGGACATCAGTGACCTGAGCCAGTAGGGTCATCACTGGTGTCCATGGAAGGTTTGACCTGAGCCGTGTCCTGGGCGGCTAGGTTGGTCATTTGGGTGAGTGTGATGGGGTGTTTCTTCTGGTGGGATAGATTGAAGAGCCAATAGGACAAGGTTTGACCCGGCCCCTTCAAGCTGTCAATCCTCTTCCCCCTATGATTTTTTTTTTTTTTTTTTTTTTTTTTTTTTTTTTTTTTTTTTTTGCTGATCTGGGGATGGAACCCAGGGAGCATTGATCTCCGAGCTACACCCCCTGCCCTATTTTTATTCTTTATTTTGAAACAGGGTCTCACTAAGTTGCGGAAGGCCTCACTAAGTAGCTGAGGCTGTCCGCAAACCATGATCCTCCAGTCTTAGCCTCCTGAATGCTGGGATTACAAGCGTGCACCACCATGCCTGGCTCCCCTATGATCTTTTAATGGCGTGTGTGTGTGTGTGTGTGTGTGTGTGTGTGTGTGTGTGTGTGTGTTGCTGGGGATTGAACCTGAGGCATTCTATGTCTGAGCTATACCCCCAGCCTGATTTTTTATTTTTTTGCAGTACTGAGGATGGAACTCAGGGGCATACTACCTCCAAGCTACACCCCCAGCTCATTTTTTATTCTCTATTTTGAATCCAGGTCTCACTAAGTTATGGAGGGCCTAAGTAGCTGAGGCTGTCCATGAACTGAGATCCTCCTGTCTCAGCCTCCCAAATACTAGGACTACAAGTGTGCTCAACTTTTTAATGACATTTGATGTGTATATGGTGTGTATGTATATTTTTTATCATTAAGATAAAGGGAGATATTGTCTTTTTTTTATTGTTCTGGGTGTGGGACGGTGTGTATGTATATTTTTTATCATTAAGATAAAGGGAGATATTGTCTTTTTTTTATTGTTCTGGGTGTGGGACCCAGAGCCTTTTCTACCTCTGGGTTATACTCCCAGATCTATTTTTTACTTTATTTGGAAACAGGTTCTCACTAATTTTCTGAGAGCCTCACTAAGTAGCTGAGGCTGGCTTCAAACCTGTGTGATCTTGTCTCAACCTCCCAAGCGCTGGGATTACAAGTGTGCGCCACCACGCCCGGCTAGATGCTGTCCTTTATTGTCAGTGAGCTAAAGGGTTTAGAAACAGAATACGATATTAGTTAGAATACAGTTGCTTGGTAAGATCTGTTAACTTCCAAGTTCTTATGAAGAAAAGGAATACAAGTATTTCTATGAGATAGGAGAGAAATATCTCTAGTTTGAGATAAGCATTCTTGCTACCTGTAGAGAAAGCCAAGAATTTTCTCTAAGCAGACTCACAGCATTCTGTGATGTGCTGAAAATGGAAGAGCCTAGCTCCAGCCAATGATAAGCTTAGCCCCTCGTCTCAGGGATTGTATTTGGTTACTAGTAATAAAACATCCCCACTTAGGGTGGCATAAGTGAGTTGAATTTTGGTTGTCTCCATAACAGGAATCCAGAGGTAGGGTGTCCAGGCTGGTACAATAGTTCCATGATACCATCAGGGACCCTAGGCTCTTTATTACTTTATGCCCAAGTGTTAGCATGTGACTTTCATCCTCATTTTTGTTGCCTCACAATCCAGCTAGCGAGTATAACTTCCGGGCAGGAAGAAGAGAAGAGTTAACTAAGCCTGCCTTCTTTTAAAAACTTTCCTGAAACAAAACAAAACAAAAAAACCAAAAACCTTTTCTGGAAGACTCACCCAGAAATTTCTGCTTAGGTTTTATCAGCCAGACTAATGTCTTATGATGTCTTATGATCACTCTCAGCTACAATGGGAGATTGGGAAATATAAATTTTTTTATGACACATACTGCCACTTCGAAAAAAATTGGGGTAAAGAAGGAGAGAATAGATGGTGGACAGTACAACATCTTTCTGTACATTGTCTCCTTTAATCTTCACAGAGAGGGAGAGCATTTAATCCCATTTTATAGATGAGTAGAGGTCACTTGCTCAAGGTCACCCAGCTTACCTGTGCTAGAGTAATTTCTTAAATCCAAGTCTGACTGGCTCTAAACCCTGTGGCCTCTGGCTTTATTATTTTCAAAAAGTGCCACCTCTGAACAAAATGGTCTCTGAGTGTCAGGAATTCCTCGTGTGTTTGAGCCATCTATGATTCCAGTTTTTCTTGATGAAAGTGATAACCTGCACAGAAACAGCAGCTTTTCTGGGAAAAGCTGTCGTCTTAGCTAAGCATCTGTGCTCTGCATGGCTGAGTCCTGTGCACAACACAGTCATGGACAGCCAAAGGGTGCTTCATTTTTTCCCACCATTGTGCTAAATTGAGCCTTGCAGATCTCTTCTGTGACAAGCATCCTAATTTGAGAAGTCATGTGTTAAATTGTTGAGGATGCAAGGAGACAGGGAGAAAACCAAAACCCTCTTATTTAAGTCCATAATTTCATAAGTTAAAAAATCAGGGAAGATTGTGGGAGAGAGAATATTTCTTTTAACCTTTTATTTGTAACCATAGCCTAAATATTTTGAGCAGGAAGGTGCATCCTATGTAAATCCCAGGAGCCACAATAATAAGGAGCTTTTTGGACCCCAAAATCTTAGGGATTAGAAAACTGCCAGGTGGCAAGCCGACGTCCATGCTCTTAGTTGCCCTCTAAAGGTTTGCTTTGCATTGAATGCTGATATTTCTGAAGAAAATAACTTATCACTGCTATCAAATTGATTCCAAGAAGTACTAGCATTTATAGGATGTATCCTCATATATAAGGACTAAGATTTATTGTTAGACAATTAGCTCCAAGGTTTAAGGAGACTAGCAAACTCCTTAAGTTATGATGTAGGGGTTGGTTGTTTTTGAAAATAGTTTTGAGTGTGGTTACCATGGTTAATAGGGCATTAGGGTGATCTGGCTTTGAAGACAGAGGCTGTTTTCCTTTCTCTTCTTTTTCTTCTTTGTGTGTGGTAGGATACTAGGGATTAAACCTAGGGGAATTTTAACTCTGAGCTACACCCCCAACCCTATTTTATTCTTTTATTTCCAAAGAGGGTCTCCTTAAGCTACAGAGGACCTCACTAAGTTGCTGAGGCTGCCCGCCACGAGTCTGCCATCCTTCTGTCTCAGCCTCCCAAAAACTGGGATTACAAGTCTGGGCCATCACACCTGGCTCCTTACTACTTTTTATACTTTCAAGTGCCTGTGCCAATGGGGGTTATCAGGTGCTCAGTAAATACATGGTGAGTGATTGGTAAAGAAAGAAAACTATACATTATAGTTGGTTGGGCTGAGGCATTACACCCACGACCCTTGAGTCTTAGAACTGAAGAAGCTCTGATGTTCCTTCAGTTCTAATGCCATGCATATTGTTGGCATGTTTATTTCACTCTTTGGCTCTTATGACAAGGTGCTATTTATCTTTGGGGTGTGAATAACAAAAAGATAAAGTTACTTGGGTTTCACAATTAGAAATATTGGAGCAAGTGAAACCAAAGCTGGGTGCTAGGTCATAAAGCTTTCCGAGACTTGGTCAGGGTGTGACCCAGAGGGCAAAGCTTTCATCCTCTTGTCAGCAGCCTTAGCACGTGCTCCCTGGGTGGCTTCTTGAATTTGAGAAAGGGTAAAGAAGATAAAAGCCAACTCAGGTACCTTGAAGGCTGCTGGTGAGGTTACAGAGATAAAGATTAAAGGAAGGAAGGACAGAGTTAAAATGTAACATGTGCCTCATGGAGCAGAGTTTTCCCTTTGTAATCTTACAATAAGAATTGTTTTTCTTTAAGTGTGGGTCTATAAATAGTTCTCATATTTTCTACTACTAGTGGAGTTTATAGACACACTGAATGTTAGTAATGGAAGGGGCCTCGGCGATCACCATTTTTTTTGTTGTTGTTGTTTTGGTGGTGTTGGGAATGGAACCCTTCTACCTCCAGGCTACACTCCAAGACCTATTTTATTTTTATTTGGAAACAGGGTCTCTTAAGCCAGCGAGGCAGCGATCACCATTTTAATATGTCATTAGAAAATAATCTAATAGTCTTTCCAGTATAAGTAATAGAAACCAAACTAACTTACATGAGAAAGGGAATTTATTGGTTCACAATGAGAAAGGAGGAGGACATGCCTGGTATAGGTACCACTGTATCTGGGATCTCTGGCCCAGTCTTACGATCTCTGCTTTCACCTCCACCTGCTTGTCTTGGTGAGGGCTTCATTCTCAAACCACATGTTTTCTTGTAGCTGCAGCAGCTCAAGACTGGCTCCAATCAGAGTTCCAGGGCTAATTCTAATTGCCCTGGGCAGGGCCAGTGTCAGTCCCCCAACCAGTCATTGAAACTCTGGAGCCTTAGTAGAGTCAGCAGTGCCCAAACTGAGAGCTGGGGGCGGTGATCCCAAAATGAAAACTGAAATGCTCTTATCAGAAGGGCCATGGAGAGCTAGGTGTGGTGGCGCACACTTGTAGTCCTAGTACTCAAGAGACTGAGACAAGAGGATTGCAGGTTTGCAGCCAGCCTCAGCAACTTAGTGAGACCTTGTTTCAAAAAAAAAAAAAAAAAAATAGGGCTGGAGGTGTAGCTCAGAGGTAGAATGGCCCTGTATTTAATATCCAGTAACACACATACACACACACACACACACACACACACACGATAAATAAAAGGAGGCCCAGAGAAGCATTTTTTTCTTCCTGAAGCTTGAGCTTTCCATTGGAAAAAGCATGAGTACGTTGACATGTGAGACACATGATTGCTTTTCTCAGTTCTCTTTGCCTAAGTTAAGGTCAACAGCTGGACCTACACACAAACAGCAGCCCGTGTGTTGGGAACTGTATTTTCACTTTGTCGATATTCCTCTTCTAGGCTGGACTGATACCGCCTGTGGCTGATTGTCAGTAGCTGAGGTTCTAAAGTTGTTGCAAGGATGCCCAGGTGTTCCAGTCACTGAAATGTAAACGCAGCAATTTCTCCATTACCTATTCTCAGCTCGTCTCTCCCCACTGGCTTGGACATTTTAAGATTGCTGCATCTTAAGGCCCGAACCTTTTTACTAAGGGCGACAGCTAGTTGGCTGCCCTAAGAGTCCCTGGTAGTTTTTCTGCTCCATCTGGGCTGAAATTTGTTCCTCGGACTCCAGTAGAGTCACTGTTGTGCCCCGAGTGCTGAGTGATGAGGATGCAGAAATAATTAGGAATGTCTCGAGGAGGCAGGAAGAGAGGCGACTCAGTGGGAGATGGGCCCTCCTCTCGTCTCAGCTCACAGGTGAAGCTATCACCCCAGCCCCTTCTCCTATAGAGATGCCAGGTTTGCACGTATGTAGGACACATGTGGAGAGGCAGTGGGGCAGAGGCCAAGGCACAAGGGCTCTGGAGTCCATATGATAGGCTCCAGCCCTGGCACCACCCTGCTTCAGATTTGGAGTAAATCATTGGTCTCCTCTGTGCCTCCGTTTCCTCAACTCTAAAACCTGACTGATAATATCCACAGGACTGGACTGTTGCTAGGTCTGTGTTATTAGGTTCTTCTTTGAGCTTCTCCCTAGTTGCACAGAGTGGTGCCTGTTGTCTAGTTACTGTTTAGAAAGAATGTTAACTAAGAGCCCAGCTGTATTCTGGGCTGTATTAGGTGACGCCACAGGGAGAGATCCTGGGCCCAGCAGTCTTTTGTCCAAGCTGGACTGCTCCAGACAGATGGACAATTAGGAAGGAAAGGCAGGGTCAGCAGCACAGAACAGGACGGCAGCATAGGCGTGGATTGGCTGAGCTCGTCACACACATGGATGGTGGCTTGTTCTTTCATACAGTAGTTCTTACAGAGCGCCTTTTCCATACCATTCATTGTGAAGAAATTCCACACGTACAGTAATCAACCACATGCGCCTGTGGCCTGAAGGAACCCACAGTGTGTTGGAAGCAAGATGAGCATCATAATTATGGTCTCTGTGTAATTAGTGTGACAACAGGGTCAGCAATCATTCCTGACTGTGTATCAGGGCTTGCTTCCTGCAGGAGGTGACATTTAAGCCAGATCCCCAAAGGAGTGGAAGGTAGGAAGGCAAGGGAAGGAAATGGGCATGGAAGGTGTATATGGGCAGAAAGAAGAGCCCATGCAGAGGCCCAGAGGCGAGTGAGTGTGAAGTGTGTTCATCAGAAAGTCTTGGCTGTGGAGTGGGCTGAACTTGCCACTGTGTTGCAGGGATATGGAGAAGGTGGAGCGGCAGGCTGTGCCCCAAGCCAACCACGCAGAGTCCTGTCGAGAGTGTGGCCGTGTGGGACCTGGACACTCGAGGGATTGTCCTCATCGAGGCCATGATGACACCTTCGGCTTCGAGAGGCGGGAGCAGGAGGAAGAGCGGTACCGCTCCCAGAAGGACCCACTGGAGAGCAAGCGCAACAGGAGCAAGGCCAGGTCCCCATACTCGCCGGCAGAGGAGGACGGCTTGTTTGTGGATCTACCCAGTGGCCCAAGAGGCCAGCAGGCACAGCCCCAGCGGGCAGAAAAGAATGGTGTGCTGCCTGTCTCCTACGCCCCAGGAGAGCAGAACGGGACTGGCGGGTACCAGCGGGCCTTTCCTCCCAGGGCCAACCCCGAGAAGCACAGCCAGAGGAAGAGCAGCCTGGCCCAGGTCGAGCACTGGGCGAAGGCCCAGAAGGGGGACGGCAGGAGGTCAGTCGCAGTCTCAGCATCTTGCTAATAATGGGCATAATAATGGAGTAACGATAGCTATCATTCCCCGGCACTCACTGGGAAAACGCCTGCCCTAAGCACTTTACCTCCGTTATCCACATGAATCCCCTATAACAGCCTCAGAAGGAGGGGTGATAGCCCTGATTTATAGACGGAGAACCCAGGGTTTGGAGAAGCAAAGTGATGGCCCAGGGCACACTGCTTAGTGGCAGAGCCAGAGTTCAAACCTGGGTCTGTGGGTCGCCAAAGCTCACACAAGATTACACCAGAGGCGTCTGCCCCCTGTGAGGTGCCTTGAGCCATTCAGCACAGAGATAGTAACCGGTCTTCTCTCATGCTGTTACTTCTCAGCACCCAAGAAATATTTGTAGAGACTAGAGTAAATAAAGATCCACGCTTTCATTCCAGGCACGCAGAAAAGCGCGCAGGCTCTGTTGACATTAGGCTTTGTGAAGCCCACTTCTTCCTGGAGTGATCAGTCTTTAATTATTTAGAGGGGGCTCATCTCTTGCTATTTGCAAAGCACTGCCTGTATTTCATTATAATTTCAGATTAATTAGGCCACATTTGTGAATGGGAAGAATTCAGGGTCTCCCAGCTTTCCTGTTGTCTTGTTGTAAAGACACGCAAATTCTCCTCACCATCCTCAGCCCTCTAAAGCAAAACTGAAAAGCAAGGAGACAGTAAAGCCAGAGTGCACGCAGAAAGCTCCCAGGGTCCACAGTGGCCACGGTGGAGGTAGGGGACTGAGTCTTCCACACGCCTGAAAACATGTTCTAAAATGCTGTACTTCTTCCCGTTCACCAGGCCTAGACCGCCTGTGTGTGGCCCTGCAGGCTGGTAGTCCTTGGGGAATGGCTTAGGCCCATTTTCAGATGTGTTGGGGTGGTGTGCATGCGTGGGTTAATGTGACTCTCTTAATGTGGTCCACCTGGGCATTTGTGAAGGTGGATGGTGCATAGTTTCTCTCTAGGCAAACGAGAGACCTAGCAGTACAACAGACCAGGAGAAGGGAAGGCTTTTTGTGTGGTAGCTGAGAGACCGTCCCATTCCCACTGGCAAATGACCAGGTGTCAATTCCGTCTGTTCATATTTTGTGTTTTATTGAAAATCGAAAGCTACTAGCCAAGGCCAGAGGGGAGTGAAGCTGCTGTCCTTGGTGCTGGGCTCGGTGGCCCCCAGCAGGGTGTAAGCGGACCCATTGCTGAGTGAGGCAGGAAAGCTGACAGGGGTAGTATGGTGTAGGTCCTCATTCTCCAAGGTAAGGCATTTGAATTTTACTTGAAAAAACAATAGGAGACACTGGGAGGCTTTAAGCAGGAAAGTGATGTGAGCTGAGTAATATTTCACATAAAGAAATAAGAGTCGGGAGGAGGCTTTGCAATAGTCCAAGATGGTAACAATGGAAAAAGAAAGAAACATATTTGAGGTATTTTTGGAGATTAGAACAGTGAGCTTGTCAGTGCTTTGGATGCGCAAGATGAAGGGAAGAGAGAAATGAGGCTGATCCATAGAAGTGTGTGTGTGTGTGTGTGTGTGTGTGTGTGTGTATGTGTGTGTGTTTGTGTGTGTGTTTTACTGGGGATTGAACTTGAACCCAGGGGCAGTGAACTGCACTCTGAACTGCACTATACCCTCAGCCCTATTTTATTTCTTTATCTTGAAACAAGGTCCCACTAAGCTACAGAGGGCTTTGCTAAACTGCAGAGGCTGACTGTGAACTCTTCGGTCCTCCTGTGTCAGCCTCCCAAGCACTGGGATTATAGGCATGTACCACCATGCCCAGCTAGCGTTTTGACTTGAGGAACCTAGTGGTTGCCAAGATGAACGATGTTAGGCAAGAAATCAGTGAGGAAAACTGAGACTTCCGTTTTGGACTTATAAATGGGGTAGGGAGGATGCAGTTGGAGTTGGAGTTAGCACCCAGTTTGGCTCCGTTGATGGGTAGGTGCGCTACCTTCAGAAGTGAGCACAGGCATGGCAGGCGAGCTTGATGAGGATTGCAGTGCCTGTAGAGCGTCAGGGGGAGATGACCAGCAGGGTATAGGGAATGTTGGTACAGGTGGCAGATTTAGGACTCTCTGCCCTGGAGGTGGTAACTCATGGCCCTGCCAATAGTTAATTATGTAGGGTGAAATGCTCAGATCCATGGTTCTTAATCCTAGCTACACAATTTGATCATTTGGAGTCCTGCTCCAGAGAGTTTGATTGGATTGGTCTGGAGTAAGGTCAAGGCACTCTATGTTTTAAAAGCCCCTGGATGATTCCATTGCTGTATGGCTATAGTCAAGAAACTGCTGCTCGGCTCTGCAGTGGGATCTCCACATAGGGATTAACCCTGAAGCCTCAGTCTTGTGCCCAGAAATCTGCTTCCATTGATCTGGGTTGTGGCCTTGGCATCAGGACTTTTGAAAAAGCGCATCTTCCTCCTCTGCCCCTCCTCCCCCAGTGATCCTCACATGCAACCAGCATTGAGAATCCCAAGCTCAGAGCAATAGCAGAAGGCCAAAGGCAAAAAACTAGGAATCCCCAGCCCAAGGATCAGGCAAAAGCAAAGTCCCCATAAAGGACATGGAGCAGGAGATGGAGAAGAGAAACTAAACTGTGGGGACAGTTCCCACTGAAGGGGCTCAGCCAACAGTGCGAGGTGCTTTGAATGAGGACTTCTCCCTGGCCGTGGCACCTTCCAAGGTGGATGTCACCAAAGGAAAGTCTAGAACCTCAGGGTCTCTGCTGGTCTTTTGCTCATGACCAGAGGCTCTTTCTTCCATTGGGCTTCTTGATTATCTTCAGATGGGCAGAGCTATATTGCCTTCCTTAATAAAGTTAGAGTTTCAAAGTTAAATCAAGAGTAAAGAGTCACAGGAGGAGAAGAAGCCAGTGAGGGCTTGGCCAGTGAGAACCCTTTGTGACAAAAAGTACTATAAGAACAGGGTGACCGACAGACAGTTACAGGTTTTGGTGATTGGAGTGGAGCGTAGTGGTGCACACCTGTAATCCCAGTACTTGGAAGACAGACAGGAGAATCGCAGGTTAAAGACAGCTCCAGCAATTTAACATGTCCCTCAGCAACGTAGCAAGACCTTGTTTCAAAATAAAAAATAAAAAGGAATGGATGTGTAGCTCAGAGGTAGAATGCACCTGGGTCCAATCCCTTGTCTGTCTGTCTGTCTGTCTGTCTGTCTGTCTCTCTCTCTCTCTCTCTCTCTCTCTCTCTCTCTCTCTCTCACACACACACACACACACACACACACACACACACACACACACACACACACAGTTGATGGTTATGAAATGACTTCACATAACTATGTGTGGCTCCAAAAACCTCCATTATTTTGCTACACAGTGCGGCCTGTATGGGGGTTGAGGGCTGGCGCATCAAGGAGCAGAAGTGGTCCAGAGGTGGCTGGGGAGGGTGCGGGATTGTCCCTAGGATGTGAATTGGGAATTTGAATCTCTCTTACCTGAGGCGTGGGAGACATTGTGTTGGAAATTATTGGCACACAAAGAGAAGAATTTTAGTCTCGTTGTGGAAGCAGATCTCCAATGGGCTAAAAGAAAATTAAAAAGTGAAGAATTAAAGGAAGAGCATAGAGAAGAAAGTGCTCTCAGTCTCTGTGTGAGCAAAGTGTTCAGACCTTTGAACTTTTACTTGTTTCTTGAAAGGGCTACATCTTGCATTCCCAGATTTTTTTTTTCCTTTTAAAGATATGTTTGCAATTTCTTACAGTAAGTGATAAACAGATCTAGCAGCCTACAAAAGGAACCTCCTTCATTTTTCATTTGAAAATACAGAAGATGGATATCTCTACTTTGTGTATAATTAAGACCGTGCTAATCTCATTACCATTAGACTGAACATATTAAGGCATTGGAAGAAGAGTTATTGGGACTGTAATACGATTCTATATTCATGGCTTTACACCACACAGGGAATTATTTCTAACTGTTCTTGCAGTTCTTGGAAATATATTTTTCACATCAACAATTCCTGTAGAAGAGAGTTTGCAGTAGTCAGAATGTGACATATCCTTAGAATCTTAGCACATTCTTAGAGACTGTTTTGAAATTCTAGCCTTCCACTCCCACCCTATTATTAGTAAAGCATACTTGTAAATAAGAAGGCAGGAGTAGGAGTTGGGCAGGGGACTCGGACGCTGTAGGGAACAGAGTAGAAAGTCCTGCATAATCCATATGATGTTAAGGTGATAAATTTCTGCTGCATAATGATAGTTACGAGAACAGTTTTATACTTTGATAGAACTGTATTTGTAGTGGGTGTCAGTGGGTTCAGAATACCCTGCTTAGTGCCGTTTGAGATGAGGAGACCCCATGGCCACAGAGCAAGACATGTGGGCAGGACAACTTGATCCCCTTTTTGGGTAAGGCTGAGGTTGAGATGCATAAAATAAATTTGCTAGCAGGCAGCACTACTCTGGAATCTCCCACCTCCTCCTGGGCGTCTTTACCTCACCTTCCAGTTGCCTTTCACATCCCTCCCTCCACCATTAGTTACCGTGGTTGGCGACTAGAACCAGGGATCACCAATGTGCTGATATCTTGGGGTCACTCCTAAGGGGTAGACAGTTTCTAAGTGGAGGGCCCAGGCTGTAGGATGAGCTCAGGGTCTAGGGCACTGCCCAGCAGTGGCCTCTGAGTGTCCAGGCACGGCAGGCCCCTGGAGTGGGCTGTGGAGCCTGATCAGGTCAGAGGAGGGAGGGTCTAGGGCACTGCCTGGGTAGGGGTGGCGGTGACCCTCTAGATGCTTTAGGTAGGCGTAGAGTGGGCTACAGAAGGGGCAGCGGGTCGGAGTTCAGCCGGGACATGCTTTGCATACTTAGCGTTTTGCTTCAGGCAGAATGAACAATGGTTAATAAAGTTCTGCAGTTCCCTGGGGAAGGCCCCGCTTAGTTTCTTCTCCACCACCCCCACTTGAGGATGCAGTCTCTGCACCCACTCAGACACAGTCCTGTCTAATTTTGGGAAAGCAAACCCTGACACCTAGTGGCAAACAGACACATGGCACACAGGACAGGTCTGGGTTGGAGAGTTTGTAAAATTACCTTCTGCAACTAAGAATTAACCATTGAAGGGGATAAGAAAACTGTCATATGTGAACAACACCTATTTCTTTTCTTTTTGGGTCTTTATTTTGTGCTATTGGGAATTGAACCCAGGGAGATTCTATCTCCAAGCTACCCTTCCAACCTTTTTTATTTTTATTTTTTTGTTTTGAAACAGGGTCTTGCAAGGTTACTAAGAGTCTCACTAAGTTGCTCAGACTGTCCTTGGACCTATGATCCTCCTGTCTCACTTTCTAAGTACTAAAATTTAGGCATATACCACTATGCCTGGCTCGTATGAC
This sequence comes from Muscardinus avellanarius, assembly GCF_963383645.1. NCBI lineage: Eukaryota > Metazoa > Chordata > Mammalia > Rodentia > Gliridae > Muscardinus > Muscardinus avellanarius. The sequence goes on along the minus strand of NC_137786.1, from coordinate 192,003,186 downwards.
ATCTATTTGTAATCCTTACAACAATCTGTTAAGTGGTTCTTATTATCCCCATTTTATAGTAAGGAAATTGAGACTCAGAGGACAGAAATGATACTTGCTTAAGGTCAAACAGCTAGAAGTGATAAATGAGCTGAGGCTAAGACGAGTAGAATAGCGCTTCTCAAACTTTTGGGGACGTCAGAATCACTGGAGGGATGTTACAGAACAGGTGGCTCGGCCTTGCCCTGGATTTCTGATTCATAGGTGTATAGTGGATCTGATAGCCCATACTTTAAAAATGTATTTTAGCCAGGCGTGGTGGCGCATGCTTGTAATCCCAGCGCTTAGGAGGCTGAGACAGGAGGATCGCACAGGTTCGAAGCCAGCCTCAGCTATTTAGTGAGGCTCTCAGCAACCTAGTGAGACCCTGTTTCCAAATAAAATATAAAACAGGTCTGGGAATATAGCCTGGAGGTAGAAAGCCCCTGAGTTCCACCTCCAGGACCACAAAAAAAATTTTAAAAATATATTCTATTCAGCAAAAAATAAAGATAAAAATATATTTTAATTGAAAAATAATAGTTATATGTGGAATAATGTGATATTTTGATATATGTGTACATTGAAAATGGTTAAACCAAGCTAATTAATATCACCTCACCTACTTAATTGTGTGTATGTGTGTTTGTGAGAATACTTAGAACTATTCTGAATAATTTTGAAGTATATAACATGTTGTTGTTATTATTAATAATAACTTATTATTAATAGCTATCGTCACCACATTGTGCCGTAGGGGTCTAAAACTATTTCCTCCTCTCTGAAACTGTGTGCCCTGTGACCAGCACCCTCCCTTTCTGATCCTCCCATCTCCAGCCTCTGGGAACCACAGCTGTGCTCTTTGCTCCTGAGTTCCACTACTTTAGACTTCACATATAGTATCTGTCTTTCTCTGTCTGACCTATTTCACTAACCTACATTTTTAACAAGTTCCCTGCCGGTCTGTGGACCATACTTTGGGTAGTATTGGTATAGAACTGTGTCTGGCACATGGTGAGTGCTATATAAAAGTTCATTAGAGAAAACTGGTAAAAATCAGAGCCAGGATTTGAACCGGGGTCCGTCAGACTCCAAACCCTGTTCTCTTTCTACAGTATCAAATTGCTTTGCAAGCTAGACTTTTAAGGCTTAATATAACTCTGATTTACCCCTTGCTGGATTTCTTATCCTTTTTAGATAATAAGATAGCTAGTTGGTATTAGATTTCAAAGTCCTATCCAGTTTTTGGAATGCTTGTTGAGGGGCTGGTTACATTAGGACTTTTTTAGACTGTGGGCAATACCACAGAATGTGAGACACAGTTCCTATCCTTCAAGAATTTTCTTCTTGGCCAGAAGAGGGAAGTTTTACAAGTATGAAAGTTACATGAGTACAAGACCTTGGGAAAGTTACAGATGATGTGATAACTGGGTTAAACACTGTGGTCGATATAGCATCATGGAAGGGCCCTGTGGGAAGGCATGGGTCATTGTCCTGGAGAAGGAGGAAAATGTGGGTAAACAGGGTGAGTGGAGCCCGTACAGATTGGGGAGGGAAGAACAGTGCCATGAGAATAAGGCAGGAGCACGCTGTGAAGGATCTCCTGTACCTGGGATGTGGCGGATGCATTTCCCCTTACCAGTCTCATTCAGTCCTCAGACCAGTGTGAGGCAAGTAATACTGTCTCACACGAGAAGCAGGGAAACTGAGACTCCAGCATTCAGGAAGCTGCGTGAGTCACATAGCCAGCCAATGGAAGAGTTTGCCTTCAAACCCAGGCCAGTCTACTGTCAGTCTACGGAGCCTTAGATCTGGGGCTGAGCTTTGCTCAAGTGTGTGGAGGCTGGTCAGGGTGAGGCTCACAGGACAGCAGGTACGGGGTGCCCCGAGAGGGAGTGCCCCCTTAAAGTTTGGGCCCTGGGCTTGTGCCTTGCCCCAGCCTAGTCCTGGCCCACGTAGGAGGAGCAGCAAGAAAATATCAGGGCCGAGTGAGTGGAGGGCAGGTGCCAGAGAGCTGAGTGCCAGGTCACGGAGTTTAGATTTTTATCTCACAAAGAATGGGGAGTCATGGAAGATTTTAGAGTATAGAGTGATAGGATCAGAGCAAGTGACTATGTACAGGTTAGAAATGATTAGGAGTATCTCAACGTTGCCTGGGTGGGGTGATGACTAAGTATCTGGACTAGAACAGTAGGAAAGGAAGGAGCTGATGCTAGCCATTGCCTTTAAGAACCTCAGAACTTGGTGCTAGGATCCCAGGCAGAGGGTATGTCCCAGTATCCCAGAGAAGTGCAGCCTTTCCTGGACATCCACAGTCAGTTCTCACTGACTGCTAGCAAGAGGGAGAGGAGCTGTCGCTCATCGTGGTGCCTGCCCTCCTGTGATCTCAGTGCTTGAGAGGCGGAGACAGGAGAATTGCAGGTTCAAGGACAGCCTCAGCAATGAGAGTCTCAGCAACCTAACAAGACCATGTTTCAAAACAAACAAACAAAAATATCAGAAAAGGCTGGGAGTGTAGCTCAGAGGTAGAGTGTTCCTGGATTCAATCCCAGGTACCAAAAAAAAAAAAAAAAAAAAGGGAAAAGTGAGAGGATGGGAGGGAAAAGCAGGCGCAATCTAATTATCACACCGGAAGTGAGGGGCCAGGCTGCCAAGTGTGCCTGGTTAGGTGACAGAGAAAACTGGCTTTGGTGTCTTCTGCAAGAAGTGACTGGAGCCCCAGAATAATTCTTCGGTCATTATTTTGGGATCCTCCCATGCCACAGTACTCCCGTGCCAGGCCCTGTGGATTTGCTGAGCTGTGTCCCTTGTTGGGAGGCCTGACCTGTTCTTCTTTCCTCTCTCCTCAGCCTTCCATCAGACCAGACGCTTCCTCGCCAGGGTCCGAGCCAGCCCCTGTCCTTCCCAGAAAACTACCAGACCCTGCCCAAGAGCGCCCGACACCCCTCGGGGGGCTCCTCGCCCCCTCCTCGGAACCTGCCCAGCGACTACAAGTACGCGCAGGACCGAGCCAGCCACCTGAAGATGTCAAGCGAGGAGCGCCGCGCGCACCGGGACGGCACGGTGTGGCAGCTGTACGAGTGGCAGCAGCGCCAGCAGTTCCGGCACGGCAGCCCCACGGCGCCCATCTGCGCCGGCTCCCTGGAATTCTCTGACCAGGGCCGCAGCAGGAGCATGCTGGAGGTGCCGCGCTCCATCTCTGTGCCCCCGTCTCCCTCCGACATCCCTCCCCCAGGGCCCCCGAGGGCCTTCCCACCCCGGCGGCCACACACGCCAGCAGAGAGGGTCACTGTGAAGCCCCCTGACCAGAGGAGGAGTGTTGACATCTCACTGGGGGGCTCTCCCAGGAAGGCACGGGGCCATACCCTCAAGGTGAGACTGGGGAACCCCTTAAGGGTTGGCTGAGGTTCTGTTGTGTGCCAGGTGTGCCAGGAACCACACCTGGTTTGAGCAGGTTTGAGCCATTGGGATTAACAATGATAGCCAACACTTAAACAGTACTTTAGGTGCCAGTGCAGTTCTAAAGGATTTACTTTAGTTTAGTTTTTTTTTTGTGTGTGTGTGTGTGTGGTGTTGGGGATGGAACCCAGAGGCCTTTTACCTTTGGGCTATACTCCCAGACCTATTTTGATACTTTATTTGGAAACAGGGTCTCACTAAGTTGCTGAGAGCCTCACTAAGCAGCTGAGGCTGGCGTTGAACCTGTGCGATCCTCCTGTCTCAGCCTCCCAAGTGCTGGGATTACAAACATGGGCCACCATGCTCAGCCAGTTCTTTTTTTGTTTGTTTGTTTTTAATACAAAGAGAAATTATTTTAATGTTGGTAAAAATCTGTAGTATCTCATTTTTTAAATTACCGGCTTCTATTGTTTTTCTCACAAACATACAACAGAAAAGTGTGTTTCTACTTATATTTCTATATAAAGCATTGAGGAACAATGAGCGTATCACTCATACTAAGTATCTCTTCACCTGAAAAAGGCTTAAGCAAACACCAATTAAACATTTGGCATCTTAGTTCTAAAAATATCTTTCTACCAGAAAGTCTTTTCCATGAAAGGTTTCCTTTTTACTGATTTACTTAGGATTCTAAGAAACCAAGAATGCACATCTGTCTCTCAAACTGCATATTATACGATATTGTCAAAATATTGTAAATTAGGTAATGAAAAATAGAGCTAGGTACAGGACTATATACTTTAGTTCTTAACACAGAGTCCACTTCACAAATGAGAACTCTGAGGCATGGAGAGACAAAGCCCCCAGCTGCATAGAGTTGGACTTCTTGGCAGCTCAGAAGGCAGGAAAAGATAAACATGTTTTCTGGGCGTGGTGGCACATGCCTGAAATCTTGGTACTTGGGAAGCCAAGACAGGCGCTCTTAGGTTTGAGGACAACCCCAGCAAGGTAGTGAGATTTTCAGCAATGTAGTGAGACTCTGTTTCAAAACAAAAAATAAAAAGGCCTGGGGTGGCCAGGCATGGTGGTGCACGCTTATAACCCCAGGACTTGGGAGGCTGAGGCAGGAGGATCGCGGTTCGTGGCCAGCCTCAACTACTTAGAGAGGCCCTCCACAACTTAGTGAGATCCTGTTTCAAAAAAAAGGGGTGTAGCTCAGAGGTAAAATGCCCCTGGGTTCAACCCCTAGTTCCGCCAAAAAAAAATAAAAAAGGGCTGGACTGGGCTGGGGTGTAGCTCAAAGGTAGAATGCCCTTGGGTTCAATACAAGTAGCATACACATACACAAACACGAGAATTGTGGTGTAGCTCATAGGTAGATCACCCCTATGTTCAATACCAGTACTGAAAAAAAAAAGATGAATGTGTTCAATCAGTTCAATTATTTAGTAACCCAGTGTAAGTTTAACTCTCCAAGGGGCTTTCATAGTTTACTCTGCTGTTCCCCACGAGGAAGGTGTGTGTCCCTGTTGACAGGCTGCCCCGGGCAGGAGCAGCAGAGGCTTCCTTTCCCAGCCCTTAGCATGGCTTCTTGTCTCTCACCTGCAGAACTCCTCTCACGTGGACCGACGCTCCATGCCCTCCATGGGTTACATGACCCACACTGTCAGCGCTCCCAGTTTACATGGAAAATCGGTAAGCAGTCTCTTCTCTCCCCCTGGGGGTGAAGAATATTATACGACCTATCAGGCCTGGTCCTGGGTTTTCCTCCCTCTGAGCCAGTAAGGTACAGTTCACAGGGCAGCTATTAACTCCCATTTTAGAGATGAAGAAACTGAAGCTCAGAGAAATCCAAGGACTTGCTCGGGGCGTGCAGCTGGTCATCCAGACTGGCTGAAGAGCTTGGGGGGGGCGGGGTCCCAGGCAATGTTGGGCTTGCCTTCTCCTTTGTGTAGGATTTTGCCAGAAGCATATTCCAGCCTCCAGTTCTCCCCTAGAAACTCTTCTCCTTTCTTCCCTGGTCTTTACTATGATTAGATAACTCTGCTTTCAAATCTTGAATCTGGGGGCTGGTGGTATAGCTCAGTGGTAGAGTACTTACCCAGAGTGTAAAGCCCTTGGTTCGATCCCCAGCATTGCCAAAACCAAAACCAAACCCAAAGCTCAAGAATGGGTGCGGCTGCACCGTTGGTTGCAGCTTTACTGAGAAAACAACTTCCTGCAGCCCTTTGCTGCCACTGCCTTTATTTGTCCTAATGACAAAATTAATGCAATCATCGCTTAGCAGTGGCACATCAGTGCCGTCCCAGCAGCGGGGTGAAGAGTGTAATTAAAGCAGTGTGCCCCTGCGGTGGCTAATTCCCTCCTGATGTGTCTACACACCTGCAGCTGGAGGAGCTCTCGCTGCTTCTCACGCGGTTGCGGCGGCACCAGGCCAAGTTGGCCAGCGTGCGAGATCTCGCCGTCGGCCAGTTGCTGCGGCACCACCTGACCTTTCCCTCCTGCCAGGTCAGCGCTGGTGGGGCCTCCCAGGGCCGGGGCGTGACATGCTGGCCCGTGTTCCCCTGTGCCGTGCTCTGGTCTGTCGTTGCTGTCTGGCTCATTCCCTGCTTGTTGGCTTCTGGATGCAGCTGCCAGACACCACAGCGGCAATGCAGCCAGCCTCTGGGGCTGGGGAGGGGGCTGCATGAGGTGTGAGAGACCTGACCTGTGGCTTCGTGGGCTGTTCGCGGCGACTGCCAGGCTGGTGTGTGGTCACGTCCAGAGTTATGCTGGCTGTCAGCCTTGTTGCCACCTTGGGCATGCCTTGGGATGCTCAAAGACATGTGGCCGTGTCTTTTCTAGACAGTGCCTTGCTAACTCATAAAGCATCTCTTATCTCTTATGCTGCTGAGCCTCACAGCAACCTGGGAGAGCTTAGGTAGGCTGGAGTTCTTACAGGGCAAGTGGATCCAGAAGGGGAGGGGACCTGTCCAGGATTCTTCACTAGGAGCATGCAGGCTTCAGCCAGAATCCAGGTCCTATCTGGCACAGTGTTCTAAGCAGCATCCAGGACCGTGGGCTTTGCAGGCAGGCTCCTGGAGGACTGGCCAGGGAGTTGCCCTCCTAGGCATTTGAGCAGCTAATTTCTTCCTGGAGTTTTCCTCAGACAGGGATAGGTCCAGCTTCATGAGGATGGTCTCTGGGCTTCACGGTGGTAGACATGATAGATGAAGGGTTGATGGGACTGTCACTTTACTGCCCTGCTTTAGTGAGACCTGAGGGACCCAGGAAAAACATTTTTTAAAATGAACTTAAGAGCCAGGCATAGTGGCATATGCCTGAATCAAAGCTATTCAGGAAGCTCAGGCAGGAGGTCTATAAATTTGAGGCCAGCTGGGAAACTTAGTGAGACCTTATATTAAAATTAAAAAAAAATAGCCGGGCGTGGAGGCACATGCTTGTAATCCCCATGCTTGGGAGGCAGAGACAGGAAGATCACGGGCAGGTTCGAAGCCAGCTGCGCTGGCTTAAGAGACCCTGTTTCCAAATAAAAAAAAGTATAAAAATAGGTCTGGGAGTGTAGCCCGGAAGTAGAGGGGTTTCTAGGAACCCCATTACCACCAAAAATAAAAAATAAAAAAAATAGGAACCAGGTGTGGTGGTGCATCCTTGTAATCCCAGTACATGGGAGGCTAAGTCAGGAGGATTACAGGTTCATGGCCAGCCTCAGCAATTTAGTGAGGCTGTCAGCAACTTAGATCCTGTTTCAAAATGAAAAAAGTAAAATAGGGCTGGGGATGTAGCTCAGAGGAAGAATGCCCTTGGGTTCAATCCTCCAATGCCACACACACACACACATACAAATAGGGCTGGGAAGGTAATTCAGTGACATAGCACTTGCCTACCATTCATGAGGCCTTGGCTTCAATATTCAGAGAAAGAAAGAGAGAGAAAGAGAAAAGAGAAATGGATGTAATAGGATACGTGTAAAACTGTTAGATGTGAATTTGAGTGATTTTTAATAATATCCAGCTCTGTCTTTTCTACTCCCGTGGAAAGTGTATAGGGACTAGGCTGACTGGGGAAATAGGGATGTAAGAAGGGCCATATAGGGACAGAAATAAGACCTCACAAGCCACAAGTGTCCCTGACAATGGTCCTTCAGGCCTTTCCATGCTGAGAAGCACTGAGTGAACTTCTCACAAGGTGGTTTATGTATGTGATTGTGTCACATCAGAGCTGTACACAAGGACCACTTCCCACTGCCTTGGATTGCCTGCTGAGAAAGTGGCACCTGGACCATTCATTAGCTCTCTCAACCCCTCTGCCTCCCTGTTAGCTTCTGTGATCTGCTACACAAGAGAGCACAAGTCCTAGGAAGTCAGAGACTTTTCCTTATTTTCACTATTTCTGATAAATAATACTGAAGAGCTGGATAGACCATCAAGAGACTCCAAAAGCACATAGGTCTGACCTTGGAATTTTCTCCATTAGCTCCTGACTTGACCACACTAGCTCCATGCTGAGCAAAACCATCAAAACTTCTAGGAAAATTTTGGCAGCTTCTGGTGCTTATTGTCATGGAACCCCAGGTCACATTGGGACCTCCTGGGTCACCAAAGTTATCTTCCTGCCTCTTCCAGACATCCATCCATCCATTGCCGGTCAGGGACATCTTACTTCATGCATGTGAAGTGGCCCAGTCCAAAGGTTTGGTGACCAGGATTGGAACAGGGGTGATTAATAGGACCCTAGCTCAGGTGTGGCATATGCTCTTTTGGGTAGACCACCTCATCCTGCCTCAGGAGCCCAGCATCCTCCTCAGCCGCACTGCTATCCTGGCGTTCCAATGGGATCCTCCTGGCCAGAATCTAATGGGAGGGGGACAGGCTGGCTTTCTCCACAGTGACTCACAAGCTCTGCCATGCCGAGAGGGCGCTGAACTGCAGCGAGACATTTGTGCTTCATCTGTGGCCTCGGATGTGTTGTTCAGCTGTGGCCTCTTGTCTCCAAAGCTGTGCAGTGTAAACATTCATCTGTGAAGCCCTGAGTTGTGGAAACACTTTGTGTTTATAACTGGTTTTCTTTTTCCCTCCCTGTGCTTTTTTTGAAGGCTGATGATACCTACCTCCAGCTGAAGAAAGACCTGGAGTACCTGGATCTAAAGGTAAGTGGCATCAGGGAGGCCACCTTCCTTGGATCCTACTCACCCTAACCTAACCTTTCTGAGAGCATCATGTCACTGGAGCTGAACCCAAAGCCAAGCAGTCTCCTCGAGTCTGGATCTCAAATAAGCACTCTTCTGTCTGAATCAGAAGATCTTCATTTCTTATAGCCTTAAACTCTGGCTTTCTGCAACATCTGCAAAATCTGCTTTGAGGGTGTTTGCTTACATAATGAGGGCACAAGACCGTGATCGCACACTTCCCTTGGTTAGAGCCAAAGGCCTCCCTAAAATTAACCAAAGGCTGGGGACGGGGTTGGGTGGGGGTTCCTGGGGGGCCACTGGTGTGTGTCTTCAGACACAAGTGGCTTGGTGCGTTCTTTGGTTTTGTTGCTGGGGGAGCAAGTTCCATATGGATGTTCATGGCTTTGATGCTCAGGGGAACCTCGCTTCTCCAATTGGAGATGAGCACTGGGCCTCTGTAGGTGGTAAAGCTCTGGGCTCTGATTTGTCCTTTACAGCTCAGAGAGCTGAGAAGGCTCCTGGGGAGGTGAGAGGCATTCTGCCTGGGAGAGAGCTGCTATTGTACCTTGCCAGGGCTCCCATTGTGAACAGCGCTCTTTATGCCAGAGCCACGAAACAGAACAAGTAGACTGAAGAAATGTGACCTTTAATCAACGAGGGTGGCTGAGGAGCAACTGCCACGGGGGCATGCCACACCGTGCTGGGCCTGTGGGAGGGGTGCGGCTCACCAGCAGTATATGCATACCATGAAACGCTTCTCAGGGTGCTTGGTGCACAGTTCTTGAAAGAACTTCAGGGTGCCCAAGCAACAGCTGTAGATAGGATGTCTTCTGACTCCTGTTTGAATGTGGAAGCAGAAACCCAGCGGTGGTCCTGGAGTGAAACTGCACGTCAGACTGCCTTTATACCCGCATCATAGAATTCATGCTACATGAGATTAAGAGGAGAAACTGAGGTACGGGGCGGCAGAGCAGAACGAGGAGCCTCTGTGTGTCCTGACTCCAAAAGTAGCTTAATAACAATACAGGGTATAATGTGGCCAGTCAGTGCATTTTACTCCTTTTAAATTATTTAACCCCATAGTAGGTCTGTGAGGGAGGTGGTGGTACCATCTTTAACCTATTGAGGCTCAGAGTGATAAATGACTCTCCCAAGGCCACATAGCAATTATGGGGGATGGAGTGGGGTATTTGGTTGTAGCTCTTAACTCTAAAGCCTGTGCTCTTAATCACCTTGCTGCACAGTCTCTCTCTTCAGTGTTGCTTCTTACACTATAGATCAGTAGTAGAAGCAGTCAAGCTTTTTTTTTTTTTTTTTAACATTTTAGGATCTGAACTTGGATCATTATACCAAGAAACATGTTTGATGGGCTAGAGAGGAAAATTGCATCCTTGGGGTGCTTTACTAGCTAGGAACTATGTTACCAGTAATTGTGCTTTCTAGATGTTGTCATATTGCTTTTCATGAAAAACAGCTGTGTGAAGTGGTCACGGTGGCTTGAACCTATAGTCCCAGCTATTCAGGAGGCTGAGGAATGAGGATCTCTTGAGCCAAGAGTTCAAGGCTAACCCGGCCCAGAGTGAGACCCTGCTTCAAATAAAGAAAAGAGGAGACTATGTTGATACCAAAAATTTCCTGATCTGCACCGTCAGGCTGGCAGAGCGCAGGCTCACCAGCAGCACATGTGAGATGCTGTGTGGCCTCAGTCTTATGTGGTTGCCAGAAATGCTGAAGCCTCCTCGGCCTCCTTCAGAGGGCCAGGGGGCCTGCAATGCCCTGCTCAGACCCTCCTGGGATATAGAGTTTCTAGATGCAGAGCTCACTTTAGGATCTAGATGAAGGAAGGGCTGAAGCCGGGGAGAGGGGTTGAGAACCTGCAGAACCGTGGTTGGGTATGTTAGGTGGGATGCTCTTGTTTTTGGGTGTTTAAAACCCAAATCAACCTGCTGAGTCAAAGAGAATTTACCACCATGTAAATTGGTGCACACCTGTAATCCCAGCAACTCTGGAGGCCAAGGCAGGAGGATTGCAAGTTCAAGGCAGCCTGGGTGACTTAGTGAGACCTCTTCTCAAAATAGAAAGTAAGAAAGGGGGTGGTGCTGGGCATAATGGTGCATGAGGCTGAGACAGGAGGATCCTAAGTTCAAGGACAGCCTCAGCAATGTAGCGAGACTCTCAGCAACCTAGTTAACACCCTGTTTCAGATTAAAAAAGAAAATTTATAAAGGGCTGGGTTGTAGCTTGGAAGTAGAATGTTCCTGGGTTCAATACCCAGCAAGACACACACACACACATGGAAGTATACCAGTTCCTCTATCCAGGAATGACATTCTAGGGAATAATCCACACCATCACTATCTACTCTTCCTCGGTGTGCCAGTCTCCTCCTTGCAGAACAAGGCTGCCGGCATCTGCAAACTCAGCTCTGTTTTGTCCCCACCCAGATCCTTACAGAATAAGGAAGGAGTTCCCTGATTGGGAAATGTGCTGGGTGGGAAAGAAATACAACACAGCTGGCCCAGCTACCATGTAGAATGACCAGAGGACTCAGAGACAGTGCAGGAAACACATGGAGACAGCCTGTAAAGCTCTGGTACACGTGTTGTTATGCATTGTCTGTGACCCTAAAAGGGAATTAAGCCAAGCAGATGGCAGCTACAGGTAGACAGGTTTCAGGTTAGTAGAAGGCTTTTCTCAAAGGGCCATCTCAGCTGGTGGTGAGCTCCCTGACACTGCAGTACAACTGAGGCTGCACAAGATTGGGTAGGACGAGTGGTTGGATCAGGAAAACTCAAAGGCTCATGGGCAAAATGTCTCTGAGATGAGGGCCTCTGGATATGATCAGTGGGCCCTGGTGATAACCCTGGGCATGGAAATAGAGAAAAGCACAACTCCTCTGGGGGACCAGGTTCTTGTGAGAGGCCGTTCCTGGGTCCCTGGGAGGCAAGGTAAAGAGAAAAGCCCTTCTGGAGGAGAGTACCTGATCTGCCGATACCTTTGCCCCTGCCATGTTGACTTAGGTCCCTCATGTTCTGTTCCAAAGGCAAAGACCCAGTGCCAATCTCCCCCATTCCCATCAGCCGATGCTCCGAATCCAGATGCACTTAATGGTTCCTGCTTCCCCACTCATTGCAGAGCTTTCTCCTCCTCAAGTGAGCGTACCTTCTGTGGTGCCAAGAGATCAAGCAAGTCACCCCCATAGGGCACACCCTATACTAACATGTGTTTGGGGAGTGTTTACTTCCTGGCATTTTACTTGAGTGTGCCAGGGTGAAGAGACCCCACGTTGGTCAAGTGTCTGTTCCTGCCTGGCCCAATGTTGGGGCACTCAGTGTTCACTTCTGTCATTTAATAGAAATGATTATCCCTGTCTTACTAACCGGGAACACAGGTCTCAGAGAAGACTGTTGGACCCTGAACTCTTCTGGGCTGTATCTAAAACCAGGGCCCCTTTGTGCAGGATTTGTTTTCAAAGTCAGTTTCTAGGGCAGCGTTTCTGAAGTCGTTACTTGAAAGATCATCTATTTCCAGAACACCTGGGAGCTCGATTTTAAAAAATGCAGATCTGGAGTAACTTATTTTCAAGTTGCTCCACTGCACTTATTCCTTTAATGCCCCCCAAAAAATAATTGTAGATCTGATCTAGGTGCAGTGAAATACAACAAAAGTCCCAGCTATTGAGATGCTGAGGCAGGAGAATTACTTGAGTTTGAGGCCTGTCTGGGCAACATAATGAAACTCTGGCATGTGTGTGTCTGTGTATTTTACTGAGGATTGAACCCATGGACATTCTACCTCTGAGCTACACTCCCAGTGCTTTTAATTTTTTGGTTTGAAACATGATCTTTTTGCTAGGTTGCTGAAAGTCTAGCTAACTTGCTAAAGCTGTCCTCGAACCTGAGATCCTTAGTCTCCCAAGTAATGGGATTACAGGCATGCCTGACTGTTAAAAAAAAAAAAAAAAGCAGATCCAGTGGGCTCTTCTGAATACCTCTAGTCGTACCCAGAAATTTTTTTTTTTTGTGGTACTGGGGTTCCTGGAAGCCCTTCTACCTCCAAACTACACTCCCAGACCTATTTTTACATTTTTATTTGGAAACAGGGTCTCCTAAGCCAGCACGCGCGGCTGGCTTCGAACCTGCACGATCCTCCTGAAGCGTGCGCCACCACGCCCGGCAGAATTTTGTATTTTTAATCAAGCTCTGGTGTAATTCCTGTGCATACCAAAGTTTGAAGTCTCTTGTTCTGGAGCTAAGATTACCAACTCTGTCCATGAACTATAACTATTGGGGAGCTTTTAAAATGAATTTAGATGCTTGACTTGGACTCCTTAAAGACTGACTTGATTTTAATACTCAGGTATTACTTTTTTAAAAAAATGAAGGAAAAAAGCCAGGTGTGGTGGTGCATGCTTGTAATCCCAGTACTTGGGAGGCTAAGACAGGAGGATCACAGGTTTGCGAACACCTTTAGCTACTTAGTGAGGCCCTCTGCAACTTAGTGAGACCCTATTTCAAAAAAAAAAAAAAAGAATTAAATAGGGCTGGGGGTTTAACTCAGAGGTAGAATGCCCCTGGCTTTAATCCCTAGTACCACAAAAAAAAAAAAAAAAAAGAGGAGGAGGAGGAACACTCCATAGGTGTTTCTAAAGTGCAGATTTAAGTGATCACTAAACCAGCGGCATCAACAATACCTGGGAATTTGCTAAGAATGCAAAATCTTAGGTCCTACCCTAGACCTTCTAAAGAACTAATTGGGTGGGTCCCAGCTAATCTGTTAGCAAGCTTTCCGGGTGATTCCAGTGCACAGTAAAGTTTAAGAACCACTGACTTTAGACAGTGGTTTTTAGTTTTGGCTACACACTAGACTTACCTAGAAGATCTTTTAAGAATCCTGATGCTGTGCTGGAGTGAGAGCTGAGAATAGAGAACCTGCTTAACTTGTATGAGACTCTATGTTCAACTCCCAGTATCACAATAAAAAATAAGATCCTGGTGTTGAGGCTTCATCCTAGATCAGTTACGTTAGCTTGTCTTTGTGAGACTCAGGTATCAGTATTTCTTAAAGCCCCCTGGTGATTTCAGTCTTCAGCCAGAGTTGGAATTTGCTGTCCTAGAGGGTGAAGATAATGTTTCCCAAAAGGAGCTGTAAGCGTTTGGAACTATGGGTAAGACATGACTGTTCAGATGCACCCCAAGTGTCGAGGTGAAAGGCGGAGGTGAAAGCATCGGGCGGGTGATGCGTGGCGCCTCTCTAAACAAGGACTTGATTTCTTGGAGACTGCGAGAAGGGTGGCAAGGAAGAAGCAACATTTCCTTCTGCAATCTTCTTGCTGCCTTCTGTAGCAGAACCAGGAAAAAAATGGGTACTGAATGATTCCTGTCATATAAACAGCCTCACTGACTCCTCAGCCAGGGCTTTATTGTCCCTGGTTTTACAAGAAAAGGGAACTGAAGTCTGGGAGCTCACATCGCCAAGGTTCATTTTTATTTATTTTTTTAATTTTTTTTTATTTTTTTATTTTTTTTGCGGGTCTGGGGATGGAACCCAGGGGCATTTGACCTCCGGGCTACACCCCCTGCCCTATTTTTTTATTCTTTACTTTGAAACCGGGTCTCACTGAGTTGCAGAGGACCTCACTAAGTAGCTGAGGCTGTCCGCGAACCGCGATCCTCCAGCTCTCAGCGCCAAGGTTCATTTTTAATGCACTGCGCACACCCTTTGTCCTCCGTAAAGCTTCCCCTTTGTTAGTTCCCCAAATTCTGGCTGCTTCAAGTGTCGTTTGATGTCTCACCTGTTACGTTTTGTTGTATTTGCCTTTTTGTTTGGAACAGATTAAAAATAATGAACCTTTGATCAACGTGCTTTACAAAGTGCTGAAGAAGTCAGCACGGGGCTGTCGGCCCAGGAGAAGCGTAAGATGATCTGATCCGTGTCTCCGAGTGGGGCCATTCCATTGCTTCTGGCTCAGTGCCGGCTCCATCACTTGCTTACCCAGTTGCTCTCCTGATCGCCCCAGGCTTCCTGCAAGTCATATCGGTTTATTTTCTTTAAATTGGATCTCTCTTCAGCATTGTGGCTGGTGCACCAGGCTGAGCTGCTCATCTGTGGTTTCTGTGACTCCATCTTTTGTGCTGCCAAGGGGTGGGTAGCTTGCCTGGCTTGTCTTCAGCTTGTGTCGTGTTTCCATTCTCACTTGTCTGCCTCCATGGTGAGGGCTCACCTAGACAGAGCTGAGCATGGATTTATTGGGGGTGGGGAGCAACTGTTACTGGTCACCTCGGAGGAGCCAGAGTATCCTCAGATTTCACCATGGCTCTTCTTTGGGACAGGGCATAGATATTCTGATAACAATCTGGAGCTGGGCTAGAGCAAAATGGCCACCTCCTACCTGCTTCCACTGACACAGAAGTAGTGACTACAAGGTAGCTAGCTTCCATAGCAGCCCTAGGGGAGGCTGCAGGTTGGGGAGCAGGTGTTGGATGCAGTTATCCTCAGCCCTGAGAAAGCGTGCTGGGATGTGGCGAAGGGGAGGCAAGATGCCCGGGGGCCTGTGATTTCTTCCTTTTGCAGAGTTTCTTACAACTGGATGAATGCCTGAGGACTTTCACTTGTTCTAGTGACAGACCCTGGGAGGAACCGTCATTCACGTCTTAAATGGATTTCAGCATTGCTATCATGAAGCACAATTTTAGAGAGAAACTTAGCTATAATATACTTCTTGTGGATATATTTCTTAGTAGCCTCAGCTCTCTGGAACAGAGCTAAATTTAGAAGCTTTAAAGGGAATCTGAGCTGTGGGAGCAACTATCAAGAAGCCTGTGCTCTGCCGCCTGTGGCCTTTACTCCATAAGGAAGCAGAGCCAACCTACCCTATTTTGATAAGTTCATGAACTCACTAAGAAAACTCTTTTTTTAAAAATGTCTTCAATATGCTAGGCCCTGGCTGGGCTTTGGGGATATAGAGAAAATACATACTAGTCTCCATAGTCATTCCTAATTAGGTTACTGTCCAGTGAGGAGAGATGGATGAGCAGAGAGAGCATGGTAACCTAATGAGCTAAGTACTGGTGGTGACAGACACAGGGCAGGGGGCACCCTAAAGGGCTCCAAGCCAGTCAGAAGGGAGGAAAGGGATGTAAGTACTTTGCCTCTGTTGAGCTTTTAAGTCCTTTGAATTTCTAACTCACAACACCTTATAAGCAGCACATTAGAAGACAAGAGAAGCCTATTTCTTAGAAAAGAGAGAATGCTAATATCCCAAGAGAGGAAAAAAGAAAGGTCAAATGTACATTCAGTATTCTAGGAAGGCAGAGAAGGGCATACTTTTAGAAAGCTTTCTATCAAAAAGTTTAATTTAGAAGATCCAGCTGTCTCCAATGCCCTTTTTGTGTAGAATATCTCATTTCTTTGCTGTTGGTGCTGGAGAAATGAGGCATTGCTCAATTAGATTCCCTGCCTTGTTATTGAAGTCTAAAAAAAAGATATTCTTGGTAAAAAAAAAAAAAAAGCCTTGGTAAAATGAGGGGAAGGATTTTGCTGGGGGGGAAATCCTCAAAGCAGTATCTCAATTTGAAAGTGGTTTCTGCCTAGGAAATGAGTCAAGGGTCAGCCCCTTTGGAGAGGAGACGAGCTCATTGCCCTCTGCTTGGCTGAAAGGCTGTGACTCCAAGTGAGGACTTGTCAGTTTCACCTGCCTTTTCTCCTGGACTGTTTTGAGTTTAAAGCCCAGGGCCTTTCTGGTAGTCCAGCTGTTTGTGGTTTACTAAGATTAATCCCTACCCTCTCTCCCATCTCGCCCATCATAAAAGATAGCACTGTTTGTGGGCCACTGTAGGCATATGTGTTTTTACAGGTGTGTGTACACATAGCCTGCCCATTTGAGAAGCAGAATTTGGCTGGAGTTCCACTCTTTCCAGGAACTTTTACTGACCCACATTTCCCCTTTCCCTGCATGCCTTTGAATAAGCATTTGCTGAGTGCCTGCCACGGTGCCACTTTATGGATTTACCACAATAAATAAGAGAGTGGTCTCTGTCCAGACTGTGTGACCAAAGGAATCATGGGAATGAGTGGGGCGGTTCTGCAGCTCAGAATCAGTCCTCAGCCCAAGGATAGAAGAGGTCATCTGACCTTGACCTTTGGGTGTGTGGCTCAGTCTCTGGAGGAGCACAGGACACTTGGGCACACTGTTAGCTTGAGCTCTCAGAGAAATGACTGCCAGTGTATTTTAACTCTTGATTCACACTCATGTACTTTCTGGACTTCTCAGATGATGTTGGGAGAAAGCAAAGGGCATCTCTTTAGCATCTGTCTGACCACCCGCTGGGGCCCTCTGCATATCACACATGCCACCTTTCTATCCTGTGCTTATCCCTAACCTCACTTTTCCCCAGTCAGAGCTGCCTAGTGGAGGCCAGAAGGATCATCTCACCTTCACGAAGTTCCTTAGACCTGGATGTTCCTGACCTTGTCTTGGCCATGGATTGTGACCATAAAAAGAATTTCCCCTTGTACTCCTTCACGGCTTTTGGCATGAAGGAGAGTTAGGGGGAGTGAAAACACGAGAGACAGAGATGGATCCAGCTTTCTAGGAGTTAGTGAGAGATAAGCAACATGCTGCCTGCTTTGGGTCAACTGAAGGATGGGACATGTTGGGAAATTCATTGGCCCTTAGCCTTTGTATATTGCTTTGCGGTTTCTTTCCTGAGAGTTTGAGATTATTCAGGAATCATTTAAAAAACCCGTGCCAGCTGGGTGTGGTGGCACACATTTGTAATCCCAGCATTTGGGAGGCTGACACAGGAGGATTGTGGTTTGCAGACAGCCTCAGCTACTTAGGCCCTTTGCAACTCAGTGAGACCCTGTTTCAAAATAAAGAATAAAATATAGGGCTGGGGGTGGAGCTCAGAGTTAGAATGCCCCTGGGTTCCCTCCTCACTAACTGCAAAATAAATAAAAACTCCTTGCTGGCAATTACCCAGCTTTATTAAAGAATAAAGAGTAAAGCTGGGTAATTTCTGTCCAAATAGTGTCCAAATAGTGAGGAAGAGGATGCTCAGATTTCCTTATACCGAGGCTTGGCAATGCTCAGGAGATTTGCTTGTTTCTCCTGAGCTGTCCACCCCACTACTATGAGCATGGGTGTGATGGACTTCTGTTTGTTCCCAGGTTCAGTAGCATACCATTTTGATTTTTCACACTCATTTTAGGCAAATATATACTTTTAAATTTGATGATCCTATAACTAGAAAATCTGTATGTTTCTTTAGTTTGAGAAATTTACAGGTGCAGCTAGAATCACATGGAGGTTTTAGTCTTTCCCTAATGTGAATTGGGCAGAGATGAAGCACCTATTGTTTGAGATTTCGCCACTTTCTTATCAACCCTAACCTACCACCACCAAGACTTCCAAACCCCTTTGCTATTTGTAGGGCTGACTTTCCTTCTTGAGTTCTGAGTCCAAGCACCATGGTTAAGTCTCCTTTAACTTGTTCGCCTCCCAGATGACAGGTCGAGACCTTCTCAAGGACCGAAGTCTGAAGCCTATGAAGATTGCCGAGAGTGACATTGACGTGAGTGAGCAGAGGGCAGGCTGATCCTCAGCTGCCTCCTGACCCCACCCAGTGTGGGCAGCTCCCACGGGCGTGGATGGTTCTATAGCCAGATGCTTCTGCTCACACTCCCAGGGCTTGGCCCGTCCTCATCCTCCCAGGCCCTCCCCAACCTGTTCTTGCTTATAGGTCAAACTGAGTGTCTTCTGTGAACAAGACAGAATCCTCCAGGACTTAGAAGACAAGATACGAGCCCTCAAGGAGAACAAGGTATGCATCAATTTTGCACAGTCTTGGGATGGGTAGAGGGACATTATATCTGTCTTTCCTATGACATTAACTATACTCTCATGATTTTATTGAACAATAGGTGTTTAGTTTATCCACAGCATTTCACTGTATGTCTTTCATTGATAAAGTGCTTGGAGAGGGGATGTTCTAGCTGAGCCTGAAGAAAACACATAGAAAGACCCCAGCCTATTTGTTCTGTACCCCCAATTCCCTTCTGTCTGGCCTTCCTCTCCCTGGAGGCCCTGAGAGATGAGCAGAGGAGAGGAGAGATGTTCCACTTGCTTATCTATGATGACCCAGTGCTGGAGCCCTGGAGAAGGGGTGCCTTAGAGAAAGTTCCTCAACAACTACCCTCCTTCCCTCAGTACCTGCTGAAAAAGAACAGGGCAGGGACCCTCACTTCCCAAAGCTCCTTCCCTCCTAGGTGCTGGACTATGGAGCCAACAAGTTTGGATGGGAAGGCAGGAGTGGGCCTGGGACCACCAGTGTTTGCTGTCTCAAACTTTTAAAGCAATTTTTTTTTTGCATTTAAATAAGGCATTAAATTTGTGATACAGAGGGTCACTTCATTTTCCTCCAAGAGCTTACAAAGTTTTCCATCAATTATTTGTTTTATACTCATAGTTTATTTCATAAGGAGTTAGATGACTTTATTATACCCACTTTATAGATGAGGAAACAGAGAGCTGAGCACAGAGCTATTAGGGTACTTGTTCCATGGACAGAAGCAGAGCTGGCATCAGAGGCCCTGCCCTGCTGCCCCCAGCTCAGACTCAGATCTAACAGCTTTCTTTGGTTCCCAGCATGGTGTGGGGAGGCCTCTGGGACTGTCTTCCAATCCTGTTATTCTTTGGCCCTTTCTGGTGTAGGACCAACTTGAATCTGTGCTGGAGGTTTTGCACAGACAGATGGAACAGTACCGAGACCAGCCCCAGCACCTGGAGAAGATTGCCTACCAGCAGAAATTGTTACAGGAGGACCTTGTCCATATCCGAGCCGAGCTCTCCAGAGAATCCACTGTGCGTGAAGGGTGTGGAGGACGGCAAACACTTCCCCTTGGGATGGGCTGGCCTCAGGCTGAGGTTGGATTGGTGGCCAGAGTCTTGGAGAGCACTTTTTCCGGTTGCCTCCTGACTTCAGCTTTTCCAAGAGTGACAAGTCTGTCTCCGCCTATGCCCGAGGCTGCTTACCATCAGTGACTCTAGGGTGGCTGAGGACATTTGAGGATACCCGAGAAAGCACATTAGTCAGAGCAGTCTGCAGGCTATATTCTGATCTGTGTGCAATTAATTCTAAGATGTCAGAATTTCTACCTTTTCATTTGTCTGATGTGAGTGCAGGCCAGGGAAGGGAATTAAAGCATCCCTAGGTGGAAGAGGAGACCATGCAGGTGGCCAGGGTCAGATACCGCACTTGCTCCCGCTCCTTTCCCTATGCCACCAGGCCGGCTGGAAGCCAGCTGCATCCCCTCCTTCTTCTCCTGGCTGGGTTAGCAGAGGTCAGGAGCACAGAGGCTGCCTGGGGGTCTGGGGATAACTAGGGAACAGAAGCAATTTTTTTGGCCAACAGGAGATGGAAAACGCCTGGAATGAGTACCTGAAATTGGAGGGGGACGTGGAGCAGCTGAAGCAGACCCTGCAGGAGCAACATAGAAGAGCCTTTTTCTTCCAGGTGACCCAGGGCTGTTCACCCCTCCGAGCTCTGGTTATCGCTGAGTGTCTAGCCTGTGGGGGCTCTGAGCACTGCTCCCGGCCTTCCCTTCCTCATCCTTGTCAAGCAGTCTCCCCAAACTCTCCCTTGGGGATACCTCCCTGCAACCCAGCCATGATGAGAAGCCTCATCCCAGTTTCCTATGTCTCTCTGCTCTCAAGAACACACGCTCTTGGTGTTTTGGGAAGGATTATCCTTCTGATCAGATGGAGAAGCAGATCAGTGCCAACCTGGAGCCCTTTAGGAGACAGAGACGTGAGAGTGATGTGTGTTTCCCTCTTGTGTTCCTTAGACAGACAGCAACAGAAAACCCTGCCTCCTTCCTGCCTAGATTCCTGGAGATAGGTGCTATTGCCCCTCCACCTCAGGAGGGAGTATGAATTCGGTCCATTGAGGTGCCTCTGATCTCCAGGAGCTCATTTGCATTTCTGGGGGCCAGGCTGGGTGATACCCATCTTTGTGGCCCTACTCCTCTCAGGAAAGGTGGCCTTAGAACCCTGCTTCCTTATCTTAAAAACCAGGCCACCTTATGGATAGCAGCCTCTGTCCCTCAAAGGTAAGACATAAAAGGCCCTGTGTAGTTTCTCTTCTTCCAGGTCAGGTCTCCAAGCTGCCCTGCCCCCATTGTGGTACCCGCCAGGCTTCTACTCACTCTCAAAATTTTAAAAAATGGGAGATGACCTACTTTCCAACCCAACTTCAGATCTGTATCTCCCTCTCTCAGGGGCCTGACATCAATCAGTGTGTTTGAATTCAGCAAGCGTCTCACGGAGGCTCCTTTTGTATGAGGCACCCTGCCAGGACAATTTTGGCTCTGGGCTTGCTAGTTGATGACCTAGTTCTAGGCCAGGTTCTTCATTCAGGTGATTTGATGACAATGTGGACTCTCAGGACATTAGCCTAGGCTTAGTGCCCTGGGGCTTTTCCCTGGGTCCTACTGCCCTCACTCACTCAGACATGGTTCCCAAAGAGCCCAGAGGAGGAGACTCTTGTGGCTCAGGGCTGGCCTACAAGGTGCCCAGAACTCACCTCTCTCCTGCTATTGCTCCTTCCTACCCCATAATTCCCCTTCATTCAAGCTAGTATTTTTCCTTTTTTTTTTTTTTTAATCTCCAGCTCTTAGCATAATGGCTTGAAAATATGGAGGTGAATTTTGTTGACAGAATGTTTCCAATAGTTGTTTCTAGTTGCTAGTTCCTGAAATTGTCCTGATGATCCTGTCCTTTTTCTTTTTTAACTTATATTCTTGGGCTTCATTGTTCTGTGTTAATTTTAGCAGTAAAATTTTTTTTTAGCCTTTTAAGCTTCCCTCCTTATTTTCCCATAATTATAAGTAATACATGAATACATTTCTTTGAACCAGCAAAAACAAAAATTGACACAAAATTTCCTCCATTCCTTTCTTCCTAACTACCTCTGCATGTAGCCAGTGCTGTCAGTTTGTGGTGTTTCCTGAGCATTTTCTATGTATCTACAAACATGTACCTGCATAGAATCATGTCAGTATTTGGGATTGGGAACAGGTAAAAGGTTTCCTTGAAGAGGATCACACTTACACATATTCTGACAACTTCCTTTTTTGTCATGACTTTATGTCGAGAAAATCTTTCCAGAAATGAAACCCCCAGTTTATGCTCCCCAATACAATAACTTTTAAAATTTAAATGTAAGTTAATTAGAAATAACTAAAATGTATAAAATGTCTCCTTCATTCACATCAGAGCATTCCAAGGGCTCAGTAGCCACGTGTGGCTGGTGGCTACTGCAAGGATAGCACAGATTACGGAAGATGTTCATAGTCTCAGAAAGTTGTATTGAACAGCAGTAGTCTAAGTAAAAATTAGTTCCTCTTGATTGCTGCATATCATTTTATGGCCTGGATGTTCTCTACTTTATTTAGCCATTCTTCTTCTGGGACATTTAAATTATTTTCGGTATTCTACTTTTATAAATAATGCTGTTGGAGCTGGGTGTGGTGACTCACACTTGTAATCCTAGTATAGGTTTCACAGCCAGCCTCAGCTACTTAGTGAGGCCCTCCACACCTTGGTGTGACCCTGTTTCAGAAATAAAGAATAGTCGGGCCTGGTGGCATGCGCTTGTAATCCCAGCACTCGGGAGGCTGAGACAGGAGAATTGTGGTTCCCAGACAGCCTGGGCTACTTAGTGAGGTCCTTTGCAACTCAGTGAGACACTGTTTCAAAATAAAAAATAAAAAATAGGGCTGGGGGTATAGCTTGGAGGTAGAATGCCCCTGGCTTTAATTTCCAGTACTGCAAATTAGTTAATTAATTAATTAATTAATGCAGCTGTTAGCAACCATCGTTGAATTGCTGTCTGAAAGTCGGCACTAATTTGCCCCTCCCTTCCAACTCATGGTGCATGAGAGCACTGGACCAGTGTGCCATAACCTGGCCAGAACTTGATGTTATCATCATTTTTAGTTTTTGCCAATCTGTTGTCATAAAAATAGCATTTGTTTTAATTTAGATCTAGTTACTGGTAAGTTAAACACCCCCCTCCCCCCCTAGTACTTGGGATTGAACTCAGGAGGGCTCTGCAGCTATGCTACATCCTCAGCTCTCTCTTTTATTTTATTTTATTTTATTTTACTTTATTTTTTTGCCGGTCTGGGGATGGAACCCAGGGGCATTTGACCTCTGAGCCATACCCCCTGCCCTATTTTTATTCTTTATTTTGAAACAGGGTCTCACTAAGTTGTAGAGGGCCTCACTAAGTAGCCCAGGCTGTCTGCGAACTGGGATCCTCTGGTTTCAGCCTCTCGAATGCTGGAATTACAAGCATGCGCCACCACGCCCGGCTCTATTTTTTTTTTATTTTGTGACAATGTCTCAAGAAGTTGCCCAGACTGGCCTCAAGCTTGCTATCCTCCAGCCTCAGCCTTCTGAGAAGCTATGATTGCAGGCCTGTGCCACCACTCTTGCTTTAAGTGAAACATCTTTTTATATGATTATTGGGGATTTGTGTTTCTACTATGTTTTATCTCATAGTGATTTAAAATCCTTTTCCCCTCCAAAACACAAATCTATACAATATAATAGATCTTGTCATAGATCCTGGAGAATTTAGCCCTGTGAGTTCCTAATGAGAGACAGCCTGGGGCCTGGGGCCACTAGCCCCGTGTATTTCCCAGTGCCTTGATGACTGGGAAGGCACAGCCCTGCTTTGATCAGACTCTGTGCTGGCTTCTGTGGTGTAAGCCCAGGCCAGACAGGCTGTTAGAGCTCTAGACAAATGAGGAATGCTTGCAGCCCATGTGCAGATTCTCAGTAACAGGGCTGAGTAACAGGAACTCATCTCCCTGTGGCCAGGTTTAGCTGTGAGAAAACTCATAGCCTTTTCAACAAAGCAGAGTATCCTCATGGCTACCTGGGCACTGGGGAAGCCAGGGGATAGAACATCTATGAAACAGTGTAAGAGGCAGCAATCGGTGAGGCTACCTCTGGGGGTTCCCATCCAACTTCTGGACCACGAATCCAGGCCTTTGCTGAAAGCAGTACGCAGCCTTCCTGCCCAGTGTGGTGAGAGGGTGCAGGAGTGACACTGCCTTGCTACTCCCACAAAACCCACACTGCATCAAGTTGCCAATTTCATCACCGTTGGAAAAAGATGGGGACTCTCTGGCCATTGCTCCTCTCTGCTCTTCTTTTTATCAGAAAGTCAAAATGGGCTAAAACTAGGCTGACAGGGGAGCTTTGCCAGGGATTTTATCCTCTGCCTTCACTTGTTCTCAGCACTCAGTGTGGGAACTTCAAATCTGGAGGTCATCCCCTGTCACTTACATACCCCAAAGTTAGCCGTGCACCTGCTGTGTTAGGACTGTGCTCTAGGGTAGAGCTGAGCACCTCTTTGCTGGTCCCCTCTAAGGGTGTGCTTTGCTTTTGAGACGTGGAAAGGGGAGTGCGTGCCCTCTTGGCACAGGAGCCTTTAGAAATCTCCTGTCTTGGCTGCTGGAAAGTTCCATCAGGAATTTGACGTGATTGTCATTTATCCATTCAACATACATGCACTGAAAACCTCCTAACTACCAGACTCCATGGGGAATGTACTCAGAAGCACACAGCTTTGTTGCAGAATCAGACCAGTCAGTCATGTCTAGTGTGAGAACTCCTCCAATAGAGGGACAGCTGGGCAACTGGAGAGGGAATGGGGCACTTTCTCTTCATGGGTGGGACCACGTCTATCTTTCCTCCATTGTGACTTTAAACCCCAAAGAATACTACATCTGTGCTGAGGATGTGACTCAGTGGTAGAATGCTTGCCCAACATTTACAAGGCCCTGGCTTTGCTCTCCAGCACCATAAAAAGAAAAAAGATAAGGAGAGAGGGAGAGGGAGAGAGGGATATAGAGAGAGAGAGAAAGAAAAGAAAGAGAAAGAAAGAGAAACACACTATATCTAACGTTTAAATAACCCCATTAGAAGATGGTCACGACCCTTAACCACAGCATGCCCCTCTTCATCTCTTTTAGGTCCTCTTCCCATCCAATTTTGGTTGTAACTTGTGCATATGATCATACTGTGTAGCTCTTTTTCAACCGTACTTTTAAAAAAACAGTTTCATCATATAATCCACATACCACGAAAGGCATCCTTTTAAAGTATACAGTTCCATGTTTTTTAGTATATTAATGGCATTGTGAGGCTATCACCACAGCCAATTTTATCATTTTTTAAATCATCTCTCAAAAGAAGCTCTGTACCCATTGTCGCTCCCCCCCACCTCCCTATTCTGACCACTCCCACTCTCCCCTAGCTAACCACTAACCAACTTTCTGTCTCTATAGGTTCGCCTGTTCTGGACATTCTCTATAAAAGAAACTGTACAATATGTGGCATTTTCTGTCTGTTTTTTTTTTCCCTTAGTGCAATATTTTCAGGGCTCATGCATGTCGTAGCATGTATAAATGCTTCATTATTTTTTATGGCCGAATAATATTCTAATGCCCATTGTACTTTTAATTAGACCTCAAATCCTAGGATTCTATATGAAAACCTCCTAAGTACCATACACTGTGGGGAATGTGCCCAGTAGCACACAGTTTTGTTGCAGAATCAGACTGGTTAATAAATGTCCAGTGTGAGAACTCTTCCAATAGAGGGACAGTGGGGCAACTTTAGAGGAAACAGGGCACTTTCTGTTCATGGGTGGGACCATTTATAAACCCAAATGGTATATTTAGTGTGTGTATGTATGTATGTATGTATGTATGTATGTACACACACACACACACACACACACACACACACACACATATGGTGGTACTGGGGATAGACTACAGGTGTATTTTACCTCCAAATACATCCCTAGCCTGATTTTATTCTTTTATTTTGAAACAGGGCCTCACTAAGTTGCCAAGACTATCCTTGAACCTGTGATCTTTCTGTCTCAGTTTCCCAAGCACTGGGATTACAAGTGTGTGCCTCCACACCCAGATCATTATATTTTAGAGATGATGTAACCTCTAGTCCTTGCTTTCCCACCTCTTCTGTCATAAGACTGTGTGTGTGTGTGTGTGTGTGTGTGTGTGTGTGTGTGTGTGTGTGTGATTTTTCAATTGTGGTAAACTCCTACACATAACATAAATTTTCCATGCTAACCATTTTTGAGTGCAGTTGTGCGGTGTTTGGTACATCTACATTGGTGTGAACCCAAATTCCAGAACTCTTCATCTTGCAAAACTATTAAACAGCTCCCTGTGTCCCCCTTTCCTCACTCCTGGCAACCACTCTTCTACTTCCTGTCCCCATAAAATTGACTACCCTAGAGACTTCATAAGGTATTTAAATAGAATCCAACAGTACTCAAGGCAGTCTGTATTTAAATTAGCTAGAAACTCTGCAAGCCAAGAGGCAAAAGCTGCTCCAGAATTCTTCCCTAGCTGAGTTGCACAGAAGTGTGTGGCTTTTGGACCTTGTGTGCTTTCCATGTCTATGCCTCCCTAGGAAGCTGTGAGCAGCCCGCTAGTTCTGGCAGTTTCCAAAGGGGCCACAGACCCCCATGGTGAGGGGCTTTACCTGAAATGGCAGGATAAAGCTTAGTAAGAAGCTAAAAAGGGACTGAACCACCAACTTGTCTTCCCCAGGAGAAATCGCAGATACAGAAGGATCTGTGGAAGATTGAAGATGTCCTTGCAGGCCTCAGTGCAAATAAAGAGAACTACAGAATCCTGGTGGAATCGGTCAAAAATCCAGGTGAGGAGGCATCTCCCTAGGTATGGAGAATGGGAGATGGCCTTGGGGAGGCCAGATCTTCATGGACTGTTACTCCACTGTCCTCCGAGGAAGAAAGTCTTCATTGCACTGCCTGCTTTTTCCCCTCCATGTCTCTTAGAGAGAAAAACGGTGCCTTTGTTCACCCCTCCGCCTGTGCCTTCGCTCTCGGCCTCTGAGAGCAAGCCCCTGCAGCCCAGCCCTCCCATCAGCCCTGTGCGGACCCCTCTGGAGGTTCGGCTCTTCCCACAGCTGCAGACCTATGTGCCGTACCGACCTCACCCTCCCCAGCTGAGGAAAGTGACGTCCCCTCTTCAGTCACCAACGAAGACAAAGCCCAAAGCGGTAAGTTGCAGTGACCAGGAGCTGACTGCCTTTGTTTCCCCTCCAGCTGATGATTGTCCCTCTCTGTCCTCAGATCAGCTTATCTTTGGAGAGAGGCTCTTGGACAGCAGAACCAGCTGGAGTCTCAGGGAGTCCCCAGTCCTGAGAAATTAAGGAGTAGTGTTTACCCTGAGTTTCAGTGAGCTTCTCACCACTATGACCCAAACACCAGACACACAAAACTTGGAATGAGAAGATAATATTTGCTCACAGTTCTAGACACTAAATTTCATGTTATACCAGCTTCTAAGCAGGAGCTGGGGCTGCAGGTCCTCAGGGCCTCATTAGGGAGTAGAGAGCATGAGGGGAGTAGGAGAAGCTGTGACAGCTGGCCCAGCTCAGGAAAACACTAGGCACCTTTGCACCCCTCTCTCTACAGCCAGGTTCCTCCTCTGCACTTAGCTTGTGTCTGCCTTGTCTAACACATGAGCTCTTGAGGACATATTAAATTCAAACTATAACACCTCTTGCCATTGTGCCTTACCCTTTCAGGATTGGCAGAGCCCTGAGAGCTGGTCCTCACCCTTCCATTTTGCAGTGGGGAAAATTGAGGCCCCATAAGAAGTGACTATGCTGAGTAGTGTAGAATTTGTGGCTATGTTGCACAGAAGTGTGTGGCTATTGGTGAGGCTTCCCCATGCAGGGCTCTGGTGGACCTGCGGAGGGCTCGCCTGCCTGGTATGGGCCAGGTGCTCCTTCCGGCAAAAAAATATCTTTATTCTCACCTGCAGCTGAGTGCTGTGCTTGGTTGTGAAGTAGCTTGTAATCTTTCCAGAACCCCCTGGAGCATGAAAAGGAAGGGCAGTACCTCTACTCAGCAGAGAAAAAAAGCCCTGAGGTCTTGAAATTTTCTGAAGGTCTCCACGTTAGACAGTAGGCCAATCATTCTCTTTTTTGCATTGTGTCATCTACAGCCCCTTGTCCTCAGATCCAGTCTGTGCCTGTGTGGCGGCCTGTGCCATCGCTTTGGCTTGCCTGGCACAGAGAAGGTCCAAGCCCTGGCGAGGTCTTGGAATACGGGCAGTTTTAAAGAAACAGGTGATGTGGTTAGGTGCCACAATAGCTTCCACCTCCACAGCAAAGCCAGCCTTGCTTACAGATCAAAAGTGGCCTGGCCCAAGAGCAAGGAAGCCAAAGCAGAGGGCACCTAGGCATGTGGGCTCCAGGTTTTTACCAACAAAGGCTGGGAGAAAACTTTTTTGGGCACCATATGTGCCCAGCACCTCTGATGGGGTCAGTGCACAGTGCTGGGTCTTGTGACCTCACCATGCACCTGTTTCTAGCACTGGCTCAGGACCCAGAGTTGGATCCAGGGTAGCCTTTGCCCCAGCCAGAAGCACTATAGATTTCTCCATCTTGAGATTTCCTTCCCAATCCCAACTCTAAGAGGCAAACTGGAGCAGCAGCCATAAAACACCTAAACAGAGAGCAGAAATGTCTGGGGCAGGGGCCTGCAGCTGGGGGATGGAGTCGAAGGCAAAGGTGCCACCCCTTGGGAGCTGGGATACCAGAGTCTTGTCCTTGTTCTCTCACCGAGTCCCTGGGCAAGTGTATCTTTCTTCTGAGGCTCTACGGCCTGCCTTTTGCAGTGAGTCACGGAGGCACCTCCTCAATGTAGGTCCTCTGGGGCCATCAGGCAGGGCTACTTCAGCTTGGTTGATCATCAGGGTTATCGGACATCCTCTCTTCTCCTTCTTGTAATGTGTATATTTACCTGTATTACCATTTTGTGTTTGCTTTTTTTTTAACATTTGTCCCCAAAATGACATAAAATAGTAATATATAATTTAACTAATTAATAATAATAATAATAATAATAATACATTTATTACACCCCAGGGCAGGCAGTAATCTCTCATGACTACCTCTTATGTATTGAGTCAGGAAGGAGGAAATCATTTGTAACCACACACATTTCCAAGAGACAGGGCAGGAAGACATAGGCCCTGTCCTCGCTTGGCTCCTCACCTCACTGAAGGATCCAGAGATCATGCAGGGCTAGGAGCTGGCTCGGGCCAAGCACTGCAGAGTGGGGGACGGTGGGTGCCTTCATCAGCTTTGATGTGTCACAGTTAGCAGCCCGCCTCCCGCACTGCATTCTAAGGAAATGGGGTAGGCAGTTTGGCACTGTGCCAAGAGCATGGCCCCCGGAAGCCTGAGTCTTGGATTTGGGGACACAGAAAATTGTGAATCAGTGGAAGAATAAAGTCGGAGCGCAGTGGTGGCATCTGCCCACTTTATCCAACGTTGCTCTTCTCTTTCCAGAGGAACCTTCACCTTCACACTCCTGGCCTCTGAAGGGGCCTGTTCAGTGGCAGTGCCGCTCAGCGGTCCTCCACGGACACATCACACTGTGCCCTGATTCTCATTCTCTTTCTGAGCAGGAAGATGAGGCACCTCCCAGGCCCCCGCTTCCCGAACTCTACAGCCCAGAGGACCAGCCGCCAGCTGTGCCACCTTTGCCGAGGGAGGCCACCGTCATCCGGCACACTTCTGTGAGGGGCCTCAAGCGGCAGTCGGATGAGAGGAAGCGGGACCGGGAGCTGGGGCAGTGTGTGAACGGGGACTCAAGGGTGAGCCGGGGACCCCTGAGGCTGCCTGCTGTGGAAGACATGTGTAACAGGCATGACAGCCTCGTGCTGCCCCACAGGTAGAGCTCCGGTCCTACGTGAGTGAGCCTGAGCTGGCCTCCCTCAGCGGGGATGCGGCTCAGCCTGCCCTGGGACTTGTGGGCTCTGACAGCAGGTACCAGACACTGCCGGGAAGAGGTAAGGCAGGACCTCCAAGATGTCTTCTGGAACCACCAGTCCCACTACACTGCTCCCCACCCTCCCCGGACCTCGCACCCTGACCTGCCTTTCTCTGACCCACGTCTTTGTCTTCTCCTTCTTTGTCCCCAGGAACAACAATAGTAACAGTTACTGTAAAGCCGGACACTGTTCAAGCATTTTATATATAATTCATACTCAAAACAGTGTGACAAGAGAAGTACTAGGATTCCTCCCATTTTGGAGATCAGGAAACAAAGGCTCAGAGAA
Organism: Muscardinus avellanarius; assembly: GCF_963383645.1. Classification (NCBI taxonomy): domain Eukaryota; kingdom Metazoa; phylum Chordata; class Mammalia; order Rodentia; family Gliridae; genus Muscardinus; species Muscardinus avellanarius. The sequence continues at coordinate 191,973,389 of NC_137786.1, read as the reverse complement.
ACTTGATAACTTGCCGATTAGCTGATCAGTGAGGGAGTCAGAAGATGATCCTGGGCCTCTGGCTCCTGACCAGCGCAGCCTGCAGGGGTGCTGGGTGGCTGCCATCTGCCAGGCCATCTCGGGCCTCCTAGAGGGTTTTCCCTCTTACATCGAGGAGTCCTTTCTTAAACACACTCCCTCAGCAGGGTCCCCTTCTTGTTTTCCTCCCTTATCCTTAATTGCACAGGAAGCAGAGGCACCCCTAGGCTGACCTCCATTCTCTACCTGGAGCCTTGGTCTTCCAGGCCCTAGGAGAAAGAAAATATTGATAGATGTGTTGTTGGCTGGGCCTTCTTGGTCCCTCGAGTGATTGGGGGTGATGAGGGAGGGGTGATGAGGGATTGTCCACTCCACCACAGATACGTTTGAGTCCTCTCTCCTCACTAAAGGGCTCTCAGGGTCCACGTCAAGGCTCCAGCAGTCATCCACCATTGCTCCCTACGTTACACTCCGGAGGGGACCGAATGCTGAAAATAACCAGGCGACCTTCCCTGTGAGTGACCTTGACCAGTCCTGGAGCTCCCTGTTCCTTCACGGGGGGTGGGTAGGGCTGGACTGGCAACCCTCTGAGATCTAAGGATGGCCTCTGAGGTGACCTCAACCCCTCCTGAGAGCAGGGTCCCTGACCCACTGCCCACCAAGAAGGTCCTGCCCCTGTTTTCCAAGGACCCCACACTTTGATCCCCAGCCTGTCAGGGTTGCAGGAGGGAACCCCAAAACCCACACCCTGGTGTGCTGCATATGTATCCTCGGGGTCTGCGTGTGCAGGACGGGGTGCTACCCGGGAGCTTGTGGGGGCCAGAGGCATTGCAGTGCTTAGCGCACGAGGGTCTCTGTGACCAAGAGGAGCCCAGCTAGAGTGTGTGAGACCCCAAATGGGGATGATGCCAGCCGGGCCGCTCCCTTTGTGCTCCCAGCCCAGCTGTTCTGTCTCTCACCACCTCCTCCTCCTCCTCAGAGACCCAAGAGTGCCTTGGAGCGCCTCTACTCAGGAGACCACCAGCGGGGCAAGATGAGCGCGGAGGAGCAGCTTGAGCGCATGAAGCGGCACCAGAAGGCCCTGGTTCGGGAGCGCAAAAGGACGCTGAGCCAAGGAGAGAGGACGGGCCTGCCCTCGTCCCGCTACCTCAGCCACCCTCTCCCCGGAGATCTTGGCTCAGTATGTTAGGCAGGCGGGGCTGGGACAGGGAGCAGAGCTTCCCCTTGAGCTGAGTAGAGCTTCCCCGAGGCCCTCCAACACAAGCACACCACACCCAGCGTGAGTGAGCCGTTTGCTGAGTTAGGTGGTTGCGAGGACATCCCATGGGGCTGTTTGTCCCCAGCCCAGACTGCATGTGTGAGCTGGTCAAAGGGTGACCCGGAACCAGAGCAGGAGGAGGATCCTATGGCAAAGGCCTAGGAGCCTGAGAAGGTATCCTATCAGTTCTCCAAGCCAAGCACGAGAGGGGCCTTTGCAGGCATCTGGGGTGTCTCAGCCGAAGTCAGGACTTGGGAATAGAGGGTTCAAGGAGTATGGGAAGAAGATGGTGATACGCTTTGATGAGAAGTGCAAACCAACAAGCCTCCCAAACTTCCAAGCAGGTGCTGGAGGGCAGGGCGGCGACTGAGCAAGGGCTGGTGTCCACTCCCTGAGGCTGGTCTCCCATAGCTGGTGCTGAGACCTCAGGGTGCCCAAGAGAGCTGGGGGGATCGGTGCTGCCCCTGGTGGTGCTCTCTGGCACTGCACCCAACCCATAGTCGCCTTAGGTCCCTTGTGGAAACATTCCATTTGACTTTTCCATTTGAAAACGCCATTTTCCTAGACCTCTAGCCTGACTGGTCTTTCCCTAATTCATTGCACAAGCTCTTTTGCTTTTAGTGTTACCGCTCATTGCCTTGCTAATCCTGCCTGATTGTGTTTACAGAAGCTTCCAATTTGCATTGTACATTCTCTAACTGACCTGTGCTGTTTGTTACCAGGCTCAATAGCAGCAGCTCCTTTCTCCCTAGCCTAGCAAGAACCCCCAAATGTGACTCACCTTTCTGCTGCCCTCCTTTGTGTAGGCCTACTGACTCATGATTTACTCATCCCAAAAGCCGCCCCGCAGCCTGAGCCAATCCACTGCCTGAGGACCACAGTCACTGGCAGAGGTCTGGGCATTATGAATTTATCAAATCCATGCCTTACACCTGGACTGAACAGTAGAGATAGACTTTAGAGACTGCAAATTTGAATAACTTCTACCATATCTGAGGTTGCTCAGTTTTAATTCCTCCAATCCCATCACACAATTTCCTTTGAAAACCTTTTGTGCTTCTGGTATAACTTGAATGGGTAGTAAAATGACTTTGTGTTCAGAGGGCCTCTCTGCAGCTGTTAGCTCAGACACCAAAGGGGTTAGACCTAGGATAGCCACACCTTTAAAAGCTGCAAACCCAGTAACTTTTAAATTTTATAAGCAAATGTTATATGGGGTAACACTGACTTTTTTACATCCTGCTGTCTCAACTGTAGAGGTTATCTAAAAATCGTAACTTGAATACCATGTAACTTTTCTCTTAAGAAAAGACTTATGTAAGTCTGCATCAACGCCAATAAACATGTTGCCTAATAACGATGGATTGGCGTGGTTCTTCCCCAGGATGTTCTCTGTAGTCTAGTAGACTTTTCCTGTTTGTGGAAACAATCAGGCTGGGTTTAAATGAGGACTTGTCTCTATTTGGAGCACTTGTGAGCGTGTAAGAAATTGTGAGTTTTCTTTGTGAATCATTAAATTCATTCATTCCTGAACTTCAGCTGCCTAATCTTTTCACATTGTAATTGGAAAACCATCACCCAAGAGTGATAAATTGGTTGGAGTCAGTATTGAGAGCTTGTGCATGAATGGGTGGAATGTGCTGATATGGCTATGGGTTTGGGGCTTGGGAGGTCCTTGAGGGGCAACAAGGCAGTCATGACCACTTGGCACTCTGTGGGGTGGATGGGCTGGAAGGAAAGAGAAGGCCTGAGATGGATAAGCATCTGTTTTGTTCCTGCTCAAGAGAAGAGAGGATTTGAGCCTGTTCTGTACTCAGCAACCTGCTCAGCAGTGAAAAGCCTGTGAGGACACAGGCCCTAGGTGAATAGGAAGCCACCGTCCAGCTGGACAGTCATTCTTGGATCTTAAAATGATTGGGACACACTTTTCTTCTTTGTAAAGAAATAATTGTTACAAAGTTGATTCTGTGAAACAGCTTTGGAACTATTGCATTTGATTTAGCATTTTGATTTTACATGGTGTGGGATTTTTTTCTTCTAGTTTAAAGAAAGCATATATCCCAAATAGATACCACTATTTACAGCAGTCTGCTTCACTGTCCCCCACCTGCTCCTGCTTGGGATCCTGCCCTGGATACAGGATCCCCCACCCCAAATGGATCCTGTTGGGAAGATCCAGTAGGCTCTTGGTTATTCTTCTTCCTTAACAGGATCATAAATGGCTTGTTTTATCCATTATTTCTAAACCCAGGACATATGCCTTCTGAACCAGAAAGCTTTCTATCAGCTGTGAGGCAGCAGAAAGGACAGAGCCATTCTCTGGAGCTCCACTCTAGGTCCTATTTTGGGGTCATGCTCTTAGGTCTTAGGTCTGAGAGCATTCTGTATTCTGGGGACCTTTGTAAGCACAGTCATATGTCTTAGACCTGTACCCTAAAGATACGTATTTGTATCCTGGAGGCCCAGATCAGAGAGCAACCAGCAATCTGGAACAGGCCACGTGAAGGAGACGGAAGCCTTGTTCTCCATCACACAGGGTTATAGTGCACAGCTTTTCTCTAATGGGTCATAGATCCATCTTCCCAAGGACCCCATCCTGCAAGGCTCATCCAAAAGGGGACCAGCGTGGCTCTCTCAGCAGCCAGGAAGTGACTGCAGTTAACCTTCTTATTCTGTTGCCAGTGGAAGCGAGAGCAGGACTTTGACCTACAGTTGCTGGAACGGGCCGTGCCAGGGGAAAGAAAGGACAAGGAGGAGAACGGCTGGCTGAAAGTGCAGGCCATGCCTGTCATGGAGTTGGACCTGGAACCTCAAGACTATGACTTGGACATCAGCAGAGAGGTGAGGGTAGGGGCTCCCTTCGTGTTCCCCCACCCCCAGCCCGATGGCAGGGCCTTTAGGCTCTGGCCTGATCAATCCTCCCACTGGGGAATCTTGTCCTGAACGCAGATAAGGTTTGGTGACACTGTGGCCCAAAAAAATAGATGGAGCCCCATGTCTTTTGATGGGAGTTCAAACCCATCTCTGTAATTTAGGACAAACTGTAATAGTAACTTCTATGTGCCTCAGTTTACTCATCAGTGAGTTGAGTATGGTGAGGATTAAATGACTCACTGTGTTCCTGAGAGATTTGTTTTATGTTTTTTTTTTTATAGCACTAGGATTGAACCTAGGGGCATTCTGCCTCCAAGCTACACCAAGCTTATTTTATTTTTATTTTGAAACAGGATCTCAGTAAGTTGATGAGAGTCTCACTATTTTCTGAGGCTGTCCTCGAATCTGTGATCTTCCTGTCTCAGCCTCCTAGGTACTGGGACTACAGGTGTGCACCACCATGCCCAGCTCCCAGGAGGTTTAGAAGTATTTGGAAAGACTGACACATAGTAGGCATCAGTCCTTGCTACTGTTAGAAAATGCTCCCCTGAATTCCAGGGGTTGACCTTACAATTGGCCAGTTGGGCAGATTTAGGTTATCAGACTTGGAGGTGGGGGGCACCCAGCCTGTTTGAAAACTAAATTCTGTTAGTTTCCAGCCCTAACAGAAATGAAGAGAGAGTGCATAGCTATGGTCTGAATTCTTCTGGCGCCCTCTGGTGGCATGCATCCATCATGACAGGACAGGCTCAGGGAAGCAAGTAACTTGTCTCCAACCCAGGGTGGGAACTCAGGATGACAGACTCAGAGTCTTCTGGACATCTGTTGTCTCCTGTGGGCTGTATTTTGCCATTTGTAAGTTCTGCAGGGCAGTTTCTACGGCTTCTTGATTCACTTTTGTATCCCCAGCACTGAGCTATAAATGTTTGCTAGAGAAAGACTTCATTGAATTAATCACACTTTGGCCCATAAATGTCCCAAAAAACATTTGGATAAGACTTGCCCTTCCCTGAAACAGCATGAGACCAAATGTCATCACAGGAAGGACAGGTTTAGGTGGACCCTCAATAAAACATCCTCACAGGTTGTCTGGTAGGAGAATGAGTGCTGAAGAGGGGCTGTTCGGTGCCTTCCTCCTGGTCTTTTTTTTTTTTTTTTTTTTTTTTTGGTGGTACTGGGGCTCCTGGAAGTTCTTCTACCTCCAGGCTACACTCCCAGACCTATTTTTTATATTTTTTATTTGGAAACAGGGTCTCTTAAGACAGCGAGGCTGGCTTCAAACCAGCGCGATCCTCCTGTCTCTGCCTCTCAAGCGCGGGGATTACAAGCATGCGCCACCACACCCGGCCTTCCTCCTGGTCTTGAGAGGCAGGGTCAGTCACAGACTAGCACCCACTTGACTCAATAGGTTAGGGTCTCATGCGTGTCTTTGGGAACCAAGGAGCTTTGTGTGAGTTAATTAGATGCCTCTGGAGTTACTGGTTCCTCGATCTGCTGGGGCTCCAGGGGTTAACGAGGTTGGGCCTCCTGGCCTTTTCTCTTGGGTACCCCTGAAATAACAGAAGCTCTTTGCTTTCTCAGATTCACAAAGCAGGCTCCACGTGCTGCCTTGGCAATGCACGTGTGCTCTGTGGTGTCCTAATTGGCCTACCTGACCAGGGGAAAAAATCCTTCCTTATCTCTAACCTAAATCCCTCCTCCTACAATGTAATCTACTTCCTTCCTCTAGATCTGCCCTCATTGGGAATAACAGAAGAGTCTATTTCTTACCATCTTTCAGCAGAATGCAAGGGCTGCATGGGTTTCAATTTATTTAAATTTGTCCAACAAGAATAAAATCAGTCTAGTTGAGAACAAAGAACAAACAACTTTGGGGCTAATTAAGATTGCAATCCAGGAAAACAGATTCAAGCGGTCTTGAAAGTATGCTCCAAGGTTTTACGAAATGATGGCTGTGTGTGTGTGTGTGTGTGTGTGTGTGTGTGTGTGTGTGTGTAAAATCTCACAGGGAATTAACAGTTGTTATTGGAGAAAGTGAAGTTGTCCTGTAAGAAAGGGGTTGGGGCAGTTTGTGTCTCTGGGCACTTTGGGGAGGGGTCTGTTGTACAGGTCAGCAGGGGTCAGCAGTGTTCCAGAGGTAAGCTCACTCTGCATCCCTGGTGGGCATGTCTGTAGCCCAAATCAAAGGATCAGGTGCAGACCTACCAGAGATGTAAGAGCTCCATTTTAAGGACCCTCAACAATGCTACTCTGTTTGGATTTTTTTTTTCTCTTGATAAATCTAAGATCAGGTTTGCCCTGGGATTGTATTTAGCTTTCTTTTAGGAGCTTTAACCAAGCTCCTTGCATGTGGGCCTGCAAGAGCTGCATTTAGTGTTCTTAGTCCTGAGCAGTATTTCACCAAACTGAATTTGCCACTGGGTGAGTGAGGTATTGGGGGGTGGGTCCAGGTCCATTTCCCCTTGGAAAGCAGAAGATACTGTATAGCTGCCTCCTGTCTAGACCAGAAAGCCCTATCACTTCATTTCACCCATCTACCCATCAGCCCTCTGTTCAAGTGTTGGGTCCCTGCGTTAGACAGTAAGAGACAGTGGTGAACAGGAAGAGTCATGGAGGCGGGTTGGTGTCAGGGAAGGCTTTCTTGGGTGAGGTCAGAAGAATGAGCATCATCATCCCTGTCAGGAGAAGAGCAGGGCGAGCGGCCCCACAGTAGGAGGGGCACTGGAGGAGCAGTGTGGGTCGCTGTGGCTGGAGAGGTCATAGGTCAGGTCACGGACAGCTCAGGCAGCACTGAGAATTATCACTGTTCTGAGAGCCTGGAGTCCAACTGTCCAGGCTTGCCTTTCCCTTTTTTTGACATGTAGGAGGTTGATAAGGTGCCACCTTGATCTACACCGACCCACACCACCTTCCCATAAGAAGTTATATGGTGTAGCCTTCTTTGGTGTTGGACCCAAGTTCAAGTCCCAGTTGCGCAGTCGAGGAGTTTTGTGATCTTAGCGGGCTATTTCATGTCTATGAACTCTTGATAATTGCTCATGACGGGAGAGGTAGGGAAACCAGGCCTCTGAAGCTCTCCTTCCCCCTCCCTCTCTGGTCCTTTCCCCAGCTGTCCAAACCAGAGAAGGTGTCCATCCCTGAGCGGTATGTGGAGCTGGATCCCGAGGAGCCACCCAGCCTTGAGGAGCTGCAGGCACGCTATCGAAAAGCCGAGAAGATTCGCAACATCCTCGCACGGTCAAGGTCAGCCCTTGCTTGCTTAAGTTGTGACAGCCCTCTAGCCCCACCCCTGGGTGCTGTTTCAGTTATGTGGGACCTGGGCCAGGCTGGCTGAGGTGCAGGCTTTGCCAGGCCTCTGTCTCAGGTGAGCTCCACTCATCGGAGGGGGAAGGCAGATACTTGGTCAGAGACAATGCTTGCCTGGGTCATCTGGAAAGTCCTGAAATACTCACAGAGGGCCCTCTTCTGGGCCCTCTCCCCTAGACCTGTATCAGATGATGCTAGCAAGCGTAAGAAGTGGAGCTCAAGGCCGGGCATGGTGACACATGCTCATAATCCTAGTACTTGGGAGTCTGAGACAGGAGGATTGCAAGTTTGAAGCCAGCCTCAGTGACTTACAGTCCCTCAGTAACTTAGCAAGACACTATTTCCAAATTAAAAATAAATAAGTAAATAAAAGGTCTGGAGGAGAAGCCCAGAAATCAGTCTACTTGGGGTGTTCCTTCACTCAGAACTGTCGACTAGAGCCAGGGGCCCCAACCTTGACCCACGGGTGCCAGAGGCTTTGCCTACTTCCCTGCGTGCTGAGCTGGGATGCTACAAATGGCTTTTCTGTCCCTCTGAGCCTCTCTTTCAGAGCTCAGTCATTTTATGTCTAAACGAGACAGGAGGCTGCAGCTATAGCCCTTAACTTGAGGCCTGGGGCCTCCTAAAAGAACAAAATGGTGATGGTTGGGATGTTTGAGGAGAAATGCATCCTCATTTGTCTTGAAAGAAAGCCCACAGTTTGCACCTGATACTTCCCCAAATGCTGAGGGTCTCCAGGCCAGGGAGACCCTCCACCCCGAGGCCGATGCCCAGGGTGGCGAGGGCCCACAGCCTGCTTTCTGGTCCCCCCAGCAGCATGTGCAACCTGCAGCCCGCCTCAGGCCAGCACCGCAACAGCCTGGCCGACCTGGACTCGCAGCTGCAGGAGCAGGAGCGCATCATCAACATCTCCTACGCGCTGGCCTCCGAGGCCTCCCAGCGCAGCAAGCAGGTGGCAGGTAAGGCCATGGACGCCAGGCTCCGAGACCCAGTCCCACCTGCTGCTCCTCAGGGCCAGAGTGGCTTAGCCAGAGCCAGGTAGTTAGCAGAAGTTGGCAGTTGAGGGCCAGCTGTGTTCTTTTGGCTAGAGAGAAAGTCTGTGTGACTTCAGGTTTGTCAGCCAGAGGCCAGGGCTGAAGTGGAAAGCCACTGAAACCATCGGTGCTTGGATTTCTTGCTGGAGCAAGGAAGAATGGGGCCCCTCCAGTCCTCCCTGGGATCTCTGCTTTGGTACCAAAACCAAAGCCACTGTTCACCTTGTCAGAGTGTCTGTGCCAGAAAGCAGCATTTGGGAAGGGGGTTCCGCCACAGGGTAGGAACGTGTGTGTGTGTGTGTGTGTGTGCGTGCGTGCGTGTGTGTGTGTGCGTGCGCGCGCGTGCACATGTACACGTGAAAATGCTACTTTCTCAAGCCAGGAAAGGGATTCCAGGCTCCTTCCTCTCTCTACTCATGCACCCTCTCCACGCTACCCCCTAGTCTGCCTAATGCCATTTCTTCCCAGATGCAGAGGCTGCATGCATCTAGGTTGTGCTCCTGGTGGTGTCCAGGTGTGCTCCTTCTGGGATAGGAATGCTCTGAGGTGGTATTTCAATCTCTACCAGTCCTCTAGCCCTAGCCAAATGGCCTACAAGAGGCTGAAGATGGGGCCTGCATGGCCCTGGGTAACTGGCACGGGAGCAGAACTTTGCTCTGATGACAAGACAAGGTGTCAGAGTTTCAGCAGAAGCCTGCTTTCTGTCCCCCATATGCCACTCCTGCACATGTCTCTGAAGTCCCTGCTGTCCTCACTCCCTTAGCAGACAATGTCAAGTGGGCGCTGAGGTGGTCAGTATGTGTTCTGTGGCTAGGGACACAAGAAGCAGCTGTCTAGACCCCTCTTCTAATGACTCTGGGGCTCATCTCAGCAACGTTTGGGCTCCTCCCCATGAGCCCCCCCACCCCAGTGCCCTCCTCTGCATGCTTGCTCTAACACTGATCTGCCACCCTCGGCTTCTTTGCCACCAGCGGACAAAGGGCTCCAGCCCCAATGGCCTCCGGCCTGTCCCACCTCCCACTTAGTGGTGAGTGCACCTTTCCCTGCTCCTGCTCCCTCCCCATCTCAGATCAGAGCAGGAACCACCGGCAGCCGGTCCTCCCGGGCCCAGACCACTAGTAGGGGCCAGCAGGGCCCGCACCGCCTGGGCCTGCCAAGTGGGGTGTCGGCTGCTGCGGGAGCAGAGGAGTCTAATGCACCACTCAATTCCTGTGTGCTCCGTCTAGCGCAGCAGCTGGCCCTCCTCCTGCCTAAAGCCCCCCTGTCCTCCAGGACGGTGCCACCTTACCCCCCCTTAAGCAACGGACTCCACTACACCTTTGTCTAACACCTTCCAAGTAAGAGCCCCTGCCTGGCCTGCCCGTGCTGCGCGTGGCCCTCACCTAGTGCTGAGCATGCCCCCGCCTCCGCTGAGCTGATTGCAGTGCCCCTTGCTGATGCTTCTTTTGCTGGCATAGTGGCTGCTGTAGGGACTGGCCTGGACGGTAGGCAGGTGGGGAGCCAGTGTTTTTAGGGACTTGGTCTTCTGTGGCCCTGATACAATAGAGGATGATCTGGACCTCTGCCTCTCTGAAATCTTTAGAGCCTGAGGTGTCCCTCGCCCATCCTGCTCACCTTCCCAAGGGCAGCTTGATGCCCCAAGACCAACACAGGCCACACTGCCTGCCTTGGGGGCTGGAAAAGAATAGATAACTCTTGACCTGTCAGGGATTTAACCAAGGAAAGCTAAGATCTTCAAGATTAGAAAAAGAGCAGTGTAAGCCGGGCGTGTGGCGCACGCTTGTAATCCCTGCGCTTGGGAGGCTGAGACAGGAGGATCGCGCAGGTTCGAAGTCAGTCGTGCTGGCTTAAGAGACCCTGTTTCCAAATAAAAATATAAATATGGGTCTGGGAGTATAGCCTGAAGGTAGAAGGGTTTCCAGGAACACCAGTACAAGGAAGGAAGGAAGGAAGGAGAGAAGAAGGAAGGAAGGAAGGAAGGAAGGAAGGAAGGAAGGAAGGAGACCAGTGTTAGCCAAGCATGGTGGCTCACGCTTGTAATCCCAGTACCTGGGAGGCTGAGACAGGAGGATCTGGGTCTGCGGCCTGCCTCAGCTACTTAGTGAGGCCCTCTGCAACTTATGGAGACCCTGTTTCAAAATAAAGAATAAAAAATTAGGCTAGGGGTATAGCTTGGAGGTAGAAGGCCCCTGAGTTCAATCCCCAGCACCACACACACAAAAAAATTTTAAAGGCCAATTTTGATGAAGCTGAGGCCCAGTGAGTGGCTGGTCCTACTCCAGGTCACAGCATTAATGTGAGGGTGAGGACTAGGGATGATCCTTGTTCACTGAGTACCTTAGGAAGGAGAGGAAGGCAGGCCCAGGGCAGCGTGAAATTGGTCCTCGGTCAGCCAGGGTTTTCTGGTGCCTCACCAGGTCCTCCTTGTGGGAATCTCTAGTGATAAGAGGAGTGTGGGTGAGGGATAGAGCCCTGGACCAGGGGCCAAGAGGCCTAGCTCAGGGTAGTCAGGAGTGAGTTGGTGGCCTGGGCCTGTTGCTGCTGAGCCCCTGCCTCACCTGGACAGGGGAGGGTCAGACTGCAGATCTTGACAGTTGATCTCACTGTCATTTTGCAAAGTGTTCCCCTCTCTTTCCCTCGCCCATGCTACGGTTAACCTTGTCGAGTACCTACTGTGTGCCAGGCATTGCACTAAACAGGACTTTTGATCCACACAACAACCCTATGAAGATATTCACCCCCATTTTGCAGATGAGGAAACGAAGCTCAGAGACCCTGAGTGACTTGCCCAAGGAGTCGCAGCTTGTAAGTGTCAGGGTGCGAAGCCCTCTGGGTGAATCCAGGCCCTTTATTCTCCATCACCACTGGTGGACTCGCCTGGGCCACCAGGGCCTCTAGGTGTCTGGAGAAGGGAGTGGAATGAGGGACAGGGCGCATGTGTGGTGGGGCGGGGCATGATCTTCCTTGATGTCCTCCAGCCCAGGTTTACCTCGGCCTCGGAGCCATTCAGGCTGGCTCTCAGGAGGTGCGGAGCAGAGGCCGGAAGTGAAGATCCTTAGGGAAGTGCTCCAGCTGGGTCCTTTGTAAAGGCCACAGGGACTGGCCAGGGCCATGATAGGGTGTGTGTTTTCCTCCTAGAGATCTGAGCAGGGTGATCCCACACAGGCAGAGAACAGTAGGAGAGAGGATCCACTCCCCCAGGGTTTTGGTGCCCCTGTGACCTACTGTTAGGCCTTGAATGCTCTTGCTTTTTTCAGAGCACATCCACATTCCTCTTTCCTTGACAGCATCATTAAGAAAAAGTATGATCCATCTAGTTTTAAATAAGAAAACTGAAGCCCAAGGAGGCTGAGCTACTCAAAGTCATTCAGTGAATGATAAGCAGGGCCACAACTGGACCTAGAGTCTTGCCCAGGTCCTTTGCTCTATTGCACAGGGACCCAATCCAAGGGCTAGTCTGCATCGGATGCACTTCCTAGAATTGGAGGGAGGGTGAAGCCCAGTAGCCATGCATCCTAGAAGCTGAGGGTCCCTTGGCAGCGGCCGCACTGCCCAAGCCCCCTGCTCTGCTTCTCTAGCAACCTGTCTGCCATCCCCTGTGGTGTGTGTGTGCAAAGACATGCCTGCTGTCCACTGCCTAAACACAAGCAGGGTCCTCCAGCCTCTCATCATCTCCTGTGCTCTTACCAGCCCAGGCAGTGACCGACCCGTGAGCCAATGTGCAGAAGAGAAGCCCGGAGCCAGGGTCCCAGTGGAACCAGCTTCCTTCCAGGAGATCGGCCTTTCTGCCCCCGTGCAACCCCCCTTCAGCCGAGCAGGAGTTCTGGCTGGAGGAAGGAGCACCAACCACGGGGCGTTCCCCACAGGGCTCAGTCCTAACACACACTCACTTGTTTTAGTTCAGACTCCTTTTTACACTGCGACAAAGGCACTTTTGATACACACTGTAAAATACTGACACTGTATTTTAGAACCAGATCATATTTTATACTGTTCACCTCAAGGGCTGAGTGGCTGGAAGGGTGGGGGTACAGGACTTTGTAGCTACACCCATGGATTCAGGTACTGTTAGGATGGTAGGTGTGGGTGGTGGGGAGAGGGGCAGGGCAGCAGAGCCCCGCAGCTGCTGGTAAGCTCAGGGGAGAGCTGGATCTGAGAATATGCTTCCAGTGGGTTCCAGCCTGATGCTGCTTGACACGCTGTCTAGGAAAAGAGGAGCCCTTGGCTGCAGAGAGCAGCCACCTCTGACCCAACCTGGTGAGCAGCTCTGGTGAGACTCCACCGGGATGGCCTGTGGAGCCCACTCGGTGCCTTGACCTTTGGTTTTGGTTTAGGGAGCGCCAATGCGTGCAAAAGCGTTGCAAGAGCATGGGGCTCCCCCTCCTGTCTGGGAGATTCCCTTAGCAAAGGGCTCTACTCAGAAAGGAGAAAAAAAAAAAAACAGTTAGCTTTAACTTAAAAAAATATACTTTGAAGTACAGAAAAGATGCGAAGAAGCAACTTTACTGTATTGTAGCAATAAACTCCACACTGGCATCTACCTGATAATCCCTGACTGGATGCCTTCCCTCCAACCAGGCTGGGATGGGAACCCTGGCTGCCTGCCCTGGGGAACCCCAGGTCGGTCGAGCACTTGGGCCTGGTGGCAAGAGGGTAAGCAGTGTGCTCCCCGACATCCCTGGTGGGCCTCTCACCAGCCCAGCCACAATGGCAGAACTTGGACTTGACTTCCAGCCCCAAATGAGGGGGGAGGGGCTACCAAGCCAGGTGCAGTGTTTTTGGTTCTTTATTTAAATCATCTCATGATATACTGTATACAGAAGATGATGTTTAAGAGGAAAAAAACAAAACCTCCATTGGGTGGAGCCACACTTTAAATGAAAATTTGTCTTTGACTATGCTCAGAAAAAAAAAAAAAAAAACCTTGAATATATTTAGAAGTTGTTGTCTATTTTTAACTAACTCCATATGCTGCCAGTATCGACTTCATGACATTTGCCAAAATAAAATTTTATTTTTGCCTTTATAAGATTTTGTTGAAAATAAATGAAATGAATATTTTGCAAGAAAAAGTTAATTTAAATAAAAGTGTAATGGTTTGCAAAAAATGTGATGTACAGATTAAAATATTAACCTGATAATGTTTCCTGTTTCTTGCTGGCTATTTTCTCTCACAAGTGGCCTGGGTTTGTTTTCTTCCATTTTTTGGGAAAATCCCCCCTTGTTAGCTCTCACCCTTGCTTGTATTCACCTATGGAAAACATCTCTTGATGATAGTTCTTGGACATTTGATTGACTTTGGATGACTCGGAGAAGAAGGGCTGGCTCTTGGCTGTGCTCCGGCAACTGCTCAGGGTGGCCCCACTCCACCCGTCAAAGAGCCGATGGCTGGTCTGGCAGGCAGACTGCAATCCAATCCATGACACCACAGGGGACGCTGTGGGCCCCCTTCCAACCCGCACGCCACTGGCTTCTTCCAATGAAGCGGGTTAGTGACGGACCATTGCAAACTGGATTTGTGTTTAATTCGTTTTGACTTGTGATGTATGCTTAAAACAGAGGGCAAGAGGCCAGTTCAGTCTAGGGATGTGTATATTTCCAAGACTGTTGTTATGGCAGTTTTTCTGCCCTGCCAAGAAGAGCATCTGAGGTTTGGAGTGACTTTCCAATTATTTAAAACAGGGAAAGTAGATTCCCAGGCATTCTGGACAGAGGATATGGCTGCTTTTTAAGTCACTGATCTTTTTGAATTTTAAAATAAACATTCTCCTGATTTAAACATTTCTTGGACATGTCACCCTAGCAGATGAAAGAGGTGGGGGCGGAGGATGATTCCGTAATTGAGTGCAATGGCCTCCCCCAAAACAAAAGCAACACAAAAGAAAAGCCCATAGGAGGCAATACCCACTCCTCAGATGGCCAGTCATAGACATTTTCTCAGCAACAGCATATCAGTGGTTTTCATACCGCTGGTCTCAGTTTCTGCTTTGTACATGCAATCCTGTGTGTGCGGGAACGTGGCAACTCTAACCAGCTGCTATTTCCAGAGTGCCCCTCTGGGGCCGAAGTGCAGCCCGCTCTGTGAGAATCTTGACACTAGCTCCCCTAGAGCAGGAAGTGAGGTAGGCCCTCAGACTCAGTTGAAAGCAGTTGGGTTCCATCTGGGCTCGAGGCAGCATGGCCTGGCCCTGCTCTACCCCTCTGGAGGTAAGATGGGACTGTGCAAAAGGACCGGCCCACCAGGCACCCAACAGGGTGAGGCGACTGTGGGAAACCCCCTGTAGCCTGGTGACCCCAAATTCACACACAGGGTGACCCCGGGGCCTAAGCAAAGCTTTCAACAATGGGATTGTGGTCGACAAAAGGGAAGTGAATGTGCGTCTCCTGCATCCATTTGCTGACATCTTCATCCTAACGAGCCCAGGTCCAGATGAGGCCCAGGATATCCATCTTAAGTAAGGACCAACAAGAACATTTTAGGACCTAGTCTCAAATAGGTGTTAGGAATAAAATCTTTCCCCAATCCGTGCTTGAGCCTCCGGAACTGCCATGGACATCTTTTAAATGGTGACTGCTGCACACAGTTTGAGTATGGGCGGAGGGAGTGAGTCCAGACTTCTGTGGATGTTGAGAACATTTTCCCTTCGCTCCACGGCCTTGACTGGCTTCAGGTAAGCTGGATCTTACAGACTTTTCCTGGCTGTTTTTGTTATCAGCCCAAGGCCGGGGAACCATCTGTCTGCCACGGACACTCTTCAGGGCCCTGAAGGCGTTCTGGGTCAGCCTGGGGAGGGAAGGCCGGTGGCCAGAGGCCCCGGCTCAGCCCAGTTAGGGGACCGCTTTGGTCTCTGGGAGCTCCCCACAGTCTCAGTCCCTTTGTGTTCTCACCGAGGGTGGGAACGACGAGGCAAATTATTTGTCTAATCCACAAATCATGTTTCTGAGACATGGCAGGCCAATCCTGGGAGCTCTCGGCTCCCGACTCAGCATCAGACACCGGGCTGCGCAGGGGACTTTGCCCATGTGGGTTGCACGTCTTTCGTTATGAAAAGAACAAAGAGACCAGGCTGGGGAAGACATGAAAAATGGCAGCCCCTCCCACACGGTAAACACGCCATTGCTTTGCCACCTCCACTCAAAAGGCAACCACTTTCATTGCTCCCCTAGCAAAGAAACCTTTCTTCAGAGCGAGTGGCGGGGTACAAAGGCAGAGCACAAAATGCGTGCACATCACAGTCCCCGCAATTCTGTTTGAACAAGCATATTGATTGGGTCTGACCCTGTTACATTTTTTCCCTATTATTTGAAAAGGTGCATCTAAGTGTAGTGAATTGAACCAGCAGAGCTGAACTTTCCATGAAAACTTCTCGAGGTATTTCTTTAGTTCAAAGCTTTTGAATTTTAAAGGGCATTTTTAATATGAGTCTGTTGAGTATTCTCTGCCACAACCCAACAAGGCATGTTAAATGCGGATGAGGCTGAAGCGGGGAGGCTGGGGTGGAGGCTGAAACTGTGGCTGGAGGGTAAGGGCCAGCCTGGCCTTCGGGAGGATCTGGGCTTTGGAGAGAGAGACTGAATCAGCACAGATCCTAAAAGGGACCTCTCTGAGCACACTGGGGACAGCTCAGTGACAAAGAAGAGGGTTCACAACTGGGTTTCTTGGGCCAGGAAACACTCACTGGGAATTCCTTCTGGTGGGGGACGGTTGTGTCTCTGGAGTTAGGGCCTCCTTGCTGCTTAGCTACTCGCTGTCTCTTCCCAATCTCAGAGCTGGGAAGGAGGCAGCGAGGTAAAGTCCCTCCAGTGAGGTCCCAGCATCAGGCAGAAAGCTGCTGCAGCTGTCCACAGTCTCACACACACACACACCTGTCTCCCAGCCCCGGGTAGATGTCACTGATCAATCATAGACACTTTCCCTCTGCTGTGAGCTGCGTCTCCATCCTTAACTGATTTGATATCTTTGGCCGTTTTGCTGGTGTGTGGGCTGTAGCTTGGTCCCTTACACCATCCTGGCCCAGGGCCCTGGAACTATCCATCGAGTCTCATTCTTCCCACACACTGGGAGTTCTTGTGGCTTGACGAAAGCACACAGCTCTTTTTGACTGACTTCCTGACTTGTTGTTGGTCTGAGACTCTGTGTGCCTCTGGAGACTTCTTGGCTGTAGAAAGTATCTCCTTCCTAGACCCAGAATTTGGTCTGAGGCAGATTCATCCCTGGGAGGAGCTGGAAAATCAGGTCCTGTGCTGAAAGGACCCAGGGCCCAAACATCTCAGCAAAATCTTTTCAGCAAAGACCTTGCCAAATATCCAGCCTAGAAGACAGCCAGGGAGCCATCACAGGGCCAGGAACACAGAAAAAATAAATTAATTAATTTTTTAAAAATGTAGTGGTCAGCCGGGCGTGGTGGCGCACGCTTGTAATCCCCGCGCTTGGGAGGCAGAGACAGGAGGATCGCGCAGCCAGCCGCGCACGCTGGCTTAGGAGACCCTGTTTCCAAATATAAAATGTAAAAAGAGGTCTGGGAGTGTAGCCCGGAGGTAGAAGGGCTTCCAGGAACCCCAGTACCACACACAAAAAAATGTAGTGGTCCTTTGGGCCCACCTCAGCAGCTGTCCTCCCTCTTGTTCTGGAAGCCCTCAGGGTTGTTCCACATGCATGGCGAAATTAATTCTCTTGGCTTTCAGTCCTTCCTGCTATTACCTGTGTTTCCAGAGACCACACTAGCCAGTGAGCACCAAGGAGGTCCCATGGACAATGGCAACTCAGATTTTTTGGCCTCTCCCCAGTTCTTCTCACCAGGGCCAGTATCTCCCCGGGTCATTCCCATGAGTCTCCGGACGTTCCTCACATGAGTGCCCAGCAGTCCTCTCTAATTTCAGTTTCCCACTTGCAGCTTCTCGATGTCTGCCGGCCATGAAGCTGCTCCAGGGTGACCTCTTACCACTGCCCCTCTAATCCAGGGGAGCTGTCCCTGCCTGGCTGCCACCACTCCCGAGCCACAACAGATGTTTGCCTGATGGTTCCCCTGGCCTCGCGCAGCTGCAGTCTGCACACCAATGGGAGAAGTTTTGTTCCCTCATTTTTGTCCCTGGGGCCCCAAAGCAGGGCCTCTGCACTCACTTACCTGGAGCCCCAAGAGGGAAGCTCTTCTTCAATATTTGCCCAGCTCTTCTCTTGTGTCACAGCAACACCCTCTGTGTCCCTCTCCTCCTTCAGGACTCAGCCCTTTTTCAGGTATCTTTTGCAGTGTGGTAAAATAGGGTAAACTGTCCCCAAATACAGTGGCTCAACACAGAACAGCCTAATATTTCTGGTGTACCTACAGTCAGCTGGGCTCCGCTGGGCCGATCTTCAGCTCCGTAGAAAGGTGTGGAGTGAGAACATCCTAGGCAGCTCTTCCATGGCCACAGCGGGGTGGCGGGCCACCATGCCTCTCCGCTGGCCTCTCCATGAAGCTGCTTGGTCTTTCTTGCAGCACGAAGTTCTCAGGGTAATTGGACTCTTTTCCAGAACTGCCTTCCAAGGGAAGTAAAGCTGCCTGGCCTTTAGTTAAGTCTGAACCTAGCATACTGAACTTCTTCCATATTCTCAATTGCATTGAGCACAAGCTTCACAAAATGAGATAGATGGTTTCCGTGATCTTCACCAATCAGAGAGCTTCTGCCAGGTGCAACCATCTCTCCCACGACTGCAGACGCTTGCCGCCTGCTGGGGGAAGGTGGGCTTGGAGCACACGTGAGGGCTGCAGTGTCTGCCTCTGCCTCCCCCTTTTCTGTGTCTCACTCTTCCAGGAGAGCCGGCCCTGGGGCCATGGTGCAGAGACCTAGAGAAGTGGTAATAGAGTGAGCTCATGGCAAGCTGTGAGGTAAACACATGAGCGTATGGAGGATGCACTGAACTTGGTACCTGGGAGGAAGAGCTGGTGGAGGGGCCTGGGGTGACGTCATAGTTACACTCCAACACTTCTCTCCCTCCCTGAGTTTCCCACCACTGCAAATTTAGGTCATACCTGAGGCCCTACCAACAGCAGTTAGAATAGCTTCCCAGGTCATTATCATGGTAAATAATGCTGGGTACCATTTATTAAGTGTTTACTATGTATTGGACACTTTGCATTACACTCTGTGGCAGACACAATCGTGTTACTCCACATTATCTGGCCTCCATTATAATCATCCAAGGCCATATGTTCAGCTCTGGCCAGTGGACTGTAAGGTTCTCTGGTGGTCTCAGGACAAGAGCAGTATTGGAGAGGCCTGGTGTCACTGAGTGGCCGCCAGAGGGTTGTCTCTACTGCAAGAACCCTCCATTCCACAGACCTGGTGCCCACACTCTGGGCCCTGACTGGCCCGCTGCTTGTCAGGAGGGTGTCCAGTGCAGGAGGGACAAGCACAGACCCTGGAGCCCAGAGCCTGGAACAAACGCTGGGTTTCTAGCCACGTGACCTCGGGCAAGTCACCTTACCTCCTCATGGCCTCCGTTTCCTCATCTTTGAAGTAAGGGGATTATATTGACACCCATCCCAGTAGAGCTGTTATAAGGATTCGATGAGTTAGTACATAGAAAACACCAAGAATGGTCCCTAGCCCCATAGGAAGTACTAGAAAAAATATATGTATTAGCTGGGCATGGTGGCACATGCCTGTAATCTCAGTACTTGGGAAGCTGAGACAGAAGGTTTGCAGGTTTACTTATTTATTATTATTATTATTATTATTATTATTATTATTATTATTTGGTGGTGATACTGGGGTTCCTGGAAGCCCTTCTACCTCTGGGCTACACTCCCAGACCTATTTTATATTTTTTTAATTTGGAAACAGGGTCTCTTAAGCCAGTGAGGCTGGCTCCGAACTAGTGTGATCCTCCTGTCTCTGCCTCCCAAGTACGGGGATTACAAGCGTGCGCCACCACGCCTGGCTGTTTGCAGGTTTAAAGCCAACCTTAGCAACTCAGCGAAGCTATTAGCAACTTAGCAAAACCATGTTTCCAAATATAAAATAAAATCAGGCTGGGGGTATAACTTGGAGGTAGAATACCTCTCTGCGTTCAATTTCTAGCAATGCACACACACACACACAGACACACACACTATATTATATATTATATATACATATATATGCATATAAAATATATACATATATATTAGTTATTGCTTACCTGCACTTAAATTATAGTCATGTAACATGTAACATGGATCATACTTTGATCCTTTGCATATTTACTTGCTTACTGTCCATTTCCCAATGAGAACGCGAGCTTCACGAGAACAAGGTCACCGTCTGGCTCACTGTGTTATCCTGGCATTCACAACGCCTGCTGCGTAGAAGGTGCTAAGAAACACTTTGTTTCAGGAATGAAGTGGAGCCCTGTCAGTGAAGGAGACTCCTCTCTTTTTCAGATGACTTTGCCTGTCTCTGTTCTGTGACGTGTTTTATACTGTAGCCCCCAGAGAGCATCCCCGTGTCCTTATTTCTAAGTCCCCAAGGAGTAGGTAGAAGCAGCGGCTGAGGGATTCAAATCCACCTGTATTCACCTCAGGCAAGTCATCTGACTGCCCTCAGTTTTAGTTTCCTGGTATGAAAAATGGGACTAATAGTATCTAGTCTAGTTGGGTCATTGTGAGAACTGACGAGGTCGTCTCGAACTCAGCGCCTGCCTTGGGCTTTCAATAAGTGCTCCCCATGCTGGCTTTGCCTTTATGTCTGAGCCTTTTCACAGACAGTAGGGTTCCAGCAGGTTCTTACTTTTTTTTTTTTCTTTTGTGGTGCTGGGGATTGAACCAGGGTTATCTTATTTCTGAGCTACACCCTCAGCCCTATTTTATTTTTTATTTTGGAGCAGGATTTCTCTAAGTTGCTGACAGCCTCACTAGGTTGCTAATGCAGGCTTCTAACCTGCAATCCTCCTGACTCAGCCTCCCAATTACTGGTATTAGGGCATACACCATCCTACCTAACTTCTTCCATTTTTAAACCCTGTTTCCTTCTTCTAGCTGTATAGGAAAAACAGATTGGGGTTATCTGCTATCCCTCTGCCCTAGTCTTCTGCACTTGCCCCCTGCCTGCCTTCTCAGGCAGTTGCTTGAAGTGTATAATGTAGAGACCCAGGGATTTTGAAGCTGGGATCTGAGAAGCCAGGCCACCCTAAGCTTCCTCCTTGAGCTCTCCAGCTACTCGGGACAGGCCTCTGCCTGCAGCCCCGTGGCTGTCCACCTGACATCAGATCAACCTGTGCAGTGCCTTTGATGTCAATCCCAAAACTGGAGCTTCGTGCCTGCTCTGAGGACCTGGGCTTTGAAGTTGGCCTATAAATCGAGCTTTCAGGAAGAAAGTTGTCTGTTGTGCCTCAGAGCACGGCTGGGCCCTATAAAGGCACACGGAGTGCCGTGAACACCTGATAAATAATTCCTTCTGCGCCCAAGAAAGAGTCGTTCCATTTAAAGGGGAAGAAAATTCCCTTGACCTTTCACTGAAGTTAGGCGGGGGGGGGGTAGTTAGGGTTTTCGTGTCTTCTCACTGAAGCCACATGGGGCAGGCAGGTTGTCTCAGAGCTGAGCTCCAGGGACGACTCCACAAGGGCTCCCTTCACTGACTCCCGACACCTGGGCCTCTCAGCCAACTCCACTCCCTGCCTCCCTCATGACGGAGGAAAAAGACTGAGTCTCTCACAGGGAGAGAGGCCTCAGCCCCCTCTGGGCCAAACCCTGTGGCCTGATTTCCTTCTAGTGCCTAATGTATATGGTCCAGGGGTGAGGAAGAGAGAAAGATGCCCAGGATTTTCTGCCTGAAGGAGCCCCCAAAACAGACACAGGCTGACACGCACTGAACATACCAGGTCCTTGGGTAGGCCGCCTTGCACAGGACTAGATAACAGGATGCGGGTTTCTGTGGAGTCTTGTGAAGCCTTTCTTTAGGGCAAAATGTAACGCACATAGAAAGTACACAAAATAACAGTGTATACAGCTTAGCGTGTCATCTGAATGTAATACCGGTGTCGCCACGCTTGGTCAATAAACACGGCAGCCCTCTTCCTGCGCTGCTCACTCATCGGCCCTCCCACCACCCACAGCAGAGCCACTGTCCTGACTTTTGTCATAACCATGGACTTGCTTTTCTTTATAGTTTTACCATCTAAGCAAACATCAACAAAGACTATAGCCTAGTTTGATTTGCTTTCCAGAATGTGTACAAATGGAATAATAAAAAATGTATTCTGTTAGGTCCATTTTCCTCCACTAAACATCATGCTTAGCCGGGCATGGTGGCACACGCTTGTAATTCCAGCATTTGGGAGGCTGAGACAGGAGGATCATGGTTTGAGGACACCCTCAGCTGCTTAGTGAGGCCCTCTGCAACTCAGTGAGACCCTGTTTCAAAATAAAGAATGAAAAATAGGGCAAGGGGTGTAGCTTGGAGTTAGAATGCCCTTGGGTTCCATCCCAAGTAATGGAAAAAAAACCCATCATGCTTAAGATACTTATGTAGCTTTGAACTATGGTTCACTCATTTTTGTTACTGTGTAGCTTTCCAGCAACTGAATATTCATCAATTTTTTATCTATCCTACTACTCAAGGACATTTGGGTGTTTCCAGCTTGAAGCTACTACAGGTGCTGTAAACATTGTTTTTTTGGTGGTGGTACTGGGAGTGGAACCCAGGGGCTTTTCTATCTCTGGGCTATACCCCCAGACCTATTTTATACTTTATTCAGAAACAGGTCTCACTAAGTTTCCGAGAGCTTCATTGAGTAGCTGAGGCTGGTTTTGAACCTATGTGATCCTCCTGTCTCAGCCTCCCAAGCGCTGGAATTATAAGCATGTGCACCACGCAGTGTTGTAAACATTTTACACATATCTCTTAGTGAATGTGCACTCATTTTCTTTTGGTGTATATCTAGGGTAGAGTTGCTAGGTCATAAGGTAGAGTTGCTAGGTCAATTGAGGTAGAAAGTGCCAAACTGTTTTTCAGAATTGTAGCACTAATTTATGCTCCCACCTTCAGTATATGAGTTGCTTCCCTTCTTCACTGTGATAGGCATCCTCTGGGGTAAGGATCCTATTAATCCTTGCCTCCGGGTATTCACAGCCAGTGTGAAAAAC
The DNA here is from genome assembly GCF_963383645.1 of Muscardinus avellanarius. NCBI lineage: Eukaryota > Metazoa > Chordata > Mammalia > Rodentia > Gliridae > Muscardinus > Muscardinus avellanarius. The sequence continues at coordinate 191,950,797 of NC_137786.1, read as the reverse complement.
CTCTCCTTAAGTGTGGGCTGAGCTAGTCATTTGCTTCTACTGAATAAGAAATAAAAGATGCCACTTCTAAGATGAGGCTGTAAAAAGATTATGGTTTCTGTGTTGGGCACCACCCCTTGACTTCTCACTTGCTTACCAAGGGAAGCCTTGCTGTGAGGTGACCTGTGAAGAGCCTGCAGGGTGAAGAGCTGTCCTCTCTCACCCACAGCCAGTATGAGGACCTGGAACTTGCAATGGCCCCAGGAGCGAGCTTGAAAGCGGGTCCTCTGTCAGTGGATGCCCCCTCAGTTAACTCCAGTCGCTGTAGTTCCAGCTCATAACTTGATTACAGCCTATGGGAAACCCCCGAGCAAGAGGCAGCCAGCTAAGTCTCTTTGGATTCCTGGCTATAGAAATAGTGAGATAACACACACATTTATTTATTTATTTATTTATTTATTTATTTATTTATTTAGTGTGTGTGTGTGTGTGTGTGTGTGTGTGTGTGTGTGTGATACTGGGGATTGAACTCAGGGGTATTCTACCTCTGAGCTACACCCCCAGCTCTATTTTTTTTATCTTTATTTTGAAACAGGGTCTCACTGAGTTTCAGAGTGCCTCACTAGGTAGCTAAGGCTGTCCGCGAACTGCAATCCTCCTATCTCAGCCTCCCAAATGCTGGGATTATAAGTGTGAACCACCACACCCAGCTTAATTTATTGTCTTAAGCTAATATGTTTGGGGGTTATACAGTGATAGATAATATACTCACTGTTATGGTTTGGGTTTGTAATGCCCCCCAAAAGCTCATGGGTTGGGAACATGTCCCCAGCAGCAAGGTTCAGAGGCTGGGCATGGCTGAAGGGGTTGGTGGATAATTGGGGACGGGCTTTGGAGACTATATATATCTGGGGGTGGAGCCCTCCTTTCTCTGCTTCTGGCCACCTGCATCAGCATCCTCCACCAGACCTTCCTGCTTTGGTTTGTGCCTTGGAGAGGCCAACTGTGCATGGATTCTCTGAAACTGCAAGTCCATATAAACCTTTTCTCCTCTAAGTTGCACTTCTCAGGTATTATGCCCATAAAGACAGAAAAGCTGACTAAAGCAGTCAGACCAGAAGATCACAGTTCACGGACAGCCTCAGCTACTTAGCTAGGCCCTTCGCAACTCAGTGAGACCCTGTTTCAAAAATAAAAGGACTAAGCCGGGCGTGGTGGCGCACGCTTGTAATCCCAGCATTTAGGAGGCTGAGACAGGAGGATCGCACAGGTTCAAAGCCAGCCTCAGCTACTTAGTGAGGCTCTCAGCAACTTAGTAAGACCCTGTTTCCAAATAAAATAGAAAATAGGTCTGAGAGTGTAGTCCGAAGGTAGAAAGCCTCTGGGTTCCATCCCCAGCACCACAAAAATAAATAAATAAATAAATAAATTAAAAATAAATAAATTAAAAACCAAATATATGGCTAGGGGTACAGTGGGATACAATAGGGCTTGGAGGTATAATGCCCCTGGGTTCTATTCCCGCTACCACAAAACATCTTTTATTATTTTTTAAAAATTTTAGCCATTTTGATGAGGTTTGGTTAGCACATTCCTGATTGTTAGTGATGTTGAGCACCTTTTTAATGTCCTCTGACCCTTTGGATTTCATTCTTTTTATAAAGGATCTGTCAGGTCCCTGGATTGTTTATCATTTTCTTAGTGTTTTGTAGGGCATGGAGAGGAAACTTTATTTTAGCATGCTTATTCCAGAAAACAGCGTGAAGCAAGGGCTTGCAGGCAGATAGTTTATTTGGGAAACATTCCAGGGAGTAGAAAGAAGCACAGAGGAAAGGAGAGGGAACCAGTGTCTTCTTGAGTGGGTCACTGTTGTGGAAAATGTGGGTTTGGTCTCACTGAGACATTCTGGGGGGTCACATAAAATGCAACTCAAAATTATCCACTTGAGTTATGAAAGGAGAATCTTTTTGCTCCAGCCCAGGGCCCTGATGACCAAGGGATTCCCCTGTGGAGTATTATGCCCTTCACTTTCCCAGATCACACATGTGTGAATAAATCCCACATATAACCCACATGGAGGCAGCTGAGAAGCCCTGGAGCAGAGGAATGGTGTATGCAGAATTCTGTCCTCCAGCAGTAATAGCAGGAACAGAGTAACATGTGGGCCAAGAGGATGTGAGACAGAGGACACTATGTTTCCACCAAAGGACATCTTGTGGATTATATGCATAGCAAATATCGTCTCCCAGTCTGGGGTTTGCCTCTGTACATGTGTCACGGTGTTTGGATGAAAGGACACTGCTATTTACTTATTTATTTTGTTGGTACTGGGGTTCCTGGAAACCCGTTTACTTCTGGGCTACACTCCCAGACCTATTTTATATTTTATTTGGAAACAGGGTCTCTTAAGCCAGCACGACTGGCTTCGAACCTGCGTGATCCTCCTGTCTCCGCCTCCCAAGCACGGGGATTACAAGCTTGCGCCACCACGCCCAGCAGGACACTGCTAATTTTAAGGCAGTTGAGTTTGTAAACTTTTTCTTTGTAGTTTGTATTTTGGATCTTGATTTAAAAAGTCTTGCTGTACTTAAGTCATAAAAATGTTCTCCTGTGATATCTTTTAGGAGCTTTGTTGTTCTTATTTCACAGATCTGCAGTCTACTTGGAAGTGGTCATCATGTTTTATTTTTTTCTATTTGGATATTCACCTTACTGAGGAATCTGTCATTTCCCACTACCACCTTTGTCATAAAACAAGAATCTGTGTATGTGTGAACCTATTTCAGGGCCCCCCATTATGTTGTCTATTCATCTATCCTTGTGATCATAGCATACTCTTTTAGTTATTAGAGCTTTATAGTAAGTTTTGGTACCGAGAAAAGCAGAGCTTCTGTTTTGTTCTTAATTTTTAAAATGTCTTGGCTATTTTAGTCTTTTTTACTTCCTTTATCTATTTTTATTTACTTAGGTACTAAGACTGAACCCAGAGGTATTCTACCTACAAGCTACATCCCCACCAGATTTTATTTCTTATTTGGAAACAGGGTCTCACTAAGTTGTGGAGGGTGTCGCTAAGTTGCCAAGGCTGGCTTCAAACCTGCGATCCTCATCTCAGCCTCCCAAGTACTGGGATTACATCACCATGCCCAGCTCCTTTATCAATTTTAAATACAACTGGCCAAGTTTCACCCACTACTCTCAATTAAATTTATTTTTTCTTTTCTTTTTTTGGTGGTGCTGAGGATTGAACCCGGGGCATTCTACCTTTGAGCTATACCCTCAATCAGATTTTTTATTCTTTATTTTGAAACAGAGTCTCACTAAGTTGCAGAGTGCTTCACTAAGTAGCTGAGGCTGGCCGCGAACCCAGATCCTCCTGTCTCAGCCTCCCAAGTACTGGGATTACAAGCGTGTGCCACCACACCCGGCTTTTTGCTTGCTTGCTTCCTTCCTTCCTTTCCTTTTTTCTTCTTTTTTTTTTTTTTGAGCTGCTTTGAATGTAGATTACCTTTAATATAAGATACAACTGTATCTGATATTAAATGTTGAATCTCCTAATCTACGAACATGATATATGCACCAATTTACCTAGACCTTGAAACTTTAAAAAAATGTTTTATAGAAAACAGTTGTTTCTAGCAATGGTAGACAAGTTTATTTTGAACCAACTTTTCCACTGAGAACACGTAGGGAAAGCTTGCTAACATATTAGAAAACATGTGTGAAGGCACTGGAGGGCTATCAAAACAGTGAAAATTTTTGGAGCCATGGAAAGAAGGAAAGGCAGGGAGTGGAGAGCTAAATATTTGGTCATTTGGTACCACTTCTCCCCCCGAGAAGTTGCCCACCCCAAAAGCAGTGCCAGGGAGCCTGAGAAGCTGTGGGACGGTTAGTCTCCAAGCAGCTGTCCTTTGATGGACTCCCAGTATCTCACTCTGTTCATATGCAGCTTAAGAGTCAGCCAAGAACCCAAAGGGGTGTCTTTGTGCAGATGTTGAGAGATGTAGTACTCTCCCATTTCCAGTGTTAATTTTTTCATTCACATCGCAATCACCTTGACAGCCTTCCATGCCCATCGTGTTTCTTCTAACCAGCAAGTTTACCACTGGTATGGGCTCTATTTCTTTCAAGATAGCTTGCAAAGTGACCTCAGACAAAGAGAAATTGGGGTTCAATGTGGGGCTTGCTTTGTGCAATCCTTTCCCTTAATACTCATGAGCCTCATGTCTTACGATCGACACAATTCTTTACCTTATACTTGTTTTTCTTTTTTCTTCTTTTTAAAGTGTGTGTGTGGTGGGGGAGGGGAGTATACTTGGTAGAATACCCAGAAGCATTCTCCCTCCAAGCTATACTTTCAGTCCTTTTTATTTTTTGTTAAAAGAGGTTCTTGCTAGGTTGCTGAGATTCTCACTAAGTGGCTGAGGCTGGTCTTCAACCTGTGACCCTCCTGTCTCAGCCTTCCATATCCTGAGATTACAGGAGTGTACCACCATGCCCAGCACTTTGCCTTTATTCTTGAAGGGCATTTCCACTGGGTATAGGACTTGGAGTTAGCAGTTATTTTATTTCCCTCAGTACTTTAAAGCCATCTCTATATTGTCACCTGGCTTCCTATTTCTGTGAAGTGACTGTCTTATCCCGCTCTCCTGAATGTGTCTTCTCCTCCATCTCCATTTACTGTTCTTATCCTTGATTCATAGCACTTTTACTATAACATGGCTTGGTATGATTTTACCTTTATCCTGTTTATGATATTAGTAATTTTTAAATCTGTGGGTAGATGCCTTTTGTTAGTTTGGGAAGACTCCATTCATTACCTCTTTAAAAATCAATCCTCCTTTCCCTCTCCCAGCTGTCTTTCAGGCACTCCTCCAGTGTGTGAATAGAGCCCTCTTACTCTATCCTGTTTCCTAGTCCTAGGAAACAATACTTCATTATGCAAGAGTGCATTAAATCCACACGATACGGATTTGGCAAATTAGTTGTTTTTTCTTACTGAAGCATGTCTGCCACTCAAATTCTCCTGTACTCTGAAACAAGGTCTCTTACTGACATTGGCAAATCCTGCAAACCTTTCTGAAACTTGGACACAGTGACCTTTTGTTTCAAGAACATAGAACAAAAGATGTGGAGAGTTTTCCTAGTCACAGTGGTAAATGTGTGAGGTTATAGGCTGTACAACATCAACTGGGCCAGATTATGAGTGATAGAGCCCCAAATGCGCTTTGATAAATATGTATTTATGATGTGCAGAGCTCTCTAAAGCCTGGGTCCTGAGGCAGGAGCTCATCTTACCTGGCTCTAAAGTTACTTTCTCATTCTCAGTGGTGCTGACATTTAGGGCCAGATAACTCTGTGTATTGGGGTACTTAGCAGCATTGCTGGCTTCTACCTGCTATATTCCAATAGCATCTCTGATTGTGACAAAACACAAGTATCTCCAGACACTGCCAAATGTTCTTAGGGGGAAAGAGGTAAAAATCATTCTTGGATGGAAACTACTTGTCTAAGGATGAAACTCCAAACAAAAAACATGGTAAGTTTTGCTTGGAACTTAACGCCAAAAAAATAGTCTCTTTAGCTGGGCATGGTGGTGCATGCCCATAATCTTAGTACTGGGGAGGCTGAGACAGGAAGATCCCAGGTTTGAGGACAGTCTCAGCAAGTAGTGACTCTCATCAACCTAGAGACACTCTGTTTCAAAATAAAAATAAAATAGGGTTGGGGGTGTAGCTCAGCGGTAGAATGCCCCTGAGTTCAATTCCCAGTGCCTTAAAAAAAAGTCTCTTTGACAAGCAGATCACAAACAGAATCAGAAACATGGATAATAGATAATAGTGAGGTATCTTCTTTTAGCTTTGGCTGTTTGGAAATGCAAACTGAATTTCATGTTACACTACATGATTACAATTTTAAGAACTGATCTTTTTTTTTTTTTCTTTTTTAGTGGTACTGGGGTTCCTGGAAGCCCTTCTACCTTTGGGCTACACTCCCAGACCTATTTTATATTTTTGAAACAGGGTCTCTTACGCCAGCGGGGCTAGCTTCGAACCTGCGCGATCCTCCTGTCCCCGCCTCCCAAGCGCGGAGATTACAAGCGTGCGCCACCACACCTGGCTAGGGTTGATCTTCTATTTCTAATATAACAATTCTTTTGGAAATGGCTTCATGTGGTTTGAAGAAATTGACAGGCCAATGGCACTCTGTGGCACTCAGCCTGAGGTGGTGCTGTCCAGGTCCTGCTGACAGTGCAAAAGCCCCATTTTCAGAGGGCTCTCTCTCAAGTTGGGTCCTGAAGCAGTCTTGAGAGCAGTGAGCAGCAGAGGTGGCAGCGTGGGAGGACAGGGAAGGACTGTTTGGGGATAGTGGGGGCATATTTGTAGGAAACACATAGGAGGTATTCCTTGGTTTTTCCTGTGCCAGCAATAATGCTTTCTGAGGGTAGGATGAGGAGCTGACATTCAGAAAAGGATCCAGTGGATTTCAAGCCATAGTAATTTGGGCGTAAAAGTTAATGTGTACTTCCAGTTTGGAGAGAGAATAAAGTCATTTCTCTCTTCCTTGGGAAATAACCCAAAAGCAAGGAGAATGAGAAACAGTAGTGCAAAATCCAGATTTAATAAAATGAGGAGACATCTGAAACTCTTCATTCTAAAATGGGTGAGAGTTGGGAAAGTAGTGAATATGAGTATGGGAGGATGCCTGCTTCTGCAGCATCTGAGTAAGCTGGCCAGAGCAACTGCTTTAAGGTGAAGCTATTTGCAGCACTAGTCTGTTAAAGTGAGAGCAGGGAGGGGAAGAGACCTTGAATTTGGAATTATCCTATGTCTGATATCCACTGGTTTAAACCTATCTTGAATCATGAAAGTTCTGCTAGCCTGACCCCTCTCCCCAACATGAAAATCCCACCCACACTTGGTAAGAACTACACCCTAAAGATGAGTCATGCTATCTCAGTGGAACAACCCTATAATTCTAGCTACTCAGGAGGCTGATGCAGGAAGGTTGAAAGTTCGAGGCTAGCTTGGACAACTTAGCAAGACCCTGTCTAGCAGTGTAGCTCAGTGGTAGAGTGCTTGTCTAGCATACATGAGGCCCCGGGTTTGATCCTCAGCATATACACATCACAAAAGCAAAACAAAACCTTGGCCATGTATGGTTAATGTGTGCACATGTCTGTGGTTCTGGTTCTGGCAATTAAGGAGGCTGAAGTGAGAGGATCATTTGAGCCCAGCAGTTTGAGGCCAGCCTGGGCAACATAGGTTGTCCCCCAAAAAAGAAAAAAAGAAAAAAGAAAAAAAAAAAAAAAAGAAAACCGACGTAGTTTGGAATTGGTGATAAGAGCTCAGTGGTAGTCTATGCTTAGCAAGCATGAGAGCCTGGGAAGACCACAAATACAGTGCCTCAACTAATGAGAGCCTCTGCAGGGCCATCAATGGCAGAAGAACAAGGCAAGAAGACTGGGCTCTTCATAAACACTTCACTCCCTAACAGCTCTAATCCGTCTACAAGGGCACTTCATAAAATGCCCATTCATTTCAACATGTTTCAAAAGAGACATTTAAGCCATAGCATGTTCTGAATTGTAAAAGGAGTCAGGGACTCAAGCCTCAAGAATGTTTCAAATCGTCCCTTTGTTTGAAGCCTTGGAAAATTGTATTACCTGGGACTATTAAATGAGCAGGCTAGAGAAATGCTGAGAGGCACTGTCTTTCCTCTAGTGGGAGAAAGGTTCTGAAATGGTAGTTGTTTTAAGGTAGATCATTTGGGGACAAGTACTCACAGACACACAAGATTTGGAAATTGTTACGTTCCTTCATGTACTGCAAGAGCATGTGTATTCCAGTTGGAAGACACCTGAGTAACCATATCAAGTACTGCTGAGGAACTAAAAAGTACTTTAGTTTTAAGGAAATGAGAATCTCTGATGAAAGTGCAGTGTGTCAGAGTCTATTAGTGTACACGGGGCACATGCCTGTAATCCCAATACTTTGGAGGCTGAGACAGGAGAATCACAGGTTTGGGGCCAGGCTCAGCAAACTCGTGAGGTCTTCCATACCTTATCAAGACCCTGTTTTAAGAAAAAGTAGGGTTAAGCCGGGCGTGGTGGCGCACGCTTGTAATCCCCACACTTGGGAGGCGGAGACAGGAGGATCGTGCAGGTTCGAAGCCAGCGATGCTGGCTTAAGAGACCGTGTTTCTAAATAAAAAGTATAAAATAGGTCTGGGAGTGGTAGCCCGGAGGTAGAAGGGCTTCTAGGAACCCCAGTACAAAAACAAAACAAACCGTAGAGTTGAGGGTATAGCTGAGGTAGCATTACTCTGGGTATGTTCAATTCTTAGTAAAACACATGCACACACAAACATATTCCATTTGAATAGACTGAGGAAGAGAATAGAAATAAGTACAGACAGTAATAGAAACAAATTATTAAAACTGAATATGGAAGGTAAGGAGAGGATTAGAGCTGAAGTATACCTGGGAACAATTTTTTTAAAAGGTGTAAAATACCTGAACTAATGCTATCACAAAGGATCCATAGCTTATGAACACTCAAAAGATAATTAAGGCTGGCATGGTGGCTCACACTTATAATCCCAGTACTTGGGAAGCTGAGACAAGAGGATCGCGGTTCATGGCCAGCCTCAGCTACTTAGCAAGGCCCTCTGCAACCTAGTGAGATCCTTTTTCAAAATAAAGAATAAAAAATCAGGCTGGTGATGTAGCTCGGAGGTAGAATGGCCCTGGGTTCCATCCCCAGTACCACAAAAAAGAAAAAGAAAAAAAAAAAGATAATCAAAAGCACAGGTTCGGAAGGTACATAAGATAAACAGTTGTTAGCATTTAATGATCACTGCATTTCAAAGCTATTTAATTAATTTTATATCATTCTCACAGTAACTACAGGAGGTGGTTACTACTGCTATCCACATTCTACTGATGAGGAAAGGAGACCCAGAGATCAAGTTAGGCTTAAGATCAGGTTATCACCAAAGTGGTAGAGCTGGAATGTGACCCAAAGCACAGTGGAACACTTGTCCCTGGTAATGGACTTCAGAGGTGGTAAATCAGGACATTTCTACCAGAGGGGTTCTACTGTGTGTGTTACTGGAGATTGAACCCGGGGCAGATGTTCTGCCACTAAGCCACATCCTTAATAGACCTAGTTTTTATTTTTTGCGGTACTGAAAATTGATTCTGGAGGTCTTTCTACCTCAGAGCTACACCCCAGCCCTATTTTATTCGTTTGGAAACAGGGTCTAAGTTGTGGATTGATAGGTTACTGAGGCTAGCCTCAAACCTGTCATCATCTTATTTCAGCCTCCAAAGTACTGAGACTACAAGTATAAGACACCACAACCGGCCCTACTTTTTTCATTTTGAAACAGGGTCTTGCTGAGCTGGGCATGGTGGCGCACGCTTGTAATCCCCGCGCTTGGGAGGCAGAGACAGGAGGATCGTGCAGGTTCAAAGCCAGCTGCACATGCCGGCTTAGGAGACCATTTCCAAATAAAAATAGGTCTGGGAGTGTAGCCTGGAGGTAGAAGGGCTTCCAGGAACCCCAGTACCACCAAAAAAAAAAAAAAAAAAAAAAAAAGAAGAAAGAAAGAAACAGGGTCTTGCTAAGTTGCCCAGGATAGCCTTAAATCTGTCTCAGCCTCCCAAGTACTGGGATTACAGGCATGTGAACTGCACCTGGCTGAGGGTCTCATTTTCTTAAGACAGAAGGCCAAGATGTTGAGTGTACAAAAAAAAGTCAAGTTATTACTATTATTATTTTTGAAAAAGGGTTTCACTAAGTTGCAGAGGGCCTCACAAGTTGCTGAGGTGGGCTGCGAACCTGTGATCCTCCTCCCTCGGTCTCCCAAGTACTGAGATTACAAGCGTGCGCCACCATGCCCAGCTCAAATCTGAAGTTTTAACATAAAGGATTTTAAACTATTAAGGCAGAAATGAAGTGAAATGTAGTGAAAATAAAGATAAAAGGCAGTTGAGGTCACTTAATATCAACTCACACTGACTTGTGCATGATCTTGCTACAGAAACAATCTGTAAGGCCTAGATACATCTGGAGCTGGGGTTTACCAGGAAGGTATGATACCAAGGAGGGTTATTTGGGAGACTGACAACCATGATACTAACTAACCCGAAAGCTCAAATATCTATATAGTGCTCATGAAACAAGTAAAAACAGACTTTGACCTGACAGGAACAGGTATAAAGAAACAGTTAAATATGACCTGTTTTCAAACTATGGTTAAACCACTTCAAACTTTTTTCTGTACCTTCAATTCTTAGAGATTTTTAAAATGCTTAAGGACTTTTATCTAATAATATACACGACATCGGAATCTGTTCCTGAAAAGTCTTAAAAAAAAGAAAAAGCTAGGTGTGGTGGTACATACTTGTAATATCATTACTTGGGAGGCTAAGACAGGAGGATTGCAGGTTCAAAGCCAGCCATGACAACTTAGCAAGACCTTCTGCAACTTAGTAAGGGGGTTTAGCTCAGAGGTAACATGTCTCTGGGTTCAATTCCCAGTGCCACAAACAAACAAACAAACAAAGAAAAAACAGTGATAGAGGTCAGTGGTAGTCTACACTTATCACGAACAAGGTCTTGGGGTTTTATCTCCACCAACTCCAAAATAAGTTTATTTCTTAGTACTGATCCCGGTTAACATTTGATACAGGCAAACTTCAAAATGGAGCATTTCAGGTATGAAATTATCCATAATATGGAGAAGTTGCCCTTAAACTTTTTTGGTACTGGAGATTGAACCCAGGGGCATTCTACCTCTGAGCTATACCCCCGGCTAACTCAGGTTAGGGTTATATGTGTGTGTGTGAAATAACTTGTATTTCCCCCACCCAATACTGTTTTAGTAGAGATATCAAGAGAGCATAACAAGCCGGGTGTGGTGGCGCACGCTTGTAATCCCTGCGCTTGGGAGGCAGAGACAGGAGGATCGAGCAGGTTCGAAGCCAGCCACGCGAGCTGGCTTAGGAGACCCTGTTTCCAAATAAAAATGTAAAAATAGGTCTGGGAGTGTAGCCCGGGAGTAGAAGGGCTTCCAGGAACCCCAGTACCACCAAAAAAAAAAAAAAAAGAGAGCATAACAATAGTCCTCTTTTAATGTTTTCTTTCCTCAAATCTGATAGGAATAATCCATGATTTTCATGCTTAGAAGACAGCCAAGTTTAATATGGGGCTGGGACCCATGGACCAATATAGACATAATTATATTCCAACTCTATTCTGTCAGTGTTCATTAACAGAAGAATCACAACCAGAATTCCTCTATGTGAAGAAAAATGTTCCAGTGTAGTTATTTTAAAATGTGTTTCTGTTTACATATAAACCATCCAGCGAATTTAAACAATGAATTGATGAAACTACTTTTGAAAACATAATACCGGTCATTTTCTCTTTCATTCTTAAACATAAGTTTCCATTTTCTACTTACATGAACTGTAATATGCAATCTCATAGGCCATTTAGAAATAAGTGGTCAAACTAAAATTGTTTGAACTGAATAGAGTGAAATTTCTTCAAACTAAATATTTGTTAAATGTTACGTACACTTTCTACCACCCTGACTCAACATTTTAGTTTTTGGTACCGGGGACTGATCCAAGGGCATTCTATCTCTGAGCCACACTCCCAGACCTTTTATTGTAAAACATGGTCTAAGTTGTGGAGGCTGTCCTTGAACCTGCCATATTCCTGTCTCAGCCTCTCAAATACTGGATTATAGGCACGCGCCACCACGCCCAGTTTAGACTGGCTATTTTAACGATATAAGATAACACCTGTTTTAAAGCATTCTAAGTTAGAGAAACAAAAAACACTTCAGGCATGGAATATATTAAAAATATTGCAAGACACAGTCTATAAGCCAGAAATTACCTATTTTAGTTTCTATACTCTAACGTTCTAAATTTCAAAATAACACAGGACTTGGAAAAAGGAAAAGTCCAATCGATCAAAGACATACATAAGTATCTAGATGTAATAGTTCATGAACAGGTTTGACTCACATCTTTGAAGCTGGTACTTGAAACATTACAATTTAGAAACCAATTATTCAAAGATCCGTGAACTAGCCCATAATGCATCTATGTTAGTCCACTATACACAGCAACCACATAAAAAGTCAGATGATTCTGATCTCACTCCAATTGAAAGAGCCATAAAGTCAGAAAGTAATACTTCTTTTTAGTAATTATATAATCAAATAATAACACTGGAAAAAAGTGAAGAGAATTTGTTTCAGCTTTTTCAATAAGCTCCTCATTTTTCTATACCGAGGATAAAGGTATCACAACCAAATCTGGGAAACTGCTTCTCTTTATTTAGACCTTAAGAAAAGAAAATGAACTTTGGTCACATATTACCTTAAAAAAAAAAAAAAATCCAGTTTTACATATTTCTAAATAGAATTAAATGATTAGAGAAATAATTTCTTCTGTAAAAATTGGCCAAATTTTATCAAAAACCTAACATACAATCCAAATTATTATATCAAGACTGGGATTATAACATTTCAAATAATGACAGTTGTAAATCCATCTTAACAGGTATTTATGTACTTGCCTCATGTTGTTTTGGTCCAAAAGAGAATCGCTGAATCACTAAGAGTAAACTAAAAAATCTTTTGACAACAATAATTTAGATTGCGATTGGCAGCAGAAATATCCATGATGAATAGTTCTACTTTAACAAAGTAAAATTAAGAAATATCTTTTCATGAACATATCACAGTATCAAATTCTTATAAGAGAAAATATGAAGGAACAAAACCAAAAATGGAATAGCTACCACAAACAAAAAAGTATCTCTCCAACAAAGTATCTGAAGGGGTTAAAAAGAAAAGATGAAGTGAGTGGGCTGATGATGCTAATATGAAAGGAAGCTGAGTACTGCGTTTATTTTGTATTTTATACAACTCTTACTCTTTACAAAAATGGTTATAGTCATGCCCATAAAAGTGTAACCCATGGCATTTGAAAGCAAACACTTTGTAATTATTTAAAAGGGCCTTTTTAAAAATTATAATACAAAGGTCTGTGCTCTACAAGCAGTCCTCCACTGTGCATTATAACAATAAGGCTTACTTTTAATACAAAGACTAAGTGTTTAGGAGTTATGAACCACTGGATTTAACAAACATCATTTTATAATTGCTTTTTGCATCTTTTTTGTTTTTGGGATCTTCCACCTCATCAGGGTGCTCAGCAGCTTGCAGTTCTTCAGCAGATTCTTCTTTTTCTGACTCTGAATCACTTTCAGAGTCATCTGGGCTTTCAGGATCAGGCGAATCATCATCATCATCATCATCTCCAGCCACATCACCTTCTGCATCATGTTCTTCTACCTAAAACATCAATCAAGAGGCTCTTTTTAAGACAAACAGCATTAGCCAGTATAAAAACTGGGACTCTTAATTTTTTTTCAGATTCCTAAAAAACAGCCTACTTCATAACCATTAGATCAATACTTTGAAGACTGTTTTATACCTGGAAGGCTGCTAAGAAAAGAACTGAGGACTAAGGAATCAGGTATCTTAAATTTTTAAAAGAGCTCTGAAGACCAATGAATCACCTGTCTCCCTCCTCCCTAGTTTGACAATTATTGTATTTTATCTTCCTGAAACACTATTTTATCCATAAGGTAAATTAATCACTGATCATTACGTAAGAATCATTTACCAATGTTTTACATATTACTTTGGAATAACCAGTTATTTATTAAATCATAATATGAAAAAAAAATCACTTAGAAAGAACTCTCCTAGCTGGGCATGGTGGCGCATGCTTATAATCCCAGCATTCAGGAGGCTGAGACTGGAGGATCGAGGTTCGCGGACAGCCTCGGCTACTTAGTGAGGCCCTCTGCAACTCAGTAAGACCAGTTTCAAATTAAAAAGAATAAAAAGTAGGGCAGAGGTGTAGCTCGGAGGTCAAATGCCGTTGGGTTCCATCTCCAGACCCGGGGGGGAAAAAAAAGATAAAAAAAGAACTCTCCTAAACCAGCATTTTAAACTTATGTAAAATGCTTTATCCCACTCATGAACATGTTGTTCCTACTTGTTAAAGATGTACTCTAATGTTAAGCAGAATACACATTAAGCCAGTATTAGAAGAAATACTTTTAAACCCTTAAAAACATGTTTTATGATTATCTACAAAGTTCCAGTAGGAATATTTTAAGTATCTGTACAAGAAAGTTTTCCAGCCAGGCATGGTGGCACCTGCCTATAATCCCAGACAGAAGGATGTCAGATTCGATACCAGCAGTGTGCAGTAACTTAGAAGGATCTGTTTCAAAATAAAAAATGAAACAGGGATGGGAGTATAGCTCAGAGACAGAATTCTCCTGCGTTTAATCTCCACACACACACAGGAAAGGAAGGAAGAAAGCTTTCTATATTAGAGTACTTGGTTGTTAGGGAAATCCAACAAATGATATCAACTGATATAACTGATGATCTTCCCAATCAATAAAAAACAAGTTAATTACTACCTCACTGAAGCCAAGTCCACAATGTCGTCGGTATCTTCCTGATAATTTACTGTCCATACTTTGCTGGTATTGAGACTCCAGTTCTTCATTAATTTTCTTGTCTTCTTCCCCTGCATGTCCATTGTACTTTGGTTATGTTTCAGTCAAATTGATAAAAATATTTGATTACACAAAAAACCCATAATACAGATGCTATTATAGTCAGGGCTGAATTTTAACTGTAACTAATTTTACAATAAATTTTGGGGTAGGCTTCTAAACCACAAGTGGTTTCCTAATAAACAAAAACAACGACAGATGTATTTATGGTTAGTTCTTTTATAACTAACCCTCTGCTTTACCAAAGTATTTCATAACTACTCTCATAAAAGTCATATTCAAGTCACCTACAACAAAATCCTCCAACAGATAAAAACATGTTTTAAACAGAAACAGTAAAAAGGTGGACAATTCTGTTCAGAAAATGGCTAAATAAAATGAGCTTGTAATGGCTCCCCATTATGCTTCTCTTATCAGCTAACTAAAGCAACACTATGCAGCATTCATACATTGATTTTTACATGTATCTGCTTGTAATTAAATTATGAAACAGAATACTAAACTACCACCCAAGAATTAGAATGCTACCAATACCACGGACCGTTCTGTGCATATTTAAGTTTATATATATATGAGAAATTTTAAGGTTTTAATCAAATAGTGAGACTTTGCATTTTTATTTGCAGCTCCATTTTTTTTTTTTTTTTTGTGGTACTGGGGACGGAATTGAGGGGCATTCTACCTCTGAGTGACACCCCCTACCCTATTTTTTTTTATTCTTTCTAGTTTCGAAACAGGGTCTCACTCAGTTCAAAGGGCCTCACTTAGTAGCTTAGGCTGTCTGTGAATGGTGATCCTCGGGTCTCAGTCTCCTGAATGCTGGGATTACAAGCGTGTGCCACCACACCCGGGTCTCACAGCTCCAATTTTTTCATTCATTCATTCATTCATTCATTCATTCATTCATTCATTTATTGGTGGTACTGGGGGTGCAATTCTACCTCTGGGCTATACTCCCAGACCTTTTTTATATTTTATTTGGAAACAGGGTCTCACTAATTTGCTGAAAGCCTCACTAAGTAGCTGAGGCTGGCTTCGAACCTGTGTGATCCTCCTGTCTCAGCCTCCCAAGCGCTGGGATTACAAGTGTGTGCCACCATGCCCGGCTCTCCAATTTTAAAAGTAAATGCAGACAGTAAAATATTTTTCTATTTTCTCAGGCATGGTAGTACACACTTGTAATCCCAGTACTTGGGAGGCTGAGACAGGAGGAATGCAGGTTCAAGGACAGTCTGAGCAAAGTCCTGAGACCCTGTTTAAAAAAAAAAAAAAAAAATAGCCGGGCGTGGTGGCACACGCTTGTAATCCCCGCGCTTGGGAGGCAGAGGCAGGAGGATCGTGCAGATTTGAAGCCAGTGGTGCTGGCTTGAGAGACCCTGTTTCCAAATAAAAAAGTATAAAAATAGGTCTGGGAGTGTAACCCGGAGGTAGAAGGGTTTCCAGGAACCCCAGTACCACCCAAAATAATAAATAAATAAATAAATAAATAAATAAATAAATAAATAAATGAATGAAATAAAATAGAGGTGGGGTGGAGCTTGGAGGTAGAATGCTCCTGGTTCAACCACCAGTGCCCCCTCCACATACATGCACGAACATGCGCGCGCGCGCGCGCACACACACACACACACACACACACACACACACACACACAAATCCACTCTGCAAAGCTCATTATTTACCTTATATAGCAAAGTAAATCAATTTGAAGTAACCAACACCAGAAAAGCAAAAGACCTATTAATTTTTTTAAAGGTAATACATAAGCTGGACATGGTAATGCACACTTGTAATCTCAACATTTGGGAGACCAAGACAGAAGGATTGCGGTTTGCAGACAGCCTCAGTTACTTAGTGAGGCCCTTTGCAACTCAGGGAGACCCTGATTCAAAATGAAGACTTAAAAATAGGGCTGAGGGTGTAGCTTGGAGGTAGAATGCCCCTGGGTTCCATCCCTAGTACCACCAAAAAAATTAAAAATAAATAAATAAATAAATAAAATTAAAAAATTAATGTAAAACATATGTTAGGTCAGTACAAGGTTAATTTAAATAAAAGTTCTGTTGATTTAATCTAGGTCATTATGTCATTACTAATAACATCCAAGATTAGGGCCAATTTTAAAATGGTGAAAACTTTACTCTTTAGCAGACTGAATTAATCCAAATTTAGTTTTTATTTTAAAAGTTTTAAGTTATTTGTTCAGGCATCTAATTTATATTCTCCAAAGATTTCTGAATAAAAGCTTAGTGAATAAACTTAAACCAGTATAATATGCAAACTGTATCAATATATGCTATATAATTTATATAATACAAACCTATACACATCACAGTTGTCAAGATGAGGCATAAAACCTCACTCCAATTAAAATGTATTATTATTATTTTTGCAGGACATTCTACCTCTGAGTGACACCCCCAGCTCTTTCTTTTTTTTTTATTCTTTATTTTGAAACAGGTTCTCACTAAGTTGCAAAGGACCTCATTAAGTATCTGAGACTTCACTAAGTAGCTGAGGCTATCTAGAGGCTGTCTATGAACTGCAATCCTCCTGTCTCAGCTTCCTAAATGCTGGGATTACAAGCGTGTGCCACCACACCTGGCTTAAAATGTATGTTCTGAATCAGTAAAAGTAAACACAAAGGTTACTTTCTTGGTTAAAATATCACACAGATGTATGTGATCATTTTCATATAATAAATTTCCAATTCTAATACTTTAAGTATTAATACAACTATATATAGGAGAGCATCCTAAAATATAATTATTTCATACTTCAAATTCAGCACTCATTTTAATTATATTTTACTTCCTTACCTGTTCGGAAGTGAGATGTTGATTTATGATCTCCTATAACAAGACGACCAGTATGTTCTTTCTATAGAAAGGTAGAAAGTGTATTAGAATTTTTAACTACTAATTAAACATACTTATTGACTGCTATGTACCAGAAACTACTTCAGGCTTCTGAAATATAGTGAAGACAAAGGATTAAATTAAGATCCCCACATTTATGGAGCTTATATTCTATTCTATCAAAAAAAGGGTTGGGAGGTGAGTGGGGTAGGACACGCCTGTAATCCCAGTACTTGGGAGGCTGAGCCAGGAAGATTGCAGGTTCCAGCCCCAGCAATTTAGCAAGGCCCTTCGCAACTTAGTGAGACCAAATAGATACTCCATCAATAAGATTTAAATATAAATATGATGGCATCAAGTTATTCTATGATGATGAAAGAACTGCACTGATCTATTCAAATTTTCTCAGCTGGTTTTTTCTATGACTAATAAAAGTATTATCATGCTAGCTGGCAAGGATTAGTGCTATATGTTGTGACCACAAAAAAGAATGAAACCAAATAACCCAAATGAAGACCAAAGCTGTAATCTTGGTGTCTACACAAAGCATTTCATTCTGTTTTGTGTTACAGCACTGATGATTGAACCTTTGGCTGCATACATGTTAAACACAAATTTTATATCTACCTAGCTATATTTCTAACTCCTATAGCAAAGACTTTGACATGGTAAGAGTCATGCCAGCCTATTTACTGGTAGCTAAATTTCCTAAATTTTATATTAGTATGTCCTACATACCTTAAAAACGTTCATTCTACAAGTTGAACAGCTCCCGAATCTCTTACTTTATATATCCTAACAAATCTTTTACTTGTATAAAGTGAAACTTCAGTAGACTTTATGTGACAAACCACAAATTATTGGGAAATATGGATTGGTGAGATGTACAAATGCTTTTTTTAAAAAAAATTTTTGAAAGAGTATCTTGCTAGGTTGATGAGTATCTCACTATTTGCTGAGGTTGTCCTTGAACCTGCGATCCTTATTTCAGCCCCCCAACAAGTGCTTCTTTTATATAGGCTGCAATGTTTTACACGAATTCTTCCTACCTACAAAGCCACTGTGGTAGTCTGGCTCCCTTCTCATCCTTTTAGGTTCAAATCAATTCTATTTCTGGGAAGCTGTTTGGTACTGCTAAGTTAGCTACTCTTCTCCATGACTCCACAGCCCTATGTGCATGGCTCTCTCACAGCAATTATCATTCTGAATTGTCATTATGCAGTTTCTTCTATTACATGATGCTTCCAAACATGTGTTACTGATCTAGTACAGTGACTGACATGTAGTTAGGTAATCTATAATTGTGTGTAAAATGTGTGAATATATTCCCACATACAACAAAAAATAATGGGATGAATTTCATTTTAAGGTAGCTTTTCTATTTCTTTAAAATTTAGTTTGTAGGACAATTACTAGGAAAATGTTGTAAAAATAAGTTTACTTGCTTACAAAAATGTCTAGGTACATGTAATAGATAATGTTTTCTTGGGACTTGCATTTTATGCCTTCTATTATGAGAAGCATTTCAAAACATACTGAACATTCTTGCTGGACTTGGTGGCATATACCTGACATACCAGCTACTCAAGGGACCATAGCAGGAGGATCACAAGTTTTAGACCAGCCTTTGGCTTTAGTGAGATCCTGTCAAAAAATAGTAATAAATAACATAGTAACATAATTTAATAACAGTAATTAAAAAACAGGCTGCGGATTAGCTTAGAAGTAGAATACAACCCGGGGTTTAATCCCCAGTAGTGCCCCCCACCAAAAGTGTATGTGTGTGGGTGCGTTGTGTGTAGATAGGGAAAACATTCTTAAAAATAGGTCTTTGATAAAGGATGTATCCTTGGCTACTCCTTCAAGGGCTGCAGAGAGCCATGAAATACTAGACTTCTGACTTTGGACATAGGTTCCTACAAGACAACCTGCTCAGGAATATCTATCGGTATCGTGATGCTGACAGACAGCAAATCGTAAACTTTCACATCTCCTTTTTCCTTTGGTTTGAGTCCCCTGAAACCAAATTTTTCTCTATATAGTCTCCAACCTTACTGGCAGAAGCACTGAAAATTCTATAAGTGGTTTCAGGAATATTACAAATTTTAAATGCCTGGTCAGACTGGGTATTTCCCCAAACCAAAAGTAATCATGCAGAACTGAAATATGGGGTCAAAGTATATTATATCCTTCTTAACCTATACAAAAAAAGCATTATTTTCACAGAAAAGCTAAACAATGCATACCATATGATGCTTACCTTTCCTGCACCCATAAGTCTCAAGAATTTTTGTTTTCTTTCTTCATTGCCCAAGTCTGCTGCCTCCCAATTGCTAGATCCAAGCTAAAAGAGAAATTAGTTGATTCATTTTTTGCATAAGGAGTTTAAAAAATTTAAAGTCTATCGGTAACTCCAAGTTTTCTTCTTTCACCTTTTATTTAACTAAACAGTGTTCATTGTTCTTGCTTAGGAAGTTAAACATACCACATTTCAATTCAAATGTACTCCTTTTCTATTATATCACAGCACAATCCTTTATTTTTTTGTAGCCAGAACTCTGGATCAAAGTTTGCATGCATCAGTTACTCAAAGAGCTTGTAAAAACAGATTGCTGGCTGGCCCATGCCCTCAGAGTTTTCAATTCAGTGGGTCTAGGGTAGGGAATTTCTAACAAATTCCTAAGTAATGCTGCTGATACTGATTTGGAGACTACACTTTGATACTCATTTTCTTAGCTTTTTTTTTTTTTCTTTTTTTTTTGCCACCTAGGGGCACTCAACCACTGGGCTACATCTCCAGGCCTCTCGATTTTTTCTCTTAAATAGGGTCTCACTAAGTTGAGGTGGACTGGCCTCAAACCTTTGATTTTCCTGTTTCAGTATCCCAATTACTAGGATTATATAGGTGTATGCCACCATGCCCAGTGTTCTAGAGTCTTGAAGGGACCTAGAGTGCCTAGTACTTTGAACCAAAGGGTACAACAATTGTTGGACTTTAAGAAAGTGTTTCTTTAGTTATATTCTAAATATAGCTATCATTAGGACCACGGGACCAAATTTTAATTTTTCAGTTTCTTTTGAGCAATTCTTACTATTCATTCTATTCACTGCCACTGTAATGTCATGACTTTCATTTAAAAAAAATTTTTTTTTGGTGGTACTGGGGGTGGAACCCAGGGGCTTTTCTACCTCTGGACTATACTCCCAGACCTATTTTATATTTTATTTGGAAACAGGATCTCACTAAGTTGCTGAGAGCCTCACTAAGTAGCTGAGGCTGGCTTCGAGCCTGTGTGATCTTCCTGTCTCAGACTCCCAAGTGCTGGGATTACAAGTGTGTGCCACCATGCCCGGCATGACTTTGTTTTGTTTGGTCCTGGGGATGAAACCCAGAGGCATTCTTCCTCTAAGCCACACTCTTCAACCCTATTTTATTTCTATTTGAAAATAGGCTCTCACTAGGTTGATGAGAGTCTCACTAGTTTCCAAGGCTGTCCTCAAACCTGCAGTCCTCTCGTCACAGCCTCCTCAGTGCTAGGATTACAAGCATTGCCACCACGACTGGCTTGCATTACATTATTAAATTATGCTAATTAGCTATTTCCTGAATTTGGAAAATGACTTATTTTTAAAAGATGAAAACTCAAAATATATTATAGAATCCTAGTGACTATATTTTCCCGTGTCTTGAAACAAGTATAAGAATTATTTCATTATAATTCATCAATTACTCCTAAAGCTAAAAATAACTAGAATAGTAAGGAATTTGAATAATGGTGGAAGATTCTCTCATTGTTTTGTGTCCAAAGTATTGCGTCATCTTTCAAGAAGCTATAATGTCTCTGTTGTCTGTTTTTAGGATTCACTGAACCCAGATGAGAATTCAGAATTTTTTATTTTCCACCCATAATGGCAAAAAGCGACAGAAGGCATTTCAAAATGATTAGACTTCATAAAAAAAGGTAAATACAAAAATGGCATGCCGTAATAAACTAATAATGAGAGTGAAATTGTGTAAAAACTTAAAACTGAGTTTTTCAATGAATAAGTGCTAGATGACATTTCTCTAACATAAGAACTAATATAAGATGAAAAAGAAAGCAAGTAAAGGGAACAAGGCAATAGAGAAATACGGCACTCTCATGTGGAGAGTTATTTAACTGGAGATACTTCATTCTGCCGTATTCTGCAATAAGAGCTGGGACCATCCTTTTAAAAAGGATATGTGACCAGGCGTGGTGGTGCATACTTATAATCCCAGTACTTGGGAAGCTGAGACAGGAGGATCCCAGGTTTAGGCACAGCCTCAGCTACTTAGTGATGAGGCCCTCTGTAACTTGTTTTTGTTTCAAAATAAAGAATAAGAAATAGAGCTGGGGTGTAGCTTGGAGGTAGAATGCCCCTGAGTTCCATCCCCAGTACCACCCCCCACCCCCCACAAAAAGATGTGTGTGGTACTAGGGATTGAACCCAGGGCATTCCACTTCTGAACCATACCCCAGCCCTATTTTACTTTTGAAACAGGATCTTACTAAGTTGCCAAGGCTGGGCCTCCTATTTCAGTCTCCCAAGTATTAGGATTACAAGTATGTGCTACCATACTCAGCTAAGATGTATGCTTTTAATTTCATCTTTTATGATGTTTGTGCACCAAATTTTACTTGATTTAGTTTGTTAGTGGACAAAGGCAAAAGCCAGGTATGTATACAAAGTTAATAGGGAAAAGATGATAGAAAAATAAAAACATGCAGCTGGGTATGCTGGTGCATGCCTGTAATCTCAGTACTTGGGAGGCTGAGACAGGAGATCTTAGGTTAAAGCAACACAGAGACACTCTTCAATCTAGTGAGACCCTGTTACAAAGTAAAAAGGGCTGGGGGTATATTTTGGAGGTAGAATGCCCCTGGGTTCAATTCACAAGACCAAGAAAAAAGAAATATAAAGAAAGAAAACATGCATTGATCATTTTGAAATTAGTCTTAAAAATGAAAATGTTTTGCAATTTTGGAACAAACAAAAAGAAACCTTTTCAAAATTATAAGTATTCAAAGGTTTAAAATTTAAATATTTTGTTTTATGATGTGAATGCAAGAACTAGAAGTAATGATTAAGCTGAAACCTATTTGAAATAGACTGACATCTTAGCCAGGCATGCTTGTACATGCTTGCAATCCCAGCATTTAGGAGACTGAGACAGGAGGATTGTGGTTTGCAGCCAGCCTCAGCTACTAGTAAGGCCCTTTGCAACTCAGTGAGACCCTGACTCTTTTGAAGATATATATAATCTTTTTCTTTTTTGTGGTACTGGGGATGGAACTCAGGGGCATTCTACCTCTGAGCTATACCCCAGCCCTATTTTTTATTCTTTATTTTGAAACAGGTCTCACTGAATTGCAAAGGGCCTCACTATGTAGCTGAGGCTGCCGGCGAACTTCGATCCTCCTGTCTCAGCTTCCCAAATGCTGGGATTATAAGCATGAGCCACCATGCCCGGCTCAAATTAAAATTCTTAATAAATTCACTTTTCACTACCCCTTTATTCTTAGTCTGAAAATAAACACTAACAGAATATAAAAACATTGAAAACTATTTTTCCTAGGCATATGTGGGTAAAACATTTATACCACACTGGACCTACTTGTGGTTCTTCAAAATTTTTTTTGGTGGAGAGGATTATATGTTCTCATAATTCTGGCTACCTAAGTTACAAATCTTTACTTTTTTTCCATGTGACCACTCATATCTTTCTAGGTCACTTTAGTCTTAACTATTTCTGGCTCAATATGGTGAACAAAAAATAGTACTAGTGATGATTCAGTTCTGAGTTATATCACTTGCTCTGTGAGCCTGAACCTGACATTTAACTTAGTTTTACTTCTTATCCTTCTTTAAAAGACTAACAATATTAACACCTAGAATTGCATATAGGTTGAGCATCCTTAATTTGGAAACCTGAAAAGTCACAAAATGCAAAACGTTCTAAGCACCAACATGACACCAAAAGTGGAAATTTCCCTATCTGAGCTCTGGTGACAGGTCAAAGACAAAATGTAGGTGTACTAGAAGTACTGTTTAAAATTACCTTCAGGCTTCATGTATAAAGTATATATGAAACAAATTTCTTATTTAAATTTGGGTCCTGTCCCCAAATCTCATAATGGGTATACAAATATTCCAAAATTAAAAAAAAAAATCCAGTTCTATGCATGATGAAAACTCAACCTGGAGTGTTTTACAAGATATCTCATTATAGATATGCAAATATCCCAAAATTCAAAAAAGAATTTGGTTCCATGCATGATGGAAACTCAATTAGAATGTTTTACAACTTACAAATAGCTTTTCACTCACATTTCTCTTAATAGTTCTTCACACAGTCCATTTAATAAATGACACCAAGGCACAGAGAGGCAGGTAACTTGTTCCAATTCTCTGGCCATGATCAAATTAGACAGCACACTGAAAGTAGTCTAACTATAGTTAAAAAAAAATGTAGAGTACCGAGTTAAAAATAAAACAACTCTCTAAAAACTAACTTTCCCGATGCTCTTATTTCCACTAAAAGAGCAAACACAGGTTTGGCTACAGCTCAGTGGTAGTATCCTTAGCATATGCAAGGCCCTGAGTTCAATGCCCAATATATGTCTCACCATCCTCCTCCACTAAAGAGCAAGCATCTTCATGGTTTTACATAATAACAACCCTATCACTCACAACTTCTAATTCTAGTTTTTTTCCCCCTAAATTCTAGTTTTTTAAAGTTATTGAGTCTTACTGGCTCTTCCTCTCAGAGAACAAGTACCTTGCCAAAGTGCCACATTAGAAAAGCACATGGATGCTAACACATCAATACGGGTTCTCTACACTTACTCAAATGAATCTCCCTACTCTCTATAAGATAGTTTTCATTTTTCCATTCCCACCAAAACAATGGAACATTAAGTTTCATTCCTTAATATTCTGTACTACAGAACTGCAATCAACTTTACTCAATATATATCTTAGATAATGCTACTTAAAATTTACTTCTGCACTGCATTTTTCTAGAATTGTATTCTATGATTTAATATCTTTTAAAATGTTTTGTTAGATAGTTGTGGTAGTCCACATCTGTAATTCCAGTACTTGGGAGGCTGAGACAGGAAGATTGCTGGTTAGAGTAGAGCCTCAACAAGTAGTGAGGTTCTCATCAACTTAGTGAGACCCTGTTTAAAAAAAAAACAAAAAAAAAACAGGGCTGGAAAGTTGGGTGCGGTGATGCCCGCTTGTAATCCCAGCATTTGGGAGGCTGAGACAGGAGGATCGTGATACAGGGACAGCCTCAGCTACTACTTACTGAAGCCCTTTGCAACTCAGTAAGACCCGGTTTCAAAATAAAGAATAAAAAATAGGGCTGGGGGTACAGCTCAGAGGAAGAATGACCCCTGGGTTCCATCCCCAGTACAGCAAAACAAAACAGGGCTGGGGGTGTAGCTCAGAGGTAGAATGACCCCGGGGTTCAATCCCTAATAACACACACACACTTTGTTACTCCCAATTACTTGTGAGGTCAGTGGGCAAAAGACTTCAATGATCTTTTATATATAGTGGATGTTCACTTCAAACCACTGACCAACTAATTACACATTACAGTTAATTTTCTATAATTTCAAAGTCTATTTCAAAATTATATAATTTAAAAATATTTTAAAAAACAAGTACTTGATAATTCCTAATTACCAGTAAAAATAATAATAAACTCATAACCATCTTTGATAAAGACTATGCTTATAGGATTGGAAAAGGTATTAAAGGTCTAGTTTAAACTGATCTTATCAGAAGGTGTAGAGATGTTAATGATGTAATTCCTTTTTGTTAAATTACATATTAGTACCTGTAGTTTTTTGTCAAGTTAAAAGATTGTTTATTTCAGTCTAGCAAAACAGGCAATTAACATCCTGATAATCAAGTCATAGTTACATATTAAGAGAAAACCAATATCCTTTAAAATCTCAGCTAAGTTAAAAAAAAAAAAACCTGGACAAATTCTTGAAAAATATTTGTAATTATTAAGATGTAAATACCAGTAGCAAGTTAGAACTGAGGGCATAGGCATAAATAAACCTCAGTAGATAACCATTCATTCCCAAACCTTTATTGATTACTAACCTTTTTGCAGAGTTAAAATTTCCTTAAAAATTCTTACTATTCATGTCCTCACATCACCTTCCACCAAAAGAGGGGTGGGTCTTAGCGACATCTCATTAAGTACAAAAGAGTATTCAGTGAGCCTTTTATGGTTCACAAAGATATCTAAAAGGTACTGTATTATAGAAAATAACTCTACACTTTCAGAAATTGGTAATGCTTAAAAAAAAAGTGAAAGAAAATTAATGTTCCTTCATCCTTAAGATGACCTTTCCACGCCCCCTTCCCACCAATTTCTTCCATCGCCAAGGCATTTACTCGTTATATAAAGGGCCTCGTTTTACATTTACTGGTTCACAGTAGTTCTCATGACACTGCACTACAAAGCTAAGACAAATATGCAAAAAAAGCCTACATAAACATACCTAATCATCTTTGCATTGCCAACACCTGACATAACAGTCAATATTTAACGCAGTACTTTAGGCAATGGTTCCTAGTTGGGGGAAGGCCAGGGAAGCAGCACAGAGAATGACATCAAATTGGGCTTCTAGCTCACCGCCTTGGACCTCATTACATTATACCAGTACCGAATTACATCCCTGGTACAATTTTTCGGTTTAATGCTGCTCTCGGTTTATTTTTACCAACACGGTTAAGGCTATTAACAGTAGCTGCAAAAGTAGTCCGGGTCGGGTCGAAAATTGGTTTTTCTGTACGTTAACATTTAGCCATTGTCATAGGAGCATTTTAAACCTAAGGCAGTAAAGGTCCTGCCATCTCTCCTCAGCATAAAGGCCTAAGAAATCAGCTTTATCAACCCTCCAAAATGCAAATACGATCCCTTGACTAAGCCTTTTCACTTCTCGATGCTCTCAGGATTTCCTTCCTGAATCCCACTTTCTACGCAGGTCTCTGGCTCTCAGCGCGTGGCACTCTTCAAATCTTCCGACCCCAATTAAGAAAGGGAGATAGCCCAGTCATTCTGGTGCCTCCCCTTGGAGGGCTCCCGCTCCGGGGCACCTCAAGCGCTCCCTCCTCCTTCATCTCCCTTCCCGGCCTACTCCAGCCTTTAGTAGGCCTCAACCCTCATCCCCTCCGCCATTGTTATTTACATCGTCGTCTGGAGAGGCCGAACGCTTCACCCCGTGCGGGTGAGATTCCCTGGCAGCGCTCATCGTGGCGGAGATCTCGATGTGAAATGCCCAACACACTCGCGGTTCTCCTCAGCTTGGACACCAGCAGCCCGCAATCTGCCACCAGCCCCAGCAGCGCCACTCCGGAACGCAGAGCACCTCGGAGCCTTCTCCGCCACAGTCGTCACCGCGGCGGCCGCTCGCTGCCGCGGAGCACCTTGGGAGTTGTAGTTTCCGGCTTTGCGTCACACCGGCCCGGATGAGAGTCGACGGGGAGGAAAAAACTACAATTCCCAGAAGAGGTAGCGGCACGCTCGCGCTGCGCGGCGGGAGTGCCCGGCGAGGCCCCGCCTGCTTCGGCTAGTGGTGGGCGCTTCCAGCGGAAGGTTATGGTGGTGAGCCTTAGTCCAGAGCTTCGTAGTCCCAGAAAGAGGCCCAGCGTGGCTCTTCTCTTTTTGCTCTAGGACGCTGCTACGTCTGTTGGCGGATCCATCTGTCGTCGTTAATCACCTAGGGTTGAATGTAATGTTCGAGACTAATTGAATATCCAGGACAAATACATTTTGAAAAATGGCTTCTATTCCCGTCCTGATGTGTGTTCTCTATTGCCCATAGAGGATTTTTTTTTAGACGATTCTGATGAAAATCTTGCATTTTCTCATATCGAAGTGAGTTCAGTGTGGTGTTGAGTGCTGGTTAATTGGCTATGAATGAAACGGGTCCACCTGGAGTGATTCTGGAAATTTTACCTACGACTCTGGTGAGAGATTAGGAGTGCTCCAATCCGGCCTTGCTGTTGGCGTATGGGCAGCTTACTGTAGAGGGCCCTTCACCAAATGAAGTCTGTCTCTGCCAAAAAGTCCTGTATCTTTGATTGGTTCGAAATTTTATTTCTTGCTTAGACAAAAATATGAACAAGACAAAACACTGGTTAACTTTTAAAAAGCTAACAGCCTGTATTTAGATAAAAAATATTCTTTACTGATTAACAGCATTTTTAAAAAAAAAATGTTCAAAAGTGTAGCCTAAAAGCCGGGCGTGGTGGCGCACGCTTGTAATCCCAGCATTTGGGAGGCGGAGACCGGAGGATTGCGGTATATGGACAGCCTCAACTACTTAGTCTCCTTGCAACTCAGTGAGACCTTGTTTCAAAATAAAAAATTAGGGCTGGGGGTGTAGCTCATAGGTAAAATGCCCCTGGGTTCCATCCCCAGTACTACAAAAATAAATACATGAAAATGTAGCATAAAGGTTCAAATCCTGGGATGGATACTTAATTTACAATGCCAAGATGATTATGCATCATGAAATTCATTTTATATTTTCTGTTTATATTTTTATTTTTTATTTACTTATTTTTGGTGGTGCTGGGGACGGAACCCAGGGGCCTTCTACCTCCAGGGTACACTCCCAAACCTATTTTATATTTTTATTTGGAAACAAGATCTCTTAAGCCAGCTCAAGCTGGCTTCGAACCTGCGTGATCCTCCTGTCTCAGCCTCCCAAGCACGGGGATTGCCACCACATCCGGCAGGAATTCATTTTTTAAATAATTGTTTGAGATGAAAATCACATAACCTAAAGTTAGCCTTATTTAAGTGTACAATCTAGTGGCATTTAGTACATTCACAACCTTCCGCAACTCCCCCCTTTGTCTATCTCCAAGACGTTTCACCACCCCCAAAAGGAACCAAGTACCCATTTCCAGCCCATCCCTAGCCTCCCTATCCCACTGGCCATCACTAGCCTGCTCCAAAAGGCTTGTATCTAAAGGTATTGTTCTGATACTGGAAACTACCTCCTTCAGTATTAAGCTGTCAGAATTTTTAACCTTGCTAGAACCTAACATTTTGCCAGAATCCTTGTCCTTACTTATTCTAAAACTTTCTATCCTTGATCAAAGATTTGATTTTTTTCTTAAAGCAAAAATCAGTAGGTGGCATGACAGTACATATTCAGCTTGAATTTCTATACTGAGAACAGTTTGTAAAATAAAACTTAACTTCTGAACTGAGCAGTTACTCTAGTTTGCCTTTGTAGAAAAGTTATTACTTTCCTAGATTTCAAATGATAATCGAACAATTCACAGAACTGCCCCCCCATCCCCGTGGAAGACAGTTTTTTAATTTATGCACTCACAAACCCAAATTCTGTTTTTTTTTTAATTTTAGAAGCAGAAGAGTAGCATAATAATAAATAGGATAATAAAAGATCTCAGGGCCCATTTTATAAGAATAATCAATCAAAGGACACTTTAGTCGATTATTTCTTTGATAAAAATAAACTAAAAGAATAAAGTCATAAGGAGGAAAAGCATTTTTTGGAAGTGGTTGCTTGATCTGTGCTAGAATTTAGATATTTTGCTCACTAACTCCATGATTCTACTAAGGTTCTATACATGTAATTACAATAACATTACATTTTTGTCATAGAGTTTTGTAGGATGGCTTACAGTTTATCTCTAATAGGTTTACAAAGTGTAATATATACAATTTAGAACTCTAAGCTCTATTACCAATAAAATCAGATGGCTGAATAGCTACTTTAGACTGATAAAAGAATCCTAAAGTTAAAAAAGAGCTCATTAAGTCATAGTTACTAAGTAATTCTAACTTTAATGGTTGGTGAAAGTCCAGAAAAATTTAACAAGCTAGCAACATGTCTTTTATTTCTTCACCAGAATTGTTGGAACCTGCATGGCTTATTCTTCAAATTACAATAAAACAGGACCACAAAATAAACAGCAACATAAGAAATAATAAAGACTGGATCGTTTGATCACATTTTACTATTTTGTATTCAGAAGGCTATAGGTAAGAATGAAATTATACAATGTAATAGAAATATATGGCACAGAAACTCAACAGTGCTCTTCTTTGTTTTGTTTTATAAAAATAAGAAGATACTCTGTCACAGTTGAACCATGAAATATCTTCTCTCAGGAAGGGACCATTCCATCTCCATTTTTTTTTTCTTCCTGTATGTTCTGCTACAGAGTAGATAATAAGTATCTACAGTTTGTACTACCTCAAATATTCAGTGGTGAACTTTGATTATATATACTTTTTTGGGGTATGAGGAGTTGAACCCAGGGGAATTCTCCCTCTGAGCTACACCCCCAGCCCTTTTCATTTTGAAAACAGGATCTCACTAAGTCACTGAGGCCTCGAGCCTGTGATCTTTCTGTCTCAGCCTCCCAAGTATTGGGATTACAGGTGTCCTTGGCTATATTAAAGAAAATTAGCTGGGCTTGGTGGGCCACACCTGTAATCCCATTACTTGAGAGGCTAAGACAGGAGGATTGCCAGTCTCAGCAATTTAGTAAGACCCTTTTTCAAAATTTAAAATTACAAAAAGGGCTATTGATGTAGCTCAGGAATAGAATGGCCCTGGTTTAATCCCCAGTGCCACACACACACAACAACAACAACTTTACTAGACATTTCTAGAGGATGTATAAGAAAAAACATATTTTTGACCATCAAGATATTTGAAAATTATTTGTAATTCAGTTTACCAATTATCAAATATATCAGGAAAATTTGTCAAAGACTTAGAAATGGAAAAAAGTGATTGCTGGGTTGCCTTTCAGGGGAATGCTGAATGTCTAGGGACCCTCAAGGGATTATTTTATTCTAAATGAGAGTACAATTTTTCTTTTTTAAATTCATCTATCTCCTCAAACATTTACATTTCTTTAGAATGAAAACATTTTTCTTTCTTTTAACGTTATAGATAATATTATCACCATCTATAGTCACCTTAGAATGCAATAGCACACCAGAATTTACTCTGTGTGCGTGTACACACACACACACACACACACACACACACTGTACTGGGGATTGAACCTAGGAGATTCTACCTCTGAGCTACATGACCTGCCATTTTTATTTTTATTTTTTGTGGTACTGGGGGTGGAACCCAGGGGCTTTTCTATCCCTGGACTATACTCCCAGACCTATTTTATACTTTATTTGGAAACAGGGTCTCACTAAGTTGCTGAGAACCTCACTGAGTAGCTGAAGCTGGCTTTGAACCTGTGCGATCTTCCTGTCTCAGCCTCCCAAGCACAGGGATTACAAGCATGCGCCATCACGCCCCGCTCTAGCCATTTTTATTTTAAACATGTGAGGGTGGTGGTTCACAGCTATAATCCCAGTACTTGGGAGGCTGAATCAGGAGAATCACATGTTCAAAGCCATCTATAGCAACTTAGACCCTGTTTCCAAATAAAGAATAAACTAGGGCTTGGGGTATATAGCTCAGAGGTAGAATGCTGGTTTCAGTCCTCAGCATCAATAAATAAAATGGGGTTTCATTAAATTACTGTATGCTAGCTTCGAGCTTGCAATCCTGTTTTAGCCTCCCAAATCTTGGGATTATAGGTGTGCACCACTGTGTCCAGTTCAAATTTATTACTCTTATCTAACTTTAATTTAGTACCCATTGATAGACCTCTCCCTACCCACCCCATTATTCTCCCCAGCCTTTGGTAATTACCATTCCACTTTCAACTTCTATGAGGTCAACCTGTTTATGTGGTACTTATCTTTCTGTGCCTGGCTTGTTTTACTTAATATAACTATCTCCAATTCCATCTATGTTGGTGCAAATGACAGGATTTTATTCCTTTTTATGGCTGTATAGTCTTCCAATGTGTATATATATGTGTGTGTGTGTAATATATAATATATATATATATATATATATATATATATATATATATATATATACACCACATTATCTATTCATCTAATGATAGACACTTAGGTTGTTCAATTTCTTGGCTATTATGAATAGTGCTGCAATAAACCAGTAGTTCAGATGTCTCTCTGACATTTTATTTCCTTTGGATCTATACCCACTTGGATGATTGCTGGATTACATGGTAGTTTTATTTTTGTTCTTTGGTACTGGGGATTGAACACAGGGGCAGTCTAGTTTTGTGATACTGAGGATTGAACACAATGGCAATCTACCTCTGAGCTATACCTCCAGCCCTATTTTATTTTTATTTTGAAATAGGGTCTTGCTAAATTGTTAAGGCTGGTCCCAAACCTGTGATCCTCCTGTCTCAGACTCTGGTAGTTCTATTTTTAATTTTTTGAAAACCCTCCATACTGTTTTCCATAATGGATATACTAATTTTCATTCTTACCACCAGTGTGCAGAGATTCCTTTTTCTCTACAAACATGATTTTTGTCTACATCCTTACAAACACTTGTCTTTTGTCTTTTTGATAGTAGCCTCTCTTACTAGAGTGAAATGATAACTCGTCATGTTTTTTATTTTCATTTCATTTAGTGATGGTGAGCATATTTTTATATACCTGTCGATATATCTATGTCTTTTTTGTGCATTTGTTTTGTGATGCTGAAGATTGACTCCATAACTTTGCACATGTTAGGCATGCTCTCTACCAGTGAGCTACATCTCCAGCTCACTATATGTCTTCCTTTGAGAAATGTCTATTAGGTTCTATTGCATGTTTTAAAATCAGGTTATTTGTTTTTATGTTACTGACTTTTTGAAGTTTCTTATATATACTGAATATGAACTCTTTGTCAAATGTAGAGTTGGCAAATATTTTCTCACATTATTTGTACTTTTGATCATCTTTGATTTACTAGGCTATTTTTACAATTTTAGAGATAAACTTATATTTTGGAAAACTGAAAAATCATGAAGTTTTTTTGTCCATAACCACATGCATGATTTCCTATTCTTGGCAATACAAATGGATTTTGTCCAGTAGAGAATATAACTCTCTGTAACTCAAATTCTATAATGAATATAAACTTACTCTGCATCTCCTCATAAGTAATAAAGTTTTTTCTTTGTTTTTGTTTTTGATGTTTTTATTTTTTATTTTTTTGGTACTAGGGATTGAACCCAGATGTGGTTTACCACTGAGCTACATTTCTAGCTCTGTTTATGTTTTGAAACAGTGTCTTGCTAAGTTGCCTAGGCTGGCCTTGAACTTGGGATTCTCTTGTCTCAGTCTTCTGAGTAGCAGATATTATAGCACTGCTCCTAGCTATGAATAAATTAAATAAAATCTTTGATGCTGGGCATGGTGGTGTACACTTGTAATTTCAGTACTTGGGATGCTGAGACAGGAGGATCACAGGTTCATGGCCAGTCTTAGCTACTTAATGAGGCCTTCTGCAACTTAGTGAGACCCTGTTTCAAAATAAAGAATAAAAAATGGGGTTGGGGGTATAATTCAGAGATAGAATGCTCTTAGGTTCAATCAGTCCCCAGTAACCCCCCCCCCACACACACATCAACTTTGACACTTAACATTTTAACTCATGTTCTTTTTATGTTTATATGAAAATCATGGTTTTCAAATTATACTCTAAAATTATCTACTTATGCAATACAGATTAAAGTGATTAAATATTGATTTTAAAGGTAACGATATGATGTGCTAAAATAATAAACATTTATTTTTAAATTAATATTTTATCAAAATGCATATGTTGGTAAATATTGGGACAAGGAGTATCCATTGTGGATATCCTGATGTGGATAGCTCCACATCAGGAATAGATTTTTTTTTTTTTTTTTTTTGTGGGCCTGGGGATGGAACCCAGAGGCATTTGACCTCCGAGCTACACCCCCTGCCCAATTTTTTTTTCTTTATTTTGAAACAGGGTCTCACTGAGTTGTGGAGGGCCTCACTAAGTAGCTGAGGCTGTCCGCAAACCGTGATCCTCTAGTCTCAGCCTCCCAAATGCTGGGATTACAAGCGTGCGCCACCACACCCGGGTAGGAATAGATTTATTTGTAGATAAATGGGGGAGGAGGCACCTGACCGGGAGAGAGAGTCCTCGAGAGTCAGGAACCCCTGCCTTACAGTCTAGAGGCTTTTTATGGGGCATTAGAAGGGAGGGATACTTACACGGTTGTGGCTTTTCCCCAATGGTGGTCTTGACAGGGCTGGACAGGCAGGTTTATGGGCTGGGGACCGAAGTTGGTTGGGGTCACTTTTCCTGCCACTGCTAGAGTTTTTTGTTTTCTGCCTCCTCTGGCCAGGCCTCACAGCCAGACCTCACAGTGCCCATAGTATATACCTTGAAGATAAGTTAAAATATATTAATAAGCATGGAATAATTTAAAGAGCTGGGTGTGATGGTTTACACTTGTAATCCCAGCATTTGAGAAGCTGAGACAGGAGGATCATGGTTCCTGGAAAACCTCAGCTACTTAGTGAGGTCCTTTGCAACTCAGTTAGAACCTGTTTCAAAATAAAGAATAAAAAATAGGGCTAGGGGTATAGTTCAGAGGTCGAATGTCCCTGGGTTCCATCCCCAGGACTGAAAAAAAAAAAATTAAAATAAAAATATTTATAGTCTCACCAACCAAGAAAAATAATCATTGTCAAAACCTTGGAATACAATGCTTCAGACCTGTTTTTTATGTATTTATGTAATTTTTAAAAATCTAAACTAGGATAATACTGTGTATATTACTTTAAGCCTACTTTTTTTCAATTTAAGAATATATAGATGAGCATATTTTTGAAACTTAACTTTTGAAGATTATATTTCAGCATTTCTAAGGAGAGGGGGCCAGTAAGATTTAGCTGTTATAACTTCCCAGGGGATATATCATTATTTTAGAAATGAAAACATGCTAAATAGACATATTGATTCACCAAATATAGAAGAATCAGAGAAAATATTTTAAAGCCCTGAGTTGAAAGATGTATCTATTCTGTATGGTATCTTAGAAACTGGCCTGTACAAGTCTCATGATGAATGAAATTTTTCATTGTTATTTATTTTGTTTTTAAAAGAAGCTTGCATAGATGTTGGGGGGGGCGTGTTTGAGGGTGGGGAAGAACTCAAAAACTACAAAGGAAATGAAGCCTGAAACCTCAATATAGGAAAGCAGTCCTATCCTGGCTGTTAACATTTAAAAAGCCCTTTCAAGGACTAAAGAAATAAAGGCTACAAATGTCTGGAGCTTGAAGTGGCTTTTATACTTTTGAACCTGTTATAAAAGCTTTTCTTAGAACTCTTTGTTTCTCTTCCTCCTCCAAAACAAAATAGTTAAAAAAAAAAAGAAATTAAACTGTAAACGACCAGACAAAAAAAATGTACCATAGCTTATTTTAAAATTCAGAGCCAAAAGAACTCCTTTAAAAAATAGAATAGGAAGAGTTACCATATTTTAAAAGTCTGAAGAAAACAAAGAGAATGAGTATCTATATCCTTGAATCTTGTGAATTGTCAGTAGCTCAAATGTAGGTACATTTCCAGCAGGAATAAACACCTCTTGATTCTGCTGTTCTTAAACTTGTTTATAAACAAGCTGCAAAAAGTAAAAGGGAAACTATTTTGTTTTTAATACATTATTTGTTTGAATACAAACTCCATATTTGTCTTCATGAAAAGCAAGTGTTTTTTTTTTTTTCTTTTTTCTTTTTGTATTGGGATTGAAGTCAGGGACATTTTATTTCTGAATTACATCCCCAGCTCTATTTTTTATTTTGAAGCAGGGTCTTATTAAGTTGCAAAGGACCTTGCTAAGTTGCTGAGACTGGCCAAAAACCTGTGATCTTCCTCTCAGCCTTCCAAGTACTGGGAATATAAGAGTACACCACCATGCCTAGAATGATTAAGTTATAAAAAATGTTTTAAAAAAATGTTCGCCGGGCGTGGTGGCGCACGCTTGTAATCCCCGCGCTTGGGAGGCGGAGACAGGAGGATCGCACAGGTTCGAGGCCAGCCGCGCTGGCGTAAGAGACCCTGTTTCAAAAATATAAAATAGGTCTGGGAGTGTAGCCCGGAGGTAGAAGGGCTTCCAGGAACCCCAGTACCACCAAAAAAAAAAAAAAAAAAAAAAAAAAAATGTTCAAGGAAGCTGAATGTGGATGCGCATGCTTGTAATCCCAGCATTTGGGAGGCTGAGACAGGAGGACCACTGTTTGCGAACAGCCTCAGCTACTCAGTGAGGCCCTTTGCAACTCAGTGAGACTCTGTTTCAAAATAAAGAATAAAAAATAAGGCTAGGAGTGTAGCTTGAAGGTAGAATGCCCCTGGGTTCTATCCCCAGTACCTCAAAAAAAGAAAAAAGTTCAAGGACATGGATTACAGTGCTTTATACAGTTTCTCACCATAAGGCCAAGTATCATTTTCCTTCCTTGTTTTATAATTTACATATTTTTTATCATTACTGAAATGGAGGCATGAATAACTGACATTGGATGATGTATAGGGTTTTTTTTCCTTTTAGCATTATGAACTATCAGGATTTCAGGGGAAGTCAAATATTTTGTAATGGAGTCTAACTCTACTTAAAGTCCTGCTTAAAAAGTTCTGCAATGCTGGGTGTGGTGGCACATGGTTGTAGTACCAGCATTCGGGAGACAGAGATGGAAGGATCACAATTCGTGGACAGCCTCAGCTACCACTTAGCGAGGCCCTTTGCAACTCAGTGAGACGCTGTTTCAAACATAAAAAGGACTAAAAAATAGGGCTGGGGTGGGGGTAGCTCGGAGGTAGAATGCCCCTGGGTTCTATCCCCAGTACCGGGAAAAAAAAAAAAAAGTCCTGGAATGTAAACTGGGCATGGTGGCTCAGGCCTGTAATCCCAGCCATGTGGAGGTTAAGGCAAGAGGATGGCAAATTTGAGCCCAACTCAGGCAATTTAGGGAGACCCTATTTCAAAATAAAACTTAAAAAGGCCTGGAGCTCAGTGGTAGTGCACCTCTGGGCTCAATGCCTAGTAACACACAGACACACACACACGCACATGAACACTCACACACAGACACAGACACCCCCCCAATTAAATTTTAGCTTCATTACAACCATTAATTTTGATCTTGGTCAAGTCACCTAATTTTGCACAGAGCCAAACTGCTTTATTCTAAATCTTTTCTATCTCTAAAGCTTTTTATTTCTATATGTTTAATAAATGTGAAAATAATGTTAAGAAAATCCCTTTTAGCCAGGTGCAGTGAATTCCATTTCTTGGGAGGCTGAGACAAGAGGATCACAGATTTTTAAGGCTATTGTATGATAACCTACCAAGATCTGTTTCAAAATAAAAAAAAAATAAAAAAGGGCTGGTGGTATAACTCAGAGGTAACCTTTCCTATGTTGTTCAGTCCCCAGTTCTCTATCTCAATCTCTCTCTCTCTCTCTCTCTCTCTCTCTCTCTCTCTCTCTTCCCTCCCTCCCTCCCTCCCTCCATTCTTTCAGAAATCAAGTGTCAACCAGGCTCAGTGGCTAGTGCCTGTAATCTTCCCTACTTAGGAGATTGAGGCAAGAGTATCACTTGAGCCCAGGAGTTCCAGGCTAGAAATGGCACAGCAGAGTAAGAATTTATCTTTGGGGTGGGGGAGAGGGAAAGACAAAAACAACCCCTACAAAAACCAAACAGACAAAACCACACCTCAAATCTCAATTTAACAAAAGTTCCAAAGCCGGACGTGGTGGCACATGCTTGTAATCCCCACGCTTGGGAGGCTGAGACAGGAGGATCGCATAGGTTCGAAGCCAGCCTCAGCTATTTGGTGAGGGTCTCAGCAACTTAGTGAGACCCTGTTTCCAAATAGGTCTGGGAGTATAGCCCAGAGGTAGAAAGTCTCTGGGTTCTACCCCCAGTACCACCAAAAAAAAAAAAAAAAAAAAAAAAAAAAAAAAGAAAAAGAAAGAAAAAAAAAACGTTTTAAATAATACTTATTTGTTTACAAATTTAATTTGCCAACAATTAGACTTGAACGCAGGGTCTCTTTCATGCTAGGCAAGTGATTTGCCATTGAGCTATATCCTCCCCCCCTTTATTTTGTGACAGGCTTTTGCTAAATTGCCTCAGCTGGTTTTAAACTTGAGATCCTCATGCTCTAGCTTGTTCAGTAGCTGGGATTACAGGTCTGTGCCACTACATTGTGCTCTAAATGAGATTGAGATAATTTTAGTATAATCACAGATATTTACTTTTTTTTCAATTCTTCCATATATGGTCAAGTTATTTTTGACAAGTTTTCCAAGAACATTAGGTGAAAGAAATAATAATCTTTTCACTAAATATTGTTGAAAAATAATAATTACATGAAAAAGAATAAAATTGGACCCTTACCTAACACCATATACAAATATTAACTCAAAATAGATAAAAGACCTAAATGTAAATCTTTTTTTTTTTTTTTTTTTTTTTTTGGTGGTACTGGGGGTGGAACCCAGAGGCCTTCTACCTCCGGGCTATACTCCCAGACCCATTTTGTATTTTATTTGGAAACAGAGCCTCACTAAGTAGCCGAGGCTGGCTTCAAACCTGTGCAATCCTCCTGTCTCAGCCTCCTAAGCGTGGGGATTACAAATGTGCGCCACCACGCCCGACATAAATGTAAATCTTAAGACTATAAACTTTTAGAAGAAAACCTGGACCATAAAACTTTACAACATTGAAATTGGCAGTGATTTCTTGGATATGATTTGAAAGTCATAGGCAATAAAAGAAGAAACAAACAAACTTTCTAAAAAATATAAAAATATTGTACATCCAAAGACAATGTAAACAGAGTTAAAAGTTACTGATAGAATGGGATAAAATATTTCCAAATGCTATATCTGAAGGTATATTAATATTCCAACTAGAAATCCTAAAAATTAGCAATAATAAAAGCAAACAGTACAATTTAGAAATAGGTAAAAGACTAAAATAAATAATGAATCTCCAAAGATAACCAATCTTAGTTGTCTACTGGATGGAAAAACCTTGTTTCTCTGGTTCTGATGTGTATTACCAATTTCTTCTTTGTAGTTAATCTCTTTGAGTATTTTCTCTAGCGCTGGTTTTGAAGACATAAATTCCTTCAGTCTTTGTTTGTCATGGAAGCTTCTTATTTCCCCATCTAATTTGATAGATAGTTTTGCTGGGTAGGAAATTTTTGACTGGAAGTTGTTTTCTTTCAGAGTTTGAAATATGTTACTCCAAGCCCTTCTGGCTTTCATGACTTGGTTTGGGAAGTCTGAAGTGATTCTAATTCGTTTGCCTCTAAATGTCACTTTGCCTTTTGTTTTTGTTGCCTTTAAGATTCTCTGCTTGGCTTCCACATTGGTCATTTTGACAATTATGTGGCGTGGGGAACCTCTTCTTTGATCCTGTCTAAAGGGAGGTCTATAAATTTCCTGGACCTGTGTATCGACCTCTTGCTCTATGTTTGGAAAGTTTTCTGCTATTATTTCTTTGAAGAGATTATTGATCCCTTTGGTTTCACCTTCTTTTCCCTCCTCTATTCCAATTATTCTTAGGTTAGCTCTCTTAAAATGGGACCGTATTTCTTCAATGTCAGATTCCTGCTATCTGATTTTTTTCTGAGTTATAGATTATGTGTTCATTTTTGGAGTGATCATCTTCTAGGAGTGAGATTCTATTCTCCATGTGGTCTAATCGATTGTTTATACTTTGAATTGAGGCCTTTACCTCAATGATTGCTTCCTTTATTTCTTTTAGACTCTCTCTAAATTTTTTTTGAAAGTCCTGTATTATTTCTACAGTTATATTCTTGATTTGATCTTCTGGAGTCTCTGAATTTCCGTGTTATCAGGTTCTGATAATATGGGGTTGTGGGCATTCATTGCTCTATTGTTGTTCCTCTTTCCCATGATTTCAGAAGTTTGTGCCTTCCCTGGGTCACTACGACTTCACTTAGGGTGCTCTGGATCTTGAGTCTGTGGTAATCTCAGCTGCCACTACTCCTTTACTGGGTTGTATCACAAAGTGTCAGATCCAGGAAGTTAATTGAGGCTGCACGAGACCATGGGGGTGGCAGGGTGGGCTTTTTCCCACAGGGAACTGCGACTAGGGTGTGGTATCTCTGCTACCACTACTCCTTCACTGGGTTGGACTGCAAAATCTCAGACCCAAGGAGATTATCAAAGCTGTGCATGTCCCTGGGAATACAGTACATGGATTTCTCCTTTAGGGGCCGCAGTTTCACTCACAGTTATTGTGCATGCTGATCAGGAGCTGTCGCAGGGTGTGGTGAACTCGCTGTCGCTGCTGGCAATATGGCGCTGCTGCCATGCCCTTGGCCGTGAGGCTGGTGTATTTCTTTTCCAGTTTTTAGCTCCATTCTGAGTCCCTGGAAGGCATGATGAGCTTGGCCACTAGGAGTTTTAGGTGTTCTTTGCACTGAAAGAACTGCTGAATTACACCCGAATGATCCACAGCTGCTCACTTTAGCTCCTTGTTTACCTTTCCTCTCTAGAGCCTGGTGCTGTGAGGGAAGATGGTGCCAGCATAGCTCCACCGCTGCATTGCAGGCTTGATTTCTTTTCTGGTCTCTGGTTGTTCTTCTAGTCTTTTTTTCTGTCCCTTGTGTTTACATTTTATTTCTCTGTTGCTAGTGTTTTCTGGCTATGAAAAGCGCTGATTTTGTGGCAATAGAGATCGAGTTTTATCAGGACTCATAAATGCTGCTTTTCTTGGTCACCATCTTCCTGGAAGTCCGATATTTACTTTTTGAATAAATGTTTTTTTTTTAAAATATAAGACACAGAGAGAAATGTAAAAATCATAAATGTACAGGTAATTCAACACAAGATATTTGCAGTGCCCTTCAAGCCTAAGGTAACTCTCTTGGTTTTAAGATCATAAATTATGAGCCAGCATGATTGTGCATGCTTTTAATCCCAGTACCTGGAAGGCTGAGACAGGAGTATCACAAGTTTTCTGCCAGCCTCAGCTACCTAGGCCCTCTGCAAATTAATGAAACTCTTTTTCCAAATAAAGAATAAAAAATAGGACTGAGAATGTAGCTCAGAGGTAGAATGCCTCTGGGCTCCATCTCTAGTACTGCAAAAAAAGATCATAAATTAATTTCCTATTTTGAGCTTCACTTAAATGGAATAATACAGTAAATATTCTTTTTTTTCTTTTTTCTTTTTGGTGGTACTGGGATGGAACCCTTCTACCTCCAGGCTACACTCCCAGCGAGGCTGGCTTTGAACCTGCGTGATCCTCCTGTCTTTGCATTCCAAGCACAGGGATTACAAGCATGCACCACCAACGGCCTAAATATTTTTTTATCTAGCTGTTTTCAAACATTGTTATACTTTTGAGAATTATTGCAGTTAATATTTATTTATTTGCAATACTGGGGATGAAACCCAGGGGCATTCTACCTCTGAGCTAAACCCCCATTCCTTTATTTTATCCTTTATTTTAAAACAGGGTCTCACTGAGTTGCAAAGAACCTAAGTAGCTGAGGCTGTCCATGAGCTGCGATCCTCCTTTCTCAGCCTCAAAAATGCTGGGATTACAAGCATGTGCCTCCATGCCCTGCCATCACTGTTAATATTTAATAGTGGTTGGTTCCTTTTATTTTTGTGAGCTCTCCCACTATATGACTTTATCTACTTATAGGTATATGAGTTATTTTCAGTTTGGGGCTACTATGAATAATCCTGCTATAAACTTTTTTTTTTTTTTTTTTTTTTTTTTTTTTGCGAGTCTGGGGATGGAACCCAGGGGCATTTGACCTCTGAGTTATACCTCCCACCCTATTTTTATTCTTTATTTTGAAACAGAGTCTCACTAAGTTGCTGAGGGCCTCACTAAGTACCCGAGGCTGTCTGCGAAACCATGATCCTCCCGTCTCAGGCTCCCGAATACTGGGATTATAAGCATGTGCCACCACACCCAGTTTATAAACTTTTTTTGTATTTTTATATAAAGGGCCATGTATTACTCTTGGATATATGCCTAGGAGTAGAAATAATGACAAAAGGGTTTCCAAAGTCTTTTCACTAATTTATAATCCTACCCACTCAGACAGTTCCTTTATGCCTATTAGAAATAACCTCTAATACAAAGTGTTTGAACTTTCCTGGAAGAGAATAATACATGGACACTGGTCAAGCTCACAAATGCCTATTTTTGAAAATGTCATGGTACTATTCTTTGCCTACTAGAACTTTGAAATTTCTCACCACTTGGTATTTTATACAGGGGAAAGCAATTGATTTCAGGGGTATTTGGAATTTCAGGGGCATTCTACCTCTGAGATATACCCTCAGCTCTTTTTTATTTTGAAACAGGGTTTCATTAAGTTGCTATAAGGTCTCCCTAAGTTGTTGATGCTGGCCTCAAACCAGTGAACCTTCTGTCTCAGCCTCCCAAGTACTGGGAATATAGGCATGCCCCACCATGCTCTGCTTAAAGCAGCTGCTTTATTTAAATTTTTGTTACTTCAAAGAACTGAGTGGTTACAGAAAAAATAAAACTTTAAAACCAACTATTCTTTTTATCTTTTTTACTTGGCAATTGTTTTTATTATTTATTTTTTATTTTTATGTGGATCATGTTGAAAATGGCATACATTCAGACTGTGCTTGTTGCCCCCTCCCACCCCCCACTTCCTCTTCCCCCCTCCCAACAATGAGTGTCCAGGTTGACCACGGTACATTCATACTTTTACACATATTCGAATGTAGCTCCTCAATTAATCAACCTCACCCTTTTTCATTTCCTACCCTTCCTTTGTAGCTATATTGAGGTTTCCCCTCCATTATCTGGAGTCCCTCTGGTATCCCTAATACTCCCTAGTTTGGGCATATTAGAGAAAACATAAGTCCCTTCTCTTTTTGTGCTTGGCTGATCTCATTTAACATAATGTTCTCCAGATCTTTCCATCTTCTTGCAAATGACATAATTTTGTTCTTCTTTAATAAAGTCCTTAGATAGTACAGTATTCTTGAGTATGTAGTACTTTCTGCTTTCAGCAGAGAGGAAATTAATGTTTATTTTGTATTCTTACAATGTTTCAGTCCCCCCCCTCAATTCTCATTGAAAGTATAAGTTTTCATTTAAGGACCTTTCTTCCTATGGACTATATACAACACAATAACCATAATCTATTTTGGGGAAAAATAAAACACCACAAACTACCTTAACTATAAAAATCCTATTTATTACTGTGGGACAGTGCTGTCCTGTATAAATATAAAGTGAGTCATAGCAGTAAGTCACAAATGTAATTTGAATTTTTTATAGTCACTCTAGAAAAATGAAGAGAAACAGGTGAAATTAATGTTAATACTTCTAAAATAATACTTCAACATGTAATTCACTATAAAATTATTTTAAAATATGTTTTCTTAATTTTTGGGTACTGGGGAATTGAATACCCCCAACCCTTTTTCTTTTGAAACAGAGTCTTACTAAGTTGCTGAGGTTGACCTGTGATCCTCCTGTCTCAGGCTCTGAAAGTACCAGTATTAAAGGTGTGCACCACTATACCTGGCTTGGTGTACATCTTATGTCACATCTCAGAGTTGGTCACATTTCCAGTGCCCAATAATGACAGGTGGCCATTGGCTACCATATTGGACTAAATAAATTTTTTTTATGATAGAATGGAAGAGTACTTCAAGCTTTATAGGTAGACATGATCTACTGCTAAGCTTATGTTAGCAGCATTTTAGTGTAATGTACTCTAATATTGGTTTGCTCATCTGTACTCGACATAGGATTTTGAGTTTCTTTCTTTCTTTCTTTTTCCTTTTTCTTTTTGGTGGCACTGGGGTTCCTGGAAACCCTTCTACCTTTGGGCTACACTCCTAGACCTATTTTTTTTTTTTTTTTTTGGTGGTACTGGGGTTCCTGGAAGCCCTTCTACCTCCGGGCTACACTCCCAGACCTAC
The DNA here is from genome assembly GCF_963383645.1 of Muscardinus avellanarius. Lineage (NCBI taxonomy): Eukaryota > Metazoa > Chordata > Mammalia > Rodentia > Gliridae > Muscardinus > Muscardinus avellanarius. The sequence continues at coordinate 191,907,396 of NC_137786.1, read as the reverse complement.
TTTTACATTTTTTTTTGTTTGGAAACAGGGTCTCCTAAGCCAGCGCGCGGCTGGCTTCGAACCTGCGCGATCCTCCTGTCTCTGCCTCCCAAGCGCGGGGATTACAAGCGTGCGCCACCACGCCCGGCTTAGACCTATTTTTATACTTTTTAAAAATTGGAAAAAGGGTCTCTTAAGCCAGCACAGCTGGCTTCGAACCTGCGTGATCCACCTGTGTCCGCCTCCCAAGCGTGGGGATTACAAGTGTGCGTCACCATGCCCAGCAGATTTTGAGTTTCTAATATGAATAGGACAGAGTTATGAACTCTACTACTAAAATTTATTTTTTGAAAAATTTCCAACAGGACTAGCTTGCCAATATTCTAAATGACAACTTTGAAGAGCCTTGAAATCTACTGGTCTGCTTTCAGTATATTTTGAAGTAATTTGCATATTAGAATAAGCATCAGCGAGAGTGGACAAAAAAATCTAGTGGACAAAACAGACCTAATGAAAGTAAAGAGACAGAACATGAAGAACAACCGGTAGGTAAATAACAAAGGTATATGTAATAATAATTTTTTTAGGAGTGAAAATTAATGAACATGACAAAAAACTTCGAAATTTTAGTTTAGTAATTTTAGGAAAGTTGGAAATCAGTTACACAACAGTTCCATAGAAGCATATTTTTTTCTCATAAAATAATGTATAATTACTTTTCTTTTTTCTTTTTTTCAACATTTTATTTTAATCGTTACACTATAGTCTCACATCTTAATGTGGATCATATTGACAAGGGCATATATTCACACAGTACTTGGTGCCCTCCCCTGCATTCCTCCCCTGCCACATTTCTCTCCCTTCCTATACTGAGTGTACAGGTCCATTAATGAACCTCAGCCTTCTTCCTACTCTACCCTTCCTTTCTGGCTTCACTGAGGTTTCCCCTCTATTGTCTGGAATCCCTTTGGTATTCCTAATACTTCCTTGTGTGAGCATATTAAAGAAAACATATGGCCCTTCTCTTTCTGTGCTTGGCTAAGTTCCCTTAACATAATGTTCTCCAGGTCTTTCCATCTTTTTACAAATGACATAATTTTGTTCTTTATTGCTGAGTTCTTGTTTACTAAAAGAACTTACATAAAACTATCTGAATTATAACATAGCCAAAATATTTTTAGTAAAGAATTCTATTGAAATGCTAATGCTCAATTTGTTTTTCATCATTTTGAATACTTTTTTTCTAGTACTGGGGATGGAACCCAGGGCCCTTCTATCTCCAGACTATACCCCCATACCTATTTTATTTTTTATTTAGAAAGAGGATCTCATTGTTTTGTAGAGGGCCTCACTAAGTTGCTGGGACTGGCTGTAAACCTACAATCCTCCCATCTCAGCCTCTCAAGTACTGGGATTACAAGCGTGTACCCCCATGCCTACCCATTTTTTAATATTTTGAAGTTCTTGTAGAATTTTTTAAAGATGAGCAAGGAGACATATAAACACATCTGTATGGTAGAGGTTATTTTAACTTTTTATTATGCAAACACACATAGAGTACTGTGTGGATACAATATACTTAATAGGGAAGTAAAAAGTTGTTAAGAAAACTTGGATCTCATAAACAGGTAACAAGAGCAACTTGAGATATTTAGTGGTGCTGGGGATGAAATCCAGGGACCTTCTACCTCGGGGCTATACTCCCAGACCTATTTTTATATTTTATTTGGAAACAAGGTCTTACCAAGTTGTGGAGAGTCTCACTAAGTAGCTGAGGCTGGCTTTGAACCTGTTCCATCCTCCAGTCTCAGCCCTCCAAGTACTGGGATTACAGGCATGTGCCACCACACCCGGCTGCAATTTGAGGTATTTAGTAGCTGCTTGATTTCAACTCTTTTGGGGCAGGAGCTGAAGGCAGTATACATTACAACAAATGTGACAGTGTTGATTGCATTGCTTAATGGATCGAGTAAATTGCTACATTGCTAAGTGACTCAATGGTAGAGTAACTAACATGCACAAGGCCCTGGGTTCAGTGCCCAGCAAGGGGAGGGGCCAGCCTCAGCAACCTTGTGAGGCCCTCTGCAACTTAGTGATACCCTGTTTCAAAATAAAACAAATTTAAGGCTGGGGATGTAACTATGAGGTAGAATACCCCTGAGGTCAAACCCCAGTACAAATAAATAAATAAATAAATAAATAAATAAATAAATAAATAAATAAGGATTGCATTAAATCCAGGAGAATAGATAAGGTTATTCAGGAAAAGAAAGTTCTCACAAGGTTCTGGTCTGAGTAGGAGGAACATTAGAACTCATAGGTGGAAATAATACATTCAAAAGTAGAGGCTAAGAGAGTGGCTCTTAGGATGGAAGAAACCAGAAGAATGTAATATTTGGAGGCTAAGAAATTCAATGTTTAAAAGAAAACAGGGGGTTGTTGATTATATTGAATGCATATGTGAAACAAAGTTAAGCTAAACATACTATTGGATTTTACAACATTTGATTTGAATTCTGTTTCAGCTACTTACTAGCTATATGACCTTAAGCACCTCATTTCATATCACTGGCTTCTCTCTGTTTTCTCATCTTCAGAAAAAGGAATAACAGGCTGGGTGTGGTGGTGCACGCTTGTAATCCCCATGCTTGGGAGGCCGAGACAGGAGGATTGCACAGGTTCGAAGCCAGCCTCAGTTACTTAGTAAGGCTCTTAGCAACTTGGTGAGACCCTGTTTCCAAATAAAATATAGAATAGGTCTGGGAGTATAGCCCGGAGGTAGAAAACTTCTGGGTTCCACCCTCAGTATCACCAAAAGAAAAAAGAAAAAAGAAATAATAGTACTTCTCACACATGGTTATTGTAAGAATTCATAAATTGTTTACTTGAAGTGTCTGATAAAAATGAGATGCTTGGTTGATATGGATTCTTTCTTTTCTAGTTTTTTGACCTTTTAAAATTTTGAATAAAGTATACCTTTTCTTTGCATAAAGATGTAAATTTCTAGCCAGGTGTGGTGGTGCATGCTTGTAATCCCTGCACTTGGGAGGCTGAGACAGGAGGATCACACAAGTTTGAAGCCAGCCTCAGCTACTTAGTGAGTCTCTTAGCAACTTAGTGAGACCCTGTTTCCAAATAAAATATAAAATTGGGCTGGGAGTATAGCCCGAAGGTAGAAGGTCTCTGGGTTCCACCCCCAGTACCACAAAAAATAAATAAATAAATAAAATAAAAAAAATTGGGCTGAAGGTGTAGCTCAGAGGTAGAATGCCCCTGGGTTCCATCCCCAGTACCTCAAAAAAAAAAAAAAAAAGTGTAGTTTTCTTCCTGCAAATTTTGCTGCTTAGTGAAAGTCTATAAAATACGAAATACTTCCATTAATGGAAAAAATTATGATGAATTTCATCCCAACACAACATACTCAAACTCTTCTTACAGGTTAAAAAATATTATTTGATAAACAAAAAAGGGCTATATAAGTAGTAAATACCACTTGAAAGTAAATTAAATGCAGATTTAGATTAATTATATATAAATAAAGTTTTATCATACTTGTCAAAAGGAGAAAAGAACTGAAACCAAATGATGGTTGATGGAAGAAGAGTGTGAGATATTCATTTTTTTGAAAGATGAATTCTTTCTGTTCCTTTTTCTTGACAGATTTTCAGCCTTTTGATGGCTTATGATTATTTTATTTTTATATGAACTTAATTTAAAGTTGTAGCACAGAAAACTACTTTTAGAGTTGTACAATACCTATCTCTTCATTACATATAGGCAATGCAAAACATTTGGGGCAATTTAAACATGATATACAATGTATTTTCTCACATAATACTCTCTGGCTAGGAATTTTTATATGTAACTTGGTGAGGGTTTTGCCTAAAAGTAATGTCAAAGAATTAAGTCATGAATATTTTAAGTGAAAAATTATTATTCTGGACTGGGTGAAAATTTATCTGAAAAGTGACAAATTTTTCCAGAGCCATTTTATTTATTTATGTATTTATGTATTTTTATGTTTATTTATTTATTTATTTATTTGTTTGTTTGTTTGTTTGTTTGTTTATTGCGGGCCTGGGGATGGAACCCAGGGGCATTCAACTTCCGAGCTACACCCCCTGCCCTATTTTTTATCTTTATTTGAAACGGGGGGTCTCACTAAGTTGTGGAGGGCCTCACTAAGTATCCGAGACTGTTCGTGAACAGCGATCCTCCTGTCTCAGCCTCTCAAATTCTGGGATTACAAGCATGTGCCACCACACCTGGCTTCAGAGCCATTTTAAAGTAAGTAATAAGTTATTATGTGATGACGTACTTTGTTCATGGCTATGCTAGGCTCTGTGATGATAACTGAATGTTTATAATTTAGTCAGTAGCTTTTAGTAGGCAGGGTTTTTTTTTTTTTTTTTTTTTTGTACTAAGAATGGAACCCAGGGGCATTCTACCTCTGAGCTACACTCCTACCTCTGTTTTTTATTCTTTGTTTTGAAAAAGGGTCTCGCTGAATTGTGGAGGGCCTCACTAACTAGTTGAGGTTGTCCACAAACCATGATCCTCCTGTCTCAGCTTCCCAAATGCTGGGATTATAAGCATGCACCACCACACCTGACTAGTAGGCAGGGTTTTTAGGTCTTAATTAATTTATTAAAAATTTTCAGGTTTATGAAATAACTTTTATTTTTTAAAGTTAATATATGCACTACAGAAAATAAAAATACAAGAAACAAAGAGCAAAGTCACACAGCCAGAAGCAGCTTAGTTGGCTGTGGCCTTCCACTTCATTGTATACGTACCCAACATACCATTTGTGTGATCAAGATCATACTATGTATTGTGCTTTCCCACACATCAATATTCAATTCAAAATCCCAAAGCTACAAGAGTATTTTCAATAACCAAGGATATAGTGCACCAATTCAATCTGTTAGAAAAAATTGTAATCTTGCCTTTCTTGGACAAAAATTTAGGTTTTAATTTAAAAGGAGATATAGCAAAAGGCAACATCTATTCATTAGCACTCCCCTATAATGAAATACTCTCTTAACTGAAGAAAATTGGAGAGCATAATATGTATTAACTGAAGGTGAGAGGATCCCATTTAAAATGTAGGTATATTTTGCTGGGCATGGTGGCGCACACTTGTAATCCCCGTGCTTGGGAGGCAGAGACAGGAGGATCGTGTAGGTTCGAAGCCAGTCGCGCTGGCATAAGGGACCCTGTTTCAAAAATATAAAATAGGTCTGGGAGTGTAGCCCGGAGGTAGAAGGGCCTCCAGGAACCCTATTACCACCAAATAAATAAATAAATAAATAAATAAATAAATAAATAAATGTAGGTATATTTTAAAACTATGTGTTTTCATTTTTTAAATATTTACTTTTTTGTGGGAACCTATATATACCCCTAAACTGGCAAACCATCTTGTAGAGAATTGTAAAGTCACTTTGGCATTCGAGTAGGACTATAGATGTACAAGGGAACACTATCCATGCAGGTTGAATGTCCACTTTGCATATACATTTAAGGTACAGGTATTTCTTGACAAAAATCTAAATTTCCTGCTGACAGGCTTGGCGTAGACAAACATAAGAGCCATTAATTTCTATGTTTCTTTAGATCTTTATGCCTTAAGTAGCCACTGGCATAATATATTCAAAATAAACATATGTCAAACATTACTCATTTTACCTTTTTGAACTCTAAAGTTGCTGTATCATAGTTTTAATAAAGTATTGTGCAATTGTTATTACTAGTTACTGTTAGATTTACCTTGATCCTAGAGCAATAGCATGTACAAATTGAAAATCAACCTAAATGCTTTGGTTCTGTGAATATTGCTGAAACTTAATTCTATTTCTTCCTGATCACTTTTTGGTATGATATTAGATTCAGTTCCCAATTTAGTTGTCAGTCAGTGATGGAGTTTGTAGGCATCTCTAAATATGAAAAAATGGAGGGGTTGAGATGAACTCAGGGGCATTCTTTACTTTGCTGAAAGTAATTCTGTGTGGCTTACTTCAATTTATTTACTTTTTTCTTCAGAATTACTGTAAAGGTTTTCTATTTCACTCATTACAGCATAGTGTTTTTCACATTTGAATAGACTACATCAACATGAATTCTTTATAAGGACCTTAAAAACAAACTTTGCCAACTCCCAGAATACAGAAGTGAATTCACATCCCAATACTCAGCTGCCTCATGAATAAAGGAGAGCTTGTGCCTGACACTTTGAAGCTCTAGCTGTTAAACCATACAGAATATTTACCTCAATAAATCATTATAAGAAACTAAGGTACAATTATACCCACAGAGAAAAAGAATTCAAAACACTGATTTATGTGTTTCAGTGCCTATTCCCTTTCCCACAATGTTTTGAATTTTATGCATGTTTGTCATCTTTGGCTGTTCCTATGTATCTTTAAACTAATGGGTTCTGCTCTTTTTTTTAAACATTACTCATTAAGTTTGTTATTTTTCTTTGACACAGACATGATTTGCATAGCATACAAAGTTTTGCATTTAAAATTAACGATATCTCATTTCTTACGGTTGAAACAAAAATAGAAAAATGACTTATTTAAAATAAAACATTGACTTCTTTGCTTAATTTGTGGGGATTTAAATTGAAATTCCATATTAAAGATTTTATTTGCTATTTATTTTGGTTTACTATTGGGAAAAGTAAAGAACTGAGTTATAAGTGCGAAGTAGACTATTGCCTTTAAGAATCAATCTTTATTGAACTGTTATATTTGTTTACAGTAATAATAGTATTGTGGAAAGATACATTTGTTTACTAATGCATATTTTACCCTAATGTGGTTTATTTTTATTTTTTATTTTTTATGACATTGGGGAGTAAACTCAAGGACATTTTACCTCAAAATTATATCCCCAGCCTTGTTTTATTGTTTTATTTTGAGACAGGGTCTCACCACGTTGCTGAGGGCCTAAGTTGGTCAGGCTGGCCTAAAACCTGTGGTCCTTCTGTCTCAGCATTCTAAGTACTGGGATTATAGGCGTGTGCTATCATGTCCAGCTTATTTTGTCCTTCCAAAAGTAAAGGCAGCATCCAGAAGCAAAAATAAACCAGTAAGAGAAAGAAATGACAGTGAATCTGACCAAGAGTTAATGGATAGAAGAATTGTTGCCTAAAATAATTCATACATTTAGGCATAGTAGAAAATGATTTTCTAATGGTGTGCTATTGAATATATAAAGCATTTAAAACACTTAAATAACATCAATAAGAATAAAAGTTTTACTTTATCAATATAATTTAAAATAATTTACTTTTATCATTTGAAAATTTAAAGTACTTATTATACTTAAGCCTTATCTATAGAAGTCAGGGTATGAATTTAAATTTGATTGAAGTTATATGATCAAAGAATGTTCTTTTAAGTAATATAGCATTATCTAAACAGCATCCCTCTTTATCAATCCATGTGAAATTGTGGATGTTAGTTACAGTCAGACTTGCTCTTTGTTTCTATTTTTTTGTAGTGCTGGGGGTCAAACCCAAGGTCTTACACATATTAGGAAAACATGATATTACTGAGCTACGTCCCTAGCCCTAGAGTTAGACTTTTAATGAATTTTTTTTTAACCTAGGCATCAGTTTTCATAAGACTTCTCTAGCTTCATCTTTTCTAAAGATGGGATAAAAGGATGCATGTAATTTAAATGTTCTCTTGGAACTTTGGATCTTTCATTTTCCCAATTACCCAATATTACAACCTGTTTATTGCCTTTAATAATCACTAATTACAATCTGTAACCATTTTGTTCATTGTGTACTTTGCGTATTTTATATCTTCACAACAAGAGTTCTATATAGCAAGGGCCTGGCATATTTTGTTTAATATTATATTTCAATTGCCCTCGTAGGTTTGCTTGATGTATATAGTATGCTTAATAAGTATTTATAGAATGAATGAATGAAAGTAGCCAGTCCTTTGTTTGTCTTAGCACTTTCTAAATCTGAGAACAGGGTGTTAAAGTAAATGGAGATGGATCTTAAGAGAAATGAATAGATAAAGAAAGAATTGACATAAGACAAGAGGTAACCCAAATAAAAAAATCAGTTATGCAGAGGAAACATTAAAAATTTTATCAGTTTTATTCTGTAGGAAAAAGATGACTCATAATAGAAAGTATTATTGACTTATGTATGTTGAACCAACCATACAACCTTGGAATGAAACCAACTTGTTCATGAAGTACAATATGATGTGATTTCGAATGTGAATTGCTAGTATATTATTAAGAATTTTTGCATCTATAGTCATCAAAGTTGTTGGTCTGTAATTTTCTTTTCTTGAGGTGTCTTTATTCAGTCTTAATATTAAGGTGATACTGGCTTTGTAGAGGGAGTTTGTAAGTATTCCATCACTTTATATTTCACTGAATAATTTGAGGAGCATTGGGTTTAGTTCCTCTTTAAAGTTCTTTTAGAATCAGCTGGAAATTCATCTGTTCCTGGACTTTTCTTTGCTAGAAGGCTCTTCATTCTCATTTCAATTTCTTTGCTTGCTATCGGTCTGTTTAGGTTTTCTATATCTTCTAGGTTCAATTTAGGTATGTTGTATGTGACTAGAAACTTGTTGATTTCTTCTAGGTTTTTCAGTTTACTGAAGGATAAGCTTCAAAATAGTTTCTAATAAGCTGCTGGATTTCTATGATGTAAGAGGGTGATCTCTCCCTTTTCATCTTTTATTTTAGTAATTTGAGTCAATTTTCTCTTTCTTTTGGTTAAGTTGGCTAAGGTTTATCAATCTTATATATCTGTTTGTTTTTTGGTATTGGGGATTGAACCCAGGGGCATTCTATCTCTAAACTATATCCCCAGCCCGATTTTTTTATTCTTTATTTGGAAACAGGGTCTCACTGAGTTGCAAAGGACCTCACTAAATAGCTGATGCTGTCCCTGAACCACAATCCTCCTGTCTCAGCCTCCCAAATGCTGAGATTACAAGTGTTCATCACCATAACTGGCTCTCACATATCTTTTTAAAAACATCAGCTTTTTGTTTTATTGACCTTTTGTATTTTTATTCTCTATTCCATTGCTTTCTGCTTTGGTTTTAATTATTTCCTTTGGGTTTGGCTTGTTCCTGTTCTTCAAGGGCCTTGAGATGTATCATTAGATTATTTATCTGAATTCTTTCTGTTTTTTTTTTTTACTCAGTGTTATAAATTATCCTCTTAAAACCACCTTCATAGTGTCACAGGGATTTTGGTAAGTTTTGTCTCTATTTATTTATTCATTTATTTATTTTTTGTGGGTCTGGGGATGGAACCCAGGGGCATTCTGCCTCTGAACTACACCCCCTGCCCTATTTTTTATTCTTTATTTTGAAACTGGGTCTCATTGAGTTGAAAAGGGCCTCACTAAGTAGCAGAGGCCGTCCGCGAACCATGATCCTCCAGTCTCAGCCTCCCAAATGCTGGGATTACAAGCATGTGCCACCACGCCCGGCTGTCTATTTTTATTTGATCTTAGGAATTTTTAAATTTTGTCAATGATGCAGTCCTTCTTCAGAAGTGTATGAGTCAGTCTTTATGTACTAATGTAATTCCTCTAGATTTTCCTATTGTTGATTTCCAAAAGTCCATTATCTGAAAAGACTCACGGAATTATACCAGTTTTTAAAAATTTGCTAGTACTTAACTTTTCAGCCTTAAATATAGTATATTTTGAAGAAGTTTCTCTGAGCAGCTGAGAAGAATGTTTTTAGGTGGAATATTCTATACACATTTTTTAGGTCCATTTGGTTTATAGTGTTTTTTAGGTCTAAAGAATATTTTATTGATCTTTTGTCTGAAGATCCATCTAATGGTGAGAGAGGTATGTTGAAGTTGCCAAGTATTAAAGTGAGATCCATTTGAGTGTTAATGTTAAGCAGGGTTTGTTTTATGTAAGTGGGTGTCGGGGCCAGCCTGACAGTGGCGGGGCCTAGCAGGAAGATAAGCACCAATGGCCCAATCACCACACGGAGCTGGGAGATTTGTCAAGCAAGATCTTGTTTATTTTCTTTTAGGCAACCCAATTTAAAGCAAAAGGCAAGGGGGCATTTTCCGGTCAGGAAACTATTCTAATCTGTCAAACTAAAGGTAGCGGAGGCAAGGAGACGCCCCTTTGCATCCGTTCAGCGCTATTTGTTGCAGGTCTCATCGGAAGTTCTGGCCTTCGCTACATGCAGCCCATTCATTGATAGCGTGTTTCCCCCTACATGTAGCCCATTCATTGACAACACGCTCACTACATGTAGCCCATTCATCAGAAGTTTTGACAGGTGGCAAATGCACATGGCGCTACCCGTCATCCGGCAGTTGAGCAGACGTCAACGCGCTTGGCGCTACATGTAGCTAATTTATAGGAAGTTCTGTCAGGCAGTTTGAGCAGACCCCAACAAGTGGGTACACCCATTTTGGGGGAATAAATATTTGTTATCATTATATCTCCTTATTGGATTTTTCCCCTTATCAGTAAGAGGGAACCATCTTTTTCTCTTCTCATAAGTTTTGGCTTGAAGTCTGATTATTTGGATATGAGAGTGATTATTCTTGCTTGCTTTCAGTCTCCATTTTCATAGAATATCTTTTTTCCATACATTCATCTTTAGCCTGTAATTGTAAGTAGTATATGGTTGGATTTTTAATTTTAATCAATTTTGCCAATCTATGTCTTGTATTTGAGGATATGAGACCATTTACATTCAGCGTAATTATAGAGAGGTGATTTTTATTTCCTGTAATTTTGAGTTTTATATTTTTATTTGATTCATATTATTTCTTCTGTACTTAGTTACTCATCTGATAGAATTCATCCCTTCTCTTGCTTTGGTGTTTATTTTTTATTTCTTTCATGTGTTTTATTCTTTAAATGTTTTCTCTAGTGCTGGCTTAGTAGTCATGAATTCTTTTAGTTTCTGCTTATCTTGGAAGATTTTTATTTCTCTGTTGATTATGAAAGATAGCTTTGCTAGAAATAGCAAGCTTGGTTGGAAGTTATTTACTTTCAGGGCTTGAAGTAGATCATTCCAAGCTCTACTGTCTTTCAGAATTTGGACTGAGAAATATAAAGTAGTCCTTATTATTTTTCCTATAAATATCACCTGGTCTTTTGCTCTCAACACATTTAAGACTCTCTTCTTGACCTCTTTGTTAGTCATTTTGATTGTACTGTGGTGTGATGTTCTTATTTGCTTTAGTCTAGTTGGGGTTCTGAATATCTTCTGTTTGTGGGCATTAATCTGATTTTCCAGGTTTGGGAAATTCTCTGATCTTATTTCTCTGAAGAGGTTTTCTTATACTCTTAGTTGTCTTATTGTCTTTTCAAAATTGTTGACTGAATATCCAATTTTGAGTGTATTTTCTTTTTTTGTGTGTGTGTGGTACTATAGATGGAACCGAGGGGCCTTCTACCTCTGGGCTACACCCCCAGACCTGTTTTGCATTTTATTTTGAAACAGGGTCTAAGTTGCTGAGAGCCTCACTAAGTAGCTGAGGCTGGTTTTGAACCTGCACAATCCTCCTGTCTCAGCCTTCCAAGTACTGGGATTATAAGTGTGCACCATCATGCCTGGCCTTGTACTATCTTTTAAGATTGAGACTCTATTTTCCATGTGGTCTAATCTGTCGGTGATAGTTTATATTTAATATTTAATTTTGCTTATTGTCTTTCATTTCATTCAGTGTTTCCTGTATAGAGACTTAATTCTGTATTGACATTTTCTTTCATATTCTGATACTCGGATTTCATTTTAAAATCTTTATAATAGTAATAATAAAAAATTCAGAATTTTTCTGACATTTTCTGTACTTCAGTATCAGTGACCACTATTGGTATGGGTTTGTGAGAATTTATTTTTGTCTTGTTATCCTTCTTATGTTTTAAGAATTTTCAAATTTGCATCTCTTTTGTGTTGATTTCTCTTTCTCTTAATGAGAGAGTCTTCTAATTGTTATTTCTTTATAATGGATCTGGGATGGGGGTATATATTAGCCTTAGTGCATCTTTCTCATGTAATTGGGATTTTTAGTTAGTGTCCAAATACCTCTTTAATAGGAATAGTACCTTCCAGGAACAATGGTCACTTAAGAGTAAGACAAATTTTAACATACACCATAAAAGTAGTTACTAATAATCTCTAAAATTATTTTTAGGCCGGGTGTGGTGGCGCATGCTTGTAATCCCCGCGCTTGGGAGGTGGAGACAGGAGGATGGTGCTGGTTCGAAGCCAGCCGCGCTGGTTTAAGAGACCCTGTTTCCAAATAAAAAATATGAAATAGGTCTGGGAGTGTATCCTGGAGATAGAAGAGTTTACAGGAACCCCAATACCACCAAAAAATTAAATATATATATATATTTTTTTTTCTCTAAAAATAATTTTATTTTTCAAGAAGAAATGGTATGTCTGTGTTGTTATAGTATTCCAACTTTATTTTGGAAAGAGAAGGAGTGGCATAACTAGGTAATATGGTGGTTCTACTAATGTTTCCTTCTTCATTGAATAGTTTTTTTTTTATAAAAACATTCACCAGGCATTTTTTATTTTTATTTTTATTTTATTTTTTGGTACTGGGCATTGAACCCAGGAGCATTATACTTTCAAGCTATACCCCTAGCCCTTTTGTTTTTATTTTTCTTTTGAAACAGGGTCTTGCTAGGTTAATGAGAGTCTCACTACTTGCTGAGGCTCTCCTTGAATCTGCGACCCTCTTCTCTCAGCCTCCTGAGTACTAGTGTATGCCATCATGCCTGGCTGCCTTTTTTTTTATGGTACTGGGGTTCCTGGAAACCCTTCTACTTCTGGGCTACACTCCCAGACCTATTTTTATACTTTTTTATTTGGAAACAGGGTCTCTTAAGCCAGCACATGTGGTTTGCTTCGAACCTGCGCAATCCTCCTGTCTCCGCCTCCCAAGCGCGGGGTTTACAAGCATGCTCCACCACGCCCGGCTGGCTGCCATTTTTTAATCAGACAAAAATTTGAAAGAATGTTTATGACAGTGCTATGAAATTATGTATTAATAAAAATAATCAAATGTTTTAATTACCAGATGTTTTGAGAATTTTATATTAACAGTTTACAAGTATAATTTGGTCATTTAATATTAGTATGAAATATTTTGGGATAACCTTATGGATACTCATATTTAAACTATATTTTCTATATACTATATTAAATTGATAAGTTTGATTAAAACATGTAATACAGTACATGTTATGTACATATTATGCAACTTAGAGTGAAAACATATGATACATTTTTTTTTGTATTGGGGATTAAACCTAGGGGTATTCTACCTCCAAGCTGTATCCCCAGTAATCCTTGCTTTTTATTTTTAAAATTTGAAAGAGGTTCTTATTAAGTTGCTGAGGTTCTTGCCAAGTTGCTGAGCTTGGCCTCAAACCTGTGATCCTCCTGTCTTAGTCTCCCACATACTGAGAGTACAGGCATATGCTTCTGTGCTGAACTCTTATGAGGTATATTTTAAATACTGCAGTAAATTTAAATTTCATACCATTTGTGGCCTGATAATAACAGTTTTACTAATTATTTAATTAGCTGCTAAGTGATCAAGGGAAACATTTCCTAAAGAGATATAAAGATAAAAACCACACACATATATGTTTATGGCATAGGTAGTTTCATTGACATGAACTATTTCAGATGAGATGTAAAATACAATATTCAGGATTTTCTTTCCTTGTTCATAAAACATTACACTACAACACAGGCTTTCTGAAGGTTTCTGAGACTTCAAACACCTTCAGAAGACTGGGGACTCAGGAAAACAAGAAGGCTGGCCAGTGAGCATGGTGAGTTTTCTATGTCCCATGTCCAGAGGGAATGAAGGATGATACTAGTGGGGAAAAAAATTATTGAATTTCAGAGCTAGCCAATGTCCTTGGACTGCTAAAGTGTCTGGAAGAGAAATGTTCTGATGTATATAGAAGTATCTTCCAATAGTCTGACTCAGTAAATCATATACAGTAGAGAAAGCAAACTTAATAATTTACATAGTCATCATGTTTTCTTCAAGTTGCATCCTTACTTGCTAGATGGTAAATGCTTTATTTCATAGAAGGGTTAAAGCAGTTCAGAGAAATTATCTCTTTTTAAGAAGATCATTAAAGTATTTAAAAATACCTGCAAGGTTTTCATCTATAAAGTCATGGAAAATAATAATTTTGAGTTTGTTTTAAATATGAATATATAAACAAATATATAATAATAACTACATGAAAGTTGGTATACACAGTAATTTCATGATAAAAATATTAGATAATTTGTCAATTTTGACTTTTATGAGTTTGTAAATGATTTGTGACTATTTCTCAAATTAATAAAATAGTTCCTTCAAGTTTCAAAAACATTCAAAAATAATTAAATAAAATTCTTTAAATATTTAGGTTTAGACAATTTCTACAATCCAGTTAATAAAGTATATTTAATTTTGAAAACTTTCAATTCATATTTTTCCCAAGCATGAGCTTTTGATCTTAAGCTGCAAGCTCATGTTATTAAGTGTTAACATGCTATTTTGTTTTGCTGAATCCGATTGCTGTTGCTTTCATTTGCTATAAGATCCTTGTTAAACTGGGCGTGGTGGTGCACACTTGTAATCCCAGCGCTTGGGAGGCTGAGACAGGAGGATTGCAAGGTTCGAAGTCAGCAATTTAGTGAGACACTGTTTCCAAATAAAGTATAGAATAGTTCTGGGAGTATAGCCTGTAGATAGAAGTGCCCCTGGGTTCCACCCCCAGTACCACACACACAAAATACTTGTTAAAATTAGAATAAATGTGTATTGTTGGGTGTGGTGGCGCATGCTTGTAATCCCTGCGCTTGGGAGGCGGAGACAGGAGGATCACACAGGTTTGAAGCCAGCCGCGCTGGTTGAGACCCTGTTTCCAAATAAAAATATAAAAAGTAGGAGTGGGAGAATAGCCCAGAGGTAGAAAGGCTTCCGGGAACCCCAGTACCACACACACACACACACACACACACACACACACACACACACACACACAGTGTATTTATTTTTTGTTTAGAATTTACAACCTAGGAGGAAATAATGCAGTATAGTGAAGTTTAAACTACAGCAGAATTATAATAGGAGACCAAGGCTTTAGTCTTTTGTCTGTTATGGCAATTGATTAACTGAGTCTCAGTTTTAGTTGGTTAGCATTTTAAGTGTACCAATTTTCTTAAAAGTAAAATTCAACACTAAATTCTGCAGCATAATTAGCAATTAAGTATAAATTAAGACTCAAAAATTAAGTATAAGTTAAGACTCAACATAATTTATCAAATAAAATATTTCAGGAAAAGCAAAACAACTATGCCTGTGCTATCTGGTATAGTTGCCACTAGTCAGCATGTGGTTACTTAAGTTTGGATTTAACCAGACATGGTGGCATTCCATGTAGCCCCAGCTATTCTGGAGACTGAGATTGGAGGACCATTTGAGTCAATGAGTTCAAGACCAGGCTGGACAATGTGATGAGACCCTGTCTCAAAAATAAATAAAATAAAATAGGATTTAAAATATCAAATATTAAATAATTTAGTTTTTGATTCACTTAATTGTATTTCAAGTTTTTTTTGTCTTCTGCTGTATCTTTTTTTTTAAAATTTATTTTTATTGGTGCATTGTAATCATACATCACATTGGAATACAAGACTTGAGAGGATATACAAGCACACATCATCCAATTAGCCCTCATCCAGTCCCCATCCCATTCCCTCCCCCTCCCTCAATGCCATGCTTGTTTGGTGATTAACTTTGATACATTTGTTTATGTACCTCCTGTTTTTTAAAGAGACTCTATCCTCCCCTATTCCATACTCTCTGATTGTTCACCTTAATTGCTTCGCTATAGGGCCCTTTCTATAGCTCGACCTCTTCCTGTTGCCCCTTTCCTCCTAGTTATTGCTGATTAGGGGAAGCATCTGGTTTTAATTTTCTGTGATATTTCTCTGTGCATGCTGCATTGCAAATACCGATCCCACTCTTGATGGCTCCAGTTGTGCCCTGGCTACCCGGTGGACTGATCCAGACCTCGCTGGCTCAAGCAGCGGCCTTGCCTCATGGGAGGCCCTGGTTCTGGTCTCACTGGCCCCGACACTGGCCTAACCCCTCAGCTGGCTCCGATCCCGGCCTCGGAGGCCTCAGCACTGGCCTTCCTCATGGCAGGCTCCAATGTTAGCTGATGGCCCCGGCATCGGCCTAACCCCTTGGCAGGCTCCGATCCAGGCCTCAGAAGCCTGAGTAGAGGCCTTGCTTCATGGAAGGCTCCGATGCCAGCCAGTGGCCCCGGCACTGGCCTAACCCCTCGGCAGGTTCCGATCCCGGCCTCCGAGACCCCGGCACCAGCTTTGCCTCGTGGCAGGCTCCGATCCCAGCCTCGCTGGCCCCAGCACCGGCCTAACCCCTCGGCAGGCTCCGATCCTGGCCTTGGAGGCCTCAATAGCGGCCTTGCCTCACAGAGGGCTCCGATGCCGGCCACTGGCCCCAGCACCAGCCTAACCCCTCAGCAGGCTCTGATCCCGGCCTCGGAGGCCCCAGCACTGGCCTTGCCTCGCGGCAGGCTCTGATCCCGACCTTGCTGGCTCAGAACTGGCGTAAACCCTCGGCAGGCTCCGATCCCGGCTTCGGAGGCCTCAATAACGGCCTTGCCTCATGGAAGGCTCCGATGCTGGCCGTTGGCCCCAGCACCGGCCTAACCCCTCAGCAGGCTCCGATCCCGGCCTTGGAGACCCAGCATTGGCCCTGCCTCACGGCTGGCTCCGATGCCAGTCGTTGGCCCTGGCACCAGTCTAACCCCTCGGCAGGCTCTGATCCTGGCCTCAGAGGCCCGAGTAGCAGCCTTGCCTCACAGCTGGCTCTGATGCTGGCCATTGGCCCTGGTACCGGCCTAACCCCTTGGCAGGCTCCGATCCCGGCCTCGGATGCCCCAGCACCGGCCTTGCCTCACGGCAGGCTCTGATCCCAGCTTTGCTGTGTCCGTCGCCGGCCTCACCCCTCGGCAGGCTCTAATCCATGCACCCTCTTCACCCAACTATTTGTCCCACGTTCTCGAGGGTGCGTGGTGGTAGCATTCTGCCTCTGGGGTCATTACTTCAAAGGTTCCAGGTGTAATGCATCAGATCTCTGCCTCCCCTGAGTACTGGCCACTGCCATTGCCACTGCCTCCACCATTTCAAATCTTTCCCAAGCTCTTTTTCCACTCTGAATGTTGTCAAGTCTTCCTAAGCATGTGCGATGGTAGCATTCAACCTTTGGTGTAATTTCTCCAAAAAAAAAAAAAAAAATAAGGTTGGTAGGTTCCGATTTCTGCTTCTCCTAAATACAAGTCTCCACTGCCAACACAGAGACCGCTTTCAGCACCGCCTTTCTCCTTGGTCTCCGCTAAAGTCTCTCTCCTTACAGGTGATGTCCAAGATTCTTAACAATGTAGAGAAGAAGCAGTCCTCCTTAGTGGGGAATTTTCCCAATAATTCCAGTTCATTTGGATAAGTTTTGTCTGCATCTCCAGAATCCTGGCACCCGCCACCTCCTTGACCCCTCTCCGATATTTTCCTTTTTTCTTTTTCTTTTTTACAGGGTCCTTCCGGGTGGAAAGGGGTTTGCCTAGGGGTGCCCCACCAATGCCTGCCCATCCGCCCAGGGTCGGGGACAGAGGCCCGGACCACGGGGTCCTTCTGGGTGGGGAGGGGGTCGCCGAAGGGTGCCCCACCAGCGCCTGCCCACCCACCTAGGGTCGGGGCCAGGGGCCCGGACCACAGGGCCCTTCCGGGTGGGGAGAGGGTTGCCTAGAGGTGCCCACCAGCGCCTGCCCACCTGCCCAGGGTCAGGGCCTGGGGCCCGGAGCCTCAAGTTGTTTTTTTTTTTTACTTTTATTTTTTTTGAGGTGCTGGGGATGGAACCCCGGGACATTTTACCTTAGAGCTACACTATAAGCCTTATTATTATTATTATTATTATTATTAGTAGTAGTAGTAGTAGTAGTAGTAGTAGTACTAGGGGTGGAACCCAGGTACTTTTCTACCTCTGGGCTATACTTCCAGACTTATTTTATATTTTATTTGGAAGCAGGGTCTCACTAAGTTGCTAAGAGCCTCACTAAGTAGTGCCTCACTCAGGCTGGCCTCGAACCTGTATGATCCTCCTGTCTCAGCCTCCCAAGTGCTAGGATTACAAGTGTGGGCCACCACGCCCAGCCCAGCCCTATTTTTCTTTCTTTCTTTTTTTTTTTGAAACAAAGCTTCACTAAGATGCTGAAGGCCTTGCTAAGTAGCGTAGGCTGTTTGAGAACCTTGATCTTTCTGTCTCAGCCTCCCAAATACTGAGGGATTACAAAGATGTGCCAGCACACTCAGCTGTATTTCAAGTTTTCAATGGTCAAATGTGGACAGTAGTCAGAAAAAAAAACTAGAATATTTCTGTCATGGCAGAAAGTTCTACTATATGGTACTAATGTTGATGCTCAGTCTTAATTTCTATAGTGATCACAGGAGCACTGCAAGTATAATCTGTAATTCAGATTTTCTACCATTTATCAGTCTACCATAGGCATGTAGCTTAGGCTTGGAGTTATTGCTGCAAGTCCAGAGAAATTCTGGTGTTTATTAGTTTTGGGGCAATCCTTTGCATTGCCATACATACATATATGGAAATTTTATTTTTATTAAGCTTTATTTGTATTTTATTATTAC
Source organism: Muscardinus avellanarius (assembly GCF_963383645.1). Taxonomy (NCBI): domain Eukaryota; kingdom Metazoa; phylum Chordata; class Mammalia; order Rodentia; family Gliridae; genus Muscardinus; species Muscardinus avellanarius. The sequence continues at coordinate 191,888,677 of NC_137786.1, read as the reverse complement.
TTTATTTACGTATACTCCTACCTTGTAAAATGCTTTAAGGCATTTTCTCCTTCAGAGACTTTTCTGTTATTTTTCCTAAAATGACTCACTCTTGTCTATTCAAAATATAGTTATTAAGCACTGATTTGAACACTTTGGAATTACAGGCACGTGCCACTGTGCCTAGCCAAAATGTTCATTTCTTAAATATTAAAATAATAAATAGTAGAGCATGAAATAAAACTAAATGACTATGTTATTGTTTGATTTTTTTCTTCCTAAATATCATAGCAGAGACCACAGTATTTCCTAAATATAATTCAGATATCACATGTGTTCTTAGAACAGTTGAACACAAACTGCTTGAAGGAGTTTATTTAGTCTGTTTCTTGCCATCATGAAATAATGGTGGGCTAATCCTCTTTCTATGTGAAGATGTTACTTATCCAATAGACAGGTTAAAATGGAATTGAAATATATAATGATTTATTTTGGAGTTGATAATATTATTTTTGCTTTTAATTAATGCCACACAGACATTTTCCTACAGTTCATCATGCTATATTAAACTTACATTATAGTGTATATATAATATATAAATAAATATATAATTTTATTTATATATAATATATATGTATTATATATGTGTGTATATATATTTGTGTGTGCATATATATATATATATTTATTTGCGGTACTAGGAATTGAGCCAAGGGGCATTTTACCTTCAAATTACACACATAGCCCTATTTTTAATTCTTTATTTTGAAATGGGGTCTCACTAGTTTGCAGATACTGGCCGCAAACCTGTGATCCTCCTTTCTCAGCCACTCAAGTACTGGGTTTACAAGGATTTGTCACCACACCCAGCTATTTTTATTTTTTTATGCTTTTATTGGTACATTGTAATTACACATCATAATGAGTTTCAAAGTGATACAAATATACAAGCACATATGACTTGGTGTGTTTCCTTCGAACTCTCACATTTTGATTAATTTCTATATTTAGGAGGCCTATCAGATTATTAAGTCTTAAGATTTAAAGAAAAAAATTTCATATTTTTGTTACATTGAATTTTATTTTCATTTCTAGATTTGATAAACATAAAGTGCAGAGTTAATTTTTCTGCAACCTATCTGAAAATACATGGAGTATGGGAGCTATGGAAATAATATCCATTGAAGAAAGTCACTTCTTTATTCCTGATGTAATCTTCAGAGATTCTATTCCTGTGGTGACTTATGTATAGAGAACTGGTTTCTTCCTAGGAAACTGTAATACTTTGGAGTGGCACATGAACTTTGACAGGTGCTGTTTTTGATGGGTTTGTTTATGCCATACCCTCTATTACTTACCCATCCAATTGTATACAGTGGCATTGCTAATAAACATTTTGACATTTTTTGTGCTATCAGGAGGTATTGTACCTCCAGCCCTATTTTTTTGTCTTTTTTTTTTTTTTTGAAAAAGGGTCTCACTGAGTTGTGAAGGGCCTTGCTAAGTAGTTGATGCTGTCCATGAACCAGGATCCTCTGGTCTCAGCCTCCCGAATGCTGGGATTACAAGTGTGCTACCACACCTGGAAAATTTTGACATTTCACGTGCATAACCACAAAGATTAAAAATTTTGTTACAAGTAGTATCTCTATACTTTTTTTTATGGTACTGGGGATGAAACTCATGGGCCTTCTACCTCCAGGCTACACTTTCAGATCTATTTTATATTTATTTATTTATTTTAATTTTTTATTGAACATTTAAACTATACTTGATGCCTGCTCCCCCCTCCCACCCCTCTTTTCCCTTCCCCCCTCCCAACAATGATTGTCCCGGGTAACCATGCCATATTCATAATTTTACACATATTTGGATGTGGACCCTCGTTAATCAAGTTCAGCCTTCCTCCTCTCCTATCTTTCCATTCTAGCTTTGCTGGTATTTCCCCTCCATTATCTGGAGTACCACTGGTATCCTCTGGGTTCCCTAGTTTGGGGATATTAGAGGAAACATATATACTTTCTCCTTCTGTGCTTGGCTGGTCTCACTTAACATAATGCTCTCCAGGACTTTCCATCTTCTTGCACATGGTATGATTTTGTTCTTCTTTATGGCTGAGTAGAATTCCAATGTGTGTATTTCCCAGAGTTTTGCAATCCATTCATCTGTTGATGGGGACCTGGGTTGGTTCCATATTTTGGCTATTACGAATTGGCCATCAGGGAGATGCAAATCAAAACTACACTGTGATTCCATCTAACCCCAGTCAGAGTGGCAAGCATAAAGAAATCAAATAACAACAAATGCTGGCGAGGATGTGGGGGAAAAGGAACTCTTTTACACTGTTGGTGGGAGTGCAAACTAGTTCAGCCACTATGGAGATCTGTGTGGAGATTCCTAAGAAAGCTAGGAATAGATCCACCATATGATCCAGCTCTATTTTATATTTAATTGGAAACAGGGTCTCACTAAGTTGCTGAAAGTCTCACTAAGTAGTTGAGGATGGCTTTGACCTGCACAATCCTCCTGTCTCAACCTTCCAAGTTTAGGGATTACAAATGTGTGCCACCATACTTGGCTTTATACTTTTTTTTAAGGTTAAGAAGTATCTTACACATTAAAGTATTAGATTGCATATTGTTTTTTCCCATGGTACACAAGTTTTGGTCTTAAACACGAAATCTTTATTAAATTTGGCAAAACTGATTATAAAGAATCCTTTTGGAATGGGTTAATTATTTTATAGGTAAGACTCATGCACTGTGTTAGGTAGAATAAATAAATATTCATGTTGAAGACAAGTTAGATATTTGCCTTGGGAAGAAATAAAAAATAGTAAAGCTCAGTTAGGAGAATCAGTTACTATTCCAGTATGGGGTGTTATATGAATTTACTCTTTAGGACCAAAGAAGTATCCTGAATTAATATTGAAATTGATGCCATGAATTGAATAGTATTTGAGTTGGAGGAAAATGACATATCTGTAAGTGAATTGTTAATGTTTTCCTTCTCATATGTAGATAATATTTCTGATCTATCAGAACATAAACTTTTTTATTTTTCATGATAAATAATGTTATAAGTACAGTCATATTTATTCATCTGCTTGAATATTATAAACAAGCTACAGTAGAAAATCCTCAAAATGTATAGGTTATTAGTTAATAATCTCAAAGCAGGTTGGTATGTTACTTTAAAATGATCTTTGATAAGTTAAAAGTGTATACTACAAACTCTAAAGTAACCACTAAAATAATACAGCAAAAATTTTTGCTAATATGTCAACATGGGAGATAAAAAGAATCATAAGAATATTAAAGTCAAGCCAGGTGTGATGGTACACGCTTGTAATCCCAGCATTTGGGAGGCTGAGACCTGGAGGATCACAGTTCGTGGACAGCCTCAGCTATTTAGTGAGGCCCTCTGCAACTCAGTGAGACCCAGTTTCAAAATAAAGAATAAAAAATAGGGCAGGGGGTATAGCTTGGAGGTCAAATGCCCCTGGGTTCCATCCCCAGACCTGAAAAAAAAAAAAATTAAAGTCAAAGGAAGTCAGAGAGGAAGAAAAAGACTAGATGAGACAAATAAAAACCAAATACAGGATGGCAAATTTAAACTTGCCCATATAAGTAAATTCATTAAATATAAATGATTTAAAAATTCAATTAAGCGCCGGTGTGGTGGTGCACACTTGTAATCCCCGCGCTTGGGAGGCGGAGACAGGAGGATTGTGCAGGTTCAAAGCCAGCCGCACTGGCTTAAGAGACCCTGTTTCCAAATAAAAAAGTGTAAAAATAGGTCTGGGAGTGTAACCCGGAGGTAGAAAGGGTTTCCAGGAACCTCAGTACCACACACACACAAATAAATTCAATTAAAAGACAGAGGTCAGATTGAATAAAAAAGTAAAACACAACTGTATGTTGACTACAAGAAACCTAGTTTCATAGTTTAAAAGCAAAAGGTTGGAAAATATACACCATATTGCCACGAGTCAAAAGAAAGGTGGAATGGCTATTTTATTATTAGGCATTTGATATCTTAACATTAAAGCAAAAAATATGACTATGAATAGAAAATGTCATTTAATATTGAGAAAGGAAGTCATCTCATCATGAAGACATAACTATCTTGTTTATGTATAATTTAATGGAGCTTCAAAATACATGAGGAAGAAACTGATAGAGCTAAAAGTAAATATAGAGATCCAAAACTAGAATTGAAGATTACAACAATGTTCCTTCACAAATTAATAGAACATGCAGATAGAAAATTAGTAAGGCTATAGAAGGCTTGAACAGTACTATCAAACAACTTGAAATATCAAACAACTTAATATTGATGGAACACTGAACCCAGCAACAGTATGATACAAACTGTTTTGGGGTAAATAGGGGACATTTGCCAAGTTAGACCACAGTATGTAACAACAACAACTACTACAATGTAGCCTTCAGCCCTCTTGTAGTTATTGTTTACATAAAGTATCTTTTTGCATCCTTTCACTTTACCCTGTCATGTTTTTCATCTAAAGTAAGCCTGTTTGTTTTATATATTCTGCAAATTTCTCACTTTAAATTGGAGTGTACATACAATAGTTTATATATATTCCTTTAAATTTATTAAAACACCTATTAAAATTAAATAATATGTTAGGTTGTAAGATATATATTAGATATACAAAATTAGTTCTATATAATTATGATAAATATTGAAATAAATAATTTAGTTGCAATACTGTTGAAAATATTTAATACTTGGTGATAAACCTGACAAAGCTATGTAAGGCCTGTACTAAAAACAATACATTTTTGGGAGAAATAAAAGAAAACCTATATAAAAAATTGAGAAATATGCTATATTTATGGGTTATTGTTGCTACAATACCTTATCTCTTGAGTTTATCTAATGTTTCAATGAAAATTTCAGCAGGATTGTTTTGGTAGTAACTGGCATATTCTGAAATTTCTTTTTTTTTTTGCGGGTCTGGGGATGGAACCCAGGGGCATTCGACCTCCGAGATACACACCCTGCCCTATTTTTTTTATTCTTCATTTTGAAACTGGGTCTCACTGAGTTGCAGAGGGCCTCACTAAGTAGCTGAGGCTGTCTACGAACCGCGATCCTCCAGTCTCAGCCTCCCGAATGCTGGGATTACAAGCATGTGCCACCATGCCCGGCTTTGAAATTTCTTAAAGAAATCCTATAAGATGATCAGGGAGTCCTGTATCATATTTAGAATTCAGATTAATTCTAAATTCTTAAATGCATTTTTTGTCATTTTTTATGAGGGTGTGAATACTTAATTATGCAAATCTGATATTAATCAAGGTTCAAGTCCTTATGTTTACTGAATTATTTGTTTGATTGAATGATTTATTGAACATAAATCATTATGTTCATTTATGCTATAAGATATGAGAGGATAATTTCTAGTAAGGGCAGTATTAGGAAACGATAATGGAGGAATGACAGAATGTTAAGCAAAGATATAACAGAGAGAGGGTCAGAGCAAAGTTGGTTGGGGCAGTTTGAATATAGAAGGGTAGGAGGAAGTTCAACCCAGAATTATGTCTGATGGGGGAAAGGAAAATTTGTTTGGATTTTAGATCCTATACATTTTTGTTTGCCTTTTATAAGGAATATGTAAGGGCGTTTAAGAATTTTTCTGTCTTTTAGGGTTCTCTTCATATCAACTAAAAATACTGACCATTGAATATTTAGAACCTTTGAACCCCTGGATTTGAAAAAACAGGCAAATGGATTATCTTTCAATATCTGAAAGGCTTCAGAGTGGGTACCAAAGTTTGATTTCATTCTTGGTAAAATGCCCCTAGAGCTTCAATATTTGGTGTATGAGAACCAAAATACTTGTGCATGTAACAAGCTGGATGATGACCTGGAGGATGGTAAAATGACTGTATATATGTCAATAAGAAGAATAAAGAAGAGATAAGTAGTCCATTTTGAGAATTATGGCTTTATACCTCAACTTGTGCTATGGTTTGGATATGGTTTGGGTGTGTTCTCCAGGGATCATGTGCTAGAAGCTTGGTACTCAATGACATATTGGTAGATGGTAAAGACTTGGAAATGTGAGGAAGAATGGGAGTTAATTAGATCATCGAGGGCCTGTACTCAAAAGTTATTAAATATAGTTCTTATGAAATATGTGAGAGTAGATTGTTATAAAAAGAGCAAGACTGGTCCTGGGTGTAACTCAGAGGTAGAATGCTCCTGGGTTCTATCTCTAGTCCTGACAAAAAAAAAAAAAAAAGATTCTTTTATAATTCTATCATTATAAAAGATATATATCTATCTATTTATGTATATCATAGAGGGAAACCTTTGTCTATCTTGATAATCTTAAATTAAAACTCTTAATTTATATAGGTAAATAGAGATATTTATATTCATAGTTGAGTTATTAAGAAAATATGAAATATGCAAAGAATAAAAAGTGGGAGCCAGGTGTAATGGAATATGCATAATCCCAGTATTTGGATGGTTGAAACAGGAGAATCACAGGTTTGAGGATGGCCTCAGTAAAGCAGAGACTCCGAAAAGCCCAGGCCCAGATGGGTTCCCAGCTGAATTCTACAAAACCTTCAGTGAACAGCTAATACCAATACTTCATAACATGTTCCGGGAAATTGAAAGAGATGGAACTCTCCCAAATTCCTTCTATGAGGCCAGTATCACATTAATCCCCAAACCAAATAAAGACACCTCAAGAAAGGAACACTACAGACCAATATCCTTAATGAACATAGATGCAAAAATTCTAAACAAAATACTAGCTATACTCATTCAAAACTATATCAAGAGAATAATACATCATGACCAAGTCGGTTTCATCCCAGAAAAACAAGGCTGGTTCAACATACGCAAATCAATACATGTTATTCACCACATAAATAGAACAAAGAACAAAAACCACATCATCATAGCAATAGATGCTGAAAAAGCATTCGACAAAATCCAACACCCATTTATGTTAAAAACACTGCAAAAAATTGGGATAGAAGGAAAGTACTTCAACATCATTAAGGCAATATACTGCAAACCCAAAGCCAACATTATATTGAATGGGGAAAAAGTGCAAGAATTTCTGCTACAGTCAGGAACAAGACAAGGATGCCCACTATCACCACTCCTTTTCAATATAGTCCTTGAGACTCTTGCTGCAGCAATCAGACAAGAGAAGGAAATCAAAGGAATTCACATAGAAAGAGAGGAATTAAAATTATCCTTATTCATAGATGACATGATCCTTTATCTGGAAGACCCAAAGAACTCAACCAAAAGACTTCTGGAGCTGATTGACAAATTCAGCAAAGTCACAGGTTACAAAATCAACCTAAAGAAATCAGTGGCTTTTCTTTATGCCAACAACGAATCCACAATGAAAGAAAGAAAGAAACAAACAAACAAAACCAATTCCATTCACTTTAACCTCAAAACCAATAAAATACCTAGGAATAAACCTAACCAAAGATGTAAAAGACCTCTACAACAAAAACTATAAAACATTAAAGAAAGAAATTGAAGAAGACCTTGGAAGATGGAAAGATCTCCCGTGCTCATGGATAGGCAGAATAAATATAATCAAAATGGCCATTCTGCCAAAACTGATCTATAGGTTCAATGCAATTCCCATTAAAATACCAGTGACATTCTTCAGAGACCTAGAAAAATCAATCATGAACTTCATATGGAGAAAGAAAAGACCTAGAATAGCCAAAGCAATTCTCAATAATAAGAAACATGCAGGAGGCATTACAATCCCAGACTTCAAACTATACTATAGAGCAATAGTAGTAAAAACAGCATGGTACAAAAACAGATATACTGACCAGTGGATTAGAATAGAAGATACAGAAACAAACCCACACATCTTTAGTCAATTAATCTTTGACAAAGGGGCCAAACACATACGCTGGAGAAAAGACAGCCTTTTCAACAAGTGGTGCTGGGAGAACTGGCTAAACATTTGTAAAAAGATGAATCTAAACCCCTATATCTCACCAAACACAGGAATCAACTCAAGATGGATCAAAGACTTAGAAATTAGACCTGAGACTGTGAAGTTAGTAGAGGAGAGCATAGGTTCAACACTACAACATATTGGCACAGGCAGTAACTTTCTCAACAAAACCTCCAAAGCTCAGGAAATTAAAGCAAGAATAAACAAGTGGGATAACATCAAACTAAAAAGTTTCTTCTCATCAAAGGAAACTATCAATAACCTAAAGAGGAAGCCTACAGAATGGGAAAGGATCTTTACCAGCCACCATTCTGATAGGGGGCTAATATCCAGAATATACAAAGAGTTCAAAAGACTCTACACTAGCAAAACAAACAACCCAATCAAGAAATGGGCAAATGAACTAAATAGACACTTCACAAAAGAAGAGATACAAAGGGCCAATAGATACATGAAAAGATGTTCTTCATCACTGGCCATCAGGGAGATGCAAATCAAAACTACACTGAGATTCCATCTAACCCCAGACAGAGTGGCAAGCATAAAGAAATCAAACAACAACAAATGCTGGCGAGGTTGTGGGGAAAGAGGAACTCTTTTACACTGTTGGTGGAAATGCAAACTAGTTCAACCACTATGGAGATCTGTGTGGAGATTCCTAAGAAAGGTGGGAATAGATCCACCATATGATCCAGCTATACCACTCCTGGGTATCTTTCCAAAGGGGTTGAATTCAGAGAACTACAGCAACATATGCATACCTATGTTCATAGCAGCACAATTTGTAATAGCCAAAATATGGAACCAACCCAGATCACCATCACCAGATGAATGGATAGCAAAACTGTGGGAAATACACACAATGGAATTCTATTCAGCCATAAAGAAGAACAAAATTATATCATTTGCAAGCAGATGGAAATTCCTGGAGAACATTATTTTAAGTGAGATCAGCCAAGCACAGAAGGAGAAGGTACATATGTTTCCTCTAATATGCCCAAACTAGGAAACACAAAGGATACCAGTGGGACTCCAGATATTGGAGGGGAAATACTAGCTAAGTTTGAATGGAAAGATAGGAGAGGAGGAAGGCCGATCTTGATTAATGAAGGCCTACACCTGAACATGTGTAAAATTATGAATAAGACATGGTTAACCTGGACAACCATTGGTGGGAGGGGGGAAGGGAAAACGGGGGCGGGGGGAAGGGTACCAAATATAGTTTAAATGTATACTATTTATCTATTTATGTTCAATAAAAAAATTGTTAAAAGAAAAAAAAAGCAGTGAGACTCCCAGTAATCTAGCAAGATCCTGTTTCAAAATAAATAATAAAAAGGGCTGGTGTTGTAGCTTGGAAGTAGAATGCCTCTAGGCCCAATTCCTAGTACCACAAAAATAAAAATAAAAATGGGGTAGTGGCTAGAAGGGGAGTGTTGAGCTGTTTTTTAAAATAAAAATATTTTTATGTACAAATTGAACCCAGGGCTTCACACTTAGTAAGTACATCACTCTACCACTAAGCTATACCCCCTCCATTTTTAAGAATTTAAATTGGCTCAAGATAATTATATATTTACAGGGTACAATATGATAATTTGACAGATATATACAGTGTAAGTGTTCTAGGTGCCTTTGCCAAAAATCATTTGATTGTAATTATGGGGATTTATTTCTGGGTTCCTTATTCTGTTCTAACCATCAATGTGTTAATTTTTATACCTGTAACCTACAGTTTTGGTTACTGTAGCTTTGTATGCTTTGAAGCCAGATACTGTGATACCTCTAGCTTTAGTCTTGTGGTCAGGATTGTTTGGCTATTTGGGGTCTTTTATGGTGTCACAAATATTTTGAGATTTTTACCTATGTGAAACATGGCATATATACTATTGTTTATATATTATATACAATAGCATATATTATATATACAATTTTTTGTGGTAGTAGGCATTGCACTCAGAGGTACTCTGCTACTGAGCTACATTCCCAGTCATTATTATTTTTTTTTATTTTGAAACAAGATCTTGCCATATTGCTCATGCTGGCCTCAAACTTGCAATCTTCCCATCTCAGCCTCTCATATACTAGGATCACAGTATGAGCCACCATGACTGGTTGATATTTTTAAGAAGATTATTTTGAAGATGTAAATCACATTGGGTAGTACAATCATTTTATTAATATTGATTATTCCAAACTCTGAACATGAGATTTCGTTCCATTTGTGTATGTGTGTGTGTGTGTGTGTGTGTGTGTGTGTGTGTGTATGTGTGTATCATCTTAAATCCCCCCCCCTTATTTTCTGGTTCTCATTATTGAACCCAGGGCCTCATCCATGCTGAGCATGCACTCTCCTGCTGAAATACAATCCAGTCTCCAGTTTCTTTCATCTGTGTTTCATAATTTCATTGCAAACATTTTTTATGTCTGTGTTTGAATTTATTTCTAGATTATTATTATTATTATTTTGGTGGTATTGGGTATGGAACTACACTCTCAGACCTATCTTATATTTTATTTGGAAACAGAATCTCTTAAGCCAGCGAGGCTCGTTTTGAACCTGCGTGATCCTCCTGTCTCCACCTCCCAAACGGGAGGATTACAAGCGTGGGCCACCACGCCCGGCTATTTATAGATTATTTACTTATGTAGTAGCTACTGTGAATGAGATTGTTTTCCTGACTTCTTTTTCTGCAAGCTCATCATTGGTATATGGAAACACTGCTGATTTTTATATGTTCCTTTTTTTTTATCCTGTAACTTTGCTGAATTCATTTATCAGTTCTAAGAGGTTTTGGGTATAGTTTTTAGGATTTCTCATTTATAAGATTATGTTATCTGAAAACAGTGATAATTTTTCTGTCTGTATTTCAATTTGAGTGCCCTTATTTCTTTTGTCTGATTGCTCTGGCTATGACTCCCAGTGCTTTATTGAATTAAAACAGTAAAAAGTTTTGTGCTGGGGATGTAACCTAGTGATGGGGCAATTGCCTATCATATGTTAATCTCTAGGTTCAATCCCCAAAACTATCAAAGATAAAGGTGATAAAAATGGGCCTCATTGTCTTGTTCCAGATCTTAGGGAGAAAACTTAAAACTTTTCCTCACCCTGTATGATGGTAGCTGGGAGTTTGTTATATATGGGCATTATATAATAAGGTATTTTCTTTTCTATACCTAATTTGTTCAGACTATTTATCATGAAGGATGGTGACTTTTAAGGAGTGCTTTCTGTATCTATTAAGATAATATGGTTTTTGTCCTTTGTTCTATTGATGTGATTTATTATGTTTATTGATTTGCATGCATCGAACCTTCCTTGCATCCCTGACATTAATATAATTCATTTATAGCATATAATCTTTTTATTGTTGGATTTAGTCTGTTAGTATTTCCTTGAGAATATTTGCATGTGTGTTTATCATGGATATTTGCTTGTTTTGTGTGTATATGTGTGTGTGTGTGTGTGTGTGTGTGTGTGTGTGTGTGCATGTGTATGTGTGTGTATTTCTCTGTTTTTTGGTATAAAAAACATAAAATGTGGAAGACTTTTTCCCCCCTTCAACTTTCTAACACAACAGTTTTAGCTTTTCTTTAAAAGTAAAATTAAGTAGTGAATCCATCTTGTGCTGGGCTTTTTTGGAGGGGGGAATCCCTTTATTACTGATTCAATATTGTTACTCATTTTTTATCTGTTCATGTTTTCACAACACACACACGTGATCATAAAATTTTATATCCAATGAAATTATGTTCCAAGAACTGGGGCAGGAAGGATTTTTTCAGGTATATATAAATGAGCAAGTGTATAGTTAAAATATTCTTTCTAAAGGACATTATAGGGATATTTACTTCATTTAGAATGAAAATGATGCAAGATGAAGGGCTTGCAAAACAAGAAAGAATAGCAAACCACATACTGCTAAAATGTGGATCAGATCTTTAAATCCATTTTCCTGCTAATTAGAAATTCATGGGATAGGCAAGTACTCATTGTGAATTTTCCTAACTGTGAGATGGGCTTTTTTGTCTTTTTTTGTATGAAATAAAGATGTGATGGCTGCAGCAATAACAGGCATCTTAGATGATCTTAGACCAAGGGACTGGATTTAAGTGTGCAAGTCATAGACTAGATGTGCAGAAATAGAGAAGAGATTAAGGTTTTTAATGATGTTGGGGCTTCTATCTTTTTTAGCCACCACTATTTATGTATGCTTAAAATAAATATTAACAGCCAGCTTATTAACAGCCAGTGTGAAGAATCCCAGTTGATACAAACTTCCAAAGTGCTAGAGGAGATAGACTAGGAGTAAACAAAACCAGACCATACTGCTCAATGAATCTAAAACAAGGAATGAAAAGATCAAGAGAATAAAAGAAGAGCAAAATCAGGATAAACTACAAAATATGATTTTTATAAATAAAGCAGAAAGCCGGGCGTGGTGGCTCATGCTTGTAATCCCAGCATTTGGAAGGCTGAGACAGGAGGATCTTGGTTCGCGGACAGCCTCAGCTACCTAGTGAGGCTCTCCACAACTTAGTGAAACCGAGTTTAAATTAAAGAATAAAAAATAGGGCAGGGGGTGTAGCATGGAGGTATAATGCCCCTGGGTTCCATCCCAGACCCACAAAATAAATAAATAAAGAAAGAAAGAAAGAAAGAAGGAAGAAATGCAAATATTTTATTATTATTTATTGTGTATTATTTGAATGGACCTTCACTATATATATTAGACATATAAGGGATATTTTAAGTCAGAGACATAGAATATATAAAAACAGAATGTTAAAAAATGCTAGGCAAATAAAATCATAAAGAAAGGCAATATGACCATGTTAATAAGTATATAAACTAGAAAATAATTATTACTAGAAGGAGAATGATTATATGATAACAAAACACTAATTAGATTAGATTCTTAGATGTCTTCTCATCTAATAACATGACTTCATCCTGCATAAATACAAATATAATGCACTCAAAGGATAAACTGACAAATAATTTTAACACACCTTTCAGTAATTTATCAAGCTCACCAACTATAGAAATGATACAGGAGCCGGGTGTGGTGGTGCATGCTTGTAATCCCAGCATTTGGGAAGCTGAGACCGGAGGATCTCAGACAGCCTCGGCTGCTTCGGGAGGCCCTCTGCAACTTAGTGAGACCTGGTTTCGAAATTAAAAATAGGTCAGGGGATGTAGCTCAGAGGTTGAATGCCCCTAGGTATTCCCCAGACCTGAAAAAAAAATACAGGAGACAGTACAATTAGTAAGTTCAAGCCAATAGACATATTTTTTTAAATTTTATTTTATTGGTGCACTGTATTCATACATCATAGTGGGATACAAACTTTTGTAGACATACATGCACACATCGCCCAGTCAGCCCCCCCCTGATCCCCACCCCATTCTCTCCCCATCCCTCCTTCCCATGCTTGGCTTAGTGGTTGACATCTAGTATTATAGCAATTTATCCAAAATTAAAAATGATAATCTCACATAACAGTTATTTTTTACCAAACAATTGGATTGTGTTTATTCCCTTTAAGTATATATGAAAAATGAGCATATACCAAGCCACTAAATAATCTTAACAAATTTCAAAATAATATTTAATTCTCTGATATAATGTAATTAAGTTAAAAATCAATGATACTGACTTCTGGGAAGATGGTGACGGAGTGAAGCAGCACATATAAGTCCTGCTGACACCCGATTTTCATTGCCTCAAAAACAACATTCTACAAAGCCAGAAAATAATTATCAGTAGAGGAATAAAAATGATAGATACAAGGGATAGGGAAAATGAAGATTAGAAGACCAATTAGAGAGCAGGAAAGAAAACCATCTGTCTTGTGTTGGTGGGTGCTGCCGTGGAGCCATCTTGCCTCACAGCACCCAACTCAAGAATGGGAAAGGAAAACCAAGGACCTGAAGTGAACAAGTATAGACCATCAGGGTTGTAAGCCATCAGTTCTTCGTGTGTAAACACTGGCTACAACCTCCAGCAGTGGTGGCCGAGCTCACCACCCTTAAGGATCCAGAGCAGAGCTCAATACCAGAAAAGAAACCCGCAGTGGCGCCATCTTGCCTCACTGCACCTGACTCCAAGGATGGTCAGGAAAACATCCAAGGACCAGAAGTAAGCAGCTGCAGATCATTAGAATTGTAAGTCATCAGTTCCTCCTGCACAAACACTGGTTAAAACTTGCATCACTGGGGGCCAAGCCCACCATGCCCTCCAGAGATCCAGACTGGCACACACCAAAACCATAAGTGAAGCTGCAGTCTCCACAGGAGAACGCCCAGCACAGCACCCCCAGGGACTCGTGCTGCTGTGATAAACTCCATGGGTCTGAGACTTTGTGGTTCAATCCAGCAAAGAAGGGAGTAGAGTCTACAACTTGCAGCAGCAGCGGCTGAGCTTACCACGCCCTGCAGAGATCCAGAGCTGTGCTTGATAACACCATAAGTGAAGTCATGGTTCCTGTGAGAGAAGGCCCAGCATGGAGCCCCCAGGAACTCACCCAGCTGTGATAAACTCCCTGGATCTGAAAAGTTTGCAGTCAATCTGGAGAAAGTGGGAATGGAGTCTGCTGTTGGACATAGCAGAGGCTCAGACAGAATTAGGTTCTGATCAGTGGAAAATTTGGGGGGAGACCTGCACTTAACACTATACCCAACTAGTAGGATCTCCTGGATCACCACAGAACACCCAATCATGGTGAATGGGGAGAATTCAGACCAGCCTAGCCCTAGCTGTGGAGAACAGACTTACATTGAGTTTGGTCTCAGAGGCAGATGCCACCTATGGAGGCAGGGAGAGACCAAGAATCCATATCTTTTAAAAGTGTGGAGGGTGACCTGCACTTAACACTAGATCCAGCCCCATTGATACTGACCATCTGCATAGACTGAGAAAGACTTAGAGAACTGGGCTTACAGCAGGAAAGGTGCTAGTGGCATTTGGGATCTGTACAGAGAGAGATTGCAGAGGCCCTGTCTGCTGAATAGTAATTTATTTGTAGAATTGCATTAATTTGTTGTTGGGTTTGTTTTGGTTATTTATCCTTTTGTGTGTATGTGTGAATGTGTATGCCTTTTTTTTTTAACCTTCGTCCCACACCCTCTCCCAAGCTTCTTCCCTTGTATATACTTACTCTCTTCTATCCCTTTTCTATCTTTTTCCTTTTTTTCTCTTTCTCTCTTCCTTGTCTTGTATTAAATCTACTTCATATCACTATACCAGAAACTCTACATTGGTTACTAGAATACTACTGCATTTCCACTATCTCCAGTCTCTAGTATATATTACCATACCAAACTCATACTCTCATTCTATTCAATCCTATCTGAGACTTTACCCTATTCTTCCATTTACGACTTCACTTCCCTCCTCACTCAACCTTCACTGTTGAATACAATACAACTTGCCCTTGGACATACCAGCTGACAACCAGAGATTGAGAGAAATCTATCAAAAGCAACAGATAAAAACTTCTGAAATCATGAGAAAGAGGAATAACAAGGAAGCAATGAATTCCCACAACACCACAATAACAGAACCTGACAACACAGAATTGCAGAGATATCCAGAAGGTCAAATCAGGAATGTAACTGTAGAAATTATACAGGACTTCTGAAAAGAATTGAGAGAGACTCTGAAAGAGCTAAAGGAGGCAATCATTGAAGTGAAGGCATTAATTCAAACTATAAACAATCAATTAGGCCACATGGAGAATAGTATCTTGCTTCTAGAAGATCACTCCAAAAAAGGAACGCATAGTATATAACTTAGAAAAAATAATATGACAGCATGAATTGGACATTCAAGAAATATGCCCCCCCCCTTTTTTTGGTGGTACTGGGGTTCCTGGAAGCCTTTCTACCTCCAGACTACACTCCCAGACCTATTTTTACATTTTTATTTGGAAACAGGATCTCCTAAGCCAGTGCACGCAGCTGGCTTCAAACCTGTGTGATCCTCCTGTCTCTGCCTCCCAAGCGCGGGGATTACAAGCATGCACCACCATGCCCAGCTGAAATATGGACCCATTTTAAAAGTGCTAACGTCCCTGGAGAAACCAGACCCAGTAAGATGCTGGGTTCTGGGCGGGGGTCGCGGGCTGGGCACGCCAGATGGGGCCCGGGTCGCGGGACTCTGGGCCCCAGGCAGAACTGCGAGTAGCACGCCAGACCCCTGGAGAAACCGGACCCAGTAAGACGCTGGGTTCTGGGTGGGGGTCGCGGGCTGGGCACGCCAGATGGGGCCCGGGTCGCGGGACTCTGGGCCCCAGGCAGAACTGCGAGTAGCACGCCAGATCCCTGGAGAAACCAGGCCCAGTAAGACGCTGGGTTCTGGGCAGGGGTCGCGCGCGGCGCACAAAAGCCGGGGCCTGGGTCGCGGGACCCTGGGCCCCGGGCCGAACTGCGAGTAGCACGCCAGACCCCTGGAGAAACCAGACCCAGTAAGACGCTGGGTTCTGGGCAGGGGTCGTGGGCTGGGCACGCCAGATGGGGCCCGGGTCGCGGGACTCTGGGCCCCAGGCCGAACTGCGAGTAGCACGCCAGACCCCTGGAGAAACAAGGCCCAGTAAGACGCTGGGTTCTGGGCGGGGGTCGAGCACAGGGCACGCCAGCTGGGGCCCTGATCGCGGGACTCTGGGTCCCGGCTGAACTGCGAGTAGCACGCCAGACCCCTGGAGAAACCGGGCCCAGAACAGAAAAAGATAAAGAAAAATATCGGAGAGGTGGTAAGAAAGCCGTTATGGATGCCAGGACACTGGAGATGCAGACAAAACTTATCTAAATGCACTGGAACTTATGGAAAAATTCGCCGTGAAAGAGGACTGCTATTTCTCTATATTGTTAAGAATCTCAGACATCACATATAAGGAGAGAGTTTAGCGGAGACCAAGGAGAAATGCGGTGTTGAAAGAGTTCTTCGCGATGGTGGTAGAGACTTGTATTCAGGAGAAGCAGAAACCGGATCTTACCAACTTTATTTTTTTGGAGAAATTACACCAAATGTCGAATGCTACCATCACGCATGCTTAGGAACACTGGACAACATTCAGAGTGGAAAAAGAGCCTGGGAAGGATTTGAAACGGTGGAGGCAGTGGCAATGCCAGTGGCCAATATTCGGGGGAGGCAGAGATCTGATACATTACAACTGGAACCTTTGAAATACTAACCACAGAGACAGTGATCGGAACCTGCTGAGGGGTTAGGCGGGCGCCGGGGCCAGTGGCCGACATCGGAGCTTGCTGTGAGGCAGGGCCACTACTGAGGCCTCTGTGGCCGGGATTGGAACCTGCAGAGGGTTTAGACCAATGCTGGGGCCAGCGAGGCCGGCATTGGAGCCTGCCATGATGCAAGGCTTGTGCAAGGGCCTCCGAGGTCGGGTCCGGAACTCGCTGAGGGGTTAGGCCGGTGCTGGGGTCAGCGAGGCCGGCATCGGAGCCTGCCGTGAGGCAAGGCCAGTGTTGGGGCCCCCGAGGACGGGACCGGAGCCTGCTGAGGGGTTAGGCCGGTGCTGGGGCCAGCGAGGCTGGCATCAGAGCCTGCCATGAGGCAAGGCCGGTACTTGGGCCTCCGAGGCCAGGATAAGAGCCTGCCGAGGGGTTAGGCCGGTGCTGGGGCCTCCGAGGCCAGGATAAGAGCCTGCTGAGGGGTTAGACCGGTGCTGGGGCCAGCGAGGCCGGCATCGGAGCCTGCCTTGAGGCATGACCAGTGCTGGGGCCTCCGAGGCCGGGATCGGAGCCTGCCGAGGGGTTAGGCCGCTGCTGGGGCCAGCGAGGCCGGCATCGGAGCCTGCCTTGAGGCAAGGCCGGTACTGGGGCCTCTGAGGCCGGGATCGGAGCCTGCCGAGGGGTTAGGCCGCTGCTGGGGTCAGTGAGGCCGGCATCGGAGCCTGCCGTGAGGCAAGGCTGGTACTGGGGCCTCCGAGGCCAGGATAAGAGCCTGCTGAAGGGTTAGGCCGGTGCTGGGGCCAGCAAGGCCGGCATCGGAGCCTGCCTTGAGGCAAGGCCGGTACTGGGGCCTCCGAGGCCAGGACAAGAGCCTGCCGAGGGGTTAGGCCAGTGCTGGGGCCAGCAAGGCCGGCATCGGAGCCTGCCTTGAGGCATGACCAGTGCTGGGGCCTCCGAGGCCGGGATCGGAGCCTGCCGAGGGGTTAGGCCGCTGCTGGGGCCAGCGAGGCCGGCATCGGAGCCTGCCTTGAGGCAAGGCCGGTACTGGGGCCTCTGAGGCCGGGATCGGAGCCTGCCGAGGGGTTAGGCCGCTGCTGGGGCCAGTGAGGCCGGCATCGGAGCCTGCCATGAGGCAAGGCTGGTACTGGGGCCTCCGAGGCCAGGATAAGAGCCTGCCGAGGGGTTAGGCCGGTGCTGGGGCTAGCGAGGCTGGCATCGGAGCCTGCCGTGAGGCAAGGCCGGTACTGGGGCCTCCGAGGCCAGGATAAGAGCCTGCCGAGGGGTTAAGCCAGTGCTGGGGCCATTGAGGCCGGCATCGGAGCCTGCCGTGAGGCAAGGCCGGTACTGGGGCCTCTAGGCCAGGATAAGAGCCTGCCGAGGGGTTAGGCCGGTGCTGGGGCCAGCAAGGCCGGCATCGGAGCCTGCCGTGAGGCAAGGCCGGTACTGGGGCCTCCGAGGCCAGGATAAGAGCTTGCCGAGGGGTTAGGCCGGTGCTGGGGCCAACGAGGCCGGCAGCGGAGCCTGCCGTGAGGCATGACCAGTGCTGGGGCCTCCGAGGCTGGGATCGGAGCCTGCCGAGGGGTTAGGTCGGTGCTGGGGCCAGCGAGGCCGGCATCGGAGCCTGCCATGAGGCAAGGCCGGTACTGGGGCCTCCGAGGCCAGGATAAGAGCCTGCCGAGGGGTTAGGCCAGTGCTGGGGCCATTGAGGCCGGCATCGGAGCCTGCCTTGAGGCAAGGCTGGTACTGGGGCCTCTAGGCCAGGATAAGAGCCTGCCGAGGGGTTAGGCCGGTGCTGGGGCCAGCGAGGCCGGCATCGGAGCCTGCCTTGAGGCATGACCAGTGCTGGGGCCTCCGAGGCCGGGATCGGAGCCTGCCGAGGGGTTAGGCCGCTGCTGGGGCCGGCGAGGCCGGCATCGGAGCCTGCTGTGAGGCAAGGCCGGTACTGGGGCCTCCGAGGCCAGGACAAGAGCCTGCCGAGGGGTTAGGCCGGTGCTGGGGCCAGCGAGGCCGGCATCGGAGCCTGCCTTGAGGCAAGGCCGGTACTGGGGCCTCTGAGGCCGGGATCGGAGCCTGCCGAGGGGTTAGGCCGCTGCTGGGGCCAGTGAGGCCGGCATCGGAGCCTGCCTTGAGGCAAGGCCGGTACTGGGGCCTCGAGGCCAGGATAAGAGCCTGCCGAGGGGTTAGGCCGGTGCTGGGGCCAGCGAGGCCGGCATCGGAGCCTGCCGTGAGGCAAGGCCGGTACTGGGGCCTCCGAGGCCAGGATAAGAGCTTGCCGAGAGGTTAGGCCGGTGCTGGGGCCAACGAGGCCGGCAGCGGAGCTTGCCATGAGGCATGACCAGTCCTGGGGCCTCCGAGGCCGGGATCGGAGCATGCCGAGGGGTTAGGCCGGTGCTGGGGCCAGCGAGGCCGGCATCGGAGCCTGCCGTGAGGCAAGGCCGGTACTGGGGCCTCCGAGGCCAGGATAAGAGCCTGCCAAGGGGCTAGGCCGGTGCTGGGGCCAGCGAGGCCGGCATCGGAGCCTGCCTTGAGGCATGACCAGTGCTGGGGCCTCCGAGGCCGGGATCAGAGCCTGCCGAGGGGTTAGGCCGCTGCTGGGGCCAGCGAGGCCGGCATCGGAGCCTGCCGTGAGGCAAGGCCGGTACTGGGGCCTCCGAGGCCAGGATAAGAGCCTGCCGAGGGGTTAGGCCGGTGCTGGGGCCAGCGAGGCCGGCATCGGAGCCTGCCGTGAGGCAAGGCCGGTACTGGGGCCTCTGAGGCCAGGATAAGAGCCTGTCAAGGGGTTAGGCCGGTGCTGGGGCCAGTGAGGCCGGCATCGGAGCCTGCCGTGAGGCAAGTTCACTCCTGCGGCCTCCAAGGTCGGGACCAAAGCCAGCTTAGGGATTTGACCGGTTCAGGGGCCAGCGAGACCAGAACTGGGTCCTCCCATGAGGCAAGGCCGCTGCGTGAGCCAGCGAGGTCTGGATCAGTCCACTGAGTAGCCAGGCCACTACTGGGACCATCAAGAGTGGGATTGGTACTTGCAACGCAGCATGCACAGAGAAATATCGCAGAAAATATAAATCAGACGCTTCTCTTAATCAGCAATAACTAGGAGGAAAAGGGCAACAGGAAGAGGTTGAGCTATAGAAAGGGCCCTATAGTGAAGCAACTAATGTGATCAATCAGAGGGTATGTAATATTGGAGGACGGAGCCTCTTTAAAATGCAGGAGGTACATAAACAAATGTATCAAAGTAAATCACCAAAGAAGTGTGGGATGGAGGGAGGGGGAGGGAATGGGACGGGGGCTGGAGGAGGGCTAATTGGATGATGTGTGCTTGTATATCCTCTCAAGTCTTGTACTCCAATGTGATTGATATATGACTACAATGCACCAATTTAAAAAATAAATTAATTAAAAAAAAAAAGTGCTAACGTAAGAATAATTGGCATAGAGGAGGGAAAAGAAGGTGAAGCCAAAGGGATCAACAATCTTTTCAAAGAAGTAATATCAGAAAAATTTTCAAATATAGAGCAAGAGGTTGATCCTTAGATACAAGAAACTTATAGAACCCCCCCTTTAGACAAGATCAGAGAAAAGGTTCCCCACGCCACTTACTAGTCAAACTGACTGATATTTAGAAACCAAGGAGAGAATCTTAAAGGCAACAAAAACAAAAGACCAAGTGACATTCAGAGGCAAACCAATTAGAATCACTCCAGACTTCCCAAACCAAGTCATGAAAGCCAGAATGGCCTGGAATAGCATATTCCAAAAGGAAACAACTTGCAGTCAAAATTTCCTACCCAGCAAAACTATCACTCAAATTTGATAAATATCTTCCATGACAAACAGAAGCTGAAGGAATTTTTGTTTTCCAAACCAGCACTAGAGAAAATACTCAAAGAGATTAACTGCAAAAAAGAAATAAGTAATACACACCAGAACCAGAGAAACAAGAATTTCCATCCAGCAAAGAACAACAAACACTATTTCAAACAGAAGTTAAATCTCAACATGTTAGGATTTAAAAATCAACTCTCAGTAATCACACTGAATGGAAATGGATTCAACTCCTCAATAAGACATAAAGTGGCAAAATGGATTAAAAACCAGAATCCATTCATCTGCTGCCTGCAAGAAATACACCTTACAAGTAAAGATAGTAACAAACTTAAGGTAAAGGGCTAGAGCAAGGTAATCCATGCCAATGGAACTCAAAGACAAGCAGAAGCAACTAAGTTGATATCAGACAAGTTAGACTTCAAGCCAAAGCTTATCAGAAGAGATGAAGCAAGTAAATTTTTTTTTTTTTGGTGGTACTGGGGATGGAACCCAGGGTCTTCTACTCTGGGCTATACTCCCAGACCTATTTAATATTTTTATTTGGAAACAGGGTCTCTTAAGCCAGAGAGGCTGGCTTCAAACCTGTGCGATCCTCCTGTTTTCGCCTCCCAAGCGCAGGGATTACAGGCATGTGCCACCATGCCCAGCTAAAGCAGGTAATTTTTTTTTTACTGGTAAAAGGAACAACTCAGCAGGAGGAAATAGTGATAGTCAACATTTATGCCCCAAACATAGGTGCGGCTACTTTCATAAAACAAACTTTTTCTGACATTAAATTACACATAAATCCCAACACAATAATACTGGGAGACTTCAACTCCCCCCCCCCACACCATTAGACCAGTCTTCTAGACAAAAGGTCAGTAAAGATGCCTCAGATCTAAAGAACACCATTAATCAAATGGACATGTTAGACACATATAGAATATTACACCCAACTACAGCAGAGTTCACATTTTTCTCAGCTGCTCAAACCTTTTCCAAAATAGATCACATCCTGGGCCACAAAGTGAGTACTAGCAAATGAAAAAAATGTGACCTACTTCCCAGTGTCATTTCAGACCATAATGGATTGAAACTAGAAATCAACTCTAAGAAAAACCAGAGAAACCACATAAACATGTGGAGACTGAACACCACACTATTGAATGAAGAAATGGTCATAGAAGAAGTAAGGGGTGAAATCAAGAAATTTCTAGAAACAAATGATAATAGAGATACAACATATCAAAACCTCTGGGATACTTTGAAGTCAATATTAAGAGAAAAATTTATATCACTGAGTGCTAACATAAAAACAGAAAATCATCAAATAAATAACCTAATGACACACCTCAAAGCCCTTGAAAAACAGGAGCAATACAACCCCAAAACCAGTAGAAGACAGGAATCAATGAAGTAGAGAATATAAAAAAATACAGAAAATAAAAAAACAAAAGCTGGTTTCTTGAAAAAATTAACAAGGTAGATAAACCACTAGCCAACTTAACCAAAAAAGAATCAACCCAAATTTTGAAGATAAGAGATGAAAAAGATACTACTTACAGTGTAGAAAACCAGAGGATTATCAGAAACTACTTTCAAAACTATAACAATACTGAAAATCTGGAGGAATGTGACAACTTTCTAGATAAATACAACATGCCTAAACTGAGTAAAGAAGATATAGAAAATTGAAACCAACCAATAGCAATCAAAGATTGAAACAGCAATAAAGAGATTGTCATCAAAGAAAAGCCCAGGACAAGATGGTTTCCCAAGTGAATTTTATAAAACCTTTATAGAAGAGCTAATCCCCGATAGTCCTCAATCTATTTCATGAAATAGAAAAAAAAAATGAGACTCTCCCAAATACATTCTATGATACCAACATCACATTAATACCCAAACCAAATAAAGACAGCTCAAGGAAGGAAACCTACAGGTGTATATCTTTGATGAACTTGAATGCAAAACAGCTAAACAAAATACTAGCAACACACATTCAAAACCACATCAAGAAAATTATACACCATGACCAGGTAGGGTTCATCCTAGGGATGCAAGGCTGGTTCAACATATGAAATTCAATTCATGTAATTCATCATATAAACAGAACCAAAGAAAAAAATCACATGATCATTCAATAGATGCTGAAAAAGCATTTGATAAAATCCAACACCCACTCATGCTAAAAGCATTGCAGAGAATTGGAATAGAATGAACATACCTCAATATCATGAAGGCAATCTAGAATATTAAATGGGGAAAAACTTTGAGAATTTCTCCTAAAAACAGGAACAAGACAAGGCTGTCTATTATCACCACTTCTCTTCATTATAGTACTTGAGACTCTAGCCAGAGCAATAAGGCAAGAAAAGGAAATCAGAGGAGTATAAATAGGAAAAGAAGAACTCAAACTTTCACTATTTGCAGATGACATGATATTATACTTAGAAGACCCAACAAACCCAACCAAAGGCTTATAGAACTGTTCAATAAATGTAGCAAAGTGTCTGGATACAAACCCAATCTTAAAAAATCAGAATCTTTTTTGTACATTAACCATAATCCACTGAAAAAGAAATCCAGAAAACACTTCCATTCAGGATTTTCCACCAAAAATAAAATACTTAGGAATAAATTTAACCAAGGATGTTAAAGTCCTCTACAAAGAAAATTATAAAACATTGAAAAAAGAAATTGAAGAGATGGAAAGATCTCCCATGTTCATGGAGAGATAGAATAAATACCAAAATGGCCATATTTCCAAAAGTAATCTACAGATTCAACACAATACTTATTAAATTACCAAGATCACTCCTCACAGACATAGAAAAATCTGTCCTTAACTTCATTTGGAACAACAACATCCAAAAAAACAGAATAGCCAAAATAATTTTCAGCAACAAGAACCATGCAGGAGAAATCACAATACCTGACTTTAAACTATGCTACAAAGCCCAATATTGTAATAAAAATAGCATGGTACTGGCACAGAAACAGATACATAGACCAATGGAGTAGAATAGAAGATTCAGAAACAAGTCCACACACAGCCAATTGATTTTTGACAAAGGGGCCAAAAACATACACTGGAAAAATGATAACCTGTTCAATAAATGGTGTTGGCAAAACTGGTTTACCATAAGCCAGAAATGGAAATAAATCCCACTTTTTCACCCTGCACAATAGTCAATTAAAGATGGATCAAAGATTTGGAAATTAGACCAGAGACCTTGAGGTTACTTCAAGAGGGCATAGGTCCAACACTGAAACATATAGGCACAGATAAAAACTTTCTCCTCAACACCCCAAAGGCATAAGAAACTAGAAGGCAAATCAATATGTGGGATTGCATGAAATTGTAGAGCTGTACAGCGAAGGAAACTATCAAGAACCTCCACCAAGAACCAACAGAATGGGAGAAGATTTTGCCAACTTTTCTTCCAATAAAGGACTAATATCTAGAATATACAGAGAACTCAAGAAACTCAGCACTTAGAAAATAAATAACCCAATAAAAAATGGGCAAGTGAATTAAATAAACCCTTCACAAAGGAAGAAATTCAAATGGCCAATAAATGCATGAAAAAATGCTCAACATCATTAGCAATCAGAGATACAAATCAAAACTACTCTGAGATTTCACCTAAATTCAACTAGAATGGCAGTTATTCAAAACAAACGACATAGAATTGTCTTAGACTGCTCAGGTTGCCATAACAAAATACTACAGACTGAATGGTTTAACCAACAGAAATTTATTTCTCATATTTCTTGAGTTGAAAAGTGTGTGTGTGTGTGTGTGTGTGTGTGTGTGTGTGTGAAGGCTCTCTCCCTGACTTGCAGATGGAAGCCTTCTTGCTGTGTCTTTCAATGAAGAAGGATAAAGAAAGAGTGAGTTCTCTGATGCATCTCTAATAAGCACATTAATCCTATAAGAACTCTACCCTTATAACCTGTTGTAGTTTGAATGTTGAATAACCCTCAAAGGTCTGTGTTTTAAAAGCTTGGTCCCTTAGGTGATGATTTAAGTGGTTTTTCTGGTCATATAATTCTGCCATGATGTGTGACCTCACCATAGGCCCAATTGATCTTGGATTAGAACCTCCCAAACTGTGAGTTAAGATAAAGCTTTTGCTTTGTAAGTTAATTGTTTCAGGTACTTTGTTATTGTGTCAAAAAGCTGACTAATATACATCTGTATAGGACCCATCTCCAAGTATTGTCAGTCAGTTTGGGAGTTAGAGCTTCAGCATAAGAATTTGGAAGCAGCTGGGCATAGTGGTACACACCTGTAATCCTAGTACTTATGAGGCTGAGACAAGAGGATTGCAGGTTCAAAGCCAGCTTCCGCAATTTAGCAAGATCCTTTTTCCAAATAAGAAAAATAACTGACAGTGTAGTGCCTAGGTAGAATGCCTTGCATCCAATACCTAGCATTAAGGAAAAAAAATGGAGGGCACACAATTCATCTCATAGTAAGAATAAATTCACATAAATTAGAATTAAGATATCTATGTTTTAGTCAGAATTAACTGAGTTCTCTCTAATTATAAATAATCCTATAATATCAGTAGTATCTAATCAGAAATATTTAATTTCCACTCTTTTTATATATCCACTGTGGATCATCTATTTCTATGCTTCTTGTATTTTTCATGCTTAGAAAAATAGGCTGATTTAAAACACTGCTAGCTCTATGGCTAGCAGTCAATGAAAAATTAAATGCAGGTTGCTAAAACTTCTGTTCAGAAGTGATCCATATTCTTTTCCCCTGTGCTCATTGGTTAAAATATGACCATTGAATTTGTCAGATGAGGATGTATAATCTTCCCCTAGGACAGGACACTTGAACAAGGGGAACTACAATATTTGATGTGAAATAATTAAATCTCTTTTAGGATTGTCAAGAACTGTGAAGGGTCTGACATTTATTCTCTATCTGAAAGTGAACAAGTTAGTCTGTCATACTCCTTAATGGATACCATAAGAATATATGAAACTTGTAGGTCAGAAACAATAGTAGAGTTTATTTATTTCAACAATAGTAGTAGTTAGAATATTATTCTTTTCTTGTGTTTTCTCAAGCCCAGTTATTATAGGGCAACATAATGGGGGCCAGATAATACTTACACTAGAATGGGTTTCAGTATAGTAGAGTAACCCTGAGTTTAAGGAACACATTTTTTTTTTAATTAAGCAAACCTGCTTATCTTTTTGGCTTAGATGAACAACCAATCAAGTGCTTTGCTAAAACTGAAGTTGGTTTTATCACCCAAAGAAATAAGGGAAGAACAGAAACAAGGGAACATTATGCAGTTTGTTCTCCAATTATTTAACACAACAGAAAATCAGTGGAGAAAGACCTTATGAGCATTTCAATAATTGGAAATAAAGTTACATGATAAAATTATAAATCCATTATGATTAAAAAGGCTTCCTAACAAATCTGGAATTTAGGGTAATTTCCTTTAAGATGCTACCAAAATCAGTAACTAAAAGATCATACTTAATTTTGCAACTGTTAAGGCATTCTATCTGTAATCAAGAATAAGACATGAATTCATTCTATTACCATTTCTCTATGACACTGTACTGTAGAGTGTAGCTTGTGTAGTAAGACCAAAAAAGAAACATGATGTAAAATAATCATTGTGGATGATATGATTATCTCTTTTGAAAAATACAGTTAACTTATAGATTTATGTTAAAATTAATAAGATAATCTATTAATATTGCTGGATATAAAAATTAGAAAAATGATAAAGCAGAGACCGTTATAAAATACAATAAGAGGCCAACTATAATAGGAACAAAAATACCTAAGAATAAATCTAACTAGAAGATTTGTAAGAATCTTTGAAGATAACATATAAACCTTTATTGAATAATGTATTAGTTAGGATCATGCTGATTTAACAGATAAACTCCACTCTTCAGTAGCTAAGCAATAGAGATGTTTATTTCTTGCTCAGGGTAATCCAAACAGATGTTTTGGATTAGGAATGGCTTTCCTCCAAATAGAGATTTAGGTGCTAAAGCTGCTTCCATGTTTTTGCTCTGCCATATTTATCATATGACTTACAAGTTTGTTATATAAACAAATATGGAGGGTGGTGCAAGAGAAAGTGCCAGGGCTAGGATTCTAGTGATTCATATGAGCTAAAAATGGAAATCGTATGGATTATTTTTGCTCCCATTCTATAGGCTAGGATTCCATCACATTGAGCACCCCTGGAAATTCTTCCAGTTTTACCCTCACTTCATAATATATTTTATGAGGGTAGAACAAAGAAGTAATTTCTTTCCAACTTGATCTCTAGATTTAATACAATCCCAATAGAAATTCTAGCAAGTTATTTTATGGGTGTTGACAAGGTATCCTAAAATTTATGTGGAAAAGCCAAACCCCAGAAAAGTGAACACAATATTGAAGGAGAAGAACAAAGTTGGATACTAATACTGCCCAGCTTCATAAAAGTACTATAGTCAAGATAGTATGGTATTGACAAAAGAAGCAATAAATAAATCAAAGTCAATAAAGAGCCAATAAATAGAACTACAAAAATATAATAACCTTGTACCTTTGACAAAAAGTACAAGGGCAATTAATTGATCATTGAAAAAATTTTCAATAATGGTACTAAACTGTACATGGTAGTACATGCCTGCAATCCCTGTACTTGTGAGGTTAAAACAGGAGGATCACCATTTTGAGAACGAACTCAGTAACATAGACTCTGTTTCAAGATAAAAAATGAAAAGGGCTAGGGGTGTAGCTTACAGATAGTGTCCCTGAGTTCAATCTCCAGTTACACACACACACACACACACCTGGGAAAATGGAATATATGCAAAACCCAAAACAACAGCAGACTACCGGCACTGTACCTCCAGAGACCCCAGCAAAAAAAGCAAAGACTTGAAACACAGTAAGTAGCAGCAGTTCAACAGAATTCCAAGTGGTCTGCTTCTTCTGTGTGAACTCTGTCAACAACTTGTAGGACTGGCGGCCGAGCTCACTGCATATTCCAGAGATCCAGAGCGGCACTCAACAACACTGTAAGTGGACCAGCTGTTCTGGTGAAAGATGGCCCAGGGTGGCTGCAGGGACTTACACAGAAAGTGATAGACTTGCAGAGTCTGAGAGTTTACAGTTCACCCTGGTGAAGGAGGGGATGGAGTCAGCTGTGGACTCAGCAGAGACATGGATTAGCAGAGAGCCCAAATCAGGCAAAAAGGCCTACAGTCCCCAGAGCTCAGAGACCTAGCTGGGCATCCAAAGATTGCCATAGACCAACCAATTTTGGTGTCTGGAGAGAAGTCAGACCAACCCAGCCCTAGCTGTAGAGAACTCGGACTCCTGCATATATACTGGGTATGGTCTCAGCAGCCCTTGCTGCCTACACAGGTTGGGAGAGATGCGAATTTAGTGTCAAGTGGACCTGCACTTTACACTAGATCCAGCGCTAGTGATACCAGCTGCCTGCATAGACTTAGAGAATCGTAGAGACAGGTCCCTTTTGAGAACTCAGAGACCCAGACTTGCAGTGGGAAAGGTATGAGTGGCACTTGGCACCTTCACAGAGAGAGACACTAGGCCAGGGTCTCAATCATTGAAGGAGACCAAAAATAGCGGCTATAAACTGAGATCACTACTATAGGTTACAGAGCAAATGAGAGTGCTTGAAATATGCTCAAAACCTATTATAAAATGTGAACCTTAAACAGCTGAAAGAATCCACACAGTCCCAGGAGGACTGTAAGGGCCAAGTCTAATCAGTATTCATATATTTA
Organism: Muscardinus avellanarius; assembly: GCF_963383645.1. Taxonomy (NCBI): domain Eukaryota; kingdom Metazoa; phylum Chordata; class Mammalia; order Rodentia; family Gliridae; genus Muscardinus; species Muscardinus avellanarius. The sequence goes on along the minus strand of NC_137786.1, from coordinate 191,859,914 downwards.
TAGGGTTGTATTATTTTGTTGTTGTTTAGTTTAGTTATTTTTTGTGTGTGCTTGTTTGTTTGCTCTCTTCCCTACCCCTTTTACAAGCTTCTTCCCTTATACATATCTACTCTTTTCTCTCCATCCCTGTCCTTTTTTCTTTTCTTCTCCCTTATTTTTCTTTTCTTTTTTGTCTTGTATTAAATTCACTTTATATAACTGTACTAAATACTCTACATTGGTTATTAGAATCCTACTACATATTCACTATCTCTAATCTCTACTATATATTACTTTACCAAACTCAAACTCTCATTCTATTTGATCCTATCTGCTACTTTACCTTATTCTTGCATTTACTACTTTATCACCTTCCTCCTCACTCAACCTTTACCAATGAATACAACACAACTTGCCATTGTATATACTAGCTGACAACTACAGAGTGAAAGAAAGCTAGCAAAAGCAACAAAGATACAAACTAAGAAACCTGAAATCATGAGAAGGAGGAAGAGCAAGGAAGCAACGAGTTCTCACAACCCCACAATAACAGAAACCACCAACACAGAATTGCAGAGATCACTAGAAGGACAAATCAGAAATTTAACAGTAGAAATGATATACACTTTCCAAAAAGAATTTAGAGAGAGCCTAAAAGAAATAAAGGAAAAAATAAAGGAAGAAATAATCTCATACCCTGAATAGGAATCAGAAAGAAATTAAGATGAATGCATCAATACAAACTATAAACAATAGATTAGACCACATGGAAAATAGAATCTTGCTTTTAGAAGATATCTTCAAAAATGAATGTATAGTATATAATTTAGAAAAAAAATTCGACAGCATGAATTGGACATTCAGGAAATATGGACCCATCTTAAAAGAGATAACTAAAGAATAATAGGCATAATAGAGGGAATAGAAGGTGAAATAAAGGAGATCAACAATCTCTTCAAAGAAATAATATCAGGAAAAATTTCCAAACATAGAAAATATGAGCAATACACAGGTACAGGAAACTTATATAACTCCCTTTTAGACAAGTTCAAAGAAGAGGTTCACCATGCCATATAATATTCAGACCGACTAATGTAGAAGTAAAGGAGAGAATCTTAAAGGTGACAAAAGCAAAAGACCAAGTGACATTCAGAGGCAAACCAATTAGAATCACTTCATACTTGAAAATCTATACTCCAAAAAAAAAAAAAAGGAAAACTTAGAAAAAAATTGACAATTTTCTGGACACATACAACCTTTCTAGACTGAACCAAGAAGATATAGAAAATTTAAACTGACCAATAGCTATCAAAGAGATTGAAGCAGCAATAAAGAGCCTACCATCAAACAAAAGCCCAGTACCCAATGGTTTTCCAAATGAATTTTACAAAACGTTTATAGAAGAACTAATTCCAATACTTCTCAATCTATTCCATGAAATAAAAAGATATGGACTCTCCCAAATATATTCTACAAAGGCAACATCACTTTAATACCCAAACCAAACAAAGACAGCTCAAGAAAAGAAAACTATAGGCCTATATTGTTGATGAACTTAGACACAAAACTGCAAAACAAAATATTAGCAACACACATTCAAGACTACATGAATAAAATCATACACCATGACCAAGTAGGGTTTATCTTAGAGATGCAAGGCTGGTTCACCAATGAAAGACAATCCATGTAATTTATTAGATAAACAGAACCAAAGACAAAAATCACATGATCATTTCAATAGACACTGAAAAAGCATTCAACAAAATCCAACATTTATTTATGCTAAAAGCACTGCAGAGATTTCAAATAGGAGGAACATAGCTCAACAACATAAGGGCAATATACAATAGGACCAGAGCCGACATCATATTAAACAGGGGAAAACTACAAGAATTCCTCCCTAAAAACAGGAACAAGACAAGGATGTTTATTATCACCACTTCTTTTCAATATAATACTTGAGACTCTTAACTAGAGCAATAAGGCAAGAGAAGGAAAGCAAAGATGTACAAATAGGAAAAGAACTAAAACTATTCCTATTTGCAGATGACATGATACTATACTTAGAAGACCCAACAAACTCAACCAAAAAGCTTATAGAACTGATAAAAAATTCAGTAAAGTGTCTGGATACAAAATAAACCTTAAAAAATCAAAAGTTTTTCTGTATGCCAACCATATATCCACTAAGCTGGGCATGGTGGTGCACACTTGTAATCCTAGCATTTGGGAGATTCAGACAGGAAAATCACAGTTCATGGACAGCCTCAACTACTTAGTGAGCCCTTTGCAACTCAGTGAGACCCTGTTTCAAAATAAAGAATAAAAAATGGGACTGGAGGTGTAGCTTGGAGGAGGTAGAATGCCCCTGGGTTCCATACCCAGTAGCACACACAAAAAATTTATATATATATAATATATAATTATGATATAATTATATAATACTTATATAATATATAATAATATATTTGTATAATAAATTATATACTATATAATATGTAATAATATAATATGATTATATAATTATATAATATATATAAATAAATATTATATATATATATAAATAAAAAGGAAATTCAGAAAACACTTTCACTCAGGATATCCCACAAAAAAAATACTTAGGAATAAACCTAACCAAGGAGGTAAAAAAATATCTACAAAGAAAATTATAAAACATTGAAAAAATAAATAAAAGAAGACCTTAGAAGATGAAGAGATCTGCCACATTCTTGGATAGGCAGAATAAATATCAAAATGGCCATTCTTCCAAAGTGACCTACAGATTCAACATAATACCCATTAAATTGCCAACATCATTCCTCACAGAAATAGAAAATTTGGAACAACAAAAAAAACTAGAATAGCCAAACTAGTTCTCAGCAACAAAAAAATGCAGGAGAAATCACAATACCTGACTTTAAACTATACTACAAAGCCATAGTAATAAAAACAGCATGACATTGGCACAAAACAGACACATAGACCAATAAAGCAGAATAGAAGACTCAGAAACAAATCTGCACTCTTACAGCCAATTGATTTTTGACAAAAGGGCCAAAAACATGCCCTGGAAAAATAGCTGGTTAAACAAATGGTGCTGGAAAAACTAGTTAACCATATGCAGAAAAATGGAAATAAACCGCACTTTGTCATCCCACATGAGTCAGTTCAAGATGGATCAAAGACTTGGAAATTAGACCAAAGTCCTTGAGGCTCCTTGAAGAGGGCATAGGTCCAACATTTCAATACACAGGCACAGATAAAAACTTTCTCAACAAGACCTCAAAAGCACAAGAAACAAAAAGGTGGATTTACACATGGGATTGCATGAAACTAAAGCTTTTGTACAGCAAAGAAAACTATCAAGAACTTCAATAGAGAGCCAACATAATGGGAAAAGATTTTGGCCAAATATTCCTCCAATAGAGGACTAATATCTAGAATATACAGAGAACTCAAGAAACTTACTTCTAAGAAAGCAAATACCCAATCAGAAAATGGGCAAGTGAACTAAATAGACACTTTAGAAAAGAAGAAATTAAAATGGCCAATAAATGCATGAAAAAATGTTCAACTTCATTAGCAGTCAGAGAGATGCAAATCAAACTACCCTGAGATTTCACTTAACTCTAACTAGAGTAATATTCATTAAAAACACAAACAACAACAAATGCTGGTGAGGATGTGGAGAAGTGAGAATGCTAATATATTGTTGGTGGGGTTGCAAATTGGTGCAACCACTTTGGAAAACATTATGGAGGATCCTTAGAAGAATGGGAATGAACCTATCATATGATCCAGCAATAAAACTTCTGGGTATCTACCCAAAAGAATGGAAACCAAATTACCAAACTAATGCCTGCCTATCAATGTTCATAGCCACACAATTGACAATAGCCAAACTATGGAACCAGCCAAGATGTTCATCAACAGATGAATGGATTACAAAATGGGATTTTACTTAGCCATAAATAAGAACAAAATTATGTAATTTGTGGGAAAATGGATGGAACTGAAGAACATTATGCTAAGTGAAAGTCATCAGTCACAAAAAGTAAAAAAATCAGACTCTCTCCTTAATATATGGAAGCTACTGAGAAAAAGAGTCATAGGAGGAACTCTAGACGAAGAAGGAGAAACCATAGATGAGCAAATAAGGCACCCTAACTGAGGGGGATAGTAGGGGGAAGAGAGAAATTCCCTAATGTACATTCACAAACATATCAAAGTCAATCACTAAGCCAAACATGAGAAGGAGGAAGGGGAGAGGGAATGGGGTGGGAATTGGGAAGGGCTAAATGAGTGATGTGTGCATGTGTGCCTCTACCATCTTGTACTCCATTAAGATGTATGGCTACAATGCACCAATAAAAATTTAAAAATAGAATATTCTAAACTTTATAATGTAAGTAGAAATTAGTGGGAAAGTTTAAGAATATACATATGCTGTGGATATTACAATACATGAAACCTTCTAATTTAAGAATCTAAAATCTAAAAAACTCAGATGAAGTTTTAGTGAAGCTAGAATATTATTTCTATGTATAGCCCACTATGAATAAAGACTCTTTTTGTATGTCATGTACAAGTTTTAAAATGTAAAAGTTTGTGACTGATATAAGAAATATTATTTTTGGAGTTAAATTGACATTTCAGATTTCCAGGAAAATATTAAAAAATAATAGCAAAGATAAATTTTTTCCTGGACACAATTAAAAACTGGATCAGAGAAGTAGTTATATAGAACTATTAGTGTCATCCAGAATACAGAGATATGAAACAAGAGAGAAGTTAAGGTATGTGTAAGAAAGACCAGTGGTCCTAAGTTATTTCTAGTAGGCGTCCCAGAAAAGAGAATGAAGAAACTTAGAAGAAACATTTGGTACATATTAATTATACATAATGATGTATTTCATTGTGGCATATTTGTGCACACATAAAAACATAATATGATAAATTTTACTCTTCAATATCTCCCCTTACTCCCCTCCATCCTGCCCTTCTCCCTCTGATCCCTTTCCTAATTGTTTTCTCTAGTTTCAGTGAGTACCTTTTCATCCTGTTTTTTTCCTTCTAGCTTCCACATATGAGAGAAAACAAATGATACTTTTCTTTCTGAGTCTCTCTTATACTCAAAATTATGGTCTCTAGTTCCATCCATTTTCCTGAAAATGACATAATTTTGTTTTTATTTATGCCCGAATAAAGCTCTATTGTGTACATATGCCACATTTTCTTTATCCATCTGTTGATTGACACGTAGAGTGATTCCTTACCTTGGTTGTTGTGTATTATGCTTCAATAAACATGAGTATGAATGTATCTCTAAAATATGCTGATTTAATATGAAGGAGTGGTACAGCTGGATAAACACCAGCTATTTATTCATATATTTTCTGGTAAAAACCAACAGTGAAATAGCTGGATCATATGTTAGATCTATTTTCAGCTTTTTGAGGAAACTTCATACTGATTTTCATAATGACTACTAATTTCCATTCCCATCAACAGTATATGAATTTCTTTTTCCTTACATTCTTGCCAGAATTTATTGTTACTTTTATTCTTTCTTTTGATACTGGGAATTGAACCTCCAGAGCACTGAATCTCTGAACTATGTCCCCAGCCCAATTTTATTTATTTGGAAACAGGTCTTTATTTCGAAACTAGGTTTCTGAGCCTTGCCATGTTGCCAAGGCTGACTTTGAGCCTGAGATCTTCCTGTCTCAGCCTCCCAAGTACTGGGATTACAAGTGTGTACTACCACTCCTGGCTTGTTGTTTTTAATTTTGATGCTTTCCATTCTAACTGGAGTGAGGTAGAATCTCAGCATAGTTTTGATTTGCATTTCCATTATGGCTAAATTTGTTGAATATTTTTTCATATAATTTTTTGGCCATTTGTACTTCTCTTGAGAAGTGTCTGTTCAATTTATAAATAACTGTTTTCATTGCCTTAGACACTGAAGCTCACTAAGAAACATTCCTTACTATTATGCACCTAAAATAAGAACTTAATTCATGGTAGGTAATATTAGCTTTATTCTAGATGCCATGGCCTCTATCTACTATTAGTGCTGTGATTTAGATATAGTCTTCCCCCAAAGCTTCATGTGCTAGAAATTTGCACTGTGGCACTGTTGATGTGGTGGAACTTCTAAGAGGTGGGGCCTAGTAGAAGATAAGTAGGTCATAGAGGTTCTACTTTCAGGAATGGATTAAATACTGCTTTGAGAAAATAGGTCAGTTTCGGCAGAAGTGGATTAGTTCTTACTAAAGCAGTTTGTTATAAAAGAAGCAAGCCAACAGATGTAGTGGTTCACACTTGTAATCCCATTGTTTGGAAGGCTGAGATAGGAAGATCACAGGTTCATGGCCAGTCTTGGCAGCTTAGTGAGGCCATACTCAACTTAGTTAGATCCTAGTTCAAAATAAAATATAAAAGAGGGCTGATGGTGTAGCTCAAAGGTAGAATGCCTCTGGGTTCAATTCCCAGTAACACACACACACACACACACACACACACACACACACACACACACAACAAACATACAAGTTTCTCAAACAAAACTAAATTTCTCATTCCTACCTCCCTAAGGACAGTTAATAACCGTCATGTATTTTTGGCATCTATCTTAATGTTTATTCAAAGATATATATAATATATATGCATATGTATATTGATCATATGTATATATATATATGTCATTTTGTAGAAAAACTGAAGTGATGCTATTTATATTACTTTGCAATTTTCTTTCACAACATACCATAGGCATTTCTCCAGATTTAAATCAAATGCACAGTTAATAGCCATATATATTATGGTTGGATGTACTGTAACTGTTCATAACCCTACTCCTATTTATGGACATACAAATTAGTTGCAGTTTTATTACTGTAAAAATGCTGTAACAAATAACCTATATTATTACTGTTTTTTTTTCATTTTTGATTTCCAAAAGTGAGCTTGGAAAAAAGTACGTTTTAGTTTAGTAGATAATACCTGGTTACTTATACAAAAGTTGTAGTAATTCAGTCTCCCACTAGCAAAATAAAACTCCCTATGTCACCTCACTAGATATTATTACTCTTCTATTTATGTCCCTCTGATGTGTTTAATTTCACTTCTCTGAACATCTTTTTATTATGTTTATTATCTTCTTATATTATTGTTTCTATACACTACTTGTATTTTTAAAGCAGACAGTTACTGTTCACTCACTAGCCACCACTACTTAGTTAAAAAATTATTTCTCAGTATTTGGAACCCATGTAATACTATGCAGATCCTTAGCTTCAGTGGATAAATACTGATTAATGAAAGATAATTCCTGCATTCATTTAGTATTTACCCTGTACCTACTGTGTGTTACAATGAGCAAAGTCCCTCCCTGAATTTATGGAGCTTATATCCTAAAGTAGAAATAGGGTAAGTATTATTATAACTATAAAATAATAAGGCCAATAAGTAATATATAGCAAGTTAGGAGGTGATAAAAGCTATGCAAAGAACACAAAGCAGAATAAGAAGAAAAATTTAAGGGAAACAGGCCGTATGAAAATAAGGAATCTGGGCATGATGGCACACAGCTGTAATCCCAGCACTTGGGAGGCTTGAGAGAGGAGTGTCACAGTTACAAGGCCAGCCTCAACTATTTAGTGTGGCCTTAAGCAATTTACTAAAATCTTGTTTCAAAATAAAGAATAAAATAGGGCTAGAGGTATAGCTCAGAGGCAGAATGCACCTGGATTCAATTCTCAGAAGCAGAAAAAATAAGAATAGAGATTGTTAATATTTTGTATAAGGTTGACAGAAAAACCCTCTCTGATGACATTTGATTAACAATCTAAAGACAATGAGAATAGGGAATTCAAATAACTAGGAAAGGAACATCCCAGAGAAAGAGTTTAACAAATGCAAGGACCCTAATTTGGAAATAACAAACTTGACATGTTCAAAGCACAGCATGTATGATAATTGTGGCTATGATATAGTGAGTTAAACAAAAGGAAACATGCCTGAACACGAAATTAAAAAGTAACAGGAGAAAAAATGATGAAGACTCATGAGAAATTTTAGATTTTAACATTAAATGAGATGGGAATTCATTGGAGGGTTTATGGCAGAGGAATGACATGACCTAATATAATCTTATTTTTTATTGACTGCTCTGACTAAAATGAATTATAAAGGGGCAAGAAGGAGGAAAATCAGCTAGTAAGCTCTTGTGACAACCCCAAGCAAGAGAGATGATTGCTTGGAGCTGGGCATGGTGGCATACACTTGTAATCCCAGCATTTGGGGGGTTGAGATGGAGGATTGTGCTTCACAGACAGCCTCAGCTACTTAGTGAAGCCCTTTGCAACTCAGTGAGACCCTGTTTCAAATGAAAGAATAAAAAATAGTGCTGGGGGTGTAGCTTGGAGGTAGAATGCCCCTGGGTTCCACCCCTAGTACCACACACAAAAAAGAAAGAGACAGAGAGATGATTGCCTGGAAGTTCATAATTATCATGAAAGTGATGAGAAGTGGTAATTTTTAGCTATATTTTAAAGAAACAGCTACCAGGACTTCTAAATGGATTGGTTGTGCTAAATGAAGGAGAAGTTAAAGAAGAGACCAATAATTATTGCTTAAGAAATTGAAAAACACAGTGTCTCTTATCACAATATAGAAGACTACAAGTGTAATAGATATTAGAGAGAATATTAGAAACTTGTTTGGGAACATATTAAATTTGAGATTCCTATTAACCACATAAGGTGATATGAGTCTCAAGTTAGGTAGAAAAATCCTATCTGGTTTTAAAAGTTGTGAGTGAGTTTATAAAAGGTAAAGCTGTTATTTTAGATGAGACCATTTATGGAGAGAGAGAGGGAGGAAGAGAAAGCGAAAGCGGGAGAGAGGGAGAGAGAGAGAGAGAGAGAGAGGGAGAGGGAGAGGGAGAGGGAGAGGGAGAGAGGGAGAGAGGGAGAGAGGGAGAGAGGGAGAGAGGAGAGAGAGGAGAGAGGACAGGAGACAGGACTGGGGGTGTAGCACAGAGGAACAATGCCCCTGGAATCTCCAGTACCACACACACACACACACACACACACACACACACACACACACACAGGAAAGAGGAGACAGAAGAGAGAGAGAGAGAGAGAGAGAGAGAGAGAGAGAGAGAGAGAGAGAGAGAGAGAGAGAGAGAGAGAGAGAGAGAGACCCAGTGGTTGAATTCTAGAATGCTGCTTTGTTTACAGGCTAGGAAAATGAAGAGAAACCAAAAAGAATTCATTTCTCTTGGCAGTAGTTTAGGCATGGACAAATATGATGCAATTCTAGCTCTTGCTGGAAGGCTTTGAGGAAAGTTTTTCTCATTCTTAAAGAAGGATCAAAATTAGCAGTTTTTTTCTGCATTGGAAATTGTGATATAAAAACCTGATACCTTTGAATAATATATAGGATCACTTTGGATGATAAATGGGTTGATGCAAAAAAAGTTACAAAATGCATAGTACATAGTAAACACTCAATTATTTTGGGTATAATTATGACTTTTGTTATTTTATTATTATATAAGACTCATTAGAAGATTTCCTATTACATGTATTGCAAATATTTTCTCAATTATCTTTTGTCTTTTCTCTTTGCGGATTAATCATGTTGTCATAATTTATTTATTTTTATGTGGTTAAAATATCTGTCATCCCCCCCTAGAAACCCTTCTACCTTCGGGCTACACTCCCAGACCTACTTTATATTTTTATTTGGAAACAGGGTCTCTTAAACCAGCAAGGCTGGCTTCGAACCTGCGCAATCCTCCTGTCTCTGCCTCCCAAGCGCGGGGATTATGAGCGTGCACCACTACGCCCGGCTGTCATCCCTTTTAAAATCTCATTCTCCCAATGTTTGTAACATTTCTTCTAAAGTTTTCTAACATTTAGTTGTTCTACATTTAATTTTTTTTTTTTTTGGTGGTACTGGGGGTGGGACTCAGAGGCTTTCTACCTCCAGGCTATACTCCCAGACCTTTTTCTATTTTATTTGGAAACAGGGTCTCACTAAGTTGTTGAGAGCCTCACTAAGTAGCTGAGGCTGGCTTTGAACCTGTGCAATCCTCCTGTCTCAGACTCCCAAGCGCAGGGATTACAAGCGTGTGCCACCACGCCCGGCACCATTTCCATTCTTTTAAGAGTGAAATAGAAATGATATTCTCCTGGCTCCTTTTTCCTTTTCCTGGTATCATCATTCCAACCCCAGAAATGTAAGCCATTGGGAGGATGACAGAGCACACTATTTACTTTGAACTGCCTACTTCCAAACTGATAGAGGAGAAAGACAAATATCTATCTTGTTTAAACTACTATATTTTAGGGGCTCTATTCTTAGCTCTACTAACCATTACCAGAGGCCTTTCAGAAGGCTATAATATCTGAGAAACTTATCTATTTTTATAATTTTTGTTAGTTTTAGAATTTTTTCTCCAATATTCTTATTTTTCCATATCCTTATCTAAATATGATATTGTTAGGCATAGCTGATTTTGTCTCTTATTATATATTTTAATTTTTGTTTTGCATATTGTTTTACTTGTTCTATCATTTTGTATATTTTCCCCTGTGGAATGAGGTCAGGCATATTTTTGTATGTTTGCTAGTTATTTTAGTTTTCTCTTCTAACTAATACACTTCGGTCTTTTTTTCTTTTGGCATGCTTCTTTCACGTTACTTTGCAGTAATTTATTATATATTCTGAGTACCAAATCTTCCTTACTTATATAGATTACAAAAATATAATTCAATTTTGTGATTTGACTCCTACTTTAAGGTCTTGCAACGCATATCAAGTTTTAAATTTTTTTGTAGTAAAATTTACCAATATTTTTCCTTCAGGTTGGGGGGGTTGTGTCTTATTTAAGAAATTTAGGGCGTGGTGGCGCACGCTTGTAATCCCTGTGCTTGGGGGGGGGCGGAGACAGGACGATCATGCAGGTTTGAAGCCATCCTTGCTGGCTTAAGAGACCCTGTTTCCAAATAAAATATAAAATAGGTCTGGGAATGTAGCCCGGAGGCAGAAGGGTTCTATCCCCAGTACCACGAAAAAAAGAAAAAGAAATTTATTTCTACTCTGATGTGACAACATTTTTTTATATTCCCCCCCCTCCAAATTCCTTGTACTTCACGTTAGGATCATTAGTATACCTGAATTTTTGGGCATAATAAAAGACAAGAAACTGATTTTCTTTTCTTTTTTTTCTTACATATATGAAAAATATTCCACAAACTTTTTATAATTTTATTTTTTGAATGCAGATCATATTGACAATGGCATACAGTCATACAATACTTGGTGCCCACCCCCCTGCTTCCTCTTTCCTCCCTCCTCATAATGAGTGTCCAAGTTGACCATACTATATTCACACTTATACACATATTTGAATGTAGCTCCTCCATTAATCGACCTTAGCCTCTCCTCTCCTACCCTTCCTTTCTAGCTTTGTTGAAGTTTCTTCTCCATTATCTGGAGTCCCTCTGGCATCCCTAATACTCCCTAGTTTGAGCATACTAGAGAAAACATAAGTTCCTTCTCTTTCTGTGCTTGGCTGATCTCACTTAACATAATGTTCTCCAGGTCTTTCCATCTTTTTGCGAATGACAAAATTTTGTTCTTTATTGCTGAGTTGAATTCAATTGTGTGTATTTCCCATAATTTGGCAATCCATTCATCTGTTGATGGACACGTAGGTTGGTTTCATATTTTGGCTATTATGAATTGTGCTGCTATGAACATGGGTATGCATATGTTACTGTAGTTCTCTGGTTTCATCCCTTTGGAAAGATACTCAGGAGTGGTAGAGCTGGATTATATGGTAGATCCATTCCCAGTTTTCTAAGGTATCTCCACACTGATCTCCATAGGGGCTGAACTAGTTTGTACTCCCACCAACAGTGTAAAAGAGTTCCTCTTTCCCCATATCCTCCCCAGCATTTGTTATTTGACTGAATCAGAGTGGCAAGCATAAAGAAGTCAAATATTCCATTACCTTTTACCAATGACTCACAATGTCACCTCTGTCTATATCAGGTTTCCATGTCTATATTGGTCTAGTTCTACTCTGTCTATTTGATAAATGTGCTTATCTTTATAAACTCACTCTGCTATCAAGATATATACTATTTACATCATCTCAAAAAGATATTTAATGCTTTTCTCAGTCAGTTCCTCCCCTTGCAGAAGAAACTACTGTTGTGACTGATTTCACCACATATTACTTTTGCCTTTTGGTAGGGGTATTGGAAATTGAAACCAGGGGCATTCTACCTCTGAGCTACACTCCCAGCCCATTTTATTTTTTTATTTTGAAACAGGGTATCACTAAATTGCAGAGGGCTTTGCTAAATTGCTTAGGCTGGCTTCAAGTCTGTGACTCTCCTTTCTCAGCCTGCCAAGTACTGGGATTATAGGCATGTACAAGGGGTCCAGTCCCTAGTTTTGCCTATTCTTGTGCATCATTTAAGTAATTACTCTACATATAAACGCAGCATGTACTCTTGCATCTATCTTTGCTTATGTAAAACATGTTCATCCATGTTGTTGTGCATTTTGGTGAAAAATTTATTTTTATTATTGAGTAGTAGTCCATTCTATGTATTTGTGACTACATAGCCTCTATTGATGAACATTTTAATTATTTCCAGTTTTAGATACTATGACTAAAGCTGATATAAACATTTTTATACAAATGTTTTTATAAACGTGTGTTTCTATTTTATTGGATAAAAATCTAAGAGTAGAATTGCTGAATTTTATTTAGGTTTATATTTAATTTTATGAGAAGTTGTCAATTCAGCTTCCAAAGTGGTAAAATCATTTTATACCCCTAATAGCAATGTATGAGATTTTTTTTTAATGCTCTACTTCTTTCCTAACATTTAGGTATTGACAGGCTTGTTTTATTGTTAGTCATTCTAGAGAATGTGTAGCACTATCTTTATGGTTTTATTATAAAATCTTCAGATGGCTAATGATATTGAACACTTTTTCATGTATTTGTTGGCCATTTGTGTACAGTTCTTTGAGATATAACTATTCAAGTTATTTTATTTTATTTTATTTTTTTGGTAGGGAGAGGATGGTTTGTCTTTTTTTTTTTTGTACTGGAAACTGAGCCTCAAGGAGGTAGGGTTCTACCTCTGAGCTACACCCCAGCTCTTTTTTTTTCTTTTAACAATTTTTTATTGAACATAAATATTATACATTTAAACTATATTTGGTGCCCTCTCCCCCCGCCCCCGTTTTCCTTTCCCCCCTCCCACCAATGGTTGTCCAGGTTTACTATGTCATATTCATAATTTTACACATGTTCAGATGTAGACCCTCATTAATCAAGATCAGCCTTCCTCCTCTCCTATCTTTCCATTCAAACTTTGCTGATAATTCCCCTCCATTGTCTGGAGACCCACTGGTATCCTCTGTGTTTCCTAGTTTGTGCATATTAGAGGAAACATATGTACCTTCTTCTGTGCTTGGCTGATCTCACTTAACATAATGTTCTCCAGGGCTTTCCATCTTCTTGCAAATGATATAATTTTGTTCTTCTTTATGGCTGAATAGAATTCCATTGTGTGTATTTCCCACAGTTTTGCTATCCATTCATCTGTTGATGGTGATCTGGGTTGGTTCCATATTTTGGCTATTACAAATTGTGCTGCTATGAACATAGGTATGCATATGTTGCTGTAGTTCTCTGAATTCAACCCCTTTGGAAAGATACCCAGGAGTGGTATAGCTGGATCATATGGTGGATCTATTCCCACCTTTCTTAGGAATCTCCACACAGATCTCCATAGTGGTTGAACTAGTTTGCATTTCCACCAACAGTGTAAAAGAGTTCCTCTTTCCCCACAACCTCGCCAGCATTTGTTGTTGTTTGATTTCTTTATGCTTGCCACTCTGACTGGCACCCCCAGCTCTTTTTAAAAAATTTGAAACATTGTCTTGCTAAGTTACCTCAAGCTGACCTCGAACTTGTTATCTTGTTTCAGCCTCCAAAGTACAGGAATATACCACTGCTGCTAAAACCTAAAACAAATCAGATTTTAGGCAAACAAAACAAAATCTGTCAGATAATTTCACATTAAGATCAAAAGAAATGTCAAGATTGATGCTTCTCTTTCTGATTGAATTTCATGGGAATCTTTTTGTATAGGCATTCTTGGGATATCTCCTATAAGAAAATACTTTATTTTCCCAATAGTAAATGAAGAAGCAGTACTTATGAATTAGAAATTATGTACAATTCAGAGTTATTAGTAGAAGTGTTACAGGGTACCAAAAATGGTCACCTGAAGACGATTCTGTAGTTTAATGAATTATATAGATTATTTTAAAAGCTTGTTTATTAAAGTATATGCTGATCTCTTTTCTAGGATAGTGATACATATGTATAGTCATAAAGCACAAAACAGTACTGTTAAAACAATATAATATTCCTGCTCATATTTATGTAGAGCCTTATATTCTCAGCAAAGTTGAGTTACTATTCCCACTTCTTGGTGGTGGTATTTGTCTCTTGTGACATTTGAATTGTCTATTCCTTTCAATGTACGTGATGCATTTTTCAATGCATCTTTTGGAATGATTTGTGATGATTGTAAATTGTATGCTAATAAATTCATATAACATGATTATTTTTCTTAGATCTTAGCACCCATACTTTACACATTTTGATGTAGCTCAGATAAATTGTCTTTAATTATCTCATCTTAGTTTATTTCAGTTTAAGTACACCACAAAATAATTTAAATAGTATATGAGTACTTCTTGCATAACTGTAGAGCAGTAGGATATTAGCTACTATATGCATAACTCCTTGTGAAATACTACAGATGCTCCTTATTGTATAAAGGAGTTACTTTCATATAAATCCATCATTAGCTAAAAATCATTAGTCAAAAATATATTTAATATACCTAACCTGCCAAATAGCATAGCTTAGCAACAGAATATGCTATAGTGTTTTGTCTATTTTCTCTAGGAATCATATGGCTGAGTAGGAGCTGCAGCTCACTGCTGCTGCCCAGCATTTCAAGATCATCTTACTACATATCACTCCATGAGGAAAAAAATGAAAATTCAAAATCTAAAGTAGGGTTTCTATTGACCATTATAACATTGAAAAAATTTTAAGTTGAACCGTTATCAATAGGGGACTATCTATGATTACAAAGAGACAAAAACAAGTTTGCTAATTATAAGAAACTTCTTATGATGTAAGTTTACAAATATTATTCATCTTGGTAGAAAAATTAGATTTATATGCTTTTTTCAAATATAGACACAAAGCTGAAAGCAGGATGAGAAAGTCCACATTTCAGGTGCTCAGATTTGTCAAATGATAAAGGAAAAATAGTATTTCTAATAATTGTATAGAAGAAATTTGTGAAACAGTAGGAAATATATAAAAATAAGAACAAGTATACAAAATTGTGATAGTTGGTAGCTAAAGTAACCAAATAAAATTATGCCACAAAGGATTAATGAGCTTGGCATGGTGGTATGATTTATAATCCCAATGTTTGGGAAGCTGAGACTGGAAGATTACAGGTTCATGGAGAGCTTCAGCAACTTAGGCCCTCCACAATTTATGAGACTGCTTCAAAATAAAATATAAAGCCGGGCATGGTGGCCTACACTTGTCATCTCAGCATTTGGGAGGGGGAGACTGGAGGACAGTAGTTCATGGACAGCCTTAGATACTTAGGGAGGCCCTTTGCAATTCAATGAGACCCTGTTCCAAAAAAATAAATAAAACAAAATAAAAATAGGACTGGTGGTGTAGCTCAGAGGTAGAGTGCCTTCATTAAGATCCCCAGACCCACAATAAAAAACAGAGAGAGAGAGAGACAAAGTGTGAGGGCAAGCATGGGAGGGCAGAAAGAAGAAAGGAAAGAAAGAAGGAAGGAAGGGAAGGAAAGATCAGATCATTATGACTGTATTATAGGAATAGTGGGTTGTTATTTCATTTTTCTATCCTATATTTGGAAAAAATCACAAAATTGCTGATGCTCTGGTTAATGGACTAAAAAGTAAATGTGAAACAAGTATATCTTATCACCTATTTCATCTATAATTTTACTAATATCAAATGTAATTATTTCATTTCGATCAAAATGTGAGTATATCTTGTACTTAGTGGAGTTTTTTTTAGTATGATTGTAGTGTGTTTTTCTTGTGTTTTAAGTTTTTGCAATTTTCTCCATCATTATGTCTATATAGGAAAAGGCCAGTATTAAAAGTAAATGTTTGGACGGGTGTGGTAGTTTGTAATTCCAGCATTCGGGACTTGGAGACCGGATGACTGTGGTTCATGGACAGCCTCAGCTACTTAGTGAGGCCTTTTCCAACTCAGTGAGACTCTGTTTCAAAACTAAAAAGAATAAAAAAATAGAGCTGGAGGTATAGCTTGGAGGTACAATGCTTCTGGGTTCCATCCCCATTGCCACAAAAAAATAAATAAAATTGGGTTGGAGGTGTAGCAGAGGTATAATGCTCCTGGGTTCCATCCCCAGTACTGCAAAAAAAAACAATAAAAAAAATACACACACACACACACACACACACACACATACACACACACATATATATATATGTATACTTTGTTATAATTTGGGAGATAATTGAACTTTCATAATGAAATACACTCAAATTTAATTATAATATGCAAAAATAAATGAATATAGTTAATGGATATTTAATAAAATTATTAGAACCAACAATTATCTTCTGTTGCATTTTTTCATTAAAATAAAAAAATTTAAAACATAAATGTTGTACTATATTCAAGAATTTTTCTTAATTATGTATTTTTCTCAATTGTGTTAATTGAGTTACTGCTATATATTGTACTTCTTGCTTACTTGTTCTCTTTGTTTCAAAATTTTTTTTACATTTTGACTAATATAAAAAGTATCGGAAATAAATTTAGAGAATAACTCAAATGGGCAATAGAAACACCATATTTATATTATTCATTAAGTTATATTTATTCTCTACTGAATAAAAATAAGAGATCATGAACAATAACCAAAATTAGAATTTATTTGGTGTCTGTATTAGATACCATGCACACAGTTACTAAGCTTTAAGCAGGAGATAAATGGTTCATGAAAAAGGCTTATTATTAAGATTTATTTTAAGTAAATAAGAATACCCAAATCAATCATTTTTAAAAGGCATTTCACATGGTGCTGATTAGGCAATATAGGTTCATGGTTATCACATATAACTTTAAAAATATTCACTTGACATTGTGTCATATAATTTTAAATAGTACTGTTTTTGTCTTGCAACATCAGTGATTTTTGGTTTTATCATTATATTTTCTTACAATGGTGATGCAGTAGTGAATGTGGTTTTCAGTTTTATAGACAGCTAACACCTGGCTTACTGAGACCAACACTTTCACACCAATAAGTAAAACTTGGTAAGAGAGATTATCTAATGCACAGATCTTATGCTGTAGTTATAGTGTTAAGAAGTCTTTGTTATTATGAATGTGAATTATGAGTATATTGTACACAGTCCTGGTATGCAAATGTGTAGCATTCAGAGAAGTGAAATAATTCTGTGTTATTATTATCTTTGTAAATTACATCTTAAGAGTTTTTGAGGACTTTATGATGGCAGTTTTCTATAGTCACAGTCATACAGTATGTGCAGCACAAAGTGTTTTCTTTCACTATTAACAATAACTGAGCCAATGAAAATGCTTTTTAAATACACACCCGGCAAGCAGTTATCTGGCTCTTCCTTCTTACTATCCACAAACCATCTTTTATCGTCTTTTAAGACAGCATAAGAAACAGCTTTGTAAACATCTGTTTTTCATTGTTAATTGTCAGGAAAACTGGGGATTTAAATACTTCTTTGGAATCCTTCTAATCTTATCAAGAAGAATAAGTTGTATATGTTTACTTTTTCCTTTAGCTCATTCCTTTAGCCTTTTTAAAAAAGAGCCCAATATTCTAATTTTCTAAAAATTATTTTTAGGATTATATTTTTATAGATATTTGAGGATATTACTTTGTAGTAATTAGTTGAAATTATTAGTAACCAGCTATATTATACATAAAGCTATATGATATATACTTAAATATAATGTGTCATTTCAAATTTTTTTTGCATATCCATATTAAAATATGCAATAATAGAAAATATAAGAAAGAGGTATTTGGTAGGCAAATACCTCTGTAATTAAAGCTCCAAATCTCCTGCCATAATTATTCTTTTGGAAATGTGCTTTATTTTCATAGACTTTTTCTGTTCCAATAATTGAGCCATTAATGTCAACAGATACTAAGAAGGCTTTTGCAATAATACATTGTGACTTCCTCCTAAATGAAAAGACTCTGTTACAATAATTACTTTAGAAATATTAAAATTCTGGTCCAGTTCTTAATTTATAATGTAAAGCAAATGCACCTATCTCTTGAGAGCAGAAAGAGCATCTATAATTTAATAATTAAGTACTATTAGCAACTAATAATTTTTGTTACCTGCAAATAGACCTAAGTATCCACAGTGAGGACTACTAAGTAGTTTATTTGTTAGTAAAACTTTTTTTTTAGAATGTACTTATTTAAAAACATTTTATAACCTTTATTAAATTGCCATTTTATCATGTAGTTAGAATGCATTGTCATTTTTCTTTTTAAAAGAATTGCACTTTATTAGTTTCTAAACTGGTAGAAACTAGAATCTCAGGATTCAATATTTACCCCTGCCTTTCAGTTTTTGCTTTTCAAACTCACATTGGAGTGATGTAGAACTAGGCCTTATCACTGCACATAAAATTAATTGAAATGACATATTGTTGCAGTTTCTATGACAACCATATCATGATGCCGATGTTCTTAAAAATTTATAAACTAAAATCTGAAATATGCTAATTCTAGTGAACACAGTTAACACTTATTTGCTTTATATTAATTTTAGTGCTAAACTTCATCAACTTTGAAAGTAGGTTGATAACAAGTTTAAATATTCTCAGAAGCTTACTATTCTAGAACTTTACATGTGAAGCTTTCATTTATTATTTTCTTAAACAATCACAAATGAACATGAGGGTGATCACTGTTGCAGATTCTTAATATTGCTGTCTTCCTCACCTCTTCCCCCATTTGAAGGATGATATATTCAACCTAATTAGATCCTGATGAAAGCTTCAAAATTTCAATAAAATTCAATGAGTTATTTAAATAATATTCAGATACTTGGGAACACTGACTTCTTTTTAGCCTTCCTTCGTTTGTTTGATTTTAGAAAGTAAATATTTCTATTTTATTATATCTACAATTATACATCTAAAGAAATAAACTTAGCAAATTCTAAAATAATTTTGTGTAGCAATTATATTACTTTGAAGTAGTTTCAGTTAAATCTGTTCTTTTTAAAGCTGTTGATTCTCAGTTTTTTTAGAAATGTCATTTGATAAACAAGAAAAACTGCCTTTAGAAATGTATACAATTTTATTAGTTAATAAAATAACTGAAGTAATTCAAACAGCATATGCCAGATAAAATGAATAGCATGTAGAATTATCAATACTGAATATAATGCTTCTGCTGGCATATATAATATTAATTTTCAGTATATGTGTAAGAGGCTCCTAATTAATATTTATTAAATGATAAAGGCATAAAAGGTAAATTCTTAGTTAACACACATTTAATATTTGCTTTGCACATACTAAGCACTCAGTGAACACTTAAGTGTGAGTAAAAGTTCTCAGTGTACTTAGGACATTTAAAACATATGCAGTCCTGTATATAGAAATTCTTAAAATAGCAGTCTGAGATTGGAGAAGAAGGCTTTTTAAGTGACACATTTTAAGATTAGAGAATTTAGTCAAATTCAGTTTTAAAAACAATGGTAACACACAGATATGCATAAACAGCATTTATATCAGGTAAATTATCAAATTTTTGAAGATTAGTAATATTAGTAAATTACTGGTTTTAGTTTGATATTTATTGGGGAGCAGTTTTACAACATTCTTTTTGTGTTTTTTTTGCTTAGCTTTTATGAGGTAATGCAATGAGTTTAATACTGATTTATCAAATATTTTTAGTGTGGCTAAACCATATAATGAATGGAATAATAGTAATCTTATTGAATGGCAAACCTCAGATTTGGGAAGACATAAGTATTTCTTTAGGCAAAGAGAGACACCTATAAAGAAGTATGAATGCTAGCAATATTACTTGATGGTGAAAAGATAACACAGTATCTTAGAAGTATGTTATCATGAGGAGTATTTTGATTTTTTGTGACTAAAGTTTACTTCTGTAGTTGAAGCTATTCTATAACCCTTCATCATATTTTTTATTTCTGTATTTTTGTGACATTTATGCTTTTCCGTGTGATATTTATGCTTTTCTTTTTTTTTTATTATTCTTTGTTAGAAAAACTCCAAGATTCTATGTAGCATTATGTAAGAGAAACATTTGGATGACTGATAAAAACTTTTCATCTGGATGTTTAAATGGCATTAGTATTTGGCAGGCTTATACAACAAAGCAATCATTATCAAAAATACATTTTTCAGATAGTATTTCAAAGATATTAGGTTTGGTATTTTAAAAAACAGCATATATATATATATATAAATATATGGAACTATAGAGGTTTGAAATGTGTTCATAGCTTATTTTTTGTTTTTTATTTCATTATACCTTGCCTATAATATTCTATTTTAGTAAAGTGGAACATATATACTGAGTACGCTAACAACTCCTATGTTGGGATTTTTGTTTAAAAGTCATGGAAATGGTCCCTGACTGTACATGTGATGTACATGTTTTTATAGTCATTGGATTTACTTTTAAATGATGTTTCTACCCAAGTTTAGTTTCTGCCAGTTGTGTTAGACTTCCGTGTATATTCTGTACATTTAAGATAAAATGAGCAGCCAGGATTATGTATGGTAAAGCCAAGTCTCCTTTGAGGTAAGGCTTTGGGGACATTGTACAAGTGTAATGTTCTTCTATGAGGTTGGCCCACCCCACTGTGACTAAGAAATGAGATGATTTGAGGGCTATTACATACTTAAGGTTTTCATAGTGGATTAGAATAGCATTACTTAGCACAGGTGTTTCTATAATTGGGATTCCCTGGGAAAATTCAGTACTGTATTCAATAACACTCAGCTTTCCATGAGTGGAGGAGTGATCCAATGTTAATTTGCTAGTCATGGCATAAAACAGGGGAATGAGGTCTCGTTTAGGGGCCTGTTGCTTCTCTACTTTGAAAATAAATTTCTTGTTGTCCATTCACACACCAGATTGCTCTGGTTATATTTAAAAATTTTCTTTCTTTCTTTCTTTCTTTCTTTCTTTCTTTCTTTCTTTCTTTCTTTCTTTCTTTCTTTCTTTCTTTCTTTCTCTCTTCCTTCCTTCCTTTCTTCCTTCCTTTCCTGACCGAATACTGAAAGGCCTCAGTTGGAGTCAGCCAAGACTGATTTGTACTTTAATATAATACTAAATAATATCCAAGTGTCCCTCTTCTTGAAATAAAGACATTTCTGCTTCTTTGGTAAAACATTGTATTTAAACAATATCTATGCAGCCAAGTAGCAGGGGGAATGGCCGAGGCACCCAAGGAGCACAGTTCACGGAGGAGGAGATTTGTTGTAGCCTTGTGTGCAGTGTCCAGGAATAACAAAGAACAGCAGCAATATGTTACTCTACGATTTAGCTAGGGGGTTCTTAAGCTTGGTGTCCTTATAGTGCAAGGCAAAAAATAGGACAGTGTACAAAAAAGAGTCTTCAACAGAGGTAGGGATGGGAAAATGGGGGAAAAGTAGTATAATTAATAGCAGTCATTATTTTGCCGACCTCGTTGTTAGACAGCCAGAAGGACTGATTTCCTGAGAAATGGGCGACTATAGATCTGAGAAGTGCTCAACCTTAGCAGCAGGACATCCCTCTCCAGCCTCGGGGAGACCTCTGCTTGTGACCTGGGGTCTGGCTGCGTCCCTTAAGCCCTTTGTCTCGGGTCCAGAAGGTGGAGAGCTAGCTGGACATGAGCTTTAGGGGTGCAGAGTCTGCGCTGAGCCGAGGTCACCGCAGAAGGGCGCTCAGTCCTCTGCCACCAGAGGAATTCTGCCTCTTGGAAGTTGTCCCTATGCTCTGCCACTGTCCTGGGAGTTAGTGCTTGAAGTTTCCTGCCCAAACCCCACGCCTAAGATCTGCAGACTATTTGACCTAAGCTTTGTACTCAGCTAGGAGAACGCACCTTCACTTGATTGCCGGCTACTGGTTTCAGCTAGTTTGCAGTTTTAGCCCTCACTTCTCTTAGCACGGATCTCAGAGAGCAGGCATGCCTCCGCCGCAGGGCGTCTTCCCTTTGCTGCTTTTTCAAGCATTCCCCGGAGGTCTCCGCAGCCCAGAGCAGAGCGTAGTCTTTCGTTCGACCTCAAGGTGGCGACTTAGGCACGTAAACAAAGCTCTGCCAAACCGGAAGGTTGGCACCCTATCGGTTCATCCAGGAGTCCTAGTTTCCCCGCAGCTCTGGAGAGGGTCGAATTGACTGTTAATAAAGGACCTTCAGCTTAGATGAGGAATTCGGCCAGAATGTCAGAAAGTGTGGGGGGGGTGGGGGGGAGAGAGAAGAGAGAGAGAGAGAGAGAGAGAGAGAGAGAGAGAGAGAAAGAGAAAGAGATGGAGAGGAGAGACCGAAGTCAGCCCGCGGCGGTGGTGGGAAGTGATGAGGTGGAGACCCTTGACCGAACCCCTTTGGGGCGAGTCTGCCGGCTGAGTGACCCGGAGGGCTGGGGCTTCGGGGACCGCTCCGCAGCTCAAGATGCCTTCATCAGTGAGCAGCTGGCAAAAGGACAGAGGGTTTGGTCGTTGCCATCAGCGGTAGATTTGTTAATCCCGTTTCAGTGACACCCACGGTTTATCAGTGGGGAGACCTAGAAAATAAAGCCCTTCACCATGCTTTGTGCCCTTCTCTGGGTGCATGCCGGCTGACCCGAGTGGTAGGGGTAGTTGGGGGTGGAGAAGAGAGACACAGACAGCGAAAGAATAAACGTGCGACAGTCATAGAATCTTACCTCCGGGACGAAAGGACACGGTTCCTAGAACTGAGATTTCCATTGCAAGTCTGCATCCCAGCTGTTTCTCCTGTAGGCGCTTTCCTGCCTAACACCGCCTTCTGACTAACTTGGACAAGGCTCCAGCTGCCCCCGCCCCCCTTTTCTTTCCAGACATTCCCTAAACTCAACCCAGGGCATATCCAGAAGTCGGTACAGTACAGAGCTTCCATTCAATCGTGGGTGTGTGTGTGTGTGCGCGCGTGGGTGGGTGGGTGGGGATCCCGTTTAGTTTCTCTTAGGCAGATGGAAGAAGTAGATGGGACTTTGGAGGGGTGCATAGGATGATATGGGGTGCTGGTGGCAGGGAAGCGCGAATCCTCTTAGGTCTTCTTTCAGCAGGTAAGGTTCACGGATTAAAGCTGCCCTCCTGCAGAGCTGCAGTGGTGGGTGAGGGTGGTCTCCTGGCTAGAGGGGACTGGAGGAGGGAGGAGATGGAGGGAAATGGACCCTGGATAGGCTCCACCGACACACATTGTCTTGGTGGGTGTCTGCACAGGCTCTGCTGCTGCCTTTGAGAGCTTAGAGCAAGGTAGTACGCTCAGGCTTTTCTCCTTTCCCTCTTCTATAATGTGTTAAAAAGAAGCCAATACCCTTCTAAAATAAGTTTAAAACCTTTTTCTGACTTTCCATTTGAGATGTCAAAGGATTAAATAAATGAAACTTTATTTGACTGGGGAGTTTACCCAGAGACTCAGCGACATCTCTGGTCTTTGGCCTTATTCTAATTCCATGGTGGTAATTACCCTTCGTTTCTTTAAGTGCAATAGATTTATTGCCTTAGAGACTATGCACAGTTTGATTGAATTATTCATTTTTTTCTTTGGTGTAGACTGCATCTGGGGACTCTGATGTGACGTGTAGATTTTTTTTTCAGGAACAAAGGGAATGTGGAAATGAAAGAGAGAGGGAGAGAGAGGCTGGCAGATGTAATGAGACGCGGTGAAGGTGTGCGCAGACTGGCACTCCCACTCCTCCCTTCTGCTCTCACTGCAGCCCTGGGTAACTCGCAGGCTAACACAAACAGCTTTTCTCCCGCAGCCTGCCCTCTGTCACTGTAAGTACATCAGCCTTCTCTTATCAGCATGCAGATTCCAGCCACGCACTCCCCTAGCCTCGGCTTGGCACCGCAGACAGCAAGGGCACGTTTGAAAATTAACTTTTCTAAGCTAGGAAAGGCATGTCTGTGAAACTTATTTTTTATTTATCTTTGTTTTTCTTTGAAAAAAGTTTATGCATTTTTACCACTTTTCTCTGCCTTCGTTGTGGCGCTACATACTGCCACTGTCGCTATGGCTGTGGTCTTCTCAGTAGGATGATGGTCAGATTCGAATGAAATTTAATGTTACTCTCCATCCATTTAAAGTTGAGGGACAACGCCATGCCCTTTTGCAAAATGACATCTTACAGAGTACAGAGCATTATTCAGTTTGCTTTCTGCTTTTGTTCCGACCTCGTCGAGGCAGAGTCCCCAGGGCACTGCTATTTGGGAGTTCAGGTTGTGTGGTTACTCCAAATGCAAATGAAAGGCACTGGGATGCGGGAGTGTTGGTGTGTTTGTTAATCCCGCTTAAGGAAACCCCCTGCGAAAACTTTCTCCGTGGTGATTAAAGTTTTCGACTTCTTCCTTTGTGGCTTTTACACTCGCACTTACTCTTCGTTTCAGTAAAAGTTCTCCTTGGGATTCTGGAGTGAATGCCATTTGTGTTTGTCCTATTTACACAGTAAGCTATGAAGCCCTTCCTGAAAGAAGTCAGCGACCTTAAGAGGAAGTCTATACAGGTCTAAACTGTCCGTATGGCTACTGTAAAAAGACGTTCGAAGCAGCATTCGAGGTTTTAACGACCATTATAGTTTTTGCGTGGGTGTTTTAAATATTAACCTCTCTAGGAGAATTAATTGCGTTGCCCTTCCCAAGTTCAGGGGACTTCTCTCCAGGAACCGCGCGCGTCTTTCATTTGCGAGTTCGCGCCTCTTCTCTGGAGGTGCGAGGCCAAAGTTAGCAAAGCTGAGTTGCCTGTGATGGTTGCGGTGCGCGGGGGACCCTGGGACAGCGCCAAGGCCGAGGCCGCAGCGGGCAGGTAAGTCAGCCCCATCCGCTCGTCCCTCCTCCCTTTTCTGACTCCGGGGAGTTTAGCGCCCGGCATTCCTGCGCCTAGCGGTTCTCAGACCCCTAGAGGGAAGTGAGCTTGCACGCTCCCGGGTCTGGCTGCAAAGTCTGGACGGTCTCCGCTGCTCCGAAGACTTCTAGGAGCCCACAGGCCGGTGCGGACCAGGTGCAGAGCCGGCACTTCAGCCCGCTGCAGCGCTCTCCACCTCAACCACTGCTTGGAATAGCCCTTGCCCTAGGCTTGTGAGGAAACCTTTAGCCAGCACCCCCCCCCCAGGGCCACGTGTCACCCCGTGTAAACCTGAAGTGCTACGCGGAGACCCCAAACTTTAGGGGTCTCCTTTAGGAATCAATGTTATGATCCGCTCCAGATTCCGCCTTAACCATCCACCTTGGTACTAGTTTATTAGTTAAAGTTTAACAAGTCGCTTCTTTTCAGAAGGTCTGTGGCTGGGTATGGGGCCTTGGACCGCAGAGATCTTGATGTTGTCTCCTTTTATATTTGCCTGTGCCAGCGGTCTGCACCTGGTCCTCGGGGTCAGTCTGGCCACCCAGAGTCCTGATATCCTTGTCATTTAAAGAGACTGATGCGCCGGTCATTTGGAAAACCAAACCTGTCTCCGCGCAATTGGAGGAACCCAGGAGCGCTGGTGTTTCTGTCCCTGACGTTTCAGCATTTTTGGTGGCTCTTCCCCGAGAAATTGGGGTTTGGGACCTAACTTACCTAACCCTCTTCTCTCACAGGATTTTAGGACAGGTCATTCGATTTTGACCTCTCCAGGCCTTGGAGAGGTTTTCTTTTTGCCCCCTGTGATTGAGTTCCAGGGCAGGCAGCACTTTGTGAGACTAAAGAACTTAGCTCTGAACCTGCAGTCCCCTTCACTCCCCTCACCTTGCCCACTCAAACAGAAGAGATGTCTAGGCTAGAAGCTCAGGTCTGTACTTGCCTTTTGGGCCTCAGAGGTCAAGGGATGGCTCTGCAGTACTGGGAACTTGGGCCTACTAGGAGCTGGCCTGCTGGTTGCTGGAAAATACTCTTTGCTGGCCTCTAAGTCCTGGTGCCTGGAGGCAGCTTTTCCAGCCCTGAAAGTTGCTGAGGGCGATGTGGACAGACACAAGATTTCTTGGAGACGTTCTCCTACCAATCAACAATCACCAAACTAGCTTAACTCATAGTCCCTAAGCTCCCAACCCTCAAGCATCATGCTTCCCACAGAGGCAGAAACATCTGGCTATTCCTTGTGGCCCACTGACCTAGATGATTCTTCCCACCTTCATTCCCATCTTTTTCTTTCAGATGGAAGCAAACAGTAGTACAGTAAGAGGCCAATGTGTTTGACATCTATGCTACTTCTTTCTTCTGGGTTTGCTTCTCTCTCCATTTTCTTGAAAGTTAATGTAACAAAAATGAGATATTCTCCTCTTTATCTTTTATCACTTAATCTATTGGCAATTTTAGATTGCCAGGGTTTTTTTTTTTCTGAGTCTTTTGGTCAACTTTCCTGATCCCTTTCTCCTGGTTTGTATCTGCTTTTACTGTCTTTGTTAATAAACAAAGATGTCTAATAAGGTGTCTCAAAGTGGCCATCTCACATCAGTTTCTACACAGTAGAAGCCTTCACAGATCTCTGCGGTTATTCTGCTTATGTCAGAACCTCTCTCCAACTTTTTACTCTTGATGTAGTTTTGACTCTCCACTGCCCTCAGTTTCTCAAATCTAGGCTATTATTTTAGGCCTGGTTTCAGCCTGGCCAACCGCATCCTGTGTGCATTGTGTCTAGTTAGCTCTGCAATGCTTTCAAAGCTAGTTTTACCCATCTCTTATTCTGCATCTCAACTATCTACATCACTATTATCCCTGCTCTGACAAGTCCTCCAGTCTTTCTTTCTTTCTTTCTTTCTTTCTTTCTTTCTTTCTTTCTTTCTTTTTGGCATGGAAATAAAGTTCTAGTTCTTTGCTTCTTTAGGCCATTCTATATAGGCCCTCCAAAATTTGACCCTACACAGGAATAAAAGGAAATTCTTAATTTGGGTAGGTTTTATTTGGGGTAGGTTTTATTCTTCTATCAATAT
The DNA here is from genome assembly GCF_963383645.1 of Muscardinus avellanarius. Lineage (NCBI taxonomy): Eukaryota > Metazoa > Chordata > Mammalia > Rodentia > Gliridae > Muscardinus > Muscardinus avellanarius. The sequence continues at coordinate 191,832,609 of NC_137786.1, read as the reverse complement.
AAATTTCTATATCTGAGTTTGACAATTTTATGTGCTATCCTGTGGCACTTGAATCTCTTCATCTTCTGTGACCTCTAAGTCTCCTCTCTTGAAATTGTCTCTCCAAATCTTTTTCTTTACAAAGTTGAGATAATACACATGTATCACCCACTCAATATCATGTAACACAGACTTATTCATATAAAAACAATTATTTTCTATTTATTGTTAAATGACATTAAATTTTCTTTGGTAGTTTACATGTCTTGTTATTTATAATAATTTTAATCCATAAAATTTATATTCTGAATGACCTCCAGAACACTGCTACCTAAATAAGTTAGAAATTGTCTTTCTTTTTTCTTTTAATTTCTTCTCCATCTTTTAAAACAAGTTTCTCTTTTATTTACTGAGATTCTACTAACTGTTGTCTTCATTATCTCTGCTTCCTACATCTTTCTTTTCACTCTTTTGACCACTTGTCTCTCTCATCCCTCGTGTTATTCATCCTTTTATTCCCTTCTTTCCCTCTTCCTGGTCTCTTCAGCCCTTGTCTTCCCCCTTCTCCCAAGTTTCTCCCAAGATTCACATCTGTGGTCTGGCTCTACCGCAGTACTTAACATTCAGCCCCTGCCTCCTCTGTCACCTAACTTTTCCAAAGCACTTGCTACCCACCCCTGCAGTTTCTTTCCCACTCGACGTCCTCGCTCCTTCCAGTCCGCTCCTCTCTTCTCCTCCCCATCGCCCACCTTTCCCGCACCACCTCACTCACTTTCCCTGACTCCTCCTCCTAGCAGCAGCAGCCCTGAGAATGCTGCCCCGGTCCCCTCTTCAGCCTCCCTGCCCTCCACGCAGTGCGTGTTCCTGGTCCCCTCTGACCCCGACTCTCCGTCCTCTTTGTCCCCTTCCCCTTCTCTTTGGAAGTCGCCCCACTGTCCCGGCCGGCTCTAAATCCAGCCCCGGGTCTCTGCCCTTCGCTCGCGGTTCTCCCGCGCGCCTCTGCCTCGCGCTCTCCCCTCCTCGCCCCCAGCCCTCCCCTCCGCCCAGCTCCCGCCCGGCTCGCCGCCTCCCTCGCCTCTTGTCTCGTCTTGCCTGTGTTGTCTGGGAGGGGAGCCCTGCCTCCTCTCCCTCGCTCAGATCAATGCCCTGGCCACTCACTTTCTGATGTTGCACGACGGGAAATGCTTTGAATACTTACGACATGGCCGCTCACACTGATTGCCAAGATTGACAGCATAACCATCGTCTTCACTTGTTCCGGGGGGAGCCCCCAGTCACCCCGCTCTGCGCGCACCTCCTGGCACCCCCGCGGCAAACTTCTGCGGCTTCGCGCTGCCCCCGCCCGGGGCGGGACGCCCCGCAGACTCGAGTTAGCGGGCTGTGGGGCCGCAGCGCTGGGGGGGCTCCGCTCCCGTGCACCCCAGCCCGTGCTAATTGACCTAGCATCGACTTCCCTCGTTCATTTTTTTTTTTATTTGTATCTTTCCCTTTTTCTTTAATGCCATTTACTCCTGCGGCGCAGCGCACAAGGAGCCCTCCCGCGCGGTACCATCCTGGAGCCCGCCCAGGTAACCCGGACGGAGCGAGCGACCTAGAGCGAGGGAGGCCGAGCGAGAGCGCGGCCGGCTAGTGAGCTACCTGTTGGGGAGTCGGCGGGGCCGGGGCGCGAACCCTGGGCCGGGCCCCAGCGCCCGCCCCCAGCGCCTGCGCTCCTGCCCTTCCGGGCAGCCCAGGGTTAGTTTCTCCGAGCTGAGACTGCGGGGCTGGGGTAGGGCAGGCGGAGGGACTGGAGTGGAGCGAGCCGAGCCCCGAGAGGGCGCGGGTTGCCGGAGCCGGGGCCGGTTTCCGTACTTGGCTGGGGAGGGGTGAGGGTGGAGGAGGAGCGGGAGGAGGGCGCTCAGCGGGGCGACGCGGAGGGGGAGAGGAGGTAGAGAAGGGGCCCGAGCGCCGGCCGCTCGCTGGCGGACGCGCCGATCCCCACGATGCGTCCCCCTCTTGTAGAGTTGTGCCTTGTTCCGGAGGCGGTGACAGATCTGCGTGGCGGGCTTCTGATTTTTCTTGCCCCCCCCCAAACTCCCTAAATCCACTCCGAGAAAACACATGTTGTAGCTTTAGATAACTGTGCGTAGGACACTAAGGACAGACAACGCAACCTTTGACAACAGAAAGCTGTTATCGCCATCCTAAGTATTCGTCCGGAAATCTGTCTGCCCTCTCGGCCCACCTTATTCCTCCACCTCCGCCTCCCGAATAGATTATTCTAATTTCTATAACTGGGAATGATATGAAAAAGAAGTCAGGTGGCTTAGAGAATGAATTTTTAAGTCTCCGCGAAAGTTTGAGGTAGGTATTTCATGGAAGTTCGCGCCAAGTGTGTGATGGAGGAAGCTTGTGTGCCCGTGTGTGTAGTGTCTCTCTCTCTCTCTCTCTCTCTCTCTCTCTCTCTCTCTCTCTCTCTCTCTCTCTCTCTCTCTCTCTCTCTCTCTCTCTCTCTCTCTCTCTCAGCTTTTGCTCAGAGGGTTCAGAAGGGACTCTTGGGTGGTAATGCCCCCTTTGCCCACAAGAGGGCAACATCCCGAGGGCTTTGTGAGCGCTGTATCTCTGGTTATCGCAGCAGGCTCGCTTGCGTTTAGAGAAAGTTATACCGAAACTTTCAAAGTGATATCACATCTTATTTCGTGATACTAAAAAAAAAAAAAGACATGAAAAAGACAGGAGGAAAAAGATAGAAGAGAAGAAACAAGAGAGAACGAGGAAAGAGGCAGCAGCCTACTCCAGGAGAGCCCTAGTCAGAGAGACTAGGGGGAGGGCTGTTTTAATTGTGGGTTTGGCCGACTGACGACTGGAGTGCCCTCCTCGGCTGTCTTAGTTGTAGCCGGAGGTCATGTAAATCGACCTTAAAAGAATGCATAAGCCATAAATTAAAATAAACCCTCACCCAAGGGCTGATCCATAACTAGGCAATATCCAACCTGGACAAAACGGGCTTCCTTTACGAGCCGACATAAACCGCATCCCCCCAAAGAATAGAGACTAAATGCAAAGTAAGTTTCCTAGCGAATATTTTGCTTTCTTAAAAAGTGTTGGGTTGATTCGTCGTGTGACTGCAATTTCGCAGTTTTCGGAGCGCTTCAGCGTCCGCCAGGCTCGGGGTGCGGGAGGTCGGGAGGACCCGCTGACCTGCTGGGCTGCTTAAAGCTACCCCCACCCCACCCCCCATTTTGGTTGGGAGACTTTAGCTATTTGTAGGGTTGACGCTGGGTGAGGGCGGGCGGGATTTGAGGATCTCCACCGCCGCTCTCTTTGCCCGGGGGAAGTTTACTCCGAGGAGTGCGGAAAGAAAACCCGGGTGGCTAGAAAACGCGTGCGCTCCCTTCTCTCGCCCGCACCCCAACACCACTCTGCCACAACTTTCTTGGGACCTTGCGCGAGTGTCTCCGCTTCCCTCCGCGTCTCTCCCTTTTCTCTCCTCCCCCCATTATTGGACATTACTTTTTATGATCTTTTCAGGAACAAACAAACCGAACTCCAAGACAATCCGAAACCCAAGTGCTAATCTGTGGTCTTCTGTGCCCGGACGCGAGGGCGGCGGTGCCTGGCCCGATGGGGGCGTGGGTGAGGGGCGGCCCAGCCCGGCCCCGCGCGGTTCGGCCCCGGAGTCTGTCCGCTCGGCGCAGAGCGCTCCGCACGTTTCTCCCAGCGCTCCGCGGCCCTGAGCCCGGCCCGCGCCCTCCGTCCTTCTCGGCTCCCTGCCCGGGCCCCGCTGCCCTCTGCAGCTGGGCCGAGTCCGCCGCTCCCCGGCTCGGCCGAGGCCGGGGGCGGTGCTGCCACCCGCCCGCAGGCCCAGCCGAGCCCGGCCGCTCCCGGGGGAATTGCTTTCTTCTTTCTCCCTTAAAGGGCCGGGCCGAGAAGGAAAGGGGCTGTGCAGAGGCTGCTGGGGTTGAGCTCCGGGCGGGAGGAGAGGCCCAGGGTTGCAGTGGACAGATTAGTTCTGTGCCGGGCTGTTTTCCCGGCGCTCCACGGAACTTTAAGATAAAAAGAGAATTGGTGTGTGCTCGGAACAGATAAAAGGTGGTTGTTGCCAGCGTGTTTTGAGTTTTATTTAAGCGGTCTTAACGTTGACCAAGTTTGAAAATGTTTGTTTTGTATGAATTACCAGATATTGAATGCCGTCCTGTTTGGGGACTAAAAATAAGTCTTCGACTGGGCTGGCAGAGCTGGGCTGTTAGCAGGTTGGGCTGTCCTGGGCTGCTTCTGTGAGGGCTGCGCCTGAAGTTTCAGTCTGGAGATGGCCCGCAGCCGCCCCCGCGGCACACTGGGCCGGACTCGGGACCTCAAGCCGCGCTGTCAATGGGGCGCTCCGTGACGTTGGCGTCCCGGGAGCTGGTTCCGGGCGCGCACTCCTGCTGCCGGGCGCTTGGCCCTGGACCGGCTGCCGGGCCAAGAACCCAGTGGAATAGGGATCAGCAAACGCCCTCCCCGCTCCCTCCGCCCAGCAGGGTCTCCTTTCTTTTGCCCTGTGTAGTCACATGCCTAGGTTTTTCCCTGGGTCCCGAGGAGAACAGACACGGCCCCGCCCAGTCTATTTCTAGGAGGTGGGTTTGGTGAATAAAAAGGTCAAGCGGTCGGTCGGGTCCGCGAGCTGGTCCATGGCTAGGGGAGACGGGACAGACACCTGGCAAGGCCCTCCCCGCTGGTTCCCTCCACCCTGGCAGGCCCGCCCGCCTGCGGCTGGCTCCTTAGGCCACATTCTTGCACTAAGTGCAGGAGGCGGTGGGAAAAGCAATCCTGAGCCGGCCCGGAGCCCGAGAAGCTGGTCCCGCGATGGCATTTTGTTTTGAACAGTTGCTGGGGTTGACGTTTCCTCATAAGGTAAGGTGTCACTGGACAGCTGGCTGCCCAAATGCCACATGTATAATTAGCCTGCGCACTCAGCACCTCGTCCGCGGCCCGTAGGCACGGGCTTGGCCGACTTGACCCACTCAGCTCCACTCTGGGCTGCAGGATTCCCGAGGGAGGCCCAACTGGCCAGGACAACACTGGGGGGCTCTGGCCGGAAGACTTTGGCAGTGTGGCCTCGTTTATGCTTATTCTCTTTTCTTCTTTATTTTGTCTCTCTTTTTTCAGCCGAGGGGAAACTACTGGAGAGAGGGTTTATCTGACATCAGCCTTAGGGAACAGACAGATTCAATGCGTAAAGGAGAAAAAAAATCTGGCAGTTCATTTGCTCTCCACACTGTGCCCTATGGCAGGACCGCTGTTCCTCCTGTGTCTGCACCAGCCCGGTAGGACCAGCCAGGCTTGACACTGTAATCCTGGCTTGGTAGGAACCGCAGGCTTCCATTGTGGACCGTTCAGTGTCTCTGTGTTTCCTCCTGCCCCTGCTCCCAGAGGTATTCCAAAGTTGGTATCTATGTCCTGATTGCAGCTTCTGGTTCCCCCTCCAGGCCTAGCCGCTTGGGGCTGCTAGTGATCCTGTGGGGGAGCCTGGAAAGAGGGATGGCACTCAGATTCCCATTCACATGCATCTTCATTCTCTCTCTTTCCTTCAGCCTGGGGTTCTTAGGAGCAGCACCTTGGCTTTTCTGTCCAGAATGGTGCTTGAGCTTCCTACCTAGCTCCCCAGACCCCACCCAGCCTTAGGTCAGTTTTAGCTTACACTTTCTGGCAGAGACCAGATTTCTGCAGCCTGAACATGACCTTCCTTCTGTCACCCTGTGCAGTCACCATGGAATTCAACACTCAGCATTGGGCACTTGCATCAGCCTCCCTCCTCCCCTTGCCTCTCGGCCACTCAGATGTGCTTGATACTTACTAGAAGATTCCTTTTATTTCAACACAACCAAGCAAACATCCTAGATCTTCCACAAGTTGAATGGGACAGGGGTAGCTTTTCTATGGCAGCAAGAGTGTTTCTTCATGGGAAGTGAGGAATGGTTTATTACGTTTTATTTGATCTTTATGTGACCAACATAATAATTTCTTATAGTAGGAGAAAAGTTACGACTGATTTTTTAAATTCTATCAGCCCACACAGGTATTATCTATGTACTTTTGAGAGCATCTTTCTTGAGTACATACTTGAGCACATGAGTAGGCAAAATGACATGCAGGTTTTTTTCTCCTACACTTTTGAAAAGCCTCATAGAGAAAAACCTCAAAGAGAAATCATCCCTCTTCCTAAAAACAGAGCAAGAAACTCCAAAAATCTTTAAAACCTTGAAGCATGTGTGTGCATACTTACTAGTTTATGACCAAAGGTAGGAAGTAGGAAGGATCCAGACATCAGGTGTAGGTCACTAATTCCTCAGGCAATCTGACTTTGTCTGTTGCTTTTCTTCTGCACTACCAGCATCTCCTTTCCCCTCCACTCTTCCATATTCTTTTAGTTATAGTGGCAAGACTGGATAACTTTTTAAATTTATCCTGTTTATTATAGCTTGTATTTGTTGTTTTATAAGTGATGAGAAACAATTTTCTCTTGGCAAAAATGTCTTTTTTACAACTGAGTTTTTTATTATGAATACAATACAAATTTCTATAATAATATTTTGTGCGATACTCAACAATATATCATAAAATAAATATAAGAAGTATTATTAACAAAGCAGTTCTAAGTACCAATACCTTAAGCTGATTCCATAATGGATTCAATAACTGAATACCTAGATGAAATGATATTTTGTAGGAATATTATATTATCTGCTGGGCATTTTTCCATCAGTAGTAACAAACCACAGATGTTTTTCTTTTTTAAGGGGAAAGCAGATATTCACAATATGTTAATTTAACTAGCAAATCTTCCTTTTTTAAGGTTTAAAAATATGTCACTTTAATAACATAAATGATAAAACTGGGTGGTATTATTGACAATTTATGTCCATTTCTATTTGACCTCTTTTAAAAACTATTGGATTGTCTGATCAAATTGCTACACATATCCATCTTATAATAAATAAATCAGTGATGTTTTAAATAGGTCTCTTTCAATTAGTATAATAGGTACTGGAATAAATTTTCTATTAAATAAGACAACATACACTAGCTTTAATCCTTACTTTTAATATCTTCTATACTTTTCATTTTTGTTAGGTTATATATCTTTTCTTAGAGAATATATATATATATATATATATACATATACAAGAGAATATGTACATAAGAATATATACATATTCTCTTATATACATGTATATCTAACAATTTACAAACAACATTCTTTGAAAGTATAGTATAGTACAACTAAAATTTTGATTTTATGTGAAAGCTATTTGTTTAAATGTAGTTTAGGGATGCATATATATCAATTGATGTTTTTGAAGTCAAGTGAAACATTCCATCAAGCTAATGTGTCTGAGAGTACCATATCAGGCACAGAGAGGTACTAGAAATGATAAAACACAGATAACTTGCAGGAAGATGATTTGCAGATGGAATGTATTATCTGCTGTCATGGGGTTAGATGGGTCATATTACCATTTTTTAAAATTAATCTAGGTTATTTCAGAATTATCAAATTAGGTTAGTATATGAGATTTAATAAGAACTATAGATTTATTATAGAAACCTGATAAAAATGAACAAATCAACAAATATTCATTGCTTTTTAGAGTAATAAATGGACTATCTTTGGGTTCATATTTATTCTTGCTTAAAAATATGACTCTGCCTCTTATTTTTTTTATAGCAAGGAAACTAAGGTACTAGAACATTTTATGTTCTCATTCTGATTCAATGTTTTCTACTGATTATTTCCCAAATGTCAAAATATTCAAGCAAAAAAGAGTGGATATTCAGGTAGAGCATATGAAAAGCAATTTTTATTAGATGCAAGCATATTTTAAATGTATATCATTTCCTTTTCACTTGAAGTTCTTCAATTGTGATCTGAAAGCTGTTTTGATGCCAGTTATATCAGAAACTCATCATCCCCTCATAATACATTCATTATTCATTCTTAGGAAGAGTGTTTTTATTTTCCTTATTCTGTGGAAGAGGGTAAAAGCTTTTCAGTTAATTATTTTGTTTAGATATCTACTCAAACTGGAAATAGTTCAAGATTTGCATTAGATATTTTGATAGAGATTTTCAAGTTTTAAGTACCCAATTGTCATAGTTTGGATAAAAATATCAATTGAAGAATGTGGGTGGAGGTTGAAAAATGGAATGTCATTTAAATCTACTACAGACTCTCTCACTTCCAAAAAATGGTGCTAGTCTGTTTTTCCTCAAATTTGTGGTAGTCCTAAAAAAGGGAACATAAAACCCTAAAACCTCAGAGAAACAGTATTGATTCAATTCTTAACTGCAAATCCTTCATATCGTTGCTCAAAATATCCAACGTTACACCAATATTAGCCATTCTTTTTATAGTGACACCATGCTTAGTAAAAAACTTCTAAGCACTGAGGTCAGGTGTTGAGATTGGATTCTAGTTTATTTTTTATGAATCAGATAAAGATTTCTGTGCATGAGACCATATGTGAAGATGAGAGAACAAGAACATTTCCATATCAAAGGCAATATATCTGAGGCTGCATGGTAATTAAAATGCAGTGGTTTGGACTCTGTGCACTAGCACTTAAGCAGAGCATTGCCGGGACCTTGTGCATCATGCAGGCGGTTGTCTCTTGCATACTTCTTGAAATACACTTATAATTTTGTACATACATTTATGCCAGTCCACACTTTTCTGTGGATAATTTGTATTTCATCCAAACCATTCAAAGTAGAAGTTATTTTTTGAGCTACCCCCTCATTATGGCTTTTGTGCATCAACTATTTTTATTCTAGTTGTTTGTATTTCCTTTTACCAGAATGATGGCTTGTTTATATTCAGAATCTCTTCTTGCTCCTCTAAGACCCCTAATATATCACTCATTTTACCATTCACTGAAAAAAACTTTCATCTTTAGGAAAGATGTGAGTTATTTTTTGAGGTTAATTGTAGATGCTGTAATCTATTATAAACTAATAAACCACATTAAAATCAACTGCCTAGTTATTTCTACTTTATAGTGCTAATATATTTGGTAATCTTCACTAACTTACATAAAGCATAACAGAAAAATTCCTTCAGTATGCTTAAAGAAAAATTTGAATTGCTCCTTTTCTACTTTTTAAAAGCATAAAAATATGCAGTAGCATTTTCTTTCATACTACTTTAAGTGAAAAGCAATCATTTAAAACTATAGAAATCTTTATATTTATCTGAAGTGTTCTCTTCACATTCAGAGAGAGATGTTTGATATTATTTGTAAAGAACCAAGATAATATCTTAACCTGCAATTATTTGAGATAGAATAGTAAAATAAAAATCTAACAATCTTGTATGTATTTAGTAATTTTTGCATCTTTGGTAACTAGCTTGAATTTGCTGCTCTGTAATTTTCTGGATTTTCTATTTTGGTATTTGCTCTCTGCCTATGAACATTTTGCTGTGGTACATGTGGCAAGGAATTCACTGATGTATTTTATTTACTAAGCTCCCATGGTTTATAAGGCTTTTTAAAGATTTCTCTAGATTGAAGTACCAAGTATTGAAGCCTAGAATGATATTATGACATCCTTTAAGAATTTTGGTTGTTTTTAAGTATTTTGGATCAATTACTTAAGTTTATTGATTTGTTGCTTTTAAATGATGACATGTATAAATAGGCATTATAAATATAGGATAAGTGCATTATATGCTGTGCACATTAGCGTGTGTGCAAACATTCTATGTCCTTTTATTTTGAGTCCTCTCTTGATCTTTTCCTCCTTCAAAATTCTCACAATATAACTCTTTAAACGATCTTTTATTCTTGCTTCCTTCAATAATTTGTTGTTTTTAGTCATTGTAATGAGACAAATTGAATTGTCTGTCTTTAATATAGTCATTCAGATGCAGAAAGGGACTTTAGTACTATTTGTGATTTTGACTTCACTGAGCACAATCTCTGCTTCTCTGAAAAAGTAGTTCTTTAAGCATAGACAAAGTAATTTAAAGATGCTTCACTTTCCAGTACTACAACAAGCCCGATATGTCGAAAAAAGAAAATGCAGTGGATTTTTTAAAATGAAGGGCATAGATTTTAAATGGAACTCATTCTCAGGCATGGTTGCAAATGCTTCCTTTTATATTTTTTACAAACAGATCATTGGATAATGTGATTGAGCTCATATTAAGTTCCAGGCACCCTGAAGGGCATCTTTGAAACCACGAATTTTTACTTGTGAAGGATTTTCTCTTCTACTGAAGATTTTAATGTTTAGTAGGTGGGGAAACTTAGGCACAGTTGTTTTGCTGTTAAGCAGGTCATTGATAGATCTTTGTAAGAATGCCCCTAACTTGGAAAAAAATTGTTTTTGTTCTTTCTTGGGAAGGATTACTACAGGGTGTGTTATTTTCTCAGTAGTAATCTCCACTATCTCCATGGGCATTGGCCTTTCTATATACAAGAAATCAGGCCTTCCTCCCTCAGTATATCAGTACTATCATCCCTAAGCCTCAGTGTCTATCTGTAAAATGGGAGCAGCAGTAATATCTATCTTATAGAATTATTGTGAAGATTAAATGAGATAAGTGTAAAGCTCTGAACTCAGGGATTTGTTAAAATAAATATTTAATACATTTTATTGCTGTTGAAGTAATAAGTAAGATTACTTAGTAATATCACTAAGAATTAAACAGATCTGGCTTCCCATTCCCTATATACTTGCTATGTAATGTTTGGCAAGTTACATAATCTACTTCTTTTTTTTCTTATATAAAATAGAAACAAAAATACAATATTTTTCTTTCCTATGAAGAAGACTTCATCTTTAGTCTAGGAGACTTGGGATAGAGTCACAAGTGACTAAATGTAGAATTTTGATGCACAATTTCTAAAATTTGATATAATTTCAATTTTACTAGAGGGAGACTGGGAGAGATTTGAAAGGTCAATTCACATATCATTCTCCAGATAGTATTGGTTATCCTTTCTTTACTTGAGTTAGTTAATATGCCCTCTTTATTTTGAAAACTCCCAAATAAGGAGGTTTTATAAACCTCTTTGGTTATATATACAAACAACCAACATCTGGAAAGTTCTTTTTGTCATATATGTATGTATAGATATATCTATATATATCTATAATATATATCTGTTTTCTATTGCTTTCACTTTAAGAGAAAATGAAAATAGGCATTTTTTCTCATTTGAAGGTAGGCCTGGACCAAAATTAGTCTTTTAATCTTTATTTCTTGAATCTTTGTTTTTATAAAATCTTATTTCCTAAACTAGTTGTGTGACATTGGAAAAATTATGCATTTGCAAGTCTCAATTTCCTCATCTTAAATATGGGATTGTATATAATTCATCACATAGGGTTGCTGGGAAGATTAAATCAGAAGATGCTGTATATGAAAATATGTAAAACAGTTCTGGACAAGTATATTAGGATAAATTGACAATAGGCATATGATCAGTGCTAGAACCATGGAATGAAAAGGGTCCTTAATTCTATTATATTATATATAACTCTCCATTTTTTCTTTTTTAGGGTCTGGGGATGGAACCCAGAGCCATTCGACCTCTGAGCTACATACCCTGCCCTTTTTTAAAAAAATTATTCTTTAGTTTCAAACAAGGTCTCACATAGTTGCGGAGGCCTCACTAAGTAGCTGAGGCTGTCCACGAACTGCGAACCTCTGGTCTCAGACTCCCGAATGCGGGTATTACAAGTGTGTGCGCCACCACTGCTGGCTATAACTCTCCAGTTTTAAAAGTGTTTTCATATTCACTGCCTCCTTCAATAAACGGTATGCAGGGTAGATAAACTTACCAGTCGCACTGTCTGACTTCCTACTTGATATGAATAAGTATTTCAGTTGAGTTTTGCTTCAGGATATTATTTACTTCAAACAAAGGTTGTATATCATCAATTAGGACTGGTCTTTTTTTTTGGCCTTCTTATTTTCCAGTCTCTTCCATAGAATGTCAATGCTTATTTATTTTATCTTCATGTTTACTTCCAGAGCCAATCTATTGTATTTCCCATATACCAATATGAACAAACAATATCATGTTAAGTCAGAAGTATTAAACATTGGTTCTACATGTTTTTGATTAATATAATATAGAAAGTAACTGTTCTCTACTGTGGTTAGTTTGATAGGCAACAGTCTTTCAAAATTTGGGGTTCATGAGGGAGGATTAATAAAAGGATCCTTGATGGGGAAGAGTTGGAAACCACTTGATTACATGATTTCAAAGATGGAAATGCACGGCCCCAGAGAGAAGTTATAATATTGCTGATTCTAGGCAGTGTGCTAAGTATTTTAATAGAGATATGTTTAAGAGCAGAAGCCCTATGTCTAGCAGAAGGTGGCCTTTGATCTGTGATATAAAGCATGATTAGGGATAGGTTTTAGCTAACCTTCTAAAAAACATTGACTATTGGGGAATATTTGATAATATTGCTGACTGTTCTATAAGTCTGATAATGAACTGTCTCATATTTGTATCTTTGTGACTTCTAGAAAGGCCATGTCTGTCATGAATATGATAAGGCCACAGGCCAGCAGCTTAACCACTGTACTTTTTCATAGCTTTGTTTTGTGGTCAGGGACATTGTGAGTATATTTTAAGGTACAAAGGATTCTTTCAAATTATCACTTTCCTTCAAATTTGTCAAATAGGTATGAAAATTAAAATTAGTGGCACATTAATATATGAACTGATGATTCAGGCCTATGAGTGAACAAAATCTTATATTTTTTCAATTGTCAAATATAGTCTTAGAAAAAGAGTTATATATGGCAACTTTCAAAATTGGGTATTATTTGTCAATTTCCCTTATTTGTTGCAGGAATTTAGGTTTTTCACATTTATAATTAAGTTTTTCCAACTGTGAAGTTGGCATATTTTATAATTTTTTTGGTGGTCCTGGGGATTGAATATAGGGGCCTTTTACCTTGGAGTGACATCCCAGCCCTATTTTCTTAATTCTTTATTTTGAAACAGGGTCTCACTAAGTTGTGGAGAGTCACACACTAAGTTTTGGAGGCTGGCTTTGAACCTGCGATCCTCCTGTCTCAGCCTCCCAAGCACTGGGATTACAAGCATGTACCATCATGCCTGGCTATAATTTTTTTAAATTGTGAGGTAGTATAAGAAAAATTTTCAGAGTGATTCAGACTTTTTGGAAATACAGATGAACAGTATACAACGATAATGACAAAACAGAATCAGTTGCAGGAGCAGTAGTAGCAGAATAATCCCTTCCTACTCCTGATCACTTTCAAATAGGGATGCTAAATCTATTCTTTGTTAGTTTTGTAATCTGGTAAATCAGGTTTTCTAACACTTTGAAATCCTTTTCTCTGAGTCCACAGGCCTTCTTTTCTGTTTCTGATCTACAACTTCTTGGATATTTATTAATGTGTTTCTCCAAATTAAATACATTTATCAAGGTTCTGTAACTTATATGAGGTTATGACATTACCAGGGCCTGGTGGTCACGTAGGCTATAGAAGTGACAGCCCTGGTTTCCAGTAACTTTCACCTGTGGTTTTCCTTACCACTGCTTTGGCACCAGGAAACTTTTGCATTATTGGTAAAACCATGGGCTATCGGGAGATGAAACCTCTGCTTAAAAAAAAAAAAAAAAAAAGTCCCCAAAGCTAAGTAAAGGAGGGAAAAAAGATGCAAATTTCTAGAAAACTATTTAAAGGTACCCCCCTTAGTCATATTAAATTTGTTGTGATTCTTTAAAGAGATTTTCCTTCAAAACTTTCAGTTGAGCTCTTTAATCAGAGGCAAAACCCCCAACAACAAGAAAACAAATTGAAATGATGTGGCAGCTGAAGAGTTTAAATAACTTGGAACACAGCATATTAATAAACTAAGTCTCAGGGAAGTTTTTTACTCTTGAGTCTAAAGATGTGAATACACACTGGAGGAAAATTTGATGATTTAAAGATTTTTTAGCTGTAGTCCTTTCCCATTATAAAAAAACACATTGAAAATAGCTATATTGAGGTTTAAAAAGGGATTAAAGGGAATGGCTCTTAAAAAAAAGGGGATTTAAATCTTGGAACCCTTAAAATGTTTAGCAATTTATTTTAATTTCTATTACAATATTCTTAGGCAGAAATAGCCAGCTTTTCAGAGGTCAGACACATGATTATTATAGACAACAGTAGGCTCAGAGAATGCTTCTATTTGTGCTTTTTGTATAGGTTTGTGTGAAGAGATTTGCTAAAGTTGTGTTATGCTCATTTAATACTTTTATGTTTTAAATTGTGTGGCATTCTATAAGAGGAATGGGACTGATGAACTTGGAGACTTTAATTATTATGTGTGGCATGACAGGGAAGAATGAAAAGCAGCTTGACTTTTAACTATGATACCTCGAGCCCATTTCCAAAGCACTCATCATAACCAGCTATATCTTAGTGGTAACATTTTGTGTTTTTATTTATTTTTTTGTTATATTCACATGGAAAGCTCCTCAATGTTAACAGGATTCGTGTGAATAGAATATATAGAAAAGTATATTACTTCATATTGTACATTTATATTTTTATTTTATATTTTCTTTGTACCACTTTTATATATATATATATATATATATATATATATATATATATATATATTTTTTTTTTTTGGTGGTACTGGGGGTGGAATCCAGGGGCTTTCTACTCTGGGCTATACTCTCAGACCTATTTTATACTTTATTTGGAAACAGGGTCTCACTAAGTTGCTGAGAGCCTCACTAAGTAGCTGAGGCTGACTTTGAACCTGTGCGATCCTCCTTTCTCAGCCTCCCAAGCGCTGGGATTACAAGCGTGCGCCACCACGCCCGGCTCACTTTTAAATATTTGGATTGTTCTTTTTCCTTTTTGGTCTGGATAAACTATGTAATTAAAATTACAACATAATAAGACATTTGTATCAATGTCTTCTGTATTTTACAAGGATATGATAATACAATTTGTAGTTTTGCTTATTTAACAAGTTTACATCTGAGATAATTTAAAAACAGAAGTATGATTTTATTACATTTAGCAAGAGGGGCAGTAAATTACTTGGTCACACTAAATTGTTCCTAATGAGACCTCTCTTTAGTTATGTTTCTAATGCATCTTATAAGTAAATATTATTTGATAATTAATAGTTTTTCCTTTAGTATGAGAATATGGTAGCATTGTAGTGGGTTCACTCTGCTTGATAGGAGTGACTGTATTAACATTTCCAGTAGCTGAGGTCAAAGGGGCAGAACTTAGGATATTCAAGGACAGAAGGAAATAGAGATCTTGGGTCTTTAGAAAATCAAGGTACAAGTGGAGAACAATATTGGTATGGATGAGTCTGAAAGAATTGCTTTGTCAACACTATTGTAACACTAATTTGAGAGTACTTCTGATGGAATAGTAGTCTCCAAACTTTTTGAATAGAGTATATTTTCTAAGACATACGCATATTTATTTAAAATTGTAGATATGGAGTCCTGTGTTAATATATGCCTTATAATATTCATATGTAGATATTAAAAAGATATAGATGAAATATTTAAAAACTAATTGTGATTTTACAAGCCCTATAATGAAACATGCTTCATTATTTTAAAAATCTTGATTTAATGCTCTATGATAAAGTGATTTAAAGATCTGGTTCTAGGTTCAGTTCACTTTGTTGCATGGTTTTAATGCTGCCACGGTTAAAAAATGATTCCTCCAAAAGAAAAAAAATAGATCCAAATGGAAGAATTACATCATCTATTATACTAACTAGATTGTGAGACTAATTTTTAAATCCCATTCACAAAATATGCAGAGAACTTTGTTAAAATTTGAGTAGTAAATATCCATATTCCTAATGACAATCGATTGTTTTTGCTAATGAGGTTAAAGGTAGAGTATTTTCATATTTTAATAAATGTACTCAAAACCTATTGAAATTCCTTGGAACATCATTAAACATTTTAAAATTGAAAACAGATGAAAATTTTTGTAGGTGATAGACATAGACTATTGATAACAAAAGCATAGTTTCAGGGAATATTTCCAAAAATTTTTTGGTTGCTTGTAATTATATATGTATCTAATTACCTATCTGAATTATCTATTCTCTATATTCAATTTATGTACTTAGCAACATACACTCACAATTTCTTGTCAAAACATAAGTGTTTAGCACATTTAACACATAAAGTTAGTTTTGTTTGTTTTTGTCCCTTTTTTTTTTGTTTGTTTGTATGGTACTGGGGATTGAACCCAGAGGAATTCTATTTCTGAGCTATACCCCAGCCCTATTTTTTATTCTTTATTTTGAAATAGGGTCTCACTAAGTTGTGGAGGGTCTCACTAAGTAGCTGAGGCTGGCCATGAACTTGCAATCCTCCATCCCCCTGTGGCATGGGCCACCATGGGCAGCTTGAAATTGCCATAAAATAAGCAGTGGAACATAGGTGTGATACAATTTTCATGGTTACTTCATCTCTTATTTTAAAGCATTGTAAAGATTTTACAGGTTTATTTTAAAAAGTAATTTCATTATTGTGTGACACTGGGCTTTAACATTGGCCACAACTGCTTGGCTATGAATGATGTAGTTAGTGGGCCCATGGTGCTATCTCTATAATCTTATCCCTTTTTTCCTTTTGCTGAGCTAGGGCAATCACTTTACCACTTCCTTAGTTCTCCCTAAAAATCACTTTTATTTAAAAAAATAATTTACCATTGAGATTATATCTTCTCTGGTACTTATTTTAGTGGTTCATTCAAAGAGTAGCACTTGCCTATCCAATGTCACAAATGGAAGCATGTTAAGAAATACATGTCTGTTAATCCCAGTACTTGGGAGGCTGCAGGGCAACAGGAGGATTACAGGTTCTAGGCCACTGTGAGACAATTTAGCAAGACCCTGTTTCAAAATAACAAATAAAAAGGGCTGGGATGGGTAACTCAGAGGTAGAAAGCCTTGGGTTAAATCCCCAGACACCCTCCATGCATACATTCATTCATCTGAAAAAGCAAGACATGTGTCTTTCTGCAACTCTTCACTCATGCTTTCCATGTGTCTTTCAGCCTTGTTTGTGGCAGGACTTAGTAAACAACCCCATAGGACATTATTCACATTAAGCTCTGGGTAAATCATTACTCCAGAGTTGTGCATTAGGTAGCTCTGAATTTCAACTAAGAGGATGTATTTAAATTTGTTGCCATATTGTTTATTGTGTGTAATTGTAACTCTTTGCTAGCCATAGGAAGAACAATTTTTTTTTGGTGGTACTGGGGTTCCTGGAAGCCCTTCTACCTCTGGGCTATACTCCCAGACCCATTTTTACATTTTTATTTGTAAACAGGGTCTCCTAAGCCAGCGCGCGTGGCTGGCTTTGAACCTGCGTGATCCTCCTGTCTCTGCCTCCCAAGCACGGAGATTACAAGCGTGCGCCACCACGCCCAGCAAGAGCAACTTTTTTTTTTTAAGGACATGTAGCTTTTTTTATTTTATAAAGGAGCTCAGAAGAGGTTTCCAAGCCTTCAAAATAAAGTTTGGTGAAGTTTTGCAAAATACTGAATCAAGTTTTGTATGATTTTAAGCACTGTTGGACAATTGAATTTATTTATTTATTTAGTGGTGCTGGGGGTTGAACCCAGGGCCTTGTGAATTATAGGCAAGTGATCTACTATTGGGCTATACCCCTAACCCTAGCAATTTAGATTTATTTCTCTGTGCTTAGTTTTTAAATGTCTTGCTATCTGTAATTTTTTCATATTGTTATTATTATTTAACATCTCAAAGTACAATAGGGCAAGGTACACTCTTAATGATACTAGATATAAATATGTATATCAAATTGTCTTCTTTTTTTCTTGTTGCAGTACTGGAGATGGAACCCAGTGGCACTCTACCTGTGAGCTACACCCCCAGCCCCATTTTGTGTTCTTTTATTTTGAAACAGGGTCTCACTAAGTGGTTGAGGGCCTTACTAAGTAGCTGAGGCTGGCTGACAACCTGTGTATCCTCCTGTCTCCATGTACTAGGATTACAAGCATGCGCCACCATGCCGGGCTTCAAATTGTCTTCTTGATAATTAAAAAAAAGCTTGGCCTATTTTTGTCAGACTATTTGGATAATCATTGTTTCTGTCTTGTCATGTTGCTTTTTTTTATGGTACTGGAGTTGAAACCCAGGGGCTTTCTACCTCTGAGCTACACCCCAGCCCTATTTTTTTATTCTTTATTTTAAAACAGTCTCATTGAGTTGCAGAGGGCCTCATTAAGTAGCTGAGGCTGTCTTTGAACTGCGATCCTCTAGTCTCAGCCTCCCAAATGCTAGAATTACAAGTGTGCGCCACCACGCCCGGCTTGTCATGTTGCTTTTAAAGAGATCCTACTAGTAGTACAAGTGTCAGCTTGGTCATGGTCTTGTTACTAAGACTTACATTATTAATATTGTCCTCAAACTGTTTAATCTTTGGGAAGATCTTCTTAAACTACTTGTGAATTTGTTCAGGGTTAATTTAGTTAAAAACTGGATAATAATATCTACAAACAATCTCCTGTCTTTATTAAGGATACATCTGTAACAGGATGTGAGACATTAATGTTTGATATATTGACCAAGAGTTCAATCTGTACTTAAATTCATGTAAGGATAAGTTTTTAATTCTATAAATAAGTAGATAAATAAAAATTTACATATTTATAGAGTATACTCCCTAGATGGTACAATCACATAGGAAACCACTGAAAAGGAAAAGTAAGTGGGAAAGAGAGGGGAGAGTGTAATGGATCAGGAGGAAAAGTGTGTATTAGAGAGGACATTCTCCTGGGACAGGATTCTCAGAATGTAGATGGCTAGAATGTAGATCTCTAGAATGTAGCCGTCACTGGTAATCTGGGACAGGAAAAGGAGCTATAGGTTTACCAGTGATGGGTTTCAGGAAGCAAGATGTGGCAATTTTACAGGGCTCTGATATGAGAAAGGAGGCAGACTTGACTGATATTTTATTCTTTAAGGCAAAGCATTTTGTCATTTTGTTGGTGTGAAGTGATCAGTGACATTTTATAGTTAAGTGTAATTATTACATTTTAGGAGAGGAGACCAAGTAGAGGATCACTACTCTCCTGAATGTCTGAGGCTCTTTGTTATGTCTACACTTAGCCTTTCTTAGCTTTAGATACAATTAGAGCAGAAGTTGGGAAAGATGAGTAAGGCAGTAGTCCCTGCCGCCTTCACTTCTCTAACTTGTTGGTTTACTTCTTGGGAAGTTTGATAGTAGCAAAAGCCCCATGTGAGAGTTTTAGCTCTATCACTATATTTTGGGTGATTTTGGCTATGTTGTTTCTCTCTAGGAATTAGTTCCTTCACTGGCAGATTGGGAGGTTTGATAATCCCCAAAGAGGTTTCAGCTCTGACACCCTGCTCACCTCCTCACATTTGGGATATGGTGAGTTCTGCTCTTGACTCAGAACCTTCAATGTAGTTCTTTGTTTTTTGCATCATCCTTGATCATCATGTCTACTGTTAACATATGAATTTATAAGGTGGACTCATGAGCAAAAATAGCAATACTTTTACCTTCCTTATTTCACTTTTTCCAGACAACTTTTGACATTTCTACAATGTGCTCCTGGATGGGGCTTTTGCTTTCTAACCCAAAGTGCCTAATGAGAAGGAAGGAAGGAAGGAAGGAAGGAAGGAAGGAAGGAAGGAAGGAAGGAAGGAAGGATGGATTAGCATCTGAGGGTTGTGTATGTGAGGGAAGCTGGGCTGGATGAGAGTTGGGACATGGCCATCAATTCATTGCACGTGTTTGGCTAGGCTGGAATCAGTGGTCAGTGCCAGGCTTTTTTGAGTATGGTTTTGTCACCAGCAGAGTTGGCTGTCAGTTAACCTCTTCCAGAATCTTAGAGTACAAGTAGGACACAAGAGGATAGGGGTAAATGCATCTCTAGGGATAAAGATCTCACCCATTTTAATTAATCATTTTATCCCATCATCTGGGATGATGTAAAACCTATAAAAATTTAAGTTGAGCAACAAATATCCCATATATAATAACTTTGAAATAATATTTGTTTATTATGTTCTCAGAATTGAAAACTCTGGACTTAATGGGTTAAGAACTTACTTCTCTTTCATCATTTAAAAAAATATATAATAAAAACAATTCAGGTTTTTCATTTGTTCAGCATCACTTTCTTTACAATACCCATAGTTGGAAGTACTATTGAGTCATGAAATTGATGCAGATCACCAAACAAATCTTGAGCAGTTACCATGCACTGCAGGTATTTCTGGGTGCTTTCATAGAATGGAGACAATAATCATTACAGTATTATAGTTTTTGAGAGATTTGGAAGAATACCTGATATGTATAAGCTCTCATTAAACATTAGTGATTATTATTATCACAATTCTTGATTTGTAGTACAAGGGATTAGGCTAGTACACTCTCAGTCTGATCTAAGCCACACCCCAGCCCTATTTTTTAAAATTTTGTAAAGGGTCTTGCTATATTGCTGAGACTAGCCTTAAACCTGCAATTGTCCTGTCTCAACATCCCAAGTACTGGGACAATAGGAGTGTACCACTGAGCGCAGCTAGTGGTTATTGTTTTATTTAACTTACTTACCCAATGAGTCTAGAGGTGGATATCATTATCTCTGTTTTATAGAAAAGGAAATTAAAGCTTGGAGAGGAAAAGTGAAGTTACCTGAGGTCATGTAGCTAGGGAGTGGCAAAACTTAATCTAGACATAAATGTCCTGGCTTGAGTCCCATGGTGTTTTGCCATATAACAAAGCTGCCTTTAACAGGCAAGTCAAGAGATTTCTCCTAGATAATCTATGATCCAAGTTAATCAAGAACTTGGATAATCAGGAGCTGGACTATTACAATGTGTTGTTGAACTTCAGTGGATCTGGTTATTAATGTAGTCCTCACATTGCATGGCATGGTGTTCACTGAAACTTTTATTTTTCCTTTGTGGAGCTCAGGATTGAACTAAGGCGCATTCTACCTCCAAGCTACACCCCGGCCCTATATTATTTGGCTCTTTCCAAGTTGCTGAGAACTTTACTAAATTGCTAAGGCTGGCTTCATACCTCTGCGATCCTCTTGTCTCAGCCTCCTAGATACTGGGATTACAGGCATGTGCCTGGCAATTAACTGAAACTCTCATATATCAGAACCACATCCTCACTTTGTGGTTCTCAGCTTTACAGAGTTCTTGTGTCATAGTTTGATTTCAGTTACTATAGAATCATACAAAGTGAGGACATGGTTCCAATGTGCACTAGTTTTAGTTAACGTTATATACTACAAAGCAAACAGTTCACATTGACATATTGAAATCCTTAAATTCTTTTCTTTGGACAAGTTTGATGGTTTATTGCCACTTGATAACCCATTATTTTTTTCTTTCAAAGGTTCTGCTCCTGCTAAAAGAAAGTACTGAGTTTCACATGAAAAATTTTTGAAAGTTACTAGTGACTGGCTCTTTGCATATTGGCACAGCAGCTCTGACATTTGTTGTGTCCAGCAGTAAATCTCTCTCTGGATTTAGACAGAAACATCTGTGTTCTTTTCTTTAATCTAGTCCCACTTTCTGTTAGAGTAGAAGCTTCTTTCTGTATTGATGCATTTCTTTGTAACTACTTAAACAACTTACAAAGCCAGTGAGACCAGTTATCTCTTGGTTGTTATTTTATTACAAGAACAGTGACACTTTCAGTGAATGAGCATTACTCAAGAAGTAGGAGCTGGGCATGGTAGCTCATGCTTGTAATCCCAGCATTTGGGAGGCTGAGACAGGAGGATCACTGAGGACAGCCTCAGCTAGTACTTAGTATTAAGTACTAGCAACTCAGTGAGACTCTGTTTCAAAATAAAGAATAAAAAAGAGGGCTGGGGTGTAACTCAGAAGTAGAATGCCTCTGGGCTCTATTCTCAGTACCAATAATAAATAAATAAACAAACAAACAAATAAATGGAATGGGTCTATGTAAATTTCCTTTTAGGTATAGATGCTTAAATTCTTTTAAGCATTCAGTGATCATTTCAACCTGAAGGTTGTTGCATAGATGTCAATTTTAGAACAAGGCAATGTTAAAAATACTGAAGCTTTGGATATCCTCTTGACACAACATTTTAAAATATTCTCCTCTGTGAACCTTTATTTCCTTTCTTCCTTAAGATTATGTTTTAAAAATTAACAAATTAGTTAATTAATTTATTGTGGTACTGGGGAAGGAACCCAGGGACATACTACCTCTGAGCTACACTTTCAGCCCTAATTTTTTAGTCTTTCTTTTTTTGGGGCTACACTCCCAGACCTATTTTATATTTTATTTGGAACCAGTGTCTCTTAAGCCAGCGTGGCTGGCTTTGAACCTGCCTGATCCTCCTGTCTCCGCCTCCCAAGTGTAGGGATTACAAGCTTGTGCCACCATGCCTGGCAAGTCTATTTTTGAAACAGGGTCTCACTGAGTTGCAAAGGGCCTCACTAAGTAGCTGAGGCTTTCTGTGAACCATGGCCCTCCGGTCTCAGCCTCCCAAATTCTGGGATTATGTTTAAAATCTGTTCTTCTTTGTTAGTTATTTTAAGAGTAAAAATCTCATGCTCATTCTAATTTTCCTTCTCTGACCTGCATAGTACTGGAGATTTAGTTTAGAGTTAAGTAAGCTTGTATTAAGTGTGTACTCCACTGCTTTCTAGCAGTGTGAACTTGGGTTTGTTACTTTTAATCTCTTCAGTTCTTAGTTTCCTTATCTTTAAAATAGTACTTAGTTCTAAGGTTTGTTTTAAGAATTAAAGAAGTAAATGTAAGTGTTTAGAAAGTAAGTGTTTAAAAACTTAGTACAGTTTTTAAACAGGTAAGCATTAGCTATTATTAAGCTCAGGTAAGCATTAGCTATTGTTAAAGTAAATGAAGAGGATAATCTGACCAAAAATAAAGAATGCTTTATTACCCCATTAAAATACTTTATTGAATGGGGTAAAAATGAACACTATTGAATGTAATGTGAAATAATTCTACAATTTCCTCACGCAGGGACTTCAGAGAACCTTTGGGGGAATTCTAACTATGGTAATAGTTAGAGCCTCTTTGAGAACCTGTTTAACTGCGAATAAACAAATCTATTGAAACTAAAATTCCTTTATTGTAAGGTCAGCCTCTTCTTTTTTGAATTTCATAATTTTTGAAGACAATTGACTTGGGTACATAGTGAGTTTGGGTATGGGTTTTCTCAGGGCTATATTTGCGATTCTAGCAATAACTAAAGAAACAATGATAGCACCTATAGTGGTAGTAGCTAGCAGACAGGAGTTTGATCCAGGAGCTATTTCCCAAGTAGGGCCCAGATGCATCCTGTCTTGTCCTGTGATTTAGGGCTTGATTCTAGGCCCAGAAGGTTACAGGTAGAGAGGTATTTGGCTGTGATTGGGGTTTGGCATTGATAACTCTCTATATCTCTCAAACATTTTTTTAGAATGTTGACTTCCAGTGTCCTCTGAATCCAGAAGGTATCTCTCAAGAGTGGCTTAGCCAATATCACCAGGAATTGCAGGTTTTACCTCCAGGTCCCAGAAGGTTCCTACTGAAGGCAGGAGACTGGCTATGTGATATCTAGAATTTGAACTCAAATTTGTCTGATGAGTAAAGCTAATAAGTTCTATACACTAATAATTTCATATGGTTTTCCTGGTAAAAGAGAGCACCCGTGAAGAAAAGAAAAGTAGCTGTGGCAGTGGTGGCATCTATGAGTTCAGCATTTAAAAGTATAAATAAGATAGTATCTATATTGGTCAACATTATCATTGCTGTGTTCCAAAATGACTGACCACACAATTTAGAGATGACGCCAAAAAAGATTTTTTTACTCAGTTTTTGTTGATTTTGGGGTTCAGTTCATGTAAGACCAGGGGCATGGCAGTGGGAAGCAGAGAGAGGAAGAGAGCAAGGGCTTTACTCTCACATCATGAAAACCTGAAACAAGAGAGCCAGCAAGAAAGGGAATTCAAAGACAAAAGCAAGTCCTAAGTCACACCCCCACGAGCCACCTTCTTCAGCCATACACCGCCTGCCTAAGTTGCCACCAAATAAATCCATTACAATTGATTTATCCACTGAGAAGATTAGAACTCTTATCAGTGAAATACATCAACTGTGAACATTAATTCATGAGCTCTTTGTGCGACATCCTACATCTCACAATAACGGTATCTGAAAGGGCAGCTGTGAAATCTATGGTTTCCTCAAGGCAGCCATGTCATTATAATAGTACTAAAGGAGATGGTAGTGATATTTTAGTTGTTAGTTTCATGGCTAGATTAGAGCTTGGGAATGAATTTCTGGGTATTTGTACCTCAAATCCTAAACTTAAAGTCTTTGAATTATGCAACCTCGGAATTGAAAAAGTGCTCCAATCACCCGAGGATCACGCAGGTTCGAAGCCAGCCGCGGGCGCTGGCTTAGGAGACCCTGTTTCCAAGTAAAAATAGGTCTGAGAGTGTAGCCCGGAATTAGAAGGGCTTCCAGGAACCCAAGTACCACCAAAAAAAAAAAAAAAAATGGAGTCTTTTTTTCTTCAAATCTCCCCTTTCAGGTTGTAGTTTCCAGTTCTTTATTCTGGTGCCGTACTCTTCATGCTGTAACTCCCCACCTGCCTAGGATCCTGCACTGTGTATTATTCAGGACATAGCCTTGAATTTTATTTATATTTATCTATATTTTTTATATCTCTATTATTTATCCCTACTCTTCTTTTTCTCTCAGGAGTCATAGAATTCTGTAGCTTCCAGGCTTTTTGTAAGCAAGGAAACCTAATTTTCAAATAAATCCTTACTTATAAAAATCTAAGAAGTCGGGCGTGGTGGCACACGCTTGTAATCCCCACTCTTGGGAGGCAGAGACAGGAGGATCGCGCAGGTTTGAAGCCAGCCGCGCTCGCTGGCTTAGGAGACCCTGTTTCCAAATAAAAATGTAAAAATAGGTCTGGGAGTGTAGCCTGGAGGTAGAAGGGCTTCCAGGAACCCCAGTACCACCACCACCAAAAAAAAAAAAAAAAAAAAAAATCTAAGAAAGTTACCTTGGATGAAACCTTGATTGCTCAGTACTTTTCTTTCCTTCAGCTGTCCCTCCTTCCTCTTTGCTCCACAACTTGAGGATGAGGTGCACTGTCGGGTTAAGAACACTCAAACATAACCTAATCCACTCTGTGCACTTTACAGGGGAGGAAACTAAAGTATATAGAGGGCTTCACAGCTACTAAACAATGGCTACTTCAAGCTATCATAAACTTAGTCTCAATGGCTAAGTAGTAAAGCTAAAATGTGGAAAAATAAGATTCAAACATTTTCTATAGTCCATTTGAATGATCAATATACTGAATCAAAAAGTCTACTTTTCAAATTATGTACATAGACAGGAAGCCATCATTAAAAATTCCCAGTGACAAGTAAATGCTAATCACATCTTTTATTGTATTTATTTATTTATTTTTAATTTTTAAATAAAACATTTAGTTTAATTTCTTATACACATTAGTTAAAGCTATGTTTAATGGCTTGGAAAAGTGATATACATATCATATATATGTGCAATTATATTTAATTTCAGTGTATTGTCAGAATTTCACATACGTTCAAAATTAGGATTACAGATAGCATTAGGACTAATGTAACATTTAGTTAAATTTCCTTTTATTAGTGCATTGTAATCATATATCACATTGGAATACAAGACTTGAGAGGATATACAAGCACACATCATCCAATTAGCCCTCATCCAGCCCCCATCCCATTCCCTCCCCCTCCCTCGATCCCATGCTTGTTTGGTGATTAACTTTAATACATTTGTTTATGTACCTCCTGTGTTTTAAAGAGGCTCCATCCTCCCCTATTCCATACCCTCTGATTGGTTACCTTAGTTGTTTCACTATAGGGCCCTTTCTATAGCTCGACCTCTTCCTGTTGCCCCTTTCCTCCTAGTTATTGCTGATTAGGGGAAGCATCTGGTTTTTATTTTCTGCGATATTTCTCTGTGCATGCCGCATTGCAAGTACCGATCCCACTCTTGACGGCCCCAGTAGTGGCCTGGCTACCCGGTGGACTGATCCAGACCTCGCTGGCTCAAGCAGCGGACTTGCCTCATGGGAGGCCCCTATTCTGGTCTCCCTGGCCCCGACAACGGCCTAACCCCTCAGCTGGCTCCGATCCTGGCCTCGGTGGCCCCAGCACCGGCCTAGCCTCGAGGTAGGCTCTGATCCCGGCCTCGGAGGCCCCAGCTCCGACCTTGCCTCATGGCAGGCTCTGATCCCGGCCTCGCTGGCCCTGGCACCGGCCTAACCCCTCAGCAGGCTCCGATCCCAGCCTTGGAGGCCTCAGTAGCAGCCTTGCCTCAGGGCAGGCTCTGATGCCGGCCTCGCTGGCCCCAGCACCGGCCTAACCCTTCGGCAGGCTCCGATTCCAGCCTCGGAGGCCTCAGTAGCGGCCTTGCCTCACGGAAGGCTCTGATGCTGGCCGCTGGCCCCAGCACCGGCCTAACCCCTCGGCAGGCTCCAATCCCGGCCTCGGAGGCCCCAGCACCGGCCTTGCCTCACGGCAGGCTCCGATCCCAGCTTTGCTGTGTCCGTCGCCGGCCTCATGCCTCGGCAGACTTCAATCCAAGCACCCTCTTCGCCCAACCATTTGTCCCACGTTCTCGAGGGTGCGTGGTGGTAGCATTCTGCCTCTGGGGTTATTAATTCAAAGGTTCCAGGTGTAATGCATCAGATCTCTGCCTCCCCTGAGTACTGGCCACTGCCATTGCCACTGCTCCACCATTTAAAATCTTTCCCAAGCTCTTTTTCCACTCTGAATGTTGTTCAGTGTTCCTAAGCATGGACGGTAGCATTCGACATTTGGTGTAATTTCTCCAAAAAAATAAGGTTGGTAGGATCCAATTTCTGCTTCTCCTGAATACAAGTCTCCACCGCCATCGCGGAGACTGCTTTCAATACCGTCTTTCTCCTTGGTCTCCGCTAAACTCTCTCCTTACAGGTGATGTCCAAGATTCTTAACAATGTAGAAAAGCAGTAGTCCTCCTTCATGGGGAATTTTTCCATAAGTTCCAGTTCATTTGGATAAGTTTTGTCTTCATCTCCAGTATCCTGGCATCTACCATGGCCTTCTTAACCCCTCTCCCTCTCCGATATTTTTCTTTTAACTTTTTCTTTTTTTCTTTTTTTTAATAAGAGAAGACAGTATGTGTGGTTTGAGGAGGTAGTGGGATCAGGCACTCAGTAGCACTGTGACCCGGCCTGGTTTCCCCATGGGTCCAGCGTGCTCTGCACTACTCTGTCTGGGGCCCAGAGTCCTGTGACCCGGGCCCCGGCTGTTCCGGGGTCCAGCGTGCCCTGCCCGACCCCTGCCTGGGACCCAGGGTCTTATGACCGTGCCCGGTTTCTCCAGGGGTCTGGCATGCTACGCGTGGTCCTGGGGCCCCTAATCACATCTTTTAAAAAATGTCTAGCCAGGCGTGGTGCCCCACGCCTGTAATCCCCGTTCTTGGGAGGCAGAGACAGGAGGATCTCTCAGGTTCGAAGCCAGCCACACTGCACTGGCTTTACAGACCCTGTTTCCAAATAAAAATATAAAATAAGTCTGGGAGCATAGCCCGGAGGTAGAAGGGTTTCCAGAAACCAAAAAAAAAAAAAGAAAAAAAAAGTCTATATTTTTGCCAGGTGTGGTGACACACACTTGTAATCCCTGCGCTTGGGAGTCTGAGACAGGAGGATCACACAGGTTAAAGACAACCTCAGCTACTTAGTGAGGCTTTCAGCAACTTAGTGAGAACCTGTTTCCAAATAAAATAGAAAATAGGTCTGGGAGTATAGCCTGGTGGTAGAAAGCCCCTGAGTTTCACCCCTAGTACCACGCACACACAAAAATATGTCTATATTTTTTATGGTGCTGTGGATTGAACTCATGCTTGCTAGGCAGTTTATTTGCTCCTGAGTCACATTCATATCTCTAGTTATTTTTGACAAGCATACCAGTACAGTTCGGTGGGAAAATAATAATCTTTTTAACAAATAGTGCTGGGACAGTTAGATATCCCCATGCAAATGAACCTGGGTCCCTTCCTCATACCACATACAGAAATAAATTCAAAGTGAATCAAAGACTTAAATGTAACTCATAGAGAAGAAAACACAATTTTCATGAACTTGGATTAGGTAATGGTTTCATAGATATGATATAAAAAGCACAAGTTAAAAAAAGATAAGTTGGACTTCATCAAAGTAAAAAAAACATTTGTGTTTCAAAGGAAACAATCAATAAAGTTAAAAGCTAATCCATAGAATGGAGGAAATACTTGCAAATAATATTGAATTGGTATTTGTATATAGAATATGTTAAGAACTCTTACAATTCAGTAATGAAAAGACAACTGAAATAAATGTTTGTCCAAATAAGATGTAAATGTTTAATGGGAACACACAAAAAAGATGCTTGGCATCCTTAGACATTAGGGAAATGTAAATCAAAATCACAATGAAGTACTACTTTACACAGTCTAGGGTGGCTAAAATAAAACAATCAACAGATGTTGCCAAGGATGTAGAGAAATTAAAAATTTAAACATTATTTATGGGAATATAAAATGGTTCAGCCAATTTCAAAACCATGTGTTTCTCAAAGAGTTAAAACAGAATTAGCATATGCCCCAATGATTTTACTTCAACTAGTCATGGCCTTTTGGTAAAAACTTGAGCTAGGCATGTTGGTGCATGCCTGTATTCCCAATACTTGGGAGGCTGAGACAGGAGGATTGCAGGTTCAAAAATTAAAAAGAAAAAAGGTTGGGGTGTAGTTTGGAGATAGAATGCCTCTGGGTTCAATCTTAGATACCAAAAATAAATAAATAAATGAGACACATGACAAAGAAAGCTTTGTTAGAGGAAAATGAGAAAAGATATAATAAATAATGGAATGAAAAGCAATACATATTTTTACAAAGCATAATTAAATATTTTTCTATTCATGACATTTTTTATTACTACTTTAATAAGTAAGGTAATATGTTTTTGTGTGTATGCATTTGAATATGAGATTTGTATATATCTGAGATTCTGTTTTCTTTCTTTTTTGTGGTATTGGGGATTGAACATAGGGCCTCATGCATGCTAGGCAAGCACCAGTGTGTTACAACTCTATCTCTGAGATTCTGTTTTTAAAAATATGAATGAGTAAAGCAGGGTGTGGTGGTGCACACTTGTAATCCCAGCATGCGGGAGGCTGAGACCTGAGGATCGCGGTTCGCGGACAGCCTCAGCTACTTAGTGAGGCCCTCTGCAACTCAGTGAGACCCAGTTTCAAAATAAAGAATAAAAAATAGGGCAGGCGGTGTAGCTTGGAGGTCAAATGCCCCTAGGTTCCATCCCCACCTGAAAAAAAATATGAATGAGTAAATATAATAATAAAGTTATTATTAATAAGTTTAATAAGTTAATAAATTAACTCCTTTAGTGGTTCCTTCCTTCTTTTGTTACTTCTTTCCTTTTCTGTTTTTCCTGCCTTTCCTCCCTTCCTTCCTTTCTTTTACCTAGTTTTAAAAGCTTATTTCCATTAGTTGTTTATACTTTGAAAAAATTCCCCATTTATTTTAATGATAACAACCTGATTTATATCTTAGAGTGACTATAAAGTGGGGATAAATATATTTCACATGGTATTATTTGAATATTTGGAATAGAGTGTATTTATTCTAAATTTAAAAAAAGCAACTAAGTTTTATTGTAGTTTAGAATCCCTTTTGATTGGTGGCGCAAGTTTATAATTCCAGTACTTGGGAGGCTGAGACAGGAGATTGCAGGTTCCTCCTCAACTTAGACCCTGTTTCCAAATAAAGAATAAAAAATGGACTGGGGGTGTAGTTTGGAGGTAAAATGCCCTGGGT
Source organism: Muscardinus avellanarius (assembly GCF_963383645.1). NCBI lineage: Eukaryota > Metazoa > Chordata > Mammalia > Rodentia > Gliridae > Muscardinus > Muscardinus avellanarius. Next base: position 191,802,705 of record NC_137786.1, on the reverse strand, counting down.
TCAATCCTGAAAGTCATGGAGAAGTTAAAGTCTAGAATAAAATTCAATGAGGTGGCCACACAATATAGTGAAGATAAGGCCAGGCAAGGGAATGACTTGGGTTGATGAACAGAGGGTCCATGGTGGGACCATTTCAAGAAGCAGAATTTGCCTTGCCTGTAAGTGGAATGGATAAGCCTGTGTATACAGACCCGCCAGTGAAGACAAAATTTGGATATCATATTATTAGAGTTGAAGGGAGAAAATAAAATCATATAAAAACTAAAAAAATATGATAATGTTTTAGTCCACAGAAATGAATCTCTCAAGCCGGGCGTGGTGGGCACGCTTGTGATCCCCGCGCTTGGGAGGCGGAGACAGGAGGATCGCGCAGGTTTGAAGCCAGCCGCGCTGGCTTAAGAGACCCTGTTTCCAAATAAAAATATAAAAAATAGGTCTGGGAGCTTAGCCCGGAGGTAGAATGGCTTCCAGGAACCCCAGTACCACAAAAAAAAAAAAAAAAAAAAAAAGAAGAAGAAAAGAAATGAATCTCTCAAACAAGAGTAAAAGTATTTTCTGGTGCTGCAGAAGTTATGTCATTACTCTGAAATGGCAACATAGGTTTTTGAGGTGGGGGCTTTTATATAATATAGTATATTTCTTATTTATATAATGTAGTATATTTCTTATTTGGTCAATGACTGAGGGTGGTTCTAATGTCTAAGTTTTAAAAATGAGTATGTATGTAGTAGTCTGTGGTTTTCAAAGAACTTTCTATTTAGTGTACATGAATTCACTTTTATTCACAATAACACTATGTGAATTAGATTTGTTCTTTTTAAAAATTGAAATATAAACACGCAAAGTTCAAAGTGTTTGAAATATAGATGTATGCATGTGTAATGAATAATTATAAAGTGAATCCCATGGAACCAATATCTAGGTTAAAAAAGATAGAATACTGACATTATCCCCGAAGCCACTTGTGTCCCTTCCTAATTATACCCACATCATTATGTATTTAATGTTACTTTCTTCACTGTATAGTTTTACTGCTTATGAATGCATATCTAAGTAAATTTGCTTTAGCCTGTTTTTATTCATTATATAAATGGAATCAGAATTTATTTTTATGTGCATTGTTTTTGCTTAACACATATCACTATCATAAAGTCCTAGTTCATTCATATATTTTTATTTTGTGAGTTATTTGTCTTCTCTGCTATCATTGGGCATTTGCATTATTTCCAGTTGCTGGCTGTTATGAACAATACTGTGACAAAACTTCTTGCATATATATTCATTCTTGGAGTCCACATGCATACGGCTATGTATGAAGGAATGAAGTTGTTGGGTCAGAAAGTATGCCTGTCTCATCTTTACTAGATAATACCAAATTCTTCTAAAAGTGTTTATTTATACTGCCACTGAGAATGTCTATGAACATTCCCCTTGTTTGACATTCTTGCAATAATTATATGTTTCCAAACTTTTAATTTTGCCAATCTGTTGTTTAATGATCTCATCTTGGTTATAATTTGCATTCTTCATTGTTAAGATACTAAGCACTTTTTAATAAATTATTGCTTAGTAGATTTCTTCTTTTGTAAAGTATCTGTTCAAGTCTTTTGCTCATTTTTCTACTGGGTCATTGTCTTTTAAAAATCATTTGTAATTTTCTATTAATTATTTACATATGTTGCAAATATCATCTTTTATTCTTTTATTTTTTCATTTATTTGCAGTTCTGGGGATCAAAACCAAGACCTCATTTGTGCTAGGCAAGCACTATACTATTGAGGTATATACCCAGCCCTCTTTTATGGAATTTTTATGAAAAGATTTTTTTTGCTTCACTATAGATGAGTATTTATTGTTCTTTCCCCCATCTTTTTTGAATTTTAACTTTTGTTGTGCTGTGGATTGAATTCAGGCCTCATGTAGGTTGATCACTCTTACATTAGCTACATTCCCACTCTGATGTAGCTTATGTAGCATGGTGGCCCACACCTACCATCCCAGACTGAGACAGGAGGATAGAAGGTTAGCAACCAGCCCCAGCAACTTGGTGAGTCCCCTAGCGACCTAGCAAGGTCCTGCTTCAAAAAAAGAAAAAAAGAAAGAAAAGAAAAGAAAAACATATGGCGGTGTATCTTGGAGGTAGAATGCCCCTGGATTCAATCGCTGGTACAAAAAACAAAACAAAAATAAGAAAAGAAAAAAGAAATTAAGGGTCTAGTTGTATTTATTTATTTTCTTCTCATATGGGTGTCCATCTATTTGCCCAGGTAGTTTATTAAAACTCATGTTTTCCTTACTATTCTGCACTTTATCTTTGTCATATATCAAATCCTCATATATACATAGGTTGATTTTGGGTTCTTATTATGTTCTTTTGATGTATTTGTCTATCCTTGCATCTATATTATCCTGGCTTCATTTTATTTACTTTATAATGAACCTTTTAGAATAATGAGTCTTAAGCTATCTTAGAGAGTAAATCTTGCCACCTTGTTCTTTATTTTGTTTTAGAACATTTTGGCACTTCTTGGCCTTTGTATTTCCATATAAACTTAGAATTAAATTATTAAGTTCTAAAAAGAAACCTGTAGAATATTTTTTTTCAGTACTGGGGATGGAACCCAGGGGTATTCTACCTCTGAGCTACCCCCCCCCAGCCATATTTTTAATTCTTTTTTTTTTTTTTTTTTGGTGGTACTGGGGTTCCTGGAAACCCTTCTACCTCCGGGCTACACTCCCAGACCTATTTTTACATTTTCATTTTGGAAACAGGGTCTCCTAAGCCAGCGCGCGCGGCTGGCTTGGAACCTGTGTGATCCTCCTGTCTCTGCCTCCCAAGCGCGGGGATTACAAGCATGCGCCACCACGCCCGGCTAATTCTTTATTTTGAAACAGGGTCTTGCTGAGTTGCAAAGGGCCTCATTAAGTAGCTGAGGCTGTTCTCGAACCACGATTCTCCTGTCTCAGCCTCCCAAATGCTAGGATTAGAAGACAAGCATGTGCCACCACGCCCGGTGGGAATTTTTGATTCATTTATTTGCATTTAATGCAAAAATATTTTTTGTGGTCCTGAGAGTGGAATATTGTGTGTGTGTGTGTGTGTGTGTGTGTGTGTGTGTGTGTGTGTGTGTGTTACTAGGGATTGAACCTAGGAGCTTTTTATCTCTAAGTTATATCCTTAGCCCTTTTTTCTTTTTATTTTGAAATAAGATCTCTTGATGAAAATCTCACTATTTGTTGAAGATGTCCTTGAACCTGTTATCCTCCTGTCTCAGCCTCCCAAATACTGAGATTACAAAAATGTGCTACCATGCTTGGCTAACTGATATCTTTATAACATTAAATCTTTCAGTACAGCTGGGTATGTTAGCCCATGCCTGAAATTTCAGTACTTGAGAGGCTCAGATAGAAGGATCATATGTTTGAGGCCAGCCTCAGTGATTTATCAAGGTCCTTTGAAACTTAGTATAAGATACTGATTCAAAATAAAAAAGAAAATAGGGCTGGGGGTATAACTTGGAGGTAGAACACCCCTGGGTTTCAACCTCAGCATTACACACACAAATAAATCTTCCAATCCATGAACACATTGTAGCTTTCCATTTACTTTAGTCTTCTTTAAAGTCTCCCAATAAAGTTTATAAGTTTTTCTTGTAGAGGTCTTAAGGGCTTATGGAACAGGAACATTAAGAGAATTAAATAACAGTTCAAGACAATGGTAACAGGGAAGTCAGAAAATTAATTGCTGCCAGGCGTGGTGGCGCACGCTTGTAATTCCAGCATTTGGGAGGCTGAGACTGGAGGATCGCGGTTCGCGGACAGCCTCAGTTACTTAGTGAGGCCCTCTGCAACTCAGTGAGATCCTGTTTCAAAAAATAAAGAATAAAAAATTGGGCAGGGGGGTGTAGCTTAGAGGTCGAATGCCTCTGGGTTCCATCTGCAGACCCACCAAAAAAAAAAAAAAGCTAAAAGAACAATGCAAACAATAGTTTTAAGAGGAATAGATATGACTTAGTGTTTTGATAACATGACACTAAAAGAGATTTTTAATCAACTACTAATTAAATTTTATTATCTTTGCTCCCTTACAGGTGTTATATGAATGCTTTAAAATTATCATATTTTTGATTAGTAGGTTTAAAAGGAAAATCAGCATTTTGGTCTGCACAGGCACTATTTTATTATTTTCTTTTTTCTATATTAATGGATCTTTTGGCTGAAATGGCTAGCCTTAAGCAGATATTTTGGTATCATGCAAACATATTCTAAGGAAAGGTCTGCATAGTGATTTCCAATACAAATATAAAAGTCTTTGAAACATAAATATTTGGTGTGGCTTTTGAAATAATGAAAATGCATGAATTTCTTCTTAGTAGTAAGTATAGCCATTTCCATTTGGCCTACTAATTCTTTCAGAACACCAAAGCTTTCTTTAGCATACAACTTACAGGCTAAAAAGAAAATTGAGCCACATGCATTGTTTGACATTAAAGTGTAAATTATTTTCTGTTTTCAACATAGAGATTGGTATATTTAAAAGAATGAAGCTGGCCTTTCTAATTTCTAATAAATCGGATTCTCTCTTGGTAGTAAGGGATGCTTGTATAGCTAGGTCCCAACCTTGTCACTTCTGGGGAACAGCAGTGAAATTGTTTGTTCCTGACAGCAGACAGCCCCACTGCAGAGCCCTGGTTTCATGTTACATTAAGTATTAGTGCTGTTCTTTCAGGAGCTATTATGCTGTGACATCAAAGATTTTCTGACAGGGCAGTGGTAGGTTAGCACTGGAGTTGTCTATTAAAATTTTAAAGAATGGAATTAAATATATATGATCAGACTTTAATATGAGAGACAGAATTATACTGGCTTAAGGAAAGTTGTAGAAATGATGGATCTATGGGTTGTCCAGTTTATTTCTCCTTCTTTAAGCCAAATTTTATTACTCTTTATTTGTATAACAAGTACAAATGGCCATTATGTAAATGCTAGTGTTGTTGACCATTCCCAGAAAAACATTATGAATTAGGAAAAAAATTATCCTTTTGTGAAATAAAAATGGTTAGGTTGACCTGTAGCATATTTGGTACAAATGAACATGTGGACAGTAATTGCAGTGGCCTGACTTCCTTCTTGCTGATCCACTAATTAGTTAAAAGGATCAAACTACATACTCTGTTAGAATTACAGTAGTATAATATTTAGATGGCAAGTGAAAAGATGAAAAGTCTTGCAATTGAAAAGGCTTAATTTTATATAGCAATTGTATAAATATTTGTGACTTAAAAATGGATCAGATCACTATGTTGCATTTTTAAAAGGCTAATTTTGATAAATGATAACTATCACTAGTCACTTCTGTTGTTATAGGCTTTCTGTCTAAGAAAAAGAAATTAAGCATGTAGTTTCAAGTATTAAAATTTTTGTAGTAAAATAAGAGTTACTATCACATTTCTCTGATATTTTTGGGGAAACTATTGGAATTACAAAATGCCAATTAATTTTAGAAACATAATTCAGTGTCTGGACATTTAAGACAATATAATTTTAACATTTTTGTTTCAGATTAAGAAAATAAATCACAGGTTAAAATAAATATGTCCTCAGTGTTATAGTTTTCTTTTTTGTTAAACAGAACAACTTAAACTTTTAAACATGATTAATGATGATGTTTATTTTCAATAATAAATGCTAATACTGTCAGTTGAGAAGTAATGGGAACAAAAAAATCTTTATAGATATTTGTGCTCTTAATAATGTTTTAAGATAAATTTTTTTTTGTGATCGTACTGGGGTTCCTGAAAACCCTTCTACCTCCGGGCTACACTCCCAGACCTATTTTATATTTTTATTTGGAAACAGGGTCTCTTAAGCCAGCAAGGCTGGCTTTGAACCAGCACGATCCTCCTGTCTCTTCCTCCCAGGCACGGGAATTACAAGCGTGCGCCACCACGCCGGGTTTAAGATAATTTTCATCCAGTTCAGAATAATCCATAATATACTTACAAAAAACGGTTACTTGCCAGGCATGGTGGCGCACGCTTGTAATCCCCACGCTTGGGAGGCGGAGACAGGAGGATCGCGCAGGTTCCAAGCCAGCCGCTTGCTCTGGCTTAAGAGACCCTGTTTCCAAATAAAAATATAAAAATAGGTCTGGGAGTGTAGCCCGGAGGTAGAAGGGCTTCCAGGAACCCCAGTACCACCAACCCCCCCCAAAAAAACCCAAAAACAAACAAACAAAAAACAAAAACAAAAAAACCCGGTTACTTAAAAAATCAGAATGTAAAGGTCTTCGTTCTGGCATGTAACACAATAATAAATACAGATTAAATTTCATAGGGAAATATTGCTACATACTATAAAATATTAAAAATAATTTAAATGCCTTATTCCTCATATTACTTGTTGAAAGTGAGAACTTGAACCTGTACATTGGAAATGAATTTGTTTGTATAAAAACACTTTTCCCTTTAAAAGTTTTTGTTTTGTTTTTACTTTTGGTGTAACAATGCAATGGCAAAAACAAACAAAATCAATCAAAGCAAATAGGTGAGGCAATGTAGAATTAATGTTCTAATATCTTCTTTGAGGACCCTGAAATTTTATATTCTAGAAATGTGTAGGTTTTTTTTCCCAGGTTTTAGAGGGATAGAAAATAATTAGTATGTATCTCTGAAGTATGTCAAATAACTTAATAGGTGTTAGGATAATACAAGGGAGTATACACTCATTACTAGAATAATTTGTAAGTCTGTACCTTGTGAGATGAGAAAAAATAAAATAAGCTATAAGAATCAGGGTAGGTGTTGGCAAGTAAACTTATGAATTTAAAGTTAAGTCATAACAGGGTTGGAGTTACTGAGGAGGGACATCTCAGTGGGCAAATTTGTCTTTGCTATATTTGCAAGTTTGTACTACGTGGGAACTTTTCTTTGGGCTTATATTATTTAATTAAATTTGGTAAAGGAAATGCGTTGAGAATTTTGCCCCAATAAAAATTCAGAAGCCTAGTTTCTATATAGCCTATCTTTTGAACTAATATACTTCTTTGTTTCTCTTTTAATTAAGAGAAAGAATGACTTGAAATTTCCACTACTGAACAGGTCATGTAATTGAGGTGAATCCTCAAAATCTAGTTTCCAATGTTGATTTGGTAAGTGAAAGACAAGGGCAAATCTTGAAAGGCTAAAAGTTTATAGGAAGCAGGTTATTTTAAAAAAAAATTACACTGGACATTTCTCTGAGAATCATACACAATAAGAGAAGCAAGATCATTTAAATAGTTTCATTTCTGTAAGTTGGTACATTAATAAATCTAAGAAACAAAATTTATCATATATTTTGTTTCCTGATTTTTTTTATTCCAGTGGGAATATTCCATCCTATTATCTCATCACTTTTTGGTAACTTTTATGTTTAAAATAATTCCTCTTAACACATAATTAGATGAACATTAAAAAAGATGCAGTTTCTTTTAGCACTTGAAAAATATTGTGCCACTTCCTCCTAGCTTCAAGCTTCTACAATTTCTGATGAGAAATATACTGTTACTTGAATTTTGTTTCTCCTTTTAAGTAAGATATCATTTTTATCTAGGCGCTTTCAAGATTTTTTTGTTTTTAAAAATTTAAAAGTTAATTATGATGTTTCTTCAAATGGATTTCTTTGACTAGATCCCATCTGGGAATTTTTTTTAGCTTCTTGAATCTGTAGATTGTATTTATCTCTGGCCAGAATTTGGATGTTTCAGTCATTATTACTTTGAATACTTCTTCAGCCCCATTCTCTTTCTTCGGATGGTGTGCATGTTAGATCTTTTATTTTATTTTATTTTGCTCTAGTTCCTAGTGTTTCTGACACTCTTAAGTTTTTTTTTTGTGGTAGGGGCATTCTACCTCTGAGATACACCCCCAGCTCTATTTTTTATATTCTGTATTTTGAAACAGGGTCTCACTAAGTTGGGGAGGGCCACTAAGTAGCTGAGGCTGTACAAGAACCTGTGATTCTTCTGTCTCAGCCTCCCAAGTACTGGGATTACAAATGTGAGCCACCATGCCCGGTTTCTGTTAATTTTTTTGAAGTTTTTTCTTTGTTGTTTAGATTGGATAATTTTCTGTTGTTCTATCTTCAGGTTCACTGGTTCTTTCCCTGCCGTTTTATAATCAAGCCACTCTATTGAACTTGTCATTTCAGCAATAGTAGTTTTCAGTTCTAAAACTTTCCTTTTAGTTCTTCTTTATATCTTCTATTTATTTGTTGAGGCTCTCTGTTTTTTCATAGTAATCATTTTTATTATTGCTGCTTTAAGTTGTTTGTCAGATAATTCTAAGATCTTGGTGTTGATATTAACTGATTTCTCACTTAATTTGTTATATTTCTGTTTCTTTGTATGACAGTGTTTGTTTTGTTTTTCTTTTGCTTTGTTTTTGCTTGAAACTGGTACATTTTTGTAGTATGACACTCTAGTTCTTATATAAACCCTTTGTCTTAGCTGGCTTCTTGTAGCACTGGTAAAGTAGAGGAAAGGAGGTTGATACCTTGTTACTGTCAGCTGACTCTAATGGTCTAGGTTTCCACCTGGGGTGTGGGACTTCTTGTTATTGCTAGATATAAAGTTCCAGCTTCCCATGTGGTATTTACTGACATTTCAGTGGAAATGGCCTTGTTATCACTGGGCAATGGTGAAAGTTTTGACTCTCCTCTAGGCATCCTGACATCATTCCAGGGAGAAGTGGGAAGGACACCTAGGCCTGGGACAGGGAAGGAAGGCAGGGGGAGCTATTACTAACTGGCAGGAGTAAAAGATCCAGATCTCTATCGGGGCTTCTTTGACATTTCCCTGGGTATGGATGTTGGGTGCCTGATAACAATGTGAGAAAATAAAATTCTAGGTTTACCAGTTGGCCTTAGTTTGAATGGGCCAGGTTAGAGCCATACTGTTTTTTTTCCCTATAATATTTATTTGGAATCAGAGTGGTTATTGTTTAATAGTTTTTGTTTTACTAAATGCTGCCATTTTGCTTGTCCTTTGGCTAGAAAGAGCAGATTCTTGGAACTTTTTGTCTGTGTCTATTGGTACTTAAAAGCCACTAACTTCTTTAGTGCCAAGTATGAGAAAGATGAAGCAAAAAATAAAACTCAGGGAATTCACCACAATGTCATTTTTCAGGTCCTGAGTTCTTTAGTCAGTCTGCTTTTCTTCCACTTTTTAGGGTCTTCTTATGTTTGTTTTATATATAATATCCAGGGCTTTTAGTTGTACATATAGGGAGGAATAAGGAAAAGTATTTCTACTCAGTCCTCCCCAAATTGGAAGTCTCCATATTAGAAATTTCAACACAGCAGAACACATTAGTCTTTAAGGACTAATATTTATTATGAAACTCTGGAAAACTCCAACTGCATACTTATAATACAATGAGAGTGGAAACGCAAATATTATATTATCTAAATTATGAAAAAAATTGACCTTGAAGATCTCTGAAATAGTAGTGGTGAACTCAGAGGTCACATGACCATATCTTGGGAACTATTACCCTAAATTATGGTCTTTTCAAGGATCTAAAATACGAATGTTCACAATATGAATTTTAAAGCAATTTTTGTTAAATGCCTATTGTTCTACTCAGGTACTGATCTAAGTTCTGAGGATAGAGCAATATGTGTGACAGAGTCCCTGCTCTCATGAGCTTTAAATTCTTTGAGTCAGTTGATCAGACAACTGATTGATGTCACAAGTTTTCTATTTGTACAGGTTAAATCCTTATATTTGTGTCTCAGGATTTGTCAGGTGGGTGTGTGTATTTCTGTTTACTTGCAGCAGGTGAAGCAATAGGAGAAGTTCAGGTTACTGGGCAGACAGTGGTGCTTCAAGTCAATGGAATGATGAAGGGTGGAAAGCAACACAGTTGCACTGCAGACAGCATGATTTTGTAGATCACTCCCTTCTTTCCTTCCATCTCTCTCTCTTATTCCCTTCCCTCCTGTCTTTCTCTATTCTTCCTTCTTTCTGTTTGCTTCCTTCCAGTTTAACTTGTAGGCACTTTCCTCAGATCACCTTTATAATTCTTAGATTCCAATTCATATATACTATACGTAAATATATATGTGATATGCACATACCTATATAATACATACATACATGGATATACTAACATGTTATGTAACATAGAAAGTATTTGCTATGTTTTAGGCACCAGTAATAATACTGGCAATTACATGTGAAGCCCTTTCTTTTAACAGTAAGATTTGGAATATTTCAGTGTTACAACTTAAAGAGTATGCCATACGTTATAGAACTTGCAGGTCTTTACTCATTCTAGTTTTCGGTTTTAACCATTTTGAGCCATTTCTTTTAAGGTAGTCTAATGTTAGGCATCAAAGTATGCTAACTATGGCTGTAGTCTGAAACTCTTTTTTATAGAAAAATAAATAAAAATTCAAACTTTTGCTTTAATTAAAATGAGCTTTGTAGACATATATTTGAATGGTACACTAATAGCCTAGAAAAATGAGGGGTTCAAAGTAAACATTGTCAGCATTCCTTAGGCTATTAGTAATAGCAACAAATATTGTGTAAATTATGGTTTTGGAAAGAGCAGTAAAATACAATAAGTAAATCATGAAAGCCAGTAGCAAGTAACTGAGAGGTAAGGGCAAAGTGATTTATTTATTTTAAAGGCAGAAAGCTGCATTTTTGTGTTTTGATTTAGCTATTTTTAAAACACCTGTGTCTCACTGGCTATAAACACAAATTCTGTGAATAATGGAAATCATTGTGCGATATAAATGGTGTATTGACTGCTCTTTTCAGTCTACAACACACCTTTCTTGTTGGCACCAAAGAGCAGTGAATAAGGCATTTTATTGAAATTGAGGCTTGTGGTTCTAATCAGAGGTCATTGGTTGGCTCTTACTTTTCAGTTTTAGATTTGTCTATGCTTGATCAGGGGACAGCAATGAAATTATTATGACAAAGACTTTGTACTAGGCTGTATCTGTCTGTGAAACTTGAAAGTCTTCTGAATCCTGAGGCTGACAGCATGTGAACACTGCAAGAAAGTGTAAGCTGTGTAGTGTCTTAACGAAACTTTCAAGTATCATCCTCCTTTTGTGTTGTTTGAAAGAGTTTCAGATACTATTAAGGTACTTGTGCAAAGGTGTTTTATTGATTAAAGAAGATTTTTTTCCCCTAGCAAATATGCATTGAGACAGTCTTTTTATTACTTTTTCTGCTCAGTCCCTGCTTTATGCAGCAAGTTCATTAACATGTAGATATGCAGTGATTGAAGTCAGACTGCTTTTTACAGTGGAGTTGTCTTGATATAATGAGCTCCTCTTTAATGTTCAAAAAATTGTTGTTACTTTCTAAAAGGGGTTGTTTGTGAATTTCATTAAATTTAATCTCCTCTTCAAACAATTTCAGCATTGTTCAGTTTACTACAATTAAAATGCTTTCTGATGCTAAAAAATCACTTTTTACAGATGTATTACAAATGTAAGCACTGTGAGAAGGGCTTTGTTTTTTACTTTGAAAGAAAAAACTGCTATTTAGCTGAGAATTCTCATTTTTTTAATTGGTCTTCCATATGGAAAATCAGAAGAGGGTACACTTACTGTTTTGCTAAACAGGCTAGTCTGCTCATGAGGGTTAGGTTTCACAACTCGTTCATTCAATCCCTATAAAGCATTGGTCTAATCATAGTTGAAAAATAAGAGCCTTATTCTTGCCTTCTCAGTTTACTAGAGTACAACCACCTTCATCTTTAGAATGTTGAAATTCTTGAGAAAAAACAGATATAGTGAAGTTTGTTTCTGCTTTGGGGAAGAGTCCTCAAAGGGACGTATGAGAAACCTGACCAAATTCTTAGTTGTGGAGAATTGATTCTAATTTATAGTGAATTGCTTCATGTTTTTTTCTTTTTACAAATTATTGTTTTTCTACTTGAATTATATGACATCAATCCCTTTGCCATGTCTTTCTGGAAAATATTTATCAGATTAAGGATTTAAAATTTTCTAGGTGGTAGCAAGGAAATTTCCAGGTGAACTTCCAGATGATTGGTTTATGAAGATAGATTAGAGACTTGAGGATAACTTATTTGATATTTTGAAGGTTTTCTTGTAATCATAATTTATAAAAGTATCTGAGTTATACTCTGACCACTGCTTAGGAAAATGTTCTTCTAGGATGTTTTTTCCTGCTTTAGTCCCAGAGGCCATTTACTTGATGTCAAAATATCTAGTTAAGTCAAAAGTATACTCACAGGTTCTTGAAAGTTGGAAAGTTTGTATAGAAAAATATTTTAGATGTTGACTATTTTTTGAAATTATGTTTTGACTTTTTAAGGACAGATCCAGCATCTGAAACTTGACAAGGGTCTTCAGTCACTTGAGTTAATTAGGTACCAAATTGGCCTTAATAAGTCATTATAATGTAATTCTAGAAAAAATTATTAGATATCTTTATCACCCCATATATAAGATGATACTTTGATCTGAAGAATGAACAATTCTTCCGATATATGAGGCCTTGTAGGAGCTAATAACAATGATGATAATATTAGTAATATTTTGGTTATAAATAACAAATGATTTAATGTTTCTGGTATTATATGCCATATGAAAACTTTCCTAGCCTTACCTTGTCTGTCTTAACACTTCACAAGGAAACAGCATACACACAAATTTAAACTACACTCAGAACACCTTGACATCTTTAATAACATTTTTCAGTATTTAAGGAAAGATGGAATTTTATAAAAATGATAGTTATATTTACTAGTTGTGATCATTGTATTTAATAAGACTACAGAAGAACTCTGCATTTTGAGAATATTATCAGAAGTTCCGAGGTTCTGAAGCTTGGAAGACATTTAAATGACATTAAAAAAAAGAAAATTAGATCTGGCAGACAAGTTATAGGTGGGGAGGAAAGATTGAGGAAGGCAACAGTTCAAATAGTTTCATATCTGTATAAAAAGGTCTCACTACCAATATCACTAACATGTATAGGGGAGGAATGCAGAGGGAAATATACCAAATAATATTATGTACAATATGAATGTATCACTTTGAATCTTATTATAATGCAAAATTATAATGCACCAATAAAATTATATAAAAAAGAATAAGAAATGGGACATGATGTTACACACTTGTAATCCCAGTACTTGGGAGGCTGAGAAAGGAAGATCACAGGTTCATGGCCAATCTCAAGTAATAGTGAAGCCCTCAGCAACTTAATGAGACTCTGTTTTAAAATAAAGAATAAAAAATAGGGCTGGAGGTGTAGCTTGGAGGTAGAATGCCCCTGGGTTCTGCAAAATGAAAAATAAATAACATAACAAAAAGTCAGAGAATAAAGTCAGAAATTTGAGGGAGGTGGTCTAGGGGAGGTGGAGAGGGAGACTCAATGAGAGAATCACTTCCATCATCATCATGTACACGTGTGAGAACACCAGTGCCAATCACAGTATTCAGTATGGGCGAGGGAGAAGTTGGGAGGGAGCCGGGGGAAAACCCACCAAGTGCTGTGTGCATCTAAGTCACTATCACTGTGAACTACATTATGATGCACCAAAGAAGTATAAAAAGGTTACCTCACTTTATTTCAGAAATATTATAAGCTGAGACCTATGAATTGTTATGTTACTACTCAGAAAATAAAATTTGTATGCATTCTGTATTTTAGGAATTAACTTCCCTTACTTTCATTAACTTAAAGTTGAAGAACAATAATGTTCAAATATTAGCAGCAATTATGATCAGGATAAAATGTTATTTGCTGAAAGCAAAGCCACATACATGGCATGAATACTGAGTATTTTGTCAACCTGAAACATTAAATATTTTAAACAACATAGTGTTATAGATAGTTGTCTTGGTTTAAAACATATTTTTATGGCAACTTCTGTGTGAAATTCTTTGATTATACTTGAGTCATATCTATTAAGTGAATGCTATGTTACCCCTTAATTGTATTTGAATAATTGGGTCAAAAGACATAATGTAGCCAGGCATGGAGGCACATGCTTGTAATCCCAGCATTTGGGAGGCTGAGACAGAAGGATGGCGGTTCTTGGACAGCCTCAGCTACTTAGTGAGGCCCTTTGCAGCTCAGTGAGACCCTGTTTCAAAATAAAAAATAAGAAATAAGGCTAGGGGTATAGCGCAGAGGTAGAATGCCCCTGGGTTCCATCCCCAATATGTTAAAAAAAAAGAAGTAATGGAGTATAATTAAGAGCTGTAGTATTTATTTAAGTCCTCATTTTGAATAAAACATAATAAAGATTTTATTGTTTTTTACTTTACATAAAATAGAAATACAAAAACACAGAACTGTTATGTCAGTTTTTCTAATAAATATATCAAAATCAGAGTTTTAAGAAGTATTTATGTTTAAAATACTCACTTGGATATAGAGCGACTAAAACATTATTAGGTTATTGGTAGACATGAACTTGCTCATAATTTTACCTAACTAGTCAGAGGCACATAGTAGAAAGCATTCCTCCTTATTAATATTTTCATCATATCTCTACTTTTGCAAGTAGATTTGATTTTCTGGCAAATGATATTCTTTGGTAAAAGTTTTATATGTTGAAGACTTCCTATGCAATAATAATGATAATAATATATTTTATTTAAGAAACATTTAAATGCTTAAATTACCCCCCTCATACCTGAGCAAAAATAATTTAAAAAAGAAATAATTATAGTTATCTCGGTAGATGATCAGCTAATTAGTGGTAATTTAGATTCCATAAATGTACACACTGAAAGATTTAATAAGTTTTCGTAGCATTCTCAAGTTTTTAATGTGTAAGTTGAAAAGTTCTTTTCCTTTTGGTTTATTGAAATTTTAAAATTGATTATTTATTGATTGGAACCACATAGTCTATTTGTTTGTCTATTTACTTTTGGTTGTGAATTTTGTAAATTATCCTACTGGTTTATATGTGATTGATTTTGAGATGTTTTTCATTTTTAAATATTTCTGTGTAAAACATTCAGAGAAGTAATCCTGTACATCTTTCAAGCAGTAAATGACCTTATTTTTTGCCCAAATCAAATGACATTCAATACTGATACTATGGAGAGAGGAATCAAAATAGACATCTAATTATAATTACCCCCACCCTGTCATTATATCACTACATGCAGAACACTGATTTTTTTTTTAGAGATAAAACACAACTGCTGAATTTTGGCAGGTAAAAAGATTTTTTTCTTTTCTCATCTCTCTCCTTTTCTGCTTTTATCACATGTAGGATTTATTGAAATACTCCAAACTGACCTCTTCTTGAAATATTTAGTTTTAAATCTAATAGCTTATAGGAAATAGCAAAAACACAAAAGAAAGTTAATATGTTTATGATTGCTTCATATTTTAAGAAATTCTTAACATTTAAGATATAATTCAATTGCTAAGAGAATAAGGATCATTTTTGGTAATTTTTGGGAAATCATTATAAAGATTTGGACCAAACACTATAAAATTATATTATGCAGATACTGTTTTTGGAATAAAATCAAATGTGAGCATCATGAAGGCAGGGACTATGTCTTCTTAATTGTTTTTACCCAGTATGCAGTATTATACCAGGCACATGGTAGAAAATCAAAGATTCCTGAAAGATCAAAAGAAACTGATGAGAGGGAAGAAAGTTGGGAAGAAAAAATCTCCGAGTTGATTAGACAAAGTGATAAATTCCATGTTACGCTCTTGTGAGTTTTGGCTGCATTGCTCTCCAAACTGATAACTAACAAAGGTCTAATTTTTACTCTGAGAACAAATGTGTAACTTTGAGAGAACTGTTGTTTAAAGGTTCTACGTGCTTTTACTTTACTTTTCGTTCTCAGTGGCTTGACCCTTTCGCTCTCCTCGTTTTTGTTGGCTGGTACTGAGAAATAGTGAGGCTAGAGTCGCATGTAACATTCCAGACGACTTTGATTATGATCATCACCATTTTAAGAATTAAAGACAATAATTAGTCCATTGACAGAAAGTAGTTGTATTAGTCATCATTTAGGTGAGGTTATTGATAAAATAATGTTAAAATTTAGGACAGGCAAAGGACCTGAATAATAAAGTTTGTAAAACTCCACAGCTGGGTGTGGCGGCGCACGCTTGTAATCCCTGTGCTTGGGAGGTGTAGACAGGAGGGTAGCGCAGGTTCGAAGCCAGTCTCAGTGGCTTAAGAGACCCTGTTTTTAAATTAAAAAAATATAAAAAATAGGTGTCTGGGAGTGTAGCCCAGAGGTAGAAGGGTTTCCAGGAACCCCAGTACCAAAAACAAAACAAAACAAAACAAAACAAAACAACAACAAAAAAACCCCCCTCCTGTATCTTATATTGTTTTAGAAAAAATTTTGTCCTGGCTGTTTGAAGTAGGGGTATTGTGTTAGATTTATTTTGTCTAATAAATCTTTTAGAGGTTTCAGTCTATGGTCGACTGGCCCTGCTGCTTTGGATCTGGCAGAATATCATGAGAGAAAGCACTTGGTAGAACAAAGCTTTTCACCTTGAAGGAGAGAGAGAGAGAGAGAGAGAGAGAGAGAGAGAGAGAGAGAGAGAGAGAGAGAGAGAGAGAGAGAGAGGGAGGGAGGGAGGGAGGGAGGGAGGGAGGGGAGGGGAGGGGAGGGGAGGGGAGGGGAGGGGAGGGGAGGGGAGGGGAGGGGAGGGGAGGGGAGGGGAGGGGAGGGGAGGGGAGAGGAGAGGAGAGGAGAGGAGAGGAGAGGAGAGGAGAGGAGAGGAGAGGAGAGGAGAGGAGAGGAGAGGAGAGGGAAATGAGAATGAGAATGAGAGAGAATTAGGCCGGCCAGGGTCCCAAGATTCCCTCAAGGGCATTCCCCTAGTGACCTAACTTTCTTTCACTAGGTAGAACTCAAAGGTTCCACCACCTGCTAATAGCAACACAGGCTGGTGACCTTGCTTTCAACACATGGCATTAAGGGACATTTAACATCCAAGTCATAACAGGTGCTAATCTATGTCACATGCTCCTAGGATCCAACTGGGGGAGGTGGGTGCTAGATTGTAGCTATTTGCACACTTTAGTTTTGAAGTGCCATTCTTTCAAGTATCCTCCCTGCTCAGCTATATTAGTTACTAGAATGAAAGTTACAAATTAAGAAAATATTTTTGAGAATGATAAATTCCTGGACTTAAAGGTTAGACTGCAATCTTTTTGTTGATACTGATGTTTAAAAAGTGTTATTCTTATTTATTATAAGATATACTAATTATCATAGTATAAACTAATCTATATATATTTGCAAAGTACTACTTCTCAAATAATTTTGTATTTATTTTATTTCCTTCAAGACAAGAATTATACAATGCCATTTCAATTTTTCTTGTTCTTCAACTGTGTTAGAACCTGTAATATTTACCAAATCAACTTAGGAGTGTTAGGCTAGAGAAAGGCTTTAATTGTTTATGGCACAGGAGATCTCATTCTAACCTTTCAGGTCTTCATTTATAACTTTTAGTAATGTTATATGAACTTTTAATTTACACACACACACACACACACACACACACACACACACCTCAAAACTTCTGGTATGCTGAGAGATCTGAACCTCCATTTTCTTTAAGTCTTAAGATTGGGCAATATATAAAATACATGTTTCTTTATGAAGTGTCAGGAGTACCAGTATTTTGTTACCTAAAGATTAGAAAAATTGCTTTAATTTGCTCTAGTAGTTGGTTGGTGCAGTCAATGTTTTCTTTTTCATTTGGTGCAGTCAATGTTACTTTTTCATTTGACCAGAGCAATAGACTTTTATGTGTAAATAGATAAAAATGAATGAAAAAACACATGAAAACTACATTAATTCTTAGAGTTATAAATATTTTGATTGTATGTGTTTGGGATGGTTATACTAAATGAGGTTGACCTCCATAAATTACATAAATCTTTTGGTCTAGAAAATTTGCCTCCCATACTTTATTTTGGGGCCCCATGCACTAATGTGTAGGGTGTTAGAGAAAATTTTAGGTATTGCTGTAATGGTTTTTCTCTGTATATAAATACATTATTCATGTTTCAACAAAATAGGCAAAATAGAAAGTATGTCTTATAGATGTGCAAAAAATATATACTACAAACTTGGTTTAAAATAAACTAGACTATTTAGTTCAATTTTTCTTCCAGAAATTGAATAAGGGCCCCATACAAGCTAAGTACCTGCTCTACCACTGATCCTCACTCAACTAGAATATTTATAGAAACCTCTCTCAATTGTCAATCTAAGAAATGAATAAAATTTCTATTAGATTAATTTTTAATAATTTTTTTCTATTAAAATTATTTTTGTGTTACTGTCTCAAGTTTATATTAATAAATATTATGGCCGATATGCCAAACAAGAGTGTATCACATGGTATGAATCTATTTATTTATTTATTTATTTATTTATTTATTTTTGTGGTACTGGGGGTACCAGGGCCTTTTCTATCTCCAGGCTATACTCCCAGACCTATTTTATATTTTATTTGGAAACAGGGTCTCACTAAGTTGCTGAGTGCCTCACTAAGTAGCTGAGGCTGGCTTCGAACCTGTGTGATCCTCCTGTCTCAGCCTCCCAAGTGCTGGGATTACAAATGTGCACCACCACACCCAACTGGTATGAATTTATTTTTAAAAGTGCGTTTCTTGTAAATGGCACATGGTTGCGCCTTGGTTTTAATTTAATCTGAAAAATTTTGCCTTTTCTTTAGTGTTTAGAATACTTTATTTGATATAATTACCTTTATGGTTGGATTTAATTTATCTGTTGTCTTACTATTTTCCCCCTATTTGTTTCACCTGTAAAATATTTTTTATATTTTTATTTTCTAGTTATTTATTTTATTGTCTACTTATATTTTTGTTAATGATTGCTCTAAGGTTTACAATATTTATCTTTAACAATATGTATCTTTTAAAGTCTACCTTTAAATAATATTATTTAACATTATATAAAGTACAAACTGTATATGAGAACAGTATATTTTCATTTCTTCCCTCTTGTCCTTTGTATTATTGTTACCATTCAAGCTAAAATTTATCAGAAGCAACAAAGAGGATCCCTTTTTACTAATAAATGATGATATAACAATAGTAAATATTTATACCCAATATGATGATATAACAATAGTAAATATTTATACCCCAAATAATGGCATACTTACCTACATAAAACAAATACGTCTTGACAGTAAGACGTAGACAGACTCCAATATCATAGTACTGGGAGACTTCAACACATTTCTCACACCATTTGATTGGTCTTCCAGACAAAAGATTAGTAAAGATACTTCACACCTAAAGAATACTATATGCCAACTGGACCTAAAAGACATTTCAGGATATTCCATCCAACAACAGCTGAATTCATATTCTTCTTTACCACTATGGAAGTTCTTTCAAAACAGACCATATTTTATGCCACAAAACAAGTACCAGCAAGTTTTAAAAAAAATCGATATGAGCCGGGCGTGGTGGCGCACGCCTGTAATCCCCACGCTTGGGAGGTGGAGACAGGAGGATCGCGCAGGTTTGAAGCCAGTCGTGCTGGCTGAAGAGACCCTGCTCCCCCCCAAAAAAAAAAAAGTATAAAATAGGTCTGGGAGTGCAGCCTGGAGGTAGAAGGGCTTCCAGGAACCCCAGTACCACCACCAAAATCAAAAATCTATATGATTTCTTGCATCATCCACTTTAATTCTACATATGTCAACCCACAATACACTGTTTTTATTTTGCTTTAGGCAGACTATTATCCTTTTTTTTTTTAAAGAAAAATAAGGTGTAATTTACACATAATAAAATTCACCCTTTTAAAGTATATAGTTCTATAAAGTTTTACAAATGTATATAAGATGTAACTACCAGCACATTCAGGATATAAAATATTTTCACTATAGTTACTCTGTCCTCTTTCTCTTGCACCCCATTCTTGACAACCACTGATCAGATTTATGTCCTTATCAGTTTATGATTTACACAATGTTATATTGGTGGAATCATAAAGTACATAACATTTTATATTTAACTTTTTAAATTTAGCCTAATGCTTTGGAGATTCATCATCATCTTATAGGTAACAGTAATTTCTTTGTTTTGCTGTGTAGTATTCCATTGTATGAATATGTGACAGATTTTTTTAGAATTAACTGTTGATGGTCATTTAGGTTGTATTCACTTTTGGAGATGTTGAGTAAAGCTGCTGTAAACATTTGCATACAAGTCTTTGTGTTGACATATGTTTTCCTTCTCTTTTGGGCATGGGATTACTATGATGGGTGATAAATATATGTTTACCTTTATTAGAAATGGATGTTTGGTATTTTATGAATAATTCATGAGTTCCATTGCTCTGTAACATTACTGACACTTGGTATCCACTGTTTACAATTTTTTGTGTGTGATTTTATCAGACTAATAATATCTTGATAAGATTTAAATTTGTATTTTCATAGTGACTAATGGTTTTGAGCATTTTTTATGTGTTTGTCATTTGCATCTCTTTGGAGCAATATATACAAATTTATTTATTTATTTTTATACTTTCATTGGTACATTGTAATTATAAATCATAGTAATAGTCAAAGTGATAACATATAACTACTCCTCTGATAGAAGACTAACATGTAGAATATGTAAAAAACTTGAAAAACTTAACACTAAAATAAAATAACTCAATCTGAAAATGGGCACTTGAACTGAAAAAAAAAATAGAAATGGCCAACAAATACATGAAAAAATGTTCAACGTCATTAGCAGCCAGGGAAATGCAATTCCAAATTACAGAGTCCATCTAACAAGTTAGAGTGGAAATCTTAAAATTTATTATTATTAAAAGAGTCCTTTATATATTTTGGATTTAAGTCCTTTAGCTGACACATGTCATGCAAATATTTCTCCCAGAATGAGCTTTTTAAAATTTTCTTTTTCGAAATATGTACACATTGTGAAATAGTTAAATCAAGCTAGTTAACACATTTAAGCACCCCATATGCTCATCATTTATTTATGGTGAGAGCACAAAACCTACTCTTTAAATCAGTTTTCAAATATATAATACATTGTTTTTAACCATAGTCATCATGTTGTAAATAGATCTCTTGAACTTCTTCCTCTTGTGTAACTGAAATTTTAATCCTTTGACCAAGATTTCCCCATACCTCCAGTCCCTTCATTTTAACAATGTCTTTCAAAGACTAGAAATTTTAATTTTGATGAAGTCCATGTTTTTATTTTTTATTATATATATATATATCTTTGAGAGATATTTATCTAACTCTAAGCCAAAAAATGATTTTTATTTGTTTTCTTTCTAGAAGTTTCAGAGTTTTAAATTTTATAGTTAGGTCTACATTCCATTTTGGCTTCATTTTTTTTTTTTTTTTTTTTTTTGGTGGTACCGGGGTTCCTGGAAGCCCTTCTACCTCCAGGCTACACTCCCAGACCTATTTTTACATTTTTATTTGGAAACAGGGTCTCCTAAGCCAGCGTGCGGTTGGCTTCGAACCTGCGCGATCCTCCTGTCTCTGCCTCCCAAGCGCGGGGATTACAAGCGTGCGCCACCACTCTCGGCTTGGCTTCATTTTTATAAGTATGATAGTGTGAGTAATTAGGTCAGTGTTCTTTTTTTTCATGAGGGGTTCCAATAGTTTATCACTATCTCTTGAAGATTTTAAAAATTGAGAAATTTCCTGTTAGAGTTCCCCTTATGACTATTGTTTCTAGCATTATCCATACCTTTGTTAAATCCAGATTTATATCTAGTATTATTTTTTTCTATATGAATAACTTCCTTTAACATTTCTTGTGGTTTAAGTTTGCTGCTGAAGAATTCTCTCTGAAAATTTTTATTTTTCTGACAAACGTTTTAATTTGTTTTCATGCTAGATGATATTTTTGCTAGGTTTAGGATTCTAAGTAGGCAGTTTTTATATCTTTAGCATTTTAAAGATGTTGATTCATGGTCTTTGGGCTTGCATATTTTCAAATAGTGTGCTATCATTCCTATTTTTGTTGCTCAGTACTTATTGTGCCATATACATATGGCACACACATATACATATGTCATATACATATTAGCTATCCTTGTGCCTGCTTTTAAGATGTTCTCTTTGTGACTTTTTGGTAGCCATTTAATTATGATGTACTTGTGTCTTCTTTATATGCTTTCTTTTTATTCACTCTGCTTAGGCTTTGTTTAGCTTGGTTCATCTATGAGTTTAATCTATAGTTTTATTCAAATTTGGGATCCTTAGGTTGTATTTCTTTCTTCTTTTTTCTTATGTATGTTAATGCATACATAAGATTTGTTAATGCACTGTTAATTTTCTCCTTTTCTCTAGTGCTTCAGCTTGAATAATTTCAATGCTACATCTTCAAATTGGACTGTTTATCCAATCCAATGTGTTTTTCATTTCCAATATTATTTTCTTCCTTTTTAGGACTCCTCTGTGTCTTTTTATATCGTCTATTTTTTCTTCTTAACACATTATGTACATTTTAATAGCTGTTTATCATCCTTATCTGCTAATTTTATAATCTCTGTCATTTCTGGGTCTTTTTCTATTGATTGATTTTCTATTGGTCTTGGTTTATGTTTTCTTGCTTATTTATAAGTCAATAAGTACTTCTAAAGCTTTTAAAAGTGATTGTGATAATCATTTCTGCACCATTTCTGCAATTTTAAAGTATATAATTCAGTGACATTTAGTACATTTATAATGTTGTACAAGGACTACAATTATGTAATTATAGAACATTTTCACCACCCTCCAAATAAAACTGTGAGAATAATGGTATTGAGGAGAGGAAGAGAATGTGGGAATAGCAAAAAGTCTGCCGAGGACATCATCTCTGTTTGCAAGGACAGAATCTGTACGTCAAATGTGGTGTCATTCTATAATACTTCTTGTGGCTTCTGTGAGAAAGAAGTGAAAAAGAGACTTCAGCAGTGTGCTTGCTGACCCATTGACATTCAGAAGGAAGACAGTGGAATTGGCATTTTTACTCTCAACAGTCCTGGCAAAATTAATGCCCTTTCAGGTGTTAGGTGCTATAATATTAGGAAAAGTAGTTGAGTTAAAAAATTGGACAGGGGAAAGGCCTTATTTTCTGCGGGACAAAAAGTACTTTCTCTTCAGGATTTGATCTGAATGCTATGAAAACACTAGTAACTCTGGAAGAGGGAATAGCCTTATCTATATTCAGACAAAACAGCTTAACAAGATTTATAAGACTTCCTTTAATAAATGTTGCACTCGTTCAGGTCAGGCATTGGGTGAAGGATCAAAATTTACTACAGCATGCAATTTGAGGTTCGTGACTCCAGAGAATGAGGTAAATTTGTCCACAAGGAGATGGGTATAATTCCAAGTGCAGGTGGGTACCACCCAACTGGTTGAAATCATTGGCAGGAAACAAACTCTTCAAGTGCAAAGTGGAGCCTCCACATTTGGTTAAAAAATATTTAGATGTAGGAATGGTCAAAGAGGCTTTACAGTATTCAGAAACTAAATCTCTAGAAAAGGGACAAAGGTGGCTAATGTAATCTGTCAGTGGGCTACCAGAAGTCATTAGAACTTTGAAAAATCTATTATTCAAGGCAAAGAAAATGTTTAGAGGCAGTATTACAGAACAAAAGAGAGGTTTTAGAAACAGTGTAGATCCATGAATTTAAAGGCCATTGCTAAGGAAAGGAAAATTTAGTAAGTAGTTTTTAAAAATATAGATGTACTACAAGTAAAGCTCCAATGATTAATATGTATGAAAGTTAAAGAACACAATTGGGAAGGCTTATAGGATAAGAAAATAAGAAAAGGTATGATCAATCATTTTCTTCTGCTCTAAGCAGCTGGAGTAAAAGCCATGAAAATGTCCCTTCATTAAAAAAAGAAAAAAGATGCACCTATTACCCACTACAAATTTCAAGCCTTATTTTATCTTTGCAATTATTCATTTTCTATTGACACTTTCTACCTTGCCAAGATATAAAAACTGCCCAATAAAAGTGGATTTTCTGATTGAAAATGATGGCAGGTGCAACAAAAACAACAAAATGCCTTAAACCTGTATTTTTTTTATTTTTTATTTTTTGGTTTGGTAGTGTGTGTATGTGTAGCACCAGGGATTGAATCCAGAGGCATTTTACTTCTAAGCTAAATCCCCAGCCCGATTTTATTTTTTATTTGGAAACAGGGTCTCACTAAGTTACAGAGGGCCTTGCTAAGTTGTCGAGGCTGGCTTTGAACCTGCAATTCTTTTGTATCAGTCTCCCTGAGATTTACTTGTAATTCCTCCTGGAATTACAAGGATGTGCCACCATTCCTGGCTTCAAACCTTTATTTTAAAAATAGTTATCTCCTTTACTCCCCCCCTCCAGTCCCTGGCAATAACTTATCTTTCTGTCTCATATGAATGGAATCATATAAACGTGTGGTCTTTATTTCTAGCTGCCTTCACTTAGCATATTTTCTAGGCTTGTCCATTTTGTCACATGAACCAGCACTTTATTTTATGGATGAATAATATTTTATTGTATAGCTATACTTCAGTTTTGTTTATCTAGTGTTCTGTAAGCGGCAATGGGTTGTTTCTACATTTGGATTACTGTGGATGGTAGTACTATGAACTTTCATGTATAAGTTTTTGTTTGATCACCTGATTTTGGTTGTTTGGAAATATACATAGAAGGAGAATTTCTGGGTCATCTTGTAATTTTATAATTAGCTCTTTGAGGAAGTTTCAAGATGATTTTTGTGTGTATGTGGTACTGAGGGTAGAACCCAGGGGATTTTCTACCTCTGGGATATACTCCCAGACCTATTTTATATTTATTTGGAAACAGGGTCTCACTAAGTTTCTGAGAGCCTCACTAAGTAGCTGAGGCTGGCTTCCAACCTGTGCGATCCTCCTGTCTCAGTCTCCCAAGCGCTGGGATTACAAGCGTGCACCACCATGCCCAGTGTAAGGTTTTTTTTTTTTTTTTTTTTTTAAACATGAATGCATCTTTTTAGTAGATAAAGAAATGGCATTTATAATAAAGAATTTCTTAATAATACAGATTATCTGGCGTGTTAATAGTTTCTCAATTAATATTTCTATTTAATTTTTAAAAACTGTTCTTTTGGCCAAGTGTGTGAATTTGTATGTGTGTGTACTGTTCTTGATCTGAAAATAAAATACTACATTTTTTAAAGAAGTGGAGTTAGTCGATGAGTAATGTAAATATTATCCACCAGTTATCAATTACTGATCCCTGAGGCTAAACATGAAAACAGTTTACTGCATTGATTATAGTCTTCAAAAAAAGTCTGTTTGTTGAACAAACTTTCATATTCTAATGGTACAGAACATTAAGGTACATAAGAAATGTTTTTAATTCATGCTATTTTAGAATTGAATAATTTTTCTATTTTAGATCAACAGGATTTAAATAAAGCTGCATAACTGATTCTGAAGTCATCTTGATTTGCTGTTTTGTTAATAATTGGAGTTATTACAATATTTAATCTCATTATTGATTAAAGTGTTCAAAAATTATCTTGCTAAACTATGTAGAATAGGTTTTGTTTGGGGAGGCTTTTGTGAGTCAACAGTTTAACTTGACAGTTTGAACAATTGTAGAAATTTCTAAAGTCATGATTTATACCATTATTTTTATAACTAACACCACAAAATAACTATACTACTATTGCCAACAGCAGAATTTGGAAATATAAGTTCTACCCTGTGACGTTATTGCATGTACTAAGAGAGATGTTATTTCAATGTTATATTTTTATTACTAGCTTCTGTTTTATTAAGGATAATGAAAACCTCGTGTCTGAGCCTGTGAACAAAGCTAATGTGACCTCTGATGTGACCCACCTGTTGTGCTTTCACAATCGATAATAGTCTCCTCATGTGAGGGTGATCTGGACAGCAGCAATGTACCAGCAAGACAGAAAATAACACTTGCAAATTTAAGTTGCAGAAATTAAAATATACTTGAATCAGGTCCTAGATAAAAGCAATAAAAAACAACAACAAATATTTTGAGAAAAGAAGATATGAACAGATGACTGATTCATAATGCCTTTTTCAGGGGAAATTTTCCTCAGTTATATGAATGACTGTAGGCTTCTGCCTGATAAATGACTTCCTAAATGAGAGTTTGGCAATTTTTATAACTAAAAAGATATGGTGACCAATGCCTGGATTTTAGGCATTCCTAACTTCTTCATTTATTCAAAGTTATGTAAGTTATCATTAAGACCAATTTTGTGTGTGTGTGTGTGTGTGTGTGTGTGTGTGTGTGGTACTTGGGCTTAAACTCAGGGGCATTGTGCCTCTGAGCTACACTCCCATCCCTGTTTATTTTTCATTTTAAAACAGGGTCTTATTAAGTTGCTGAGTGCCTTGCTGAGTTGTTGAGACTGAGTTGTTGAGATTCTCCTATCTCTGTCTTCCAAGTATTAAAATTATAGGAGCATGTCACTACTCCAGGCTTAAGACCAAATTTTTACAACATCAACTAGGCTTCAAAAAAGAAACAAAGAAGGAATAATCAATTTTGCTTATTTGATTCTTGAGATGTTGTTATAAATTATAGCTTTCCTTATTGTACCATGTCTGCTCTGGATATACCTGAAGATTAGTCTGCCAAAGAATTGTATCAATTTTGTAGATAAATTTAGAGATACCATCATCTAGTAGATATTTTCACCAGTTTGCAAAATGTTTTTTTTAGCATATCCAATCTTAGAAAGATCCTAGTGATGATATTTTCAGTGAGTCAATATAAGTGTCTCAAAATTTGAAAACTGGGTTGGGGATCTAGTTCAGTGGCAGAGTGCTTGCCTAGCATGTGAAAGGCCCTGGGTTCAGCCCCTAGAACTGCAAAAATCAATCAATCAATCAATCAATCAATCAATCAAATATATTATTACTGCCCTTCAACATATAGGTAAAATTCCATTAATAGAAAATTATTGTATTATAAAAACATTGACACACTAGTGGCTTATGTGAAAAAATTTCTAACTAGTCATTATTCAGTTTAATGCTTTCGCAGAAACCTTTACTTCTTTGGTTTCATCGATGAGGTAAAAGGGGGTGGTATCAAAGTTCTGGTTGATGGTATGATGGATGAAGCTTTGCTAAGGTCTCATGCTTAGCTCTTGGAATGGCTGCTGCCAAAACCAGTGGAGTCTTATTTTCTCTTAGGATGGTAGAGTGTGAAGGTTAGGAGTTCCCAGATATAATTCAATGCATATTTTCTTATAGAGTGTTATAACCTAGTGCTCAGCCTTGATATGTATAGTTTGGCATAGGTTTCTAGCCACTATTGGTAGCTGTGTTTCTATGGGAAGGTGCATTCCAAGTTCCAAGAACTTTTGAAACTGAATTAATTTGTGTCTTGGAGACTTTTGATATTACCAAAGTTATGGAAATGCATTATTTTGGAGTTGGAGGGGCCTTAGAAGTCATCTATTAAAATTTGTGGTATAGATAGGTCAGAATTCCAAAAGAACTGAGTCCTTTCTTTTTTATTTATTTTATTTTTTATTTTTTTTCCATTATAAAATTCTTTATTGACTGTTCACATAATGCTTTTTTTTATTGGTGCAATGTATTCATACATCATAATGGTATAAAGAAAATACTTTTGTAGACATACATGCACACATCGCCCAGTTAGCCCCTCCCCGATTCCTACCCTGTTCCCTCCCCACCCCTCCTTCCCATGCTTGGCTTAGTGATTGACATCTAGTTTTATAGCAATTTATCCAATATTAACGATGATAATCTCACATACCAAGCTTTTGATGACTTAAAGATAACATTTCAATATTTCTTTTTGCTTTCTTTCTTACCAGAGAATATTTTTTTCTTTTTTTTTCTTTTTTAGGTGAAACTATCATACATTTATTTATTTATTTTTCAGAAAAAATCTATCCTGATATGGAATATGGACTCTAGATACCCAAAACAATCTCGAAGAAGAACAAAGCTAGAAGATGTATATTTTCTGATTTCAAACCATATAAAGCTACAATAATTGAAACAGTGTAGTACTGCTATAAAGGCAGATATATAAACCACTGGAGTTAAATAAAAGCCTAGAGATAAATTCTTCCATATATTGTCAAGTTATTTTTGACAAGGTTTCCACGACCATTTGGTGGAGGAAATAATAATCTTTTAACTAAATATTGATGAAAAATAATAATTACATGAAAAAGAATAAAATTGGACCCTTACATAACACTATATACAAATATTAACTCAAAATAGATAAAAGACCTAAATATAAATCTTAAGATGATAAACTTTTAGAAGAAAGTCTGGGTCATAAAACCTCACAACATTGAAATTGGTAGTGATTTCTTGGATATGATTTCAATGGGACAGGCAACAGAAGGGTAAACAGACTCCCTAAAAAATAAAAAAAATATTGTATATCCAAAGACAATGTAAACAGAGTTAAAAGTTACTGATAGAATGGGATAAAATATTTCCAAATGCTATATCTGAAGGTATATTAATATTCCAACTAGAAATCCTAAAAATTAGCAACAATAAAAGCAAACAATACAATTTAGAGATAGGTAAAAGACTAACATAAATAATGAATCTCCACAGATAACTGATCTTAGTTGTCTGTTGGATGGAGAATCTTGTTTCTCTGGTTCTGGTGTGTGTTACCTATTTCTTCTTTGTAGTTAATCTCTTTGAGTATTTTCTCTAGCACTGATTTTGAAGACATAAATTCCTTCAGTTTCTGTTTGTCGTGGAAGCTTTTTATTTCCCCATCTAATTTGATAGAAAGTTTTGCTGGGTAGGAAATGTTTGGCTGGTGTTGTTTTCTTTCAGAGTTTGGAATATGTTACTCCAAGCCCTTCTGGCTCTCATGACTTGGTTTGGGAATTCTGGAGTGATTCTAATTGGTTTGCCTCTGAATGTCCCTTGGCCCTTTGTTTTTGTTGCCTTTAAGATTCTCTGCTTGGCTTCCACATTGGTCATTTTGACAATTGTGTGGCGTGGGGATCCTCTTCTCCGATCCTCTCTAAAGGGAGTTCTATAAGTTTCCTGGACCTGTGTATCGACCTCTTGCTCTACGTTTGGAAAATTTTCTATTACTTCCTTGAAGAGATTGTTGATCCCTTTGGTTTCACCTTCTTTTTCTTCCTCTATTACAATTATTCTTAGGTTAGCTCTCTTAAAATGGGCCCATATTTCTTCCATGTTAGATTCCTGCTGTCGGCTTTTTTTTTTTTCTAATTTAGAAACTATGCGTTCATTTTATGAATGATCATCTTCTAGGAGCGAGATTCTATTCTCCATGTGGTCTAATCGGTTGTTTAAACTTTGAATTGAGGCCTTTACTTCATTAGTTGCATCCTTTATCTCTTTTTGGCTCTCTCTGAATTCTTTTCGAAACACCTCTATTATTTCTACAGTTACTTTCCTGTTTTGATCTTCTAGAAATCTCTGAATTTCTGTTTTATCAGGTTCTGATGTTGTGGGGTTGTGGGCATTCATTGCTCCATTGTTATTCCTCTTTCCCATGATTTTGGAAGTTTGTGCCTTCTCTGGGTTCTTCCCTTGGGTCACTACAACTTCACTTAAGGTGCTCTGTATCTCGAGTCTGTGGTATCTAAGTCACCACTCCTTTACTGGGTTGTATCACAGAATCTCAGATCCTGGGAGTCAATCGAGGCTGCTTTTGACCATGGGGGGGTGCCAGGTTGGGCGTTCTCCTATGGTGTGATATCTCTGCCACCGCCACTCCCCCATTGGGTCAAGTCCCAGGGAGTACAGTACTGGGATTTCTCCTCTAGGGGCCACAATTTGACTCACTGTTGTTGAGTGCGCAGATGGAGCTGTTGTGGACTCGGTGAATTTGCTGCTGCTCCCCTTTCATTTTTAGTTGAAGAAAGATCAGATCTTTAAAACTTTTAAAGAAAATTAGTGTTTATAGAAGCATTACTCACAATAGTCCAAAGTATGGAATCATCTTAGGTATCTGTCAACAGATGAATGGATTATGAAATTATGGTGTATATATACACAATGCAATTTTACTCAGCCATAAAGAAAAAATTATGTCATTTGCAGAATAAATGTATAGAACTGGAGAGTATTATGCTAGGTAAGATTATCCAGTCTCAGAAAATAAAGAGTTATATGTCTTATCCTAGGTGGAAGCTAGAGAGAAATTGGGAAACAAAAGGGATGGCAGATAAATGAGGAGAGAGACCAGTAGAAGAGTGGAAGGGAATTTGGGTAAGGAGTTGGCGGAGAAAAGGGAGACTTAATAAAGATTCAAATAATGCTATGTACATATATAAAGTTATCCATACCAATCTCAATTGGGAGGGAGTGGGATGGGATATGGAAGGAAACACACCAAGTATACACATATATTTCTATCACTCTGAACCTCATTATGATGTATAATTACAGTTCACCAATAAAAAGAGTAAAAGATTAATGTTATCTGCTGCTTTACATGTGTGTGTGTGTGTGTGTGTGTGTGTGTGTGTGTGTGTGTGTGTGTGATACTGGAGATAGAAACCAGGAGCATTCTATCTCTGAGCTACACCACAACCTTTATTTTTTATTTTGAAATAGGGTCTCACTAAGTTATCCTGCACTGGCCTCAAACCATTGATCCTCCTTTCTTAGCTTCCCAAGTATTGAGATTACAAGCATGTGCCACCATACCAAACAACTTTAAACTCCAAAACTTTTGCCGGGCGTGGTGGCGCACGCTTGTAAACCCCGCGCTTGGGAGGCGGAGACAGGAGGATCGCGCAGGTTCCAAGCCAGCCGCCCGCGCTGGCTTAGGAGACCCTGTTTCTAAATAAAAATATAAAAATAGGTCTGGGAGTGTAGCCCAGAGGTAGAAGGGCTTCCAGGAACCCCAGTACCACAAAAAAAAACAAAAAACTCCAAAACTTTTGTTTAAAATTTTTTTAAATTAAAAAATGTGGTGTCCAGGCCTAAGAATTCATCATTTGATAGTTTTACAGGATAGTGTCCATGAGGATTTCTGTATCAGTATCTTATAGTACATGATCTATAGACCAAAAGATGAATAGAACTTTATATTTTGTTAGACTGACTCCTTCTGCTCTATTCTATTAACTGTATCTCTTACAGTGTGGAAAATGTGTTATAGTGGACATATCATTACTAAGTTGGTGAATTTTAAGTTTTCAGTTATGTATTTTCCTGAGCTTTTGATCCATAGATTGTGTTTAGATGGGCAAAACAAGAATACGTGCTCAACACATGTAGTATTAATGTTTTTAAAAAACTGATCATCAGAATTATCTTTGGAACTATGCATTCTGTGTGTGATTTTTTATTCATTACGCACACATATATATGTGTGTGTATATATGTATATATATATACACACACACATTTGCGGGATATATATATATATATATATATATATATATATATATATATATCCTTTTCTTTATTGTATATATATTTTCCTTTTCCTTGTTGTATATATATTTGCAGGTCTGGGGATGGAACCCAGGGGTATTCGACCTCCGAGCTACACCCACTGCCCTATTTTTTATTCTTTTTAAAATTTGATATGGAATCTCATTAAGTTGAGGAGGGCCTCACTAAGTAGATGAGGCTGTCCTCGAACAGCGATCCTCTGGTCTCAGCCTCCTGAATGCTGGGTTTACAAGCATGCACCACCATGCCCAGTTTTGGATATATTTTTAAATATAAATAAAGCTATCTGTGAGAAGAAAATGTTTCTTTTTTAGAAATGACATTTGACATTTTTTAAACAAATGACATAATTACTTTAGCATATGGAAATTTTCTTTTTAGTATTTAGTATTTTATTATTACCTTCTCTCATACTCAAACATGAACCCTAATAAGACAAAATAAAATTTAGAGAAAATTTTCTTCTACTGAAGACAAAATTTAATGTTTTCAGTGAGGTTATACTGCTATCACTAAGCTTTTCTCACTTTAAACATCGTCATCTTAAGGTGAAAAATGTAGCAACCATTTACTACCACTGAAAAGGAGAGACAGAGGGGAGTTAAGATATGACTTTCAAGTAGTTTTCACCTTTGACTTCTTCAGAATATGACTTTTAAGATCTCAAGATTCATACTTATTTTGGTTTTAGTCTTTTTCATTGATTTTTTTAAATTAATTCTTTATCTTGAATAATTTTTAGAAGACACAGGTAGTTTTTCAGCCACCATAGTAACCTTTCATTTTACTTACAGACTAAATTATGCAAAAAATGAAAGATATATTCATTTAGTTTTAAATATTATGTTTCCATTGCCAGGTACTGATATTATATACTTTTGATTTATGTTGAACATTTTAATGATTTTTTGCTGAATGAATATAATCAGTATGCTAAGTATTATGTTTTAAACAGATGCCAATCTGTAATTTTGTGTATAAGCATTTTTCTGATGATACAGGGTATCAATATTAAATGAAATTTTAATTTAGTGATTTCATTTTCTTGAAAATATTTCTATCAGAAATTCATATCATAGTTGTATTATGCTTAACATGATGAAATCTTCTCTTCTCTTTTCCTTGTTGTATACTTATTGCAGCAGTCACCAAAACATCCAGAAGTCTGATTTAAATTGAAATGTTTCTCTGTAGAATAAACAGAATATCTCACCTGCAAAATATGATTACACTTTGCAGATTTAAGACCTTTACAATTCATAACTCAGCTTTACATGCCCAGTGCTTGGAAGTATTGGCATACCATGCTTCAAAAAATGTTCAGTATATTTCTTAACTTTGCCATTGCATCATTGAGACCAGAAGTTGATACTGAGGGTGCATTTTATTTTGGACTTGTAGTATGTCTAAGTTTGTTTTTATAAGGCATTTTTTCTTACTCTGGAATATATGCTATTTAGAAATTTTGAATCATGATATAGTGGACATATTCTAAGTAGGATTTAGTAGTTGAGATTTGGTTAAGGAGACTATACAGACCCCACATTTTCTTAGTAAACAAGCTAGATTGCTACTAGATATAATTGCTCATTAGACACCAGGATTAAAATTTATTACAGAACTGAGCAAAATTTTACAATTTTAGAGCAATGAATTTAGAGCTCAGTGCCAATAGTATTAAAATGCAATATTTTGAGCCATTTTGTTAACTTTGTCTCATTTCCTTTTTATATACTTTTATTTTGTACATTGTACATCACATTGAGGTATAGTGATGGAAATATGTGCACACAACTCACAGAGCACTTCCCTCCATGCCCCACTCCCTCCTTTCCACTCTCCGTACTTTTCTTTGAAATTGGAACTGATAATTTTGTATACATATGTAGCATTTTTCAGCAGTTAGAGTCTTTAGTCTTATCTCCCTCCTCCTTTCTCTAAAGCCCCTCCCTCCATCATTCTATTTGAGTCTCTGCTCTAGCTTTCACACGTAGGAAAAAACATTCATCTATTCATTTTTCTGTTTTGAGAGTGGCTAATCTCACTTAGTATTTATTTATTTATTTATTTATTTATTTATTTATTTATTTATTATTATATTTATTGGCACTGGAGATTGAACCCAGGGGCATTCTACCTCCAAACTACACCACTAGCCTGATTCTGTTTTTTATTTTGAAACAGGGTGTCACTAAGTGCTGAGGGCCTCACTAAGTTGTTGAGACTGGTCTCGAAACTGTAATCCTCCTGTCTCAGACTCACAAGTACTAGGATTACAGGCATGCCCTACCTCATTGGGCTATACTATATATTAAGAAAGTAAAGAGTAAGAATAAATAGGCTCTTTTTTGTGCAAAATAGTGTTAACAGAGGGTTCTTTGGGGATTAGTTCTAAGACTAATGACTTTTTAAAAAAATTGAAGAAGTATGCAGATAAATCTGTTTTGTTGGAATAAGAAGCTTATTTAATTTCTTTTTTGGTTTATGTAGAAACTTTGCAGCACAGCTTATACTATGAAGTTATAATTTAGAGGACCTGGAGTTTATATCCAGATTCCAACATTTAATAGATTATATGACCTTAAACCTGAAGTTTTCTCATTTTAAAAATAAGAATTTGATATTTATCCCACAAGGTAGATATGTATATCAAATAAATTGGTTATGACATGAATTAAAATTCCTGGCATACAGTAGAACTCAATAAATTCAGGTAGAATTAGAATATATCCCCATTTCTTATTTTTAAATAATGTGCATGTATGCCTATACCATCTTGTATTCTACTAAGATATAGGACTAAAATGCACCAATAAAAATTTAAAAAATAATATTCTGTTTTTATTATGTATGTATATAATACAGGTCTAATGTTGATTCCAATACTATTGCTTTATCTTCAAATTAAATGAGTCATTTTTTATATTGGATAATTATTTGCTGAAAACAATATTAAGTAAGATACTTTTAGCAACTCTTTCTCCCATTGTGTCAGCAGCTTTGTCATATTGTCTTGCAAAACCTCATTTCCCCCCTTTGCATTTTGTTGTCTGTATCTCTCCCTAGTTTTTGGCATTAGAAGTTTGGTGTGGTTTACAATGAAGCACCTTAACTCAGGCTATCTGTGTTGTGATCTGGTCATCTCTGCTTCCTTTCCTTCACCTTAGGCAGTGTCTTAGGAGATTAGATTATAGACAAGATGGTTTATCTGCATGTGTTTCTTCTTTATTGGGCTCTACTTTATCTGTAATTTCTTTGTGTGACACTGCGATATTTTTTTACAGGAATATTACCTACACTTTTGTTGCTTCTAATGCTCCTAAATTACATCACTTTAATCAGTGGGTCCTTTGATATCCTTCTAGATGAAGGTTTACTTTTAGAGACATTTTTTCTTGCTTGAAGTTTGAGAAGGTTGGTTTCAACTCATAGTATTCTCCCTTTTTTACCTTATCTCAGTGTATTTGGAAAGTATGCTTAATTTTGTGCTTTTAGCTTATAGTATTTTATTGCTTTGTTAAAGATTATTCCTATCTCCCACTTCATTCTCTTTAGTTGATTTTAAAGAAGAATTGCGAAAAATATTACCTTTACTCCATC
Source organism: Muscardinus avellanarius (assembly GCF_963383645.1). NCBI lineage: Eukaryota > Metazoa > Chordata > Mammalia > Rodentia > Gliridae > Muscardinus > Muscardinus avellanarius. The sequence goes on along the minus strand of NC_137786.1, from coordinate 191,767,630 downwards.
TCTATTAGTCAGTGTCTATCACTATAACAAAATACCTGAGATACTTAACTTATAAAAAGAAAAATTTACTTTGGCTCAAAGTTTTGGAGGTTTCACTCAATGAGAAATTCACTCCATTTCTTTGGGCCTGTAGTAGTAATACATCATAGTGGCAACATTTGGTGGAACAAACTCTTTCATTTCATCAAACCAAGAAGCAAAAGAGAAAGTGGAAAAGACTGAGGATCCATGATTTTTTTTAGTAGACACTTCCAATGACCTGTGACCTCCCACATGTCCCCTCCTGTTAAAATCTACAATACTTCCAATAGCCATGACCTTGAGATCAAGCTTTTACTATGTGAACTTTGGGGAACACTTAATAACCAATATGCAGCACAGTCTTTAGCCAGAATTTTGAATTGTCACTTTAAAAAGTATTTATAAACACATTCTACACTTTTCTCAAGTCAAACATTTCCTAAAATTTATTGAGTACCATATGTTAAGCCTTGTTCAATGAACTTTACATACTCCTTTAATCCTGAATAGCCAGGATTCATCCAATATTATCTTATTAAAAGATTAGATGTTTGAGAATGAGAGAACTGAACTGCCCAAAGTCACATTGGAGCCAGAAAGACATAACTAACATGTCTCCTTGGCTCCAAATCTATATTTTTCCTGCTAACTCATCTAATCCCTGTTTTGAATAAATGCTATTATTTTAAGAATTTCATGTATCTTTTCACTGCCAGCTTTTGGCTAATTTAGGTTTTATAAATGGGTCACTACATTTCATTTTTGCACACCTAAAAGTAATAATTATATGATAATTCATTTACTTTGATGGTTTGTTTCTGGATATCCACAATCACACACTATATTAGTAAAAATTTTTACCCGGGCATGTTGGCACATGCTTGTAATCTTAGGAGGCTGAAACAGGAAAGATCGCAGGTTCGCAGCCAGCCTCAGCTACTTAGTGAGGCCCTTCACAATTTAGTAAGACCTCGTTTCAAATAAAGAATAAAAAATAGGGCTGTGGGTAATCTTGGAGGTAGAATACCCCTGTGTTCAAGCCCTAATACCGTAAAAAACAAACAAACAAACAACAAAAAAAATCTCTAAACCAAAAACCCTTTACTTTTGAATATCTGTCAAAGGGACCTGTGGACTTTTGGTCTGAATACCAACAACTAAAATCATCTACTGATGCCTGGAAATCAACAAAATAATATTTCTGAGAAATGTTATTTATCAGTTGATTACATTCTGATTTAATCTACCATATATATGACTTCTAGGACATTCTGAATTACAAGAAAATATATGAAGCCTTGTTAGTTGAGCATGGCTTACTCATACTACTGGAAATTTGCAAGAGATAATCTAGATAGCAGTGTTTGGGAATAAACAGGTGCAGATTCACCAGGATAATAGGCCTAGGTTGTATAGACTTGAATTGGTGGCTAGTTTTCTTCAGAAAATATTTGCCTATTGTTCTTTTTCTTGCTTTCTTGTGTTATAGTAATAGAATCTTTTTCTATAAACAACAAAATAGTATGGAACACTTGTGTGTGCCTTAATTAGTAGTAACGGCCTACTGTACCACATGGAGATTTGCATTTTCTTTAGTGGTAGTCTTGGCTGTGTGGCTTAAAGACTTGTTATAAGATTCTCCAGCTTCCTGTTGCAAGTACTAATGTCCTATGGAGCTTCTATAGTTATAATTATTACCTGATAGTTATCTGTTGTCATAACTAGGTATTTAATGTTTTAAATTCTTAAATTAATAAATCAACAATAATAACTTAGAATTTACATTGCTGCCATAGCACGTTAATATTTCAAATGAAATTAAAATGGTAGAAATTGGCAGGCAGAGCAGAACATGGCCTGGAGTCCCAGAGAGGTGAAAATGATTCTTCAGATGTGTTGAGGGAAATCCATCCAGGTACATCAGGGATGACATGGTTTTTAGATTTTAAAAAGCACTTCATATCCACAGCCAGGGTCTCAAAACAGGCAGTATAGTGAGTACATAGTACTGTTCAGGCAGCTTCAAAAAGAATGGGTGTGCACTTTTTAAGTGAAAGGGAAACACCCTAGTGCTTTTCATATAGCCTGTGAAATCAGAGTCTAAAAAGTTTCCCCCTGAGGCAACCTAGTTTTGTAAGTGTTGTTGCCCAGAGAAGAGCTATCAATTTCTCTTCTTATTTTCCAGTTCCTCGAGTTCTCATTCACATACCTTCCTTCTCATTGTTTGCTCATTCCTGCCTATCTTTCTATTAAGTTGATTTTCATAGATGTATCCCTTTTCTACTCTCCTTATGTTTTCCTATTTCACTTGGAAAGGTTACTTATTGAAGACTTTTATAGCCTATGCTGGTTTTATACAAGGGAGGATGCCATTTGTTAAACTAATGCTTATAACTTGACAGAGAAAAACAGCGTGTGAGTATTAAATACTTTTCTTAGAGTAGGTTCTTAGGTGAGGTTACAAAGGCAACAAAAAGAAGTAAAAAGTAGCTTAATATTAAAAGGTGAGGTGCATCCATGCAGACTGAGTATGATTCCCAAAAAGCTTTGGGAAAACTTTTTATCTTGGAAATGCAACTTTATCATGCCAGAGTTCCAGAATTCTAAACTGAAATGGCTGTGGCAGTGACTCTTTTCACTTGACTAATTGCCTAGGTTGATATTGTTTTCCTTCCTCAGTGCTTTAGGAATTTTTATGAGCCTCTTTAAAGTAACTGAGATGCAGTTCAGAATGCTTACAACAAATAGGTGATATCTGCAGTTTAGTTATTGCCCCAGAGTGAAAAGTTTCTTTGGCCACTCTGAACAACTTCTTTGAATTGACAGCCACTGTCTCAGGACACTTTAAAAAGTTTTTTTTTTCTTTTTTAAATCTATTACACAGCTTGTAAAAGTTCTCTTTCCCTACATTTATACATGTCAGTGGGGGTCAGAGCATCTTAGAAGGTATTAAGAAAAACTTGAAAACTTGATAGAATTAAGACCCCTTACAGTTCATAATGCTATATTTAAACTAATTTTGTGACCTTAATTTTTCTTCTGTGTTTTATGTCTTTTTTTGGGGGTCACTTTAGAAGTATCTGGGTCTGAGCCAGGTATGGTAACACACACCTTTTAGGAGGCTGAGACAGGAGGATCATAGGTTCAGGAACAACCTCAGTAATGTAATGAGACTTTCAGCAACCTAGTGAGACCCTCTTTCAAAAAAAAATTAAAAATTGTCGTGGGTATAGGATAGAGGTGGAATGCCTCTGGGTTCTATGCTGTTACCACCCCCACAATATATTTATCTTATTTTAAGAAAACTTGATTATATAGGAAAAGATGCAGTAACATTAAGATAAATTAGTATCTTTTGAACTTAGTTTCATCGCATAAAAATTGGAAAAGAGATTTTCTTTAAGAAGTTTATCTTATTGAACAAAATTTGGAAGACATGGCGTGTAAGTAGGTTAGATTTTTGTCCAAGCTACTGAAAATGAATGTTCATTTATGTTATTTCTCCTCTTTGATTCACATTTTTCTCAGAATCTGGCAAGTGGGACAGACCAATAGCCTTCCCTCCCTTTCTAACTGGGATAAGTATTAATAAACCTGAAAGCACTTTGCCTTCAAAAGAAAGGTACAACAGATATCCTGTTAGTGGTCTAAATTTTAAAGGGGGAATCTAATAAGATGTGGTAAAATATACTTCGGATAATAAGTGTACTTTGAGGGGTAATGACTTATATTTAAGAACTGAGTTAAAAAAGATGTCTTTTGAAAGGGAAATACACTTGTTTTTGCTATAAAATAAAATTACTAAAGAAGATACTGTTGGGTTTTAAAAATGAGTTAAAGGATATAGCTGGGTGTGGTGGTACACACTTGTAATTTCAGCATTTGGGAGGCTGAGTCAGAAGGAACGTAGTTTGCAGACAGTCTCAGCTACTTAGTGAGGCCCTCTGCAACTCAGTGAGATCTGTTTCAAAATAAAGAATAAAAAATAGGACTGGGTGTGTAGCTCAGAGGTATAATCCCCTGGGTTCCATCCCCAGTACTGCAAAAAGTAAATAAATAAATAAATTATACAAGTACGGTGTACTTAATATTTTTTATTTTTTGGTTTTTAAAATAGTTGTCAATGATTGAAGTAGATGGGATATATGATATGATGTGGTACACAGCATAACAAATATTTCTGTCCATCCATCATTATAATGTGTTTCATATTCATTTCTTAGCTATGTTTTTTCTGAAGTTTGATTGTGTAAAGGGTTTGCATATTTAAATTTAAATGAATTATTACAGAGTTCCTGATATTCAGAGCACTTGTCTAGGCTTTATCAATATTAAATTGATAAAGACAGGTCTTCTCCCCTCAGTGAGCTGATAGTCTAATGAAGGAGACAACAGATATTATATACAAAGCAAAACTTATGTATTCAAGCAAAATATAAAGTTCCTGATATCATTCACACTATGGAAGGACAGACTGACTCCGTATAGAAGATTTAACTCTCAAGAGGACTTTATGGAGGAAGTAGCATCTGAATGCAACAAGTAGAGGTGGAGAAAAATGGCATTCTGCTTACTGTAAAGAAAGAACCTGAACAGAGGTCTGAATGTAGGAAACTAGTCCCATTTCACTAAAAGGCTGTCTGTGTTCAAGATGGCGAAGCTGCAAAAGAAATTGTGGACTGATTTATGAAAACCTTTAGTGGGATAGTCAGGATTTCTGGGTTAATGATGAAAGTTCAGTAGGACCAAGTAGATTTTGAGCATAATGGTGATATGATCACATCTATCTTTAAGGAGGATGACTAGAAGATTAGGGATGGGGTGAGAATAAAGTGAGAGAAGAAACTGTAGTTAGACATATCAATTAGGCTGTTTAGAAGTTCAGGAGAGAGGAATTAAGGGGTTAATCAAGGGTAGTGAGAGAGAATAGGGAAGGGTTAACAAATCTGAGGATCATCTTGGAAATGACTGGCATGTCCTTTGAAAATGCAACAATTTAGAGACAGATTAGCTTTCAATCTCAAGAGGCAGTTTATAGAATATAATATATTCTAGAATATAATTTATATTTTATAGAATATAAATTAGGAGATTTGGTAGTAAATTTTAAATTACTTTAAAAAATAATATAGTAATAATGGAAATTTTTTCCCTTGATCTTCTTTGATGCCTGTGTATCTGATGTGGCCCTGAGTTTAAGTCCTAGTATTGCAGATGTGATGTATATGGGTATGAAATGTACAGGTGAAATGTACAAAACTGTTGAAACTGCATTCCTGGCATGTCTGGTTCTTCCTAAAGTGTATGTGAGAATCAAAGTAAAAGTGCTATTTTTGCATAATTATAATAATGTCTCGATTATAGAACTTATTTGTAAAGAATTTTCATTATATCATCATATCCTATTCTTAAAAAAATTTGGACACAATAAATATTATATACTATCTATAAATCTGGGGAACCAGAGAAACAGCAAAACTACATACATTTCACATTGTTACATAGTTAGCTAGTAGTCAAAAAAGGAAGAGAGGGTACTTCTTTAGATTATTGGTCATTATTATATACCAAGTTATACTTTTATCAAAGTTTTCCTTTGGTCTGATCTAGTTTTAGTAAAATAACTGTACAGAGATAACTCAGATATTCTTTTGCCTCTAATTCTTTTAAAGAACACAGAGTATTTAATACTTTCTAGTATTAAAAAAACCCTCTTTTTAACCGATAGTTGTCTATAAGTATGTGAAACTCTCAGATTTGAATCTCATCAATTTTTTATTTGTGGAACAAGACTCCTCCTTGCATATCAACCGGCATTGTGTTTTGCTCTAATGTTCTAGAGGTATTCTTGTTGGAATCACAATTCTAGGCATTGCCTGATTTAATCTATACTCTATCTTTTCCTGCCTTTATGTGATAATTTATAGATTGCTTTCGGTTTGTGATCCTTTTTACTCTCTGCTGAGAGGATCTTTCCCCTTACACTTTGTGCACCCCCTCCCTCTCTCTCTCCTATGTAAAGTTCCACTATTTTCATTTTCATTTTTAGTTATCTGTTTCTCTCATGAGCTCATGGACATTTTTCTGGTTATATCTGGTCTTAGGACAGAAATACTACCAGATACTGTCAGAATACCTCTGAGTATAAAGTCGTATAAATGCTTATTTGGGTTTCGGTCACTTTTTACCCTAATGATGTATGTAGTGTTTCTAGTGACTTTGTCTTTTGGTATGTAGAATGTGTCTGATTTTTTTCTCTCAGATCATCTCATTGTTTCTTCCTCATGTTATCCCTTTTCAGACTTGGTATTGACATTGAGACTAGACTATTGATTTTGCTTACAGTTACTCCAAAGTCATCCTATTCTTTTAGATCTATATTTTTCAATGTGTTTTCAGATATGTTTGTTATTTTTCTTTCTTTATAACCAATGCTTTTGTTTAGTTAAGTTTTTATATCTAGGAGTTAGCAGGCTCTAAGATAATATGCCAGTAGTTAAAAAAAATAACTTTTTTGATCCCGATATTCTTAGTATGACTAATTTTTTCACAGTAACTTTGGTCCAAAAGAAATACCTAATGGTTCACTTCATTACATGATTGGAATAAAATAAATATTTATGTACTAATAATTTTGTAGCTTTTTGAAAAAATAATACAGATACATTGAAAGCAAAACCACAACTTCAATTTCATTCTTAAATAATTACTATAACTAATGATAAGTATTTGTCCCCTGGGCACTCCATTCTCCTCAAACACTTCAAACAGATTGAATATTGCCATTCTCTTTTCCATTCCATATTTATTTTAATACATTTGCTTTTTAAATTAATTACTTTTTTTGCAGTACTGGGAATGGAACCCAGGGGCATTGTACCTCCATGCTACACACCAAAAGCCCTAGTTTTTTTTTTTTTTTTGGTACTGGGGTTCCTGGAAGCCCTTCTACCTCTGGGCTACACTTGCAGACCTATTTTATACTTTTTATTTGGAAACAGGGTCTCTTAAGCCAGCGCAGCTGACTTCGAACTTGTGCAATCCTCCTGTCTCCACCTCCCCAGCTCAGGGATTACAAGAGTGCACCACCACGCCAGGCTGCTAGTTTTTTTAGTTTTTTTTTTTTTTTTAATTTTTGAAATAGGTTCTCACTAAGTTGTGAAGGGCCTTGCTAAGTAGCTGAGGCTGTTCTCCAAACACTATCCCTTGGTCTCTGCCTCCTGAATGCTGGGATTACAAGTGTGTGCCACCATGCCCGGCTTGCTTTTTTTTTTTTTTTTAAATCATAGTATCCATTGAAAAATGCAGCTCTGCAAGGATATGATGTCATAGAAATGAATGTGGTTTGAAACTCAGAAGTAATTTGTTTTTGTTGTTTGCTGACTGATCAACAGATGCTGTATATTACTGTATTTCTCTTGTAAAGTTAAAATATTTGACAGTGTTCCTGTGAGTTCTCTATTGTGAAAGGGTATGTTTGGGTGCCTTGGTACACAATTTGGGCCTTAAAGCCATTTGCACTCTTCTCTCTTCTACCACGACACCATATTTTTCTGGTGTATATCATTTGGAGATAGTAGGAATGTATTAACATTTGATTGGTTTCCATTGTCTCTAGGCAAGTGTTTGCTCACAGAAGTTGGGATGAAAAAGAACATATGTGCAGTCTGTAGTTCTGAAGTAAGACCTATTTTAAAGTACAATGGTTTGCTGAGTAATGTTTTGCCATGCTTACTTTCCTCTTGACTGAATTCTGACGACTGCAAGACATTCAGATGGGCTTGTCCGAGGCATGGTTCAAAACCTTAATCTCCTTTTTTTTGTTTTTAATGTGAGGAGCTCATCTTAGACATCTGCTCTAAGAAAAACAGTTAGAGAAATTATGATGCAGTGGTCTCATCCTGAGTGTTATTTTTCAACTTGGCTAGCTCCTCTGCTTTTAAGTTTTAGTAGCTTAGTAGTCTTATTTCAAGGTAAACACTGTGAGGCAAGTATAGCTTCAAATTTCTTTACATTAGTTTAACTGAGTCACCTTGCTCTGATTCACCATAGCAGTCAACCAAATTGGGAATAAAAATTCAGTGGGTGGATACAAGCGGTAACATCTGCTTTGGTGGTATTCTACTCACTGAATGTACTATTTACAGAGTTTAGGTACTACAATAAAAAATAAAATAAAACCAGACAAGCCCTAGGCATATAAAACTCTTCCATCTCCTTTACAGAAAGTTTTGATACATTGCAATTCTGTTTTGACTTGGCTGGAATTTTTCTTGCTTAAAAAAATTGGTTAATCCTCCCTGGAGTGTTAAGTGCTAAGTCAATATTTTGCTAATTATGCAGAAGGAGCACCAGATGGTTTCTGAGGATGAGGCTCTCTGGGTGGGGAGCACTAGTGACTGAGACTGTGGTAAACTTTGTAGTTCTGCAATCATTGACATCCATAGCAACACATTCATGTGCTGTCGAGGCGGAGGGACAGACAATTAAGTGACATTTTTAAGATTTAAAATACCATGTTTTCCAAAGAAAAAGCTTAAGTTGCTTGTAAACGGCCATACAGTAAAAAGGTATCATTTAGAATGAATATACTCTTTTAACCACTAAAGAACTGTTTGTGTATGAGTGTAATAAGTGTGTATGTGTATGTGTGTATATACACTTTTTTTTCCCCTTGGAAACTTATTTTTCTCCACTTAATTATGTTATTTTATTTTTGCCCTGACAACCATCCTAAATTGTATTTTAACATACTTTTATTTGTGCATTATAATCAGACATTATAACTTATTTTTATTTTATATAATCAGATTCTTAACTAATAAAAATTTGGATATATTTGCCTTCAGACACTGGCAAAGATTATTTGCTTCCATTCACCCTTGAATCCCCCTCCTCTATCAGTTTACATACATTGAAAAATGGAGAAGATTAATTGCTATGCTAGAAATGTCTGTAAAAGGCGCCAAATCTAAAGCAACTTGGTACCATTTCCAAGACCTGATAACACTAAGCAACCATTAAGACAACATACAAATTCAGAATAATCTATACTGCAGCACATTTAATTGAAAGCAAAAGGATGCTAATAATAGTAATGTGTCAGTATACTAATGGCTTTTTTTTGTGTGGTACTACGGATTGAACCCAAGGCCATTCTACCTCTGAGCTACCGTTGGCCCTATTTTATTTTTTATTTTGAAACAGGGTCTAAGTTACAGAGAGCCTTACTAAGTGAGGCTGAGGTTGCCTGCAATCCAATGATCCTCCTGTCTCAGTCTCCCTAAATACTGTGATTGTAGGCATGTGCTACTACACCCAGATAAATATGGCTTATTTCTTTTTTCCCCCTTTTTCTTATTGGTGCATTGTAGTCATACATCTTGATGAGGTACAAGATGGTAGAGGCATACATGCACACATCACCCATTTAGCCCTTCCTCACTTCCCACCCCAGCTTATTTCTTAAATTGACTTTGATAAGTAAGTTGACATACAATGAAATATTTCTTTTTGCTTACTTGGGTTAACTAAGTTGTTCTTTGTTTTAAAAATGTGGTACAATACAAAATCCATTAAAAAGTTGGATGTGGTGGCACATACTTGTAATCCCAGTACTTGGGAGGCTGAGACAGGAAGATCCAGGTTCACAGCCAGCCTCGGCTACTTAATGAGGCCTTCTGCAATTTAGTGGGACCCTGTTCTAATAATAAAAAAGTAAAAAATTGGGTTGAGAATGTAGCTTGGAGGTAGAATGTCCCTTGGTTCAATCCCAGCACCCCACCACACATAAATTCATCAAAGGCTCTGTACCAGAGATTTATAGATTTATAACATAGAAAAATAAAAATAGCTCTCAAGATGTTCTATAATTAGAAAAAATTCATACTGAAACAATTGAGTCACCCTATACTTGGAGGCCAGGATCATGTATTCAATATCTGTTGAAGGAAAAAGTAGTATTATACTGGATTAAGATAAATAAGATTATTGATTCCAGTTAGTTTAGAATGATAGATTTTTCTTGATTTGAATAGGCAAGTAAATAAGTAAAACTCCCTGTATGTTTAAATTTGAATTCAGGAGCTTGTGGTCTTTAAAGTGTGTGAACAAATGGGCTGGGATTATGTTACTTTGTGAATTAACAGCTCCAGAATTTTAGGAGTGGCAACATTTACCCTTTTTCAGATTCTTTCCTGTTTGTTCTGATGTGACAGGAGATTGGTAAACGTTTCATACCCTTCCTGAGTGTACACAAAATGAGGTCTGTGGAGAGTTGAATTAGCTTGAAAAACAGGAGATTAATTGAAATGAAAGAAATATTCATAAAAGCCACCATAACATTAAATTCAAGAGTACCAAAATGAAATTTTCTGTTAAAATTGTGTCTTGAATATTGTTATGTTCATTGAGTTGTGTTTACAAAGAAGGGAGTCAAGTTGAAATAATCTCTTTAATTCAACCTACTTTATAGCAACCATTATACTTTTGCATAAATGGTTAAATATTCACTGCATTTCCAGAGGGCATGTATGCCAAAACCTAGGCAAAATCAGCTGGAAAAAATTGCTCAAGTATGCCTAGTTAAAATAAAATAAAAATTATTAAAGTTTGCTAAAAGTGAGTATATACTCAGTGGACCTATCTAGGCATGATCATGATTTGTTCTGTCATCTATATGAACTTGTTCTGTAGTGTTTACTCTGACATTTATTAGCTCTCATTTTGTTTTGTCTAAGCATATTTTGTAGTATATTTTAAAAGAGCATACCATCTTAAAAGGTGCTTCCATTATGCCAAGACCATCATACCAGGATGTCAAATCCAAAAATTTCATTTTTATATGGAGTCAATTGTACTGGCTCCAGGGAATATTAAAGATGTTATTAAGTAATATACCAACTTTACATACAATAGCATACTTCAGAAATATGGCCTTGCCAGGTAACTTTTATCTTTTATTACTCACAAAATAGATACTATTATGTGTCAGGGACTGTGAGGACTTCTGTGAAACGTAGGTCCAAAATACATTTGTTTATTAGAGTAATTTTAAATACATATGGTAAAAATTTATAAAACTATGAAAGATGTAAAATAAAAAGGAGTTCTACTTATTTCCTTCAGGTTCCTCAAGTTCTTAAGTTCCTTCCTTGAAAAGCCATGTCTATGCCAGGCGTGGTGGCACACACTTGTAATCCCAGCATTTGGGAGGCTGAGACAGGAGGATCGCGGTTTGTGGACAACCTCAGCTACTTAGTGAGGTCCTCCGCAACCTAGTGAGACCCTGTTTCAAAATAAAGAATAGGGCTGTGGGTATAGCTCGGAGGTCGAATGCCCCTGGGTTCCATCTCCAGACCTGTAAAAAAAAAAAAAAAGCCATGTTTATTACTAAAAATATTCTATGAATTATCTTTTTTTCCTTAACACAAATGGCCTGTGTCAGACTTATTTGCTTATATATTGCTTTAAATTTTTTTGCAGTACATATTGAGGCTACATGTATTAGAATTAATGAAGTGTTTTCATTTTTTAAATGGCTATACTAAACTGTAATGTATGGGTGTACTATAACTTATTTAACTTGTCCTTACTAGTGGACTTTTGACTGGTTCTAATCTCTTGGTGCAACAATTGCAGTGGATATTTTTGTGCTCATGTACAAATTTATCTATTGGTAAAATTCCTAGAAATGTAATTGTGATTTAAAGGTTATATAACAACCGACATTTTAAATGAATAGGATAAAATGTTCCTTCTTTTTTGCAGTATCAGTTTCTATTCTTAATGATAACGTGCTAGAATGCTTGCTTCTCCATACCTGGGACCATAGAAGGGAAAACTGACAACTCATTGCTTTCCCTTGTATTTTTATCATTTTGAATTAGATTATTTATCATATGTTTGGATTTCAGGTATTTAAACTTGTTTTTAACTTATTATAGAACATAATGTCCAAATAGAAAGGTGCATAAAACAAAGACATTTTATTATAAAGTGAATACCTGTTTAACCACTACTCAGGTTAAGAAATAGAACATTTCCAGCACCCTGAAGTCCTTGTTCTTTTACTAACCACTACCCTACTCTCCTCCAAAGGTAAAGCTATTACTACCTCTCTTTTATGGTCATCACAGTTTGCTTTTCTTTATGGTTTCAACTTCAGAGCATGCATGCTTAAATAGCAGTTTTAGTTTGCTTGTTTTCTATACTTTATGTAAATAGAATTATTTACAAAGAATTATATCTGTCATTCCATATTATGTTTTTGAGTTTCATTTGTTATTTTGCCTAGTAGTAATTTTTGTTTTCATTATTGTTTAGTATTCCATTATATAATGCTCACATAGTTTATCTATCCTATTGTTGGCAGACATTTGCAGTTTGCGGGTAATACGAATAATACTGCTATAAGCATTCTTGTGTATGTGGTGTAACAAGTACATGCACATTTGTTAGATACATCCTTAGAAGTGAAATTTCTGGATCATAGAATGTGGTGTATTTTCCATATTAGATACTGCCAAACTTTTATAAGTCCTTCTAATTTATATTTCTTTCAGCAATGCATGAGGGTTCCTTTTGTCATATATCTTTTCTCATTTGTGTTACCAATCCTTATAATTTTGGCATTCTGGTGGGCATGATATGACTTCTCATTATGATTTTAATTTTGTTTTCTATATATTAATGAAGACAAAAACATTTTTGTGTTTATTGGGTTTTTAGAAATTATTTTTTAAAAATTCCTTTCTTTTTAAAATTTAATTACTTTTCTTAGTTTTACTGATTTATAGGAGTTCTTACTATATCCTGGATGCCAATCAGCTTACAGTCTTAGTTTGGGTCCCAACAAAAGTAGATCTTAAGAGAAGGACTAGTATATAGATAACTTTTTGGGAGATTATCCCAGGAAGTAGAAGTGAGGAAGTTGTGACAGTGAAGCCCAGAAGAAGAAAAAGCCACCAAGTTCACACTTCAGAAATTGGGAACTTGGCTTTCGCCACCATCTTCCAGTAATTTGCCAAAATGACAAAGGGAAGAGGAGAGGAACCCGTTACATGTTCTCTAGGTCTTTTAGAAAACATGGAGTTGTTCCTCTGGCCACATATATGCGAATCTACAAGAAGGGTGATGTTGTAGACATTAAGGGAATGGGTACTGTTCAAAAAGGAACACCTCACAAATGTTACCATGGCAAAAGTGGAAGAGTCTGTAATGTTACCCAGCATGCTGTTGGCATTGTGGTAAACAAGCAAGTCAAGGGCAAGATTCTTGCTAAGAGAATTAAGATGCGTATTGAGCATATTAAGCACTCTACGAGTCGAGACAGCTTCCTGAAGCAGGTGAAAGAAAATGATCAGAAGAAGAAGGAAGCCAAAGAGAAAGGCACCTGGGTTCAGCTGAAGCACCAGCCTGCTCCACCCAGAGAAGCACACTTTGTGAGAACCAATGGAAAGGAGCCTGAGCTGCTGGAACCTATTCCCTATGAATTCATGGCATAATAGGTGTAAAAACAATAAAGTCTCCTGGGCTGTAAAAATGGCATTAATGAGTAGAAGTGTGGTGTCTTATCCTCTAAAGAAATAGTTAAAGCAAGATTTTTTTAAGCGTGTCATGTCTTTACGATTTACATTTAGTAGTATTATTGCTGATTAGCTTATTGTGCATCAAGTGTACTCAATAGGTTAGAAAATGGCCAAGTATTATTTATGAAATATTTATACTGGTTTGAAGATGGTCTAAATCAGCATGGGGAAAATATGTACAAAAATATGTGGAAGGTAGTCTGTTGTATAAGTTCAGGAAAAATCAGTTTCTCAACTATATTGTAAATAGCTAGATTTTAAGGATCCGGAATTTGCCTGTGAAGCCTACTACTTAATAGCATCCTGTTTTTTAACTAGTTACTAGTTCTGAATTACTTTAACCATTAATGGAGCAGGGCTCAGAAAACAAATATGTAAAAACATTCGTCTTTGTCCTATAATATGCTACTATAGAACTCAGTAGTTTGTACATAATAGCTTATCTTTCATAGCTTTGGAGGCTGGGGAGCCCAGGGTCAAGATGCTAGCATGTTTGGTATCTGAGGCCTGGTTCCCACTGCTAGAGATCTGTTGCTGTATCCTCATCTCCCCAAAGAGGTTGGGGGCAACTAGGTAGGAATAGTCTAGTTGCTTCAGCTCAGTTCTAAAGGGTGCTAGTATTCACTAAGGTGTAGGGCCCAGGTCCTCTTCCAAGGCTTCTCTTAAGGCCCTACCTCTTGTGAGGATTGGGTTTCAACATGCATTTTGAGAGGGAAAAACAGCATGGGTAGTGTTATTGGGTTTAGCTGAAATGGAAACTGGCTTCTCATTTAACTCATCTGTGTGCGTTTTATCCCATTTTAAATAAACATCTCTATCCTTGAAAAAAAAAAAAAGAAATTGGGAACTTGATTTCTTTAGGAATTCTGAGGAAAGCACAGAATTTCTCTTTGAAGGAAGAAAGCCTGCAACCCTTGTTAGGTAGTGGTGCGGAGTTTCCTTCAAGGGCATTTCTTCCCCAACTTCAAAGCTAAGCTTGTGATGGGCTAAACATATTCTCATGCTTCAGATGTCCTAAAGAGAAGGTTGCAGATGTTCAGTGAGCGCCCGAGATGAAATACATCTAAGTACCAGGTCAGTCTGAGCTTGCATGGGGACTGCCCATTGCAGCTCTGACTAAAATTAGGACCAGGACAAGGAGCTCTTAAATAGGGTCCCCAATGGCATTTTTTTCTGTGTTGCAAATATCTTTCCCCACACTTGAGGTGCCTTTACTTTCTTATGGTGGCTTTTGATGAACAAAAATGCTTAATATTTATATAATCAAATTTATCTACCTTTTCTATGTTGACTCATGCTTTTAATGTCCTGTTTAAGAAGTCTTCCTCTATTTTGAATTAATAAGAATATTCTCAAACTTTTTTATACAGTGTTTTTTTTAGAATGTAATAAAAGATACGGATAATTTCTCCAGAAAAACACATATCATTTTATATAATTTGGAGGTGTTCATAGAATCTTCGAACGTCTTCAATGAAACTTTTAGAGCTTTATGGATGATGGGACATCTCAGTAAGATTGTAATTGGTAGCTCCCTGAATATTAATGAAATTAACGTTTTTATATTTACTGGACATTTAGAAATCCTCATTTATGAATCTCTCTTTTAAGACCCTCTGGTCACTGTTTCACTTTGTAAGTTTAAACCTACAGCTCACCTGGAACTGATTTTTCAGTATGAGGAAGGGGTCAAGTTTTGTTTTCATATGGATATCTATTTGACCCAGACTCATTTACTAAAAAAGCAAAAATCTCTTATTCTTTCCTCACTGCTTAATAGCATCAACTTCGTTGTAAATCAAGTTCATGTACTTGTTTTTTTTTCCTTTTTCTATGCTTTGTATTCTCTTCCAAAGATTCCTCCTGTCATGCCCGTTCTCCTCTGTCTTAATTGCTGTTACTTTATGAAAAGTCTTGCTATATGGTATAGCTAGTCTGTTCTTGGTGTTCAAGATATTTGTGTATGTGTGTAGTACTGAGAATTGAACTCAGAGGTAGAATGGGAATTATACTCCAAGCCTTTTAAAAAGTTTCATCTTGAAACAGGATCTTTTTAGGTTCTTGAGAGTCTAAGTAACTGAAACTGATCTTGAACCTGAGATCCTCAAAGTTTAGTTATATACAATCTGGTCTTTTATGGCAAATGTTTGCTGATCCCCACTAATTGCCAAAAATTGTTGAGCACTTACTACTTTATGAGCTCAATATGTTATTAGCTAACTAGTTATTTTGTGGGGATAATCTTATTTAATCATTCTAAGAATCTTTTGAGGTGGGTAATATTTTTGTGTTATAGTTGAGAGAATTAAAATGCAGAAAAATTCAATAATTGTCATGCATTTAGTAAATGACAGAGCCAGAGTTTGAACCTAGGTTCTCCTCCTTGCCTTCACTTTTTCTCACTATCCTAGGCTACCTTCTGGTTCACATTTTTTGATTGAAATTCAAAATAATGAACTAAATAACAAAGAAACTTAAAAACTCATACTGCACAATCTGTTAATCTAGGAGATTAATTATGCAAAGCACCTCTAGTTTTATTTTGAGATTAAGTTTGCTTACATTTAGTTGGCCATAGTAATAACAAATATTGCATTTTTAAAAAATGTGTATTTGCAACCTGGGTGTGGTGGCATATGTTTGTAATCCCAGTACTTGGGAGGCTGAGACAGGAGGATCATAGGTTCCCTGTCAGCCTTAGCTACTTAGTGAGGCTCTCTGCAACTTAGTGAGACCCTGCTTCAAACAAAGAATAAAAAAATAGAGATGGGGGTGTAGCTTGTAAGTAGAATTTTCCTGGGTTCAATCCCCACTACCACACACAAAAAAGTGTATTTTCAGAGTAATAGCTAAGTAAATCACTCATCAGATATAGTTTTGTATTTTCACACTTTTTAAACTATTTTAAATTGATTCTAATACCTAAATCTCCATGTTTAATGTAGAAAACATCCTTTTAAAATTCTGATTAGAATCTATTTCAATAGAAAGGAGAGAGTAAATGAGCACATTAAAGGCAAGCATTGCCATAATAGTAACAATTGCTACAATTTTTGAATACCTGTAAATGCTAGGAGGCTATATAAATTGCTTTATATATTATCTCATCTAATATCAGCAACAAATCCAAGAGGCGGATTGATTATATGTCTTTTATAGAAGAGGAAATAGAAATTATTTATCCAGGAAAATATAGTTAAAATATTGCATTCTATACCTTCAGAGAAATATTGCTGATTCAAAGGAAGTTAGATAATTTTAAAAGACTCTAGTATATAAAAGAGTGAACATATACACCATGAGTATTTTCCCATGCTGTTGCCTAGGATTCCAAATAAAAGCTATAGTAACCAGATACCTAATGAATGGCTATATTTTAAACTTTCCCTTATTTGGGGATTTAAGATATAGAACTCACTTTACTACTTAAGGAGTTGCATGTTGGTTACAGTTAAACTTGTTGACTCTTTTGGTTAAGATGTGACATTTACAAATGTGAGCACCATATAATATAGTATAGTATAATATAGTAGAATTGCATATTTTTGAGCTTAGTTTATTTTTTTAAATTAGAAATGTTTAGTACTGTGAACTTTCTGATAAATATAAAATTTCAAAAAAATTTACTCTGTCCCATACCCAGTGGCAACCTTTATAAAAAACACTTTTACTGGTGCATTGTAATTATACATCATAATGATAATGATGCAAACATAGATGCACACAACACTTGGTAGAAACCTTTATTAACAGTCTAATAGTTTCTCCGTAGTCTGTTTGTTAAGTACAGGCTTTTATTTTTTATTTTAGTTTTGCTATACACTATATTCATATGCATTCATACTCATATAATAACTTGTTTTTATGTTAATGGAACATACTATACATTTGCTTCCTTAGCCTTTCCCCCAAAATTAGGAATATTGTTCTTGCTGATGAATAGGGATGAATAGATATCACAGTTTTAATGATTATATTGTACTCTATTTTGTGGTTGAGTCCTATTCATTCCAATATTGATGGATCTTTGGTGGTTCCCAGCCACTAGTTAGTATAAACAACAACACAGTGAACATTTTTGTACAAGTGCGTTTACACTTTGTTTATGAATTTTCTTAGGCTAAAACAGAAGTGAAAAATTTGTATCCAAAGACATGTGAATTTAAAATTTGGATATATAAGGATGGAACCCAGGGGTATTCAACCTCCGAGCTACGCCCCCTGCCCAATTTTTTATTCTTTATTTTGAAACTAGGTTCCTTTCCATATTGTTTAAATTTTTGCTGTCCATTGATGCAACATGTAAATTTGTCGTTTTCCTCTAGAAAGGTTGTGCTGCATTACATTCTCACAGTGACTGAGGGTGTCCAGTTGCCTTGGCTTGTGAATGTTGCATACTAACAATATTTTAAATCTCTGCCAAAATATTATCTTATGTTGAGGTCTGTTTGTACTAGCATTTCAAAATTATTTTTGAAATCGAACACTGTTTTTTTGCTTATCTGCTTTTCTGTTTTTGCATTTGTAAATATTAATTTTATTTCTGTAGCCTATTTATCTGTTTTCTTATAGCTCTTAATATTCCTTTTGTCATACTGTAGCTATATATATATATATATATGTACATATATATATTTTTTTTTAGTGTATGTTTTTTCTTTTAACTTCACTACTGGTCATTTTTTTATACAGAGGCTTAAGAATTTTATTGTAGTCATTTTTACTAACATTTTCTTATGTTAATAGATCCTTCTTTAAGATTATATAGTTACTGAAATATTCTGTCAAATTATTTATGGTTATAGTTTTTACATTGAAAAAGTCATCTGGAATTATTTTAGTGTGAAGTGTGAGGTAAAGGTTCAATGTTGCTGTTTTTCTTAAATGTCTGCTCACTCCCAGAATCATTTATTGACAAGTTTTTCTTTTTCTATTGACTTGAAGTATCATGTATATAATAAATTCTTCTAAAAACATTCACCCTTTTCTGGGTGTTCTGCTGCTCACTGATCTTCCAATTTACTCCTATGCTAGCAAGATACTGTTTTAATTTTTATACTTTTATAATGTTTATATTACATATTTTAAGTCTAAAATTTATTTAGATTATTTTATTATTGGAAAGAACTTAAACTTATATATTTATTTTTAAATCATTTTAAATTCAAGTTACTTATACATAAGATAACATCTTTGACTTTAAAATATTTTTTGTCAAGTTTTATATGTTTTTGTTAAGTTTTATGTATCATAATATATAGGTATTACATGTGGTGTTTCTTTTTTCTTTTTTTTTTTTAAAGAAGACTGGGGGCTAGGGATGTAGCTCAGTAGTAGATGTTTGCCAAGCTTGCACAAGGCCCTGGTATCTATTCTGTATACTTCTCTGAGATAGAAGATGCAATAAGGAAACTTTGACTCATAGGCTGACGTGTGTGCTTGGCATGGTGTTTGTCTTAGAGAATTATGGTGGCTAAAGCGCAGGATTCACATCCATGGGTAGAGATGGCAGATTTAGAAATTTTAAAAGAGGCTCTTTTAGCTTGAGAACCAATAGGTTTTGAAAGGCTAGGATCAGAAATAGTAAAGAATGCTGCTTAAAGAAGTAGGGCAAGTGCACTAAATTTGAAACCAAAACTTGTACGTTTGAGTGCCGACCATGCCACTTAATACTTTTGTGAATATTTAATCCCATTGAACTACAGGTTTTTTGTTTATACAGTGACACTAGTAATTCCTTTGTCACATTAATTCTGAGATTTTAATGAGAAAATAAGTATCAACTGAATATTGCTTGGTCTGTACAATTTGTTTAACAGTTGTTGTCTTTCTTAATGTGAATTCTGAAGAAAGCATTGATGGGGATGAAATTTAGGGATAGAACTTAAATATTGGAGAGCTATATACATTTATTTCCTTCTGTGTGTGTGTGTGTGTATGTGTGTGTGGTACTGGGGATGGAACCCAGGGGCATTCTACCTCCAAGCTACACCCTTAGCCCTATTTTTTTAATTCTATATTTTGAAACAAGGTCTTACTAAGTTGTAGAAGGTCTCACTAAATAGATGAGGCTGTCTACAACCACGATCTTCTTGACTCAGCCTCCCAAATGCTGGGATTCCAATCATGTACCACCATGCCCAGCTCCTTCATTTTTTCATATTTAAAAAGGTAATACTTTTTGTTTCAGTGCTGGCATTAGCACAATAATGTTGAAGCACGGTAATGTTGGGAAAGGAAAATTATGTAGTACATATAAGGGTATTTTCTCTGCATATCTACACACACACACACACACACACACACATTTTATTTTACTTTATTTTATTTTTATTTTTGGTGGTACTGGGGTTCCTGGAAGCCCTTCTACCTCTGGGCTACACTCCCAGACCTATTTTTATATTTTTATTTAGAAACAGGGTCTCCTAAGCCAGCGCGCGCGGCTGGCTTCGAACCTGCGTGATCCTCCTGTCTCCGCCTCCCAAGCGCGGGGATTACAAGCGTGCGCCACCACGCCCGGCACACACACACATTTTAAATATGGTTGGGAGATGAATCGACTGAAGAAAGTGAAATTAGGAAAATTCTAAGACAAGAAGATATAGGAATTGGTAGTTGTTTGAAGTTTGAGGATATGGAAGGTGCTGGCATTAGACAAAAATATTTTAAGATGTAGCATTTAACCCACTTCCATTTTGCAAAATATCTTTTTTTCAAGTAAGTAAATATGAGAGGGAAAGTAATAAAATGATATTTTGTGAGAAAACTGAATATCGAGAATCCCATTTTATAGATGGAATTATTGGAGTCACTTATTTTTCTCTTGGAGTGAACATAGGCTATTAACTGGAAAGTGACTTAAAATGAAAGCTGTGTCACCAACTTGTCATGTGGTCCTAAGTGTTTCTTTCCTTTGACTAAGTCTGGGCACATCTCATTTTTAGGAAGTATGACAATTTCTGAAAAAGACCAGCCCACATATTTTCTGGACTATAAAGTATAATCTTTAAATTGCTATGAGGAAGATATAATAAAAGGATAAGCAAGGTTTTTCCACACCATTCTCATTGTTTCTGTATTTTTGAGAGTGAGCAAAAGACATAATCAGGCTGGGAAGGACTACATAGTGTCAGATAAACTCCTAGCAGGTCAGCATTGTTTAGTTGTTCAGCATGATAATGTGGTAGCACTGCCCAGGACACAACTTTAGGGTCATGTTACTCTTAAGTCATTCTTTAACAAGTGGGTAGCCATACTGGCGACTATGTCATCTGTTTAAGTTGTGGCTTGAACACAGTTTAGCTCATTCTCAGTGAAAAAGCAAAAAGGAAGTATGTTTGAGAAGGCATATATAATCTGGGAAGCATTTTCATGTTTTTAATTCTCCCAAATACCTTGGGAGGATAATAGTAATATCCCCTATTTAAAAATATATGTTCAGCCAGGCGTGGTGGCACACGCTGGTAATTCCTGCACTTGGGAGGCTGAGACAGGAGGATTGCACAGGTTCGAAGCCAGCCTCAGCTGGCTTAAGAGACCCTGTTTCCAAATAAAATATAAAATAGGTCTGGGTGTATAGCCCAGAAGGTCCCTGGGTTCCATCCCCAGTATCACACACACACACACACACACACACACACTATATATATATATATATATATATATATATATATATATATTCATTATTTTTAGAAAGAAAGTGGAATGATATACTTTTATATTTTTTACCTAATGTTCCATACAAAACAGTAATTATTTGTCTCTACATACTGGGCTGTGCACTCCCTTGAAGTCAAGAATTCTAGTTAGTCATATTTTTCTAACACAGTGCCTAATACAGAATGATGAGCAACTATGATATATGCCAGGAATTAGGTCCCTTATATTTAACCCACAGTTATCAAATACTTTTTCCATTTAAAAAATTTCTGTCCTGGCCATGGTGGCACATAGTACTTGAGAGGCTGAGATAGAAGGATTGCAGGTTTGAGACTAGCCTTAGCAACTTAGTGAGCCTCTCATCAAGCTAGTGAGACCCTGTTTCACAAACAAAAAATAAAAAGGGCCAGGGGTATAGCTTGGAGGTTGAGTATCTCTGGGTGTAATTTACAGTACTAAAAAATTCTATCACTAATAGGGAAATGCTTAAAAATATAGAGTGCCACATCTATATAGCAAGTTCAGACCAGGTTGACTCTCTGCACTCACGTACATTGTTCTGGTCTGTAGCCAGTAGATAATACAGCTGTTATTTTTATAATGGTCTAAGTACGTATTTACACAACAGGCGGTGTCAACTCATCCAAGTTACTCGGTGTTATTTGACTGATACTTTAAATTACAGTGCTCCATTACTGAAGTTATTATTTGTGGTTAAGAGGGAGTGGTGCTGAGAGTGGTGACAAGAAAAGTTTTTTTTACATGAGGATCAAAACTGACCCTTTTAAGATGTCTTTAAATTTATCTTGATTTAACTACCAAGAATAAGTACAAAGAGCAGCTGTCTCATTTGTTTCCACCAGTTAATTGTATAAAAAGCAGTAGACATTAAAAAGATGCATGGTCTTAGAAATTAGTATTTATTTACCAGATTTTGTTAAATGATCGCGTTCTAAATGTTCTGCTGTTACTCTGTGAATAGAATTCATGGAGAGAACTGAGAGCAGAAAGAAGGAATATTTTCCTCTTTCTGAGGATGATAATGCACTGCAACATGAGACTGTTCTAACACAATATTTATCTTACAATGAATCCAGATTGTCAGTTGCTGGAGATCTGGAATTGTGCTTTATTGTTCTGTATCCCCAGAGATCCCTATTCATTCCATGCATCCTGTGGGCTCTCAGAAATGTTAATTGAATTGCTAGAGAATAGCTTGCATCTTTATCTAAAATTTAAAAAAAATTTGAAACACCCGGCACTAACTAAAGACTTAATCTTTAAGCTAAATTCCATGTCTAATATTACATTTAAAAATATTTTTTTTAAAAAAAGAACTCCCAAATCATCGAGAATCTTTTCAGTGAGATAAAGCATTTTATGTTTAAGGAAAATATTCATTTTTCCACTGAAGCCTTTTTTCCCAGCTTACCCACATGAATACAGTTGCCTTTTGGCCCAGAAGTTCTTGAATTTTAGCATGCTGGAAATTACCTAGGGCTATGCTTAAAAATAGATTTCTGGGCCATACTTCAGAATCACATAATCAGTAGATCTGGGTGGAGCCTAATAATCTTTATTTTTTATTTTAACTAGCACTCTAGATGGTTCCAATATAGGTAGTCTGAGGATTACATTTTGATAATCACTTTTTCCCCCTCTCATTCTATTCATATAAGACTGCTTTTGCTGCATTTTTTAATTTTCCCCCTTTTTTGGCCTTTTGTTATTAAGTGATATCATATCTGCCTGAAACTAGGCTACAAGAAAAAGACATATTTAAAAACACAATAATTTGCTGTTACTTCAAAGAAGTATATTTTACTAAGAAAGGCAAGAGGCATGAAGGAAGGGGCTAAAGAGTAAAAGCTTATCGAGTGAAAAGTTAAAAAATATATTTTAAAATTCTGGGTGTTTGAATCTGGTCAAAGTGGCCTTAGTGCCTCGTTTTGTATTTATGAAGTATATGGAATTTTTCTGTAGCTAAAACTTCAAAGTATAAACGTTTTGGGAAGCTGGGCATGGTCGCACATGCTTGTAATCCCAGCATTTGGGAGGCTGAGACAGGAGGATGATGGTTTGCGGACAGCCTCAGCTACTTAGTGAGGCCCTTTACAACTCAGGGAAACCCTGTTTCAAAATAAAATAATAAAAAAAATAGGGCTATGGGTGTAGCTCAGAGGTAGAATGCCCCTGGGTTCCATCTCCAGTACTGGAAAAAAAAAAAAGTTTGGGAAGTCAGTCAAATGGTGCTTCTGTGAGTATCTTTTGGAAGTTTGTGGTCTGTATTTTGATCTAGGGTCACAGTGATAAGCTGCCTTTGTAAAATGCCTTTATAAAGTAAAGACATGCTCTTTTCTAAATAATCTCATTCTTTTTTAAATGTAGATACTTTTTATGCTGACTATCCTTGTTCACATATAGCTCTTCTTGAATTGTTATTTCAGGAGAGCAGTAAGTGTTGGCAGTTGTAAAAACATGTCAAACTTAGGCGATCCTCTTTCTGATTTACAATTCAGTTGTACATGTTGGCAGAAGTGAAGTGGTGGGCCTCGGAAATGTAGCAACAATTCCATTTGTCCTGATTCAGAAGTGCCTTCACCCTGACTGTTATAATCTATTAATGTAGGCTTAAAATATGTTACATTAAAGTATAAGGGTGTACTTCCTAGTGGGTGTGGATAAAAATGTACAATTGTAGAATCTTGGAGTGGTTGTGACTTCAGAGAAGTGTTTGGCAGTTCCTGAACATCAACCTACAGCTAAGTCAGCTGTTAGCAATTACTTGTAGAGCTTTTAAAAAAATGTAACTACCTGGTCCACTCAAGGAGATTCTGGTTTAGTAGGTCTGGAGTGAGGACCAAAAATTTGAATTTTATTAAAGCTTTCTAGGTGATTTTACAATCAACTAAATTTTGATACAGCTTTCAACTTAGATTTTAGGTTTAAAGATTTTTTTATAATCTTCCTGACAAGGGATCATGGAGCTTATCTTTGATAATTTCTATTGGGGGAAGAAACTTATTCTGTTACTTTAAAGGTTTATCTTAGACTGAAGTAAAATCTACTACCTTGTTATTTTCTCTTTCTTTTGCAAAGAGGAAAGAGAAACTAACTTCCAGTGTTTGCCATATTACACTAGCTGTCCTATATTTCATTACCTTTTCTATTTTGGCTTGAAAATGTTAAACTTGCTAGGTTTTTAGTTGCAAAATGAAGCAACAGAACATTTCACTGGTTATAAAAGTGGTCCATGGGCCCTGAGGACCCCCGAGGCCCTTTTATAGGGTCTTCAATGTCAAAACTACTTTCATCATAATGCTAAGGTCCCATTTGCCTTTTTCACAAAAACTGCAAGGAAGATGTAATACAACTTTAGGTAAAATTGTGGGTTCTTTAATATAAATTATGACAGTGACACCAAAGTATATTAGAACTCATTGAATTATTTTCCTTGTCAATCATGGAAAAAAAAGAACAAAACAGCTAGTTTTGCTTAATATTGTAGATTAATACGAGTGTTGTAAATGAAACAGTAAAATGTATTAATTTTATTAATTCTTGAGTAATACTCTGAAAAGTATGGATAAAGCACAGATACTAAATACCTAGTACCATAATAATCTTGAGGAAAATCATTTTTGTAATTGAATTGAACTAACACCTTTTTTTGGTAGCACCAAGTTTGTACTTGAAAGAATGGCTAACAGACACACAATTGTTGTTTAGACTTAGTACTTGGCAGATGTCTTTTAAAAACAGGCAAAGTGAGCCTGTCAATTTTAAGAAATGAAACTGACACTGTTTCTTGTCAATAAATTTGAGCTTTCAAGAGAAAGTAGTAGTTTAAAAAGCTCAGATCCATCACTGTGAACTTGACAGCTTCCCCATATACTTAAAAACTTTTTGCTGATAATATTAAGAAATATGCTTTAAAATAGTATGTAATGAATTGTGTCAACATTTTGAAGCTCTGCATAATTCAGTAAATTGTGTGTGTGTGTGTATGTGTGTGTGTATGTGTGTGTATGTGTATGTGGTATAGAGGATTGAACCCAGGACCATTTTGCCTCTGAGCTATACTTTTAGCCCTACATTTTTTTTTAAAATTTAAAACAGTGTCTCACAAGTTGCCTAGAATCTTGCTAAACTGCTGAGGCTGGCTTGGAAACACTGTCTTGGCCTCCCAAATACTGGGATTAAGGTGTGGACTAGTGTGCCTGACTCAGGTTTTTTTTTTTTTCCCCTAAAGAACCAAGTATGGTGTTAAAAAGTCATGCATAGCTAAAAGGCTAGGGGATTTTTAAGTAACAAAACACAAAAAGTTTATTGATATTTAGATTTCAGATACCAAATCTTTGAGAAATGATCACTTGTTATTTTTTATTTATTTATTTATTTTGGTACTAGGGATGGAACCCAGAGGCATTCTACCTCTGAGCTACACCCCCAGCTATATTTTTTTTATTCTTTATTTTGAAACAGGGTCTCACTAAGTTGCAAAGGGCTTCACTAATTAGCTGAGACTGTCCTCAAACTGTGATCCTCCTGTCTCAGCTTTCCAAATGCTGGGATTACAAGCATACACCACCACTCCTGGCTACTTGTCAAATTTTGACAATTATTTGTGAAGGCTATTAAAATACACTGCCTCTTTTCAAGTACATACCTATGTATGTACTTAAAATGGATCATGTAATGAAAATGGATACTTTTCACATACTCCTACTAAACCAGCATATGGTAACAGATTGAATGCAATAGCATCCACAATAATCTTGCTGTCTTGTTTATTTTTGGTGGTACTGGGGATGGAATCCTTCTACTTCCGGGCTACACTCCCAGACCTATTTTACATTTTATTTGGAAACAGGGTCTCTTAAGCCAGTGAGACTGGCTTCAAATCTACACAATCCTCCTGTCTCTGCCTCCCAAGCGCTGGGATTACAAGTGTGCGCCACCACGCCGGGGTTGCTGTCTTATTTTAAAAGAAAAACTAGGCACTTAATAGATTTGCCAAAACGTAAAACAATGCTTCTCTTCTTTCTAAATTTTCATTTGAGAAAATATGCTTATATTTAATTAAATTTGTTATATTATTATGTATTAGGTTTATTGTTGTTATTTTAAATGAATTAGCTTAAACTTTGAAGTTTTAGTTTTTATTTAAAATTTTTTTTATTGGTATATTATAGTCAGACATCTTAATGGAGTACAAGGTGGTAGAGACATACATGCAAACATCACTCAATTAGCCTCACCCAATTCCACCCCATTCTCTCTCCCCTCCCTCCTTCTCATGTTTGGCTTCGTGATTGATATGTTTGTGAATGTACATCATGTACATTATGGAATTTCCTTCTATCCCCTTCTATCCCCCTCAGTTAGGTTGCATTATTTGGCTCATCATAGTTTGTCCTTCTTCATCTAAAGTTCCTCCTATAACCTATTTCCTCCCTAGCTTCCACATATTAGGGAGAATATCCAATTTCTTATTTTTTTGAAGTTTTAGTTTTTAATAAAATAAATATTAATAAATGTAACAGTAGCTCTTTGGAACTCAATACATTTTAGGAGAATGTGAAAAAGTCCCAAGATAAAAGCATTCAAGAACCACTGGAATAGATGATCTCTAAAATTCATCTCCACTACTGTTTTTAGCACAAGCAATCATTCTAATATATCATAGTTTTCATAGGTTCTTGGCCATTGTCCTTTTTTTTGGGGGGGGGTGGTACTGGTACTTTTTTTTTTGGTTTAGAAGACAACCCTTCTACCTCCAGGCTACACTCCCAAACACCTACTTTTTATATTTTTATTTGAAACAGGATCTCTTAAGCCAGCAAGGCTGGCTTTGAACCTGTACAATCCTTCTATCTCTGCCTCCCAAACTCGGGGATTACAAGCCACCATGCCTGGCCTTGGCCATTGTCTTTTAAATGTGTTGTCAATGTTCTTTCTAAACTGTGATCCTGAATGCTGAAATAATATTGAGAATGTAGGTTGATCAACTGAAAATTAGAGTAGGCCACTACATATGAGTTGGCCTAAATAATAACCATCATTAAGAAAAATAAAGGAATATCATAATTTTTCCTATCTTTAAGAATAGGAGAATTTCGGCCTGGCATGGTGGTATACACTTGTAATCACAGAACTTGGGATGCAAAGAGAGGAAGATGGCAGGTTGGAGGTTATCCTCAGCAGCTTCGAGAGACCCTCAGCAACTTAGCAAGAATTTGTTTCAAAAATAAAAAAAATTAAAAGAAGTGAGGGTAAGCGTGTAGGTCAGAGGCTGAATGCCCACCCCTCCAGGTTCAATTTCCAGTACCAAAAAAAAAAAAAAAACAAAAACAAAAAAGGAGAAATTCTTTATTGAGTAAGTTCTTCCAGGAAAGTAAAGTGTTGGACTAGGTAGCATTTCAAGTTGTCTTCCTTGATTCCTCTAAAATATCCTTACCTTTTGCCTTAGAAGTTAAAATAACAGTAAATAACTCTCATTCTCTATTCATTATGGTGATGTTCTTAATTATTAACAATTGTATTAAAAAAAAATTGGGCGTTAGCCGGGCAACGTGGCGCACGCTTGTAACCCCCCCGCTTGGGAGGGCAGTGACAGGAGGATCGCGCATGTTCGAAGCCAGCTGCTGGCTTAAGAGACTCTGTTTCCAAATAAAAAAGTATAAAATAGGTCTGGAAGTGTAGCCTGGAGGTAGAAGGGTTTCCAGGAACCCCAGTACCACACACACAAAAAAAAGACTATGCATTGATACTTTCCCTATGTTAGTTGAGAAAATAAATGTTATGTAGGCAACTGTTTTAACTCAGTCATTCTTTATATATAATATTATTAAATCAGTGATTCAATAAATTAAAGTTATTCTTATCTTGGGTTTTAAATATATAATACTATAATTTAATGTAAATGTCGAGAAAATTTTGCACACAGGTGTTTTTAGAAGCACTGTAGTACTTTACATAATACCTTGTAATCATTGACTCTTAGGGTTGGAATGCCATTTAATTCAACCTCTCATTTTATACTTGGCCCTAGGTCAAATAAAAAAGGAAAGGAGGAGGAGTATGTTAAAAAAAGAGAAAGAAATGGGTGTGGCTTAAAGGCAGAGTTTTAAGTGGGATTAAAAAATTTAGCTTGAAAGCTTTTAAAGTCTAATTATATGGGGAGGTGGCAGTGTTTTTATTTGCTGTTTACCTTTGATCTATTAGCTATTTTGGTAGAGTAAAACATACTTTTGTGGAAATGTTTATGGTTTCTTCATTTGATGTCAAGATACTTGTTTGAAGTTGCCCTGTAAATTTGAGGGTTCTTTTATTTAAAAAAATAATATTAATATTTCATTTTTGTTCTTGGACTAATAGTAAGTTGCTCTAGATCTGATTCTTTTGAATGTATAAGCAATATACTGAATTTGAGAAATAGCTTTGTCTTGGGATGCATTAAACATGTTAGATATAAAAAAGCTTAAAAACACCAACCTATAAAAATAAGAAGGTAAAATCAAATTAGAGCTCACTGTCCAATGGTAACATTTTTGTGAAGTTGTACTTTATTTTCTAAAATTGTCACACATACATTTATTTTTATCTAGAAACATATATTTTTCTTTTTTTTTTTTTTTTTTTTTTTGGTGGTACTGGGGTTCCTGGAAGCCCTTCTACCTCTGGGCTACACTCCCAGACCTATTTTTATATTTTTATTTAGAAACAGGGTCTCCTAAGCCAGCGCGCGCGGCTGGCTTCGAACCTGCGCGATCCTCCTGTCTCCGCCTCCCAAGCGCGGGGATTACAAGCATGCGCCACCACGCCCGGCGAAACATATATTTTTCTATAAACTGATTCTTATTATACATGTTACATTTTTATTCAGAATATGTTGTGGCCATCTTTTTATGTCAGCAAATACAGATTTATACCATACTTTTTTTTTTGCGGGTCTGGGGATGGGACGCAGGTCGCTTGACCTCCAAGTTACACCCCATGTCCTATTTTTTTATTCTTTATTTTGAAATAGTGTCTCACTAAGTTGTGGAGGGCCTCGCTAAGTAGCTGAGGCTGTCCAAGAACCTCGAGCATGCGCCAGCACTCCCGGCTTCTATACCATCCTTTTTTTTTTTTTTTTTTTTTTTGGTGGTACTGGGGTTCCTGGAAACCCTTCTACCTTCTACCTCTACCTCCAGGCTACACTCCCAGACCTATTTTTATATTTTATTTGGAAACAGGGTCTCTTAAGCCAGTGTGGCTGACTTCAAACCTGCGGTATCCTCCTGTCTCTGCCTCCCAAGCACAGGGATTACAAACGTGCGACACCATGCCCAGCTATACCATACTTTTTAATAGTTATAAAGTGGTTTATGTGTATGTACCAAAATTTATTCAATCAAATTATTCTCAACTTATTTAAAATAAATTACTATAACATTGCTATTATAAAAATTCTATAATGAACATACATATTTTATGTAATATATCTTTTAACATAGCTCCTTGGGACTTTTGGAAGTAGATTGCAGTTTCAAAGGATTTTAACATTAAACATTTTAATACTTCCTGTTAAACTAGCATTCAAAAATTTGTACCCCGCTATGTATATGAGTACATGCCTATAATTCTAGTTACTTGAGAGGTTGAAGCAGGAGGATCATGAGTTTGAGGTCAGCCTGGGCAACATAGCAAGACCCTTTCTCAAAATAAATCAAGGTTGTACCCATTTTATAATCTCATTAAAGATACATAAAAGTGCTTATTTTTTACTCTCAGCAATATATATGTTGGTGGTACTGGGGTTCCTGGAAGCCCTTCTGCCTCCGGGCTACACTACCAGACCTATTTTTACATTTTTATTTGGAAACAGGGTCTTCTAAGCCAGCGCGCGGCTGACTTCGAACCTGCGCGATCCTCCTGTCTCTGCCTCCCAAGCACGGGGATTACAAGCGTGTGCCACCACGCCTGGCTCTCAGCAATATTTCTACCCAATTTATGAAATAGTTTTCTTTTATTGTAGGTAAAATATTTTGTTTGCATTTCTTTGAGTTTCTAAGGGGATTAGTTTTAATGTTATGCTTTTATATTATTGGATATTTGCATTTCTTCATTATACATTTCTTTTTTAAAATCCTTTATGTACTTCTATACTGAAATATTTGTAGCAATGCATTTTTTATTTAGTAAACTAAGAATGTGTAAAAGGTTTGACAACTTATTGGTGTGGAGCATATCACCACCAGTAATTAGAAGTAAAACTCTATGGTACAAGATGGATTGTTGATTGAAATTCTTGAGGGAAAGACATGATGATGATGATGATGATGATGATGATGATGATGATGATGATTACTGGTGGTAATGGGGATTGAATATAGGGTGTTACACCTCTGACCTACACATCCAGGTTTACTTTAATTTTTATTGAAACATGGTTTCAATGAGATTATAGGCACAGACCACCATGCCTAACTAAAACCACTTTTTTAAATTAAAATTTTTATGTTCTTACAGTCCCCTGCAATCCCTAGCTCATGATCATTATTTGCTGAATGAATTAACAAATGAATGAATGAATGAATGAGCAAATAGAGGACTGAAACAGACCATGGGTGACTGGGTGTTTTGAAGACTCTTCTTGTTGAACTGATTGTGATTTTCCCGAACAGATGACAGTTTACTGTGGCATTTTCTTCTGTATCTTTTTACTTTTGTGCTCCCCATGACCAAAGTGACCACTTTCATTTTTGGAAATGTCTTCTTCAGCTTCAACTCTTCTATTTCTTTAAACATTTATTTATTTATTTATTTATTTATTTATTTATTTATTTATTTATTTTTGGTGGTACTGCGGTTCCTGGAAGCCCTTCTACCTCCGGGCTATACTCCCAGACCTATTTTACACTTCTATATTTGGAAACAGGGTCTCTTAAGCCAGCAAGGCTGGCTTCGAACCTGCACAATCCTCCTGTCTCTGCCTCCCAAGCGTGGGGATTACAAGCGTGGGGATTACAAGTGTGCGCCACCATGCCCGGCTTCTTTAAACTTTTTAAATTGGTATAGTATAATCATACATGACAGTGGGCTTCATTGTGCTATGTTTGGACATGCACGTAACATAATTTGATGTATTTCACTCTCCAGTACCTTGTTTTTCCATCTTCTCTTCCTTTTCCCTGATCTGCTTCCTCTACTGGTCTTCTTTCTATTTTTGTGAGATTTCCTTTAATTCTTTTTTCCCCTCTACCTCTGCAGAGGAGAGAAACCATATGACCCTTGACTTTCTGACTGACTTATTTTACTTAGCCTAATGTTCTATAATTTCATTAATTTTTTCAAATGACATTAATTTTGTTCTTCTTCATTGGAGAATAAAACTCTATTATGTATACATGCCACATTTTCTTTATCTATTCATGAATTGATGAACACCTAGGCTGATTCCATAGCTTGGCTATTGTGAATTGTGCTGCTATAAACACCAGGATATGTGTGTTGTGGCAGTATGCTACTTTTAATCTTATGGATAAATACCAAGAAGTGTTATAGCTGGTTTTTGTGGGAGTTCTATCCCACTCTTATAGTTCTAAAATAAGTAACTTACAAGCTGTGTGTCTACTAATTTCTAACTCTTTATTATAAAATGTTACTTGTTTATTGCTAAATACTCTTTATGAGGAAGTATACAATAATATTTTTCCTTTGTAACAATAGTTATATGCTTTATACGTCACCAATTGTGCATATCAGTTGATTATGCAATTTAGAGTTGCTTTTAATTTCTGCAGTGACACATGTGAGTGTCTGGAATTTGACTTGTTCCAAGGCTGAAATATTTCTTTTCTTTTTTTGTGGTACTGGGGATTTAACTCAGGGGCATCATACTTCTGAGCTACACTCCAGCCCTTTGTATTTTTTATATGAAACAGCATCTCACTAACTTGCCGAGGATCTCACTAAGTTGCCCAGGCTGGCATCGAACCTGCAATCCTCCTTTCTCAGCCTTACAAATACGGGGATTATAGGTGTGCACAACACCCAACTTGAAAATATTTTTAGTTTGAGATTTTGACTCCTAAAGCATCCAATGATTAAAAAATTAGATCTATGTTAGCCTGAATATTTTCTGGTTACATTTTTTTATCCTCCCTCTTCATTGTTTACATGAAAATGAAGAAATGGAATGTTGTATCTCCTATAATTCCAATTTAATCTTATAAAGAATAGTTGCCAGAAAAACAAGGTACCAACTCTATTAGAATACATAGATACTAAAAAACCCTTTTGGATATATAGCATTTTGCTTAAGATTGATTTTGAGAGTAACTTCCTTACACACAATTTATAACTTGTAACTTGGGAGAGGAAGAGGAAGAATAAAAGAGAACAAGTACTCCTTGCTGGTTTTGAATAGTTTGCATAGTGTGCCCAGGTAGGGTTGTGTGGTGCCCTGGATTGAATTGATCTCCTGAATCTCAAAATATCAGAAAGTCATGAATAAGAAGAGTATATTTCAGTCAACATTTTCACTGCTATGATCCAAAACTCATCACACACACACACACACACACACACACACACACACACACACACGGAAGACTTGTTTGCTTAACAGATTTGGAGATATCAATGTCTGTGTGTATAAAATGGAATATACACACTCATCCACACATCCACACATACATATATATATGTATATATAGTATATATGTATATATAGTAACACATACATGTATATATAGTAACATATGCATGTATACACACATATATGTTACAATATACCTCAGCTGCCAAGCAGGTGTCAGGGTGACAGGTCCTTAGGGCATCATGGCAGGGGGCAGAGAGGAGAGAGCTTGTTATTAGCCCATGGTGACAGGGACAGAGAAGAGCAGGAAGTTGCATCAAACTGCCTAACAAAACCCTATCCCTTGCCAGGTCCCCAGCAACTAAGTCTCACCTCCAGCATGGCTATCTTATCTACCACATGAAGCCTGATGGACATTCTACTGTCAACCCATAACTGAGTATAATACCAAAAAATAATTGTAGAGCTACCTTTCTCTGACTAGAATCTCCTGTATTTCTTATACCCATGATGTAGGCTTTACAGAATTACTGGAAACTGGTGAAATTGGAGTGGAAGGTCTGAGATGCTATTCCTTATAAAAGGAAGGAGATCTAGCAAAGAAACTTAAATATTATGAGTATATTAGCCACTGATACTTAAACCTGTCCAAAATGTTCAGGCCCTATTATCTATCATTTGTGACTTGAAAATAGAATAAATTATCTGGGTCACTTAGGTAAAGGCATTTTGGAGGGGCTGAGGAAGGGCTAAATTAGATCTTTATTTTATATGCCAGTTTAATTTTAGATGCCAATATCTAATCTAGTAATTGCATTTATGCTGTAATCACACAGGGCATAGTGGTTCCTACAAATGATGTTGATCAAGATACCTATTTTTTTCAGAATGAATTTTATTTAAACCTAGTTAGTTCTGACTAACCCAGATATTTACTGGCTATATTTAAAAATATAGAATCAATCAACCAATCCCCAGAGCCTAGGAAAGTTTCTGACCTAAATTTGAAACTCAAACTCCATTATTATTTTCATTTGAAAGCTACTCATAGCCATCCTCACATTCTGGAAAGAACACAGCCTCTGCAACAAAGTTTCTTTGTTTTCACAAAACTAAAAATGCTCTGTATTTAGACCAAACAATAAAAATAAACTACCTTCTAATGCATGGCGGTTCTGGAGAGAGGGAAGCATAGATATTTAGAGGAATAAAGTGACTCATTGTGCTAGTTAAGAAACTTTATAAGGCTAGCTCTGTGTGTTTGAGTTGCTTCTGTTACCTCTTCAGCCAAAACTAAAGTGTGTGCAAGCAAAAGAATTTGGGATTAAATTGTAGTTTAAACAGGACACATTATATGTAGCCTTAGCATCTAATGGATTCCATTCCTCAGGTAGAACAAAAAGCTGTCCCCTTTGTTATTTGTTTTACCTATAAAGTATTTCTGTTGAACACATTCAAGCCAATTCATTTTAACTTGCAGGAATAAGTTAAACATTTTTTTTCCAAAAATAATTTGTAAGTTATATGTTTAAACACTTACTTTATTACCGACAATTGTTTAATAAGCCATAATGGATGGAGATGTTGTATTCTTAGATGTAGAATAATGAAATAATTGTTTCCTTTGTCATTATCATCTTGGAAGAAGTTGTTAGAGTAGATGAGGACAACTGCCCCAGTTAAACTATGTTATGTAGCCAGAATGTGTGCTTTCTTAATAAAGGACATATGTGCAGCTTACTTATCCTTTTATTTCATTTTGTGTCTGATTTTTCAGGTCACTTTCATGAATTCAAAGGCAATTTACCAGTGATTTCTGGGTGCTGGGGCTGACTTTTTTTGTGCGTAATTGTAAGTATTGGTTTATTTATTACTTTTCTCATTATGTAGTGAAAGTTACAGTTTGCAAACAAGTTCTTAACTCCTTTTACATGTTTTTTTGATAACTGTTTTATAAGTCTTATTAGTTTTTTGAAGTTTTTATCCCCTCTTTGGAAGAAAAATAGAAAAAAAAAATGACACCTGGTTGAAAAGCTAGTTTGTTGTGATTTCAAGTGAAATAACACAATGCAGGGTCTATTACAATAAGTCTAAAGAATAAATACCTTACTTTCTGGAAATAGAGCTCAATTGTAGGAATGAGTTACCTTAAAGATTTTAGTTTATGTACAACATGAATAATTTAGTCTGATTACGTCTT
Organism: Muscardinus avellanarius; assembly: GCF_963383645.1. Classification (NCBI taxonomy): domain Eukaryota; kingdom Metazoa; phylum Chordata; class Mammalia; order Rodentia; family Gliridae; genus Muscardinus; species Muscardinus avellanarius. The sequence continues at coordinate 191,732,574 of NC_137786.1, read as the reverse complement.
ACATCTTCTTGTTATCGGGACTTGAAAAGTGCTGTGTGCTTGTGCTCAGAGAAAAGATGTGAAGTAATACAGAATTCAAAGAGCTGTCAGCACATGAGGGGATTTATGTACTAAGGAACCAAAGACTCATTTGGTGAACGTGCAGTGTACGTCAAAATGATGGCATTCCTGCCCTTTGTCCCATACCCAACACACCATTATATTTTAAAAGGTATTTTGGAGAAAAAACACTTCTCAGAAAAGAAGACAAATTTTAAGAAAAAAAATGGAATAAAATTTAAAGATTCATTAAAGTATTTTAAATTTACACATATAATTTAGAAATATGTGAGACTGTATCTCAGGTACTAAAAAAAACTCTCTATCTATCTATCTATCTATCTATCTATCTATCTATCTATCATGTATCTATGCCCACATTTAAGTAACCTGAATTTAAAAATGTATTTGTATGTGTAGTGTTGTAAACCACTGGTATTTAAGGGGCTTCTTTACATGTTGTAACAGCAAAAACATAGGAAATTTTTCTTGCTATCATACTGGTTCTGAAGAATATACTTCTAGAAAAGCATTTGACAAAATGTTATAGAGTTTAAGTGATTCTCCACTTAAGCAGAATGCAATGAAAATTTGTTTATAATCAGCTCTGCTTTTACTAGTAGAATTGACTGGCATTTTGAACCACTATTTTAAAAAGTAGAGGTACATGTTTAATATAGCTTAGTGCATTTTATATATTTAAATGACTTAATTAAAATTATAATTTTTATGAAACTATCAATTTATATATTATTTAAAGATAATTATTGCTTAAAATGAATTTATATATACAATTTATTGTATAAATTGGATGGTTCACTTAGATTAACTATAAGCTTTTAATTTGGGCAAGGTACAATGATGAGGATTAGAGGTCAAAGAAGATGAAGAAAAATGTATCTTTGAAGGGCTCTTGGTGAAAACTGAGGATTCTAAGGAGCTGAGCTTATCCCATAGAAATATGAGTGAAGAAAAATTCTTTTGATCTGTCCAAATCTTATCTTAGCTATTTTATTATTTTTTAACCTCCTTTCTCTTTTTCTTCATATCATTCAGTCATTCTCATCCTAGTAAGTTTTCAGGATGATTAAAATTTTCAAAGTGACATATTATTACTGTCATTTCAGCCAAGATGACCTTCATTGCAACACAATTTACATTTCTTATCACCCAGAGGCTTTGTTTCCAAATTCTTTACTTATTCTCCTATACCAAGGCACACATAGGTTAGCTTAGAATTGGGGTGATCCAATTAGCTTAACATTTAATTGTGATATAATAAAAGGAAAGGCTAAAACTAGAAGGGGTAGTGTTGATATAGTTTTCACATATTTATTTCTTGAGTTGAACTTAAAATGTCAAAAACACTTCTAGTCAGATTTGATATGGTCAGTGAAGCAGAAGTCATGTTAGTCAACAGGCTTAAAACAATAATTTTCTAGTCTTGAGAATTTCCATATTCTAGAATAGGTCATGGGATATTCTGCTCCTTGGGTCAGTCCCCTCAAGCTTTGATAGCATCATCTCTTGACTGTAGAACTTTCTTGTTAAAGAGATGTGGCAGGATGCTCTGACTAAGATAAGTGAGATGAAACTAATGTGGCATCCAGAATGTTTGAGTTTCTATTTTTTTCAGTTATTGTGTAAATTATCCACTATTTACACTGAATGATGAAGTAGCTAAAACAATAAAAATATTAATCTACTTATGCCTCAGAAAAGGCAAATGGACCAGTGACAATGGCTTCTTTAATGAACCTTAATTTTTATGTCTTGGAACTACTTTTTTGCTATATGATCTAAGGCAGAAAGTTATACCTCATGGCCATAGGGAGGTTTCTTAGTAAGGTGTGCGGAGCTGGTTTGTGAGATAAGGAAGGTGGGATATTGTTTTGCACATCCATAATGAATGGGCCACATCACGAGTGTGTGAGAACCGATTGGAATCTTACCTACTTACATCCACTACCAAGGTCAAAAGAGGAAAACACTGTGAAGGAAAACGGCTGTGTATATTGAACCGACATCTTTTTACAGTATTTTTAAAAATTCTTCTTAAAAGATTAAAATGATTCAAGTTAGAACTGTGTAAGAAGACCTTGTCTTGTGTGGTAGTATCCCACATTTAATTTTTTATATCTAATGAAAGAATAATTATGCAATTTTGACCATTTAATTTTCCTAGGACAACAAATGATTGGTCAAACAAAACCAAACAACAAAGACAGTAAATTATGTCTGGTTAAAAAAAAAAGTGATCATTGTTTAACCCAACCTGAAGGCAATAATAATAACAACAGTATTTTAAGTTAGAATAAAATCTTTATTTTTCAGATATTAAATTACAGACATAAAACCTATGATATGGGTAGGAATTATCCTTATTTTTGAAAAACAGCAGGATTTTTTTTTTTTTTTTTTTTTTGCTGTACTGGGATGGAACCCAAGGGTATTCTACCTCTGAGCTACACCCAGCCCTATTTTTTTTTTTTATTCTTTATTTTGAAACTGGGTCTCACTGAGTTGCAAAGGGCCTCACTACTTTGCAAGTAGCTGAGGCTGTCTGCAAACCATGATCCTCCTTTCTCAGCCTCCCAAATGCTGGGATTACAAGCATGTACAACCACACCCAGCAGGATTTTTGATATTAATTATTTAATTTGTTTATTGTGGTACTGGAGATTGAACCCCTTTTTAATTTTATTTTGAAACCGGGTCTCCCCTGGCCTTGAACCTACGATCCTCTTGTCTTAGCCTCTCAAGTACTGCAATTATAGACATGTGTCTTTCCACCTGGTTGAGCAGTAGGAATTAGACCTGACTTTATGGTATAAATTCTGCACTCTTCTATTACCATGCTGTCCTCTATGAGAGAGACTTTTAGCTCCCCTTTTGTTGTTTTCGGTCACTATCTCAGACTTTTTGGTTGCTGTACAAATATTTTCAAAAAGTTAAGATAAAGCAAGTCGGGGAGGTGATTGCAGAAAGCCTTTTCCCACTTCATTTCTTCAGATTTCTGGAGCATTTGGTCCTTTCTGACATTTTCCTATGCTTCTATTCCAAACTGCCACATGTCATGCTTCAGCTGAAATTTTTTGAATTGCATAGATTTTTAAGGAACAAACAAAAAGAATCACAAATTCATGTCTTTGTGGTATTTTAAAATGGAAAGAAATCTGTTTCAAACTGAGCATAGCCCAGACCAAAGCTCCCTCAGTGAGAACATCTGTGATTTTAAGGACAAGTAGCTCTAAGTGCATTATCTTTAAAAAATATTATTCCAGACTAATCTTGACATAGAGCAGGTAAATAAAAAAGATGAGCTGTGAAAATCCACAAATAGGGTTTGAATGCCATTTTCCATGACAACGGGAGCTGCCCCATGAAAGCATTAATGCTGGGAATGTAAGGAATTTAAAATTGTACCTTCTCAGTTTTACAGTTGTGTGCTCATGTTAATTAGAGATATACTGACATTTGAAGTATCTACATTAATACACACAGCTACTATACATTTGTGAACTGGGGCCAGAAATCTACTTTAATTGAAAGGAGTTTGTGTATATCCATTACATTTTAAGCTTTTAAGTTTTATGTACTAGTGCCCTGAGATACTTGTTCCTTATGCTCTTTCTTTTTCTTTCTAATTTGTACTTGAAAGGACAGCCTGCCTATTTTTAATTTCTTAGTGGTGTTTTAAAGTAATATTGGTGGAATTGTGAAGAAAATGTTTTTAATATTGTCCCTTATTTGCTTTAGTTTTGAATCTCTTTTCCTTCTCTGACTTTCTAAACTATTGGTTTTTCTTGCAAACCTTTAAAATGGTCTGCCACTGAAATAAGGTTGGATTTAGGTTTATAGAATTTGCTTCTCTGGCTATTTTTAAGCACAAAAAAGCTAATCTTTACTGTCGCAGTATAGTTTTAGTCAGAGCAGCCAAGTATCAGAGACCTTGAGGAGCTGGACAGTGAAGAGGCATGGTGGTTTTCCCAGATAAACTGAGTTTCATCCTTTTGTCTTGATATCAAGCCATTCATCTTATTTTTAGTCTGTAAATATGTTCACAATACCTAGATGCCTTCTTAAGGTCATTGTTAGCCCTGGAAATTTTGCTTTGTTCCTTTTATGCTTACAGTAGGACTTTCCAACATTTTTTATTTTTTAGTAAGCTTGTGTTTAAGAAATTGCCTGTCAGGATTTTTAACCTAGTTGTCTAATGAAACTCCCTTACTTACTTTTTGGACCAATCCCTGAATATTACACAAGACCAGTTAGAAAGAGATTGCTTCTTGTAGCACCAGAACAAACTGCTCTAAAAAGTTTGTAATACTTAGGACTTGTTTCATTAAACCATTTTACTGGCACAATTAAACCATGGAGACCTGGGACTATTAAAAGTTACTCAGTACTATTATTACTATTATAGCCTTTTTACTCTTTATGACTTTTTCACTGTACCAAGTTCGTCTGTTCTTTATTCTTTCATGTTGCTTACTACATATTGTGCCATCACAGCACATTTGGTAATTTCAAGTTAATTGCTCAATTATCAGTGATAGTCATGAAGCACTTGAAACATGCGCAGTGGAGGATTTTTTAAATTTCAAAATAAGTTGGTGTGTCATAATCTTAATGTGAAGCATGCCAATATCTGCAGGCATAAAAATACACAGCCTGAGCTAGGCATTTCAGGGAAGGCAAAAACCTACTTTTAAAATCAGGGCTTTTGTCTGGCACTGAAGTGTTTCATCTTCGCTAATTTCAAACAACATGTCTAAATTTGATCTTGGTTTACTTTTCAACTCTAAAAATTTGGTCATGGTTTATAAGGGAAACGAGAATTAAAACTGTATTGATTCTTTCTGTATGTCTTACCGAAAAACTCAAAATCACATATTCACTGTAAAGTAGAATTTGGTGTGAGATGGATCCTTGTTGGAGGCCAATCAAGAAAGGTGACTTATTAAAGAAGCAGAATTATCTCTTTAAAAGTTTATCTACTTATAGGGTGAGCCTACAATTAGAGGACAATGTTAATATGAAGAATGTTATTGATGATTTATTGATGCTAAAAAAAAGCCCACAAGATTAATGACACTTTGGGGACTTACTCTGAATCCTACATGGTAATAGTCTCAGATGCCTTTAAGATAACTTACACATTATGACAAAATAATTATTGTAACTCTTGGCAACTAAGCAAACTATCATTAAAATTTTGCATTAGTATTCTGTTTAGGGTTTTCTCTAAACTAATGTAGTGCCCAACAGCTCTTTTTTTAGATGCTATTATAGTTCTTTCACATTTTTATAGTACTATAGTAAAGCTGAATTTACTGGTTACATTTGAAGGTGGAGTAGAGCTGCACAAGAGTCGACATTAAAGTGATTCAGTGCTTGTTGGAGAAAAATTCTTCTTGAGATTGGAGACAATATGGGACTTGGGGAAGCTTTCTAAGAGCTGCTAATAAATTTGAATATTTTCCAGAAAGGTTGCTCTCTGACCTTGTTTTTAACTAATAAGATAGGTTAAGGAAAAAAAATGTCCAATGCATCATCTTCCATAAGTGATTGGCAAAAGAAACTTGTCTTTAATGTTTAACCAGTCAGTATAGTTTGTCCATATGGCATAGTGCTTGTTGTTGTTGTTGTTGTTGTTGTTGTTGTTATTATTATTATTATTATTTGCTTAGCATTAAGGGCTTAGCATTAGCATTAGGTATCAGAAAACTTTGAAGGTCTGGAAGCTTTTTTTTTTTTTTGCAGTGCTTACAAAAGAAGAAAATATGGTCTCTATCTTAATAGCTTAGCATTTGATATGTTACTAGAGAATTTATGTGAGTGGAGTTTTCTTTGGATATAAACTACTTGAGTAGTTTCTTTTTCTTTTCAGCTCACAGTTTCATATAAACTTGAATGAACTTATTAATCAAAGCAGATTTTATTTCACCCCTGGGCTATTTTATATGCTTAGAATATATAAACACAACAAAAAGTATATTTGTCAGTTTATTATTTTATTATTTTTAATCTAGGCATTGTAAATCATATAGCAACATCATTAATGGAACCCAAGTCTACACCCCTGTCACTATCTATCTTAGAATTCAGATTTTTTTGTGTGCATATTGATACTGGGGTTTGAACCCAGTGACGCTCTAACACTAATATACACACCCAGCTTCTGTTATTTTATTTTGAGATAGAGTCTCACAAAGTTGCATGTGTTGTCCTCAGACTTGTAACCCTCCTTCCTCAGCCTCCCAAGTATCTAGGATTATAGTTCTGTGCCAACATGCCGGACTTTTTAATGTTTATTTTTCCCCTCAAAGGTAAGGCAGAGTTGGTAACAAAACTGTGACTTGGTTTTATTTTTTTTATTTTTTATTTTTTTGCGGGTCTGGGGATGGAACCCAGGAGCATTTGACCTCTGAGCTACACCCCCTGCCCTATTTTTTATTCTTTATTTTGAAACTGGGTCTCACTGAGTTGCAGAGGGCCTCACTAAGTAGCTGAGGCTGTCCACAAACAGCGATCCTCCAGTCTCAACCTCCCAAATGCTGGGATTACAAGCGTGCGCCACCATGCCCGGCTTGTGACTTGGTTTTAATTACTGCCAGTAGTGTTTGATTTTCAGTGAATATACCAAAGAAGAAATCCAGATATATTATTCCTCATGTGAATATTATTTTTCTTCCATTTTTAGGCTTATTATAGCATTTTCAGAATGGATTATTTTTAAGGTGAGATTGGTTTCCCATAATTTGATATCTGATAGTAGTAGTACACATTCATTGAGTGGCTCACAACTTTAAGGGATGGAAACATTATGGGATTTTTCTTGGTAATGGAAGTATGTGAATCCACTGAGTATATTGATCAAAAGACTAGAGGGATTCCCCCCCACATACACCTTCAGACTTGCAGTTGCAATACAGATGGCTAAGAGCATCTGTTGAAAGGCTAAAAAATTAAGACTGGAAAAATATGTGTATAAGCAGGGGAAAGTAACAGAAGACTTTGAGGGACTGGGAGCTTTTTGAGGAGAAGACATAGTTGAATAAATGGAAGCCTTATCTGTTCTTCTAACTTCACTGAAGTAATTGAGAGGAGGAGAAAAAGGAGGGAAATATGTGAAATAAGATGATTGAAATAGGAGATTTTTATAGAATTAAAAATGGAATTTAGAACTGCTTTTCAAGATGTAGATACAATTCAATACAGTTGGATAAAACAATAGTAACTTAAAAGGAATTATATAAATTTTTCTTAAGTTTGTTTTATTGATTTAGATTCAAGACCTTTAAAGTGTAACTTTGGAAATTTTAGGAGATCTGTGGCTCCCTGGAAAAACTGAGAATAATTTTGCTTTCTTCAGGTAAAGATTAATATTGAGATCTCTAAGAAGCTCTCATTCATTATAACTGTGACCAAGAAGCATCCTTATATCTATTAAAGCAAAGAATTAGGTGAATTAGATTTCATATATGGTATATTTAATATTTAGTTTGGGGAGTTTAATTTTTTTTTTTTTTTTTGGTGGTACTGGGGATGGAACCCTTCTGCCTCCAGCTACACTCCCAGACCTATTTTATATTTTATTTGGAAACGGTCTCTTAAACCAGCGAGGCTGGCTTCAAACCTGCATGATCCTCCTGTCTCTGCCTCTAAGCGCGGGGATTACAAGTGTGCGCCACCATGCCCGGCTAGTTTGGGGAGTTTAAAGGCTCTTTGGAATCATTTTTCTGCAGAGTAAGGAATCCTGTTTCTCTTTTCTTTTCTTTCCTCTTCCAGTTTTCTACTCATTTCTTATTCTTTTTTCCTTTCTAAAATATTTTTCTTTTATTTAGAGATTGTTCTTAGTCTGTATGTTGCTTGCCAAGCTGAAGATAAAAATTGCACATATCTCTTAAATTCTATGCAGGATCACCTTTCTGATTAGGAACTGAAGAGTGCAGATTTTTTAAAAATGAAAGCTAACAGTGCTTTAGTCCATTTTGTGCAATCGAAGGAAAATTAAATAACTGTTGGGATTAGGTTTATTATTATGAGGTGATAAAGAAAGGATAATTGGAAAGAAATTATAGTATTTACTGGCCCAGAAGTTTTACTAAACCTGAATTAGGATTTATCAGATTTTAAGGTTGTTGAAAGTTTGCTCTCTAAGAACAGGATAGAGCAATCGTGGTCTAAAAGGAGATTTATAAAACTTTTACAAAGATCTCCTACAATGTATAGCCTATGTGTCAATGCATTAGTTATAGTACATTATGGAAGTCCTTAGTTGTGTTTCTCAGGCACTTTTTAACATAGAATGACTCTCTTCCTCCTCCCCCTCCCCCTCCCCCCCCTCCCCCTCCCCCTCCCCCTTCCCCCTCTCTTTCTTTTTTGGTGGTACTGGGGTTCCTGGAAGCCCTTCTACCTCCAGGCTACACACCCAGACCTATTTTTACATTTTTATTTAGAAACAGGGTCTCCTAAGCCAGCGCGCGTGGCTGGCTTCGAACCTGCACGATCCTCCTGTCTCTGCCTCCCAAGCGTGGGGATTACAAGCGTGCGCCACCACGCCCGGCTCTTTCTCTTTTTTTTTTTATGGTGGTATTAGGGATTGAACCCAGGAGCATTTTACCTCTGAACAATACCCCAGCTTTATTTTACTTTTTTTTTTTTTTTCACAAGACACCTTTAATCTACTGAGATTTTCAATATGAACATAATAATGTTCTGCCTTATTAGATTTTATAAATGACATTTTCTCAGTTTTTAATATAACATAAAATGTAAAACCATTGTCTGCTCTTGTAAGATAATTTTACACAATTAATTATGAGTTTCTACCATATCTTAATTTTATATAAACTGATTTACAACATTCTCTGAGTACTGAATTTAATGGTTCCTGACAAAAGAGACAGATAAAAAGATTACACTCACACATACACACAAACTGACATAAAAACCCATATACTTAAGCAAATAAATCAAATAAGCTATTTGCTTTACAACAAAATCATACTAAAAATGCTTTGGAAACATTTTTAATTTTACCTTTATTAACTATTTTTGTCCCAAGACTATGGACTTAGTACCTTTTCAGTTTATTTTTGAAACAGGATCTCACTAAGTTAAGGAGGGCCTCATTAAGTTGCTGAGGCTGGCTGTGAACCTGCAATCCCTAGTCTCAGCCTCCCAAGTACTGCAATTACAGTTGTACACCACTGTGCCCAGCTAAAGTTTCGGGTCTTGATGCCAGTTATTTCTAGAGTATAGTTTAACATAGTTATAAGTGGTTAATAGAAATGGTACCAAAAGGGTAAAGCTTATAAATTATTTCAAGGACTAAATAGGAGATGAAATTCAGATATCCTTGAAAAAGGGTTGTGACTTGGTTAAAGTTATGATTACATAGAGAACTGATAGAATGGCAAACTGCACTATGATTTAAAAAGTCTAGAGGAAAAGCTGGGGGTGGTGGCTCAAGTTTGTAATCCCAGTATTCAGGAGGCTGAGACCAGAGATCACAGTTCATGGACAGCCTCCGCTACTTAGTGAGGCTCTCCGCAACTTAGTGAGATTATGTTTCAAAATAAAGAATAAAAAATAGGGCAAAGGGTGTAGCTCAGAGGTCAAATGTCCCTGGGTTTCATCCCCAGATCTGAAAAAATCCAAAACAAAACACAATAAAAAATGTCTAGAGGAAATTCTTCCACAATAGCACCTAATAGTGTTCTAACATTTCCCAGTTACTGCGGTAGGAGAGGAATGCAAGGGAATAGACAGTCAGGGATCTATGCTTTCTACAGAGAAGTCACTAAAAAATGGCGGATGTTTGTATTAAGTACCTGTATGTGTTAGACATTAAGCTAGGCACTTTTACATTGTTGTTTCTAATTTTAATTCCTTAAATAGTAATATAAGATGGTTTACTTCCTCCAATCATTGGTTATTTTCTCTCAGTTATGTTTTCTTTCTTTTTTCTTTTTGCCTTTGTAGCACTTAGAAAGATTGGTAGGTATAATTTTGTATGTTTCTTTCTCCAGACTAAAACTTCTATCAGGGCTGAGACCATGACTGTTTTGTTCAAACCTACACCAGTTTCTAGCACAATGCATGACACATAGTAGATTTCCATTAAATATTTGTTGAGAGAATGAATGAACCAAGAAAAATAAAGAAGAAAGAAGGAAATTCAAGGAAGTAAAAGGTAGAGTTGGGATTTATACAATGTGTTTGACTTCAGAATACATTTGTTCTAACCCTAGAAAGGTTTCATTTAGACTATTTGCAGTTGTATACTTAATCTGATATAATTTCTAATATACGTACCTCAGGATTGTTATATTTTAGTCTGAGACTGAATGCCATTGAAAAGGTCTACTTCATCTTTTCCTTATCCTATTAGAATATTGCAACCATCTTATGCTAGTAGTTTTCTCCAAAATACAGATAATATATGCTGCATTTTTAGTTTTCTCTTCCTTGTACACATTTCTCTGAGACTGATCCTCAGCTTAGGTCTTTGTGCTGCTAATTTGGATTTTGGTAATGGGCAGAGTGATTGATGCCTGCCCTACAGAAGTTTTTGTTCTGGAGAGGTGTATCAGTGAGGATGGGCTTAAGCAAAGGAGTTTTTAGCCTGATAGATTGGGGCTTAGTTTGGTCCCTCAGCAGTGACTTATTTTTTTTTCTTAATTTTTTTCCTTATGATTATTGGATATGATTTTAAAGAAACTTTTGTTTTGATAAACTTTTTTGCATAGTACTATTGGCCATTTTTATTCCTAGTGCAATGCTACCTTTTAAAGGAACTTTACTCCATCTTCCTATTCTGCTTTCCATGAAGGAAGGAAATGTAAGTCTGAGGAGAGCAAATGCAAATTTTGTCCAATCTCATGGTGTAGAAAGGTCTCATTGTGTCTGAGTTTTCAGTGATGCTGTGTAGTCTTGAAGGCATACACAGTAAGGCTTTGTAGATGTGGTTAGGTCAAACAGGAAATGGCTATTCCCAGATACATGGAGTAGATACATATTTAAATCTTGCAGTCAGAGTGTTCTATATAAGCTCTCAAGAGTATACCAGAAACAGATTTCTGTGAAGTGAAGCAATAACCATCTTTATTTGGACCAAATTACAGTTCAGAAGCTTTGGATATATGAACATGTATCATTTGAAGCAGCCTGATTTACATGGAATTTAGCATTATAGTAAGGAATGACCTGACCCTGTTAGGGTCTTTATTATGGATGATATATTCAATAATCAATCTAACTTCCAAGTTGGCCTCTAAAATATTTAAAGATGTGATTGTCTGTTTTCTTATTTAAGAATAATAATTATTTGGTTTCAAACGTGTTTATCCCAGGAGAAATCTTAGTGTCTGTTGAAAACAAATTCAATTCCAGGAATGTGTAGTGAACAGTGCCTATGTTCAAAGCATGGCATTGGATACTGCATTGGAGATGAATGTACATATACATATTCCCTGCCCTCAAGAGCCTTAGAAGGTAGACTTAAGTTTTAAATTCTTTTATTCCTTTTTTGTGTCCTTGATGTCTAACCAACCCAATGCATGGCTCAAAGGAGGGTTAGAAGATGCTAATTAAGTTGCATTGATTATTACACAGGATACATATTTCCTTATGCAGAATGTATTAAGTCCCTAAAAACTCTAGAGAATATATTTAGTCTTCTAGAGATTTCAAAGTCCTTAAGATATATATATATATATATATATATATATATATATATATATATTCATTAAGAAGAGGGACATTAGGAAGCAGACTTGTGTGTGTATGTGTGTGTGTGGAAACTAGGGTTTGGACCCAAGGGCATGCTACCTCTGAGCCACACTCCAAGCCCTATTTAAAAAAATTTTTTTTTGAAACAGGGTCTCACCAAGTTTCTGAGGGCCTTACTAAGAAGCTGAGGCTGGCCATGAACCCATGATCCTGTCAACCTCCCAAGAGCTGGGATTACAATTTTGCTCTACCACACCTGGCTGGAAGCAGACTTTTTGATATTCTTTGTTAGTTGGATAGAATTTTGCCAGTGAAATAGGGATAAAGAGAGGAGCATTCTGTTAGTGAGGGGAATAGCATGGGTATGGGCATGGGGCAGACAATGGAAGTAGTAAGTATGCGATAGGGCACAATAAAAGTTAACTTTTATAGATTGTGCATAGATTAGAAAATGTATGTGATCATATCATTGTGTCATACTATGCTAAGGCATTTGGTAGATCATAGGGGTATCACAACCGAATAGTCCAGAGATATGGAGACTTGCTTATTTATTTATTTTTTTGGTGGGTCTAGGAATGGAACCCAGGGGCATTCGACCTCCGAGCTACACCCCCTGCCCTATTTTTTATTCTTTATTTTGAAACTGGGTCTCACTGAGTTGCAGAGGGCCTCACTAAGTAGCTGAGGCTGTCTGCGAACCGTGATCCTCCTGTCTCAGCCTCCCAAATGCTGGAATTACAAGCGTGCGCCACCACGCCCCGCTGGAGACTTGCTTTTGAAGGACTAATTCATAGAGTAGTTAATAGAGTTGATTATAGGGGGAAAAGATTTGAGTTTGAGAAATCGCTTGTGGGTTATTGCAAAAGTTCAGGTAGGAGAAGAAAGATTCTTACAAGGGCTCGGTAACACTGGTAAGACTGTATGTGGTGGGAAGCGTGAGGGAAAGGAGGCAAAATTACTCCTGTTTGTTTTCTCCCTGTTGGATTAATTCATCACAGTACTGAATTTTTTTAAAGGCAAGGTGGAAATGACAATACTAAGTATCTGTTGTCCATGCTTAAATCCTTTTCAATATTATTAGTAAAATCTGCACTGAAAATTAAGGATTTTTTTTTCCATGAAAGACTGGGAAATGATGCATTTTTAAGGAATGAGAACATTCCTAAAAGATAAAATGCCTTGAATATTTAGAAGCATGACATAGTATATAGACAATATAAACACATATATAACATTAATACAAAAAAATCCCCACAAAAGATGAATTAAGTGAAAGTGCACAGACAGGGCCTTTTTGGTTTCAGAGGCATAAGGTAAAAAATTTGTTCTTATGTGTATAAGAAAAGTGAAGATACTTAAAGTTATAGCATTTTTATCAATTGACTTTCACATAGGGATTAGTGCATGACATCTGTGAAAAATAAAGCAGGTGAAAATGTAGGTTGGCTGCTTCTAAAATTTGTTGGAAGAGTGGGCATGGTGATATATGCTTGTAATCCCAGTACTTGGGAAGCTGAAACAGGAGGATCACAGGTTTAAAACCAGCCTTACTTAGTGAGGCCCTCTGCAACTTAGTGAGACCCTGTTTCCAAATAAGAAATAAAATCAGTCTGGGGGTATAACTTGGAGGTAGACTGTCTCTAGGTTCAATCCCTAGTACAATCAATCAATCAATCAATCAATCAATTATCTGAGATAAGGTGATGACTGTAACTGTTGCCACACCCTGCCCTTTCCCACAGAAGATAGAGTGGCAATAAATATTTTACTTAAAATACAGCCCTCTTTTACTTGTCTTTTTCAGGGTAACGGATAGTATAGGAAGTGACTATACTCATGACTGAGACTTATTAAAGTAAAAGTTAAGCCAGGCGTGGTGGTTCACACTTGTAATACCAGTATTTGGGAGGCTGAAACAGAAGTATTGCAGTTCATGGACAGCCTCAGCTACTTAGTGAGGCCCTTTGCAACTCAGTGAGACCCTGTTTCAAAAATAAAGAATAACGCCGGGAGTGGTGGTGCATGCTTGTAATTCCCGCGCTTGGGAGGCGGAGACAGGAGAATCACGCTGGTTCGAAGCCAGCCGTGCTGGCTTAAGAGACCCTCTTTCCAAAAATAAAAAAGTATTAAACAGGTCTGGGGTGTAGCCTGGAGGTAGAAGGGCTTCCAGGAACCCCAGTACCACTAATATATTTCATATTACCTTATCATTCAGAAAATCATTAGCATTCATTCTTTCAATATATAAGAATATGAGTTCAGAACTCTTTTGTACATAGGATAGAATTTAAAATAGAGAAGAAAGAATTACTCCTCAGGAATTTACTATCTGCTTATGAGAGATGAACTACATACATATAGAAAAAGAAAAAAGGTGGCTGATAAAAGACTTAGTAATTTCTCCCTGGGAAACTCTTGGGTCATTGTTCCTTCTGGAAGAGCTACAGTGGCCATCGTCTCTATCCTCTCTTCAGATACTTTAGCCTCCTGCCACACTGAGCCTCCTGTCATTGCCTCTTCACAGGTGCTTTTCTGTAACCTTTGTATGACTCCTTGCATACTGCCTCTGATGTTAGGCAAATCACGTTACTTCTTTGAGTCTTAGTTTACTCACCTATGAAATAAAACTATGACCAACTGCATGTTATTATTGATAGCTTTATTGAACTATATAATTGACATAAATAAGTGGTATGAATTTATTATTTATTTATTTATTTATTTATTTATTTATTTATTTATTTATTTATTTGGTGGTACTGGGGTTCCTGGAAGCCCTTCTACCTCCAGGCTACACTCCCAGACCTATTTTTATATTATTATTTGGAAACAGGGTCTCTTATGCCAGCACGGCTGGCTTCAAACCTGCGTGATCCTCCTGTCTCTGCCTCCCAAGCGCGGGATTACAAGCGTGTGCCACCATGAACATTTTTCTTTGGATGGACGTAGGCTTTGATTTCTCTTGTATAAATATTTTAGAATAGAAAGGCTAGATGAAAGGTGTATTTTTAATCTTTGTAAGACCTGCTGAACATTCCAAAGTGACTGTACAATTTTATAATCCTGATAGCAGTGTTTGAGAGTGCTGGTTATCCCATATCCTTGGCAACACTTGTTTTTAATCTTTAATTTGAACCATTCCAGTGATCTGTATCACATTTTGGTTTTAATTTGTCTTTCCCTAATGACTGATGATGTTGAACATCTTTGCATGTGTTTATTTACTATTCATTTATCTCCTTTGTTGAAATACTTTTTAATTTTTTTATGTTTAATGTCTAGATTTGAAGTATTGGGGATGAAATCCAGGGGCATTCTACCTTTTAGCTACACCCCTAGCCCTATTTTTTTAGTCTTTTATTTTTGAAACAAGGTCTCACTGAGTTGAAAAGGGCCTCACTCAGTAGCTGAGGCTGTCTATGAACCATGATCCTCCTGTCTTCACTTCCCGAATGCTGGGTGCACCACCGTGTCCAGCCTAATGTCTTTTTGAGTTATAATAATTTTTATATGTTTTAGATACAAGATGATTGTTAGATATATGTTTTACAAATACTTCCTACCAATCTATAGATTGCCTTTAATTTTAGTATCTTTTGGGGAGTGAATATTTTAAATCTTTATGAATTCAATATACCATTTTATTTATTTATTTTTGTATTTTATGCGTTTCATGTCCCATTGGAAAAAAAAAGTCTCAAAATTCAAATCCACTAAGTTTTTCTCCATGCATTCTTTTTTATAGTTTTAATTTTTAGTTTAAGTCTGTAATTAGAGGGGTTGTTTGTTTGTTTTGATACTGGAGATTGAACCCAGGGACATTTTACCTCTGAGCTATTTCCCCAGCACTATTTTATTTTTTATTTTGAAACAGTCTCATTAAGTTGTGGAGGACCTCCCTAAGTTGCTTAGGCTGGCTGTGAACATGTGATCTTATTTTCTCAGCCTTCCAAGTAGTGAGACTACAAATGTACATTACCATGTCTACATGGCTTAGAGTTAATTTTTATATTTTGGGTGAGAAAAGGTTTGAATTTGTCTTCTTTTTTAATGTCTATGGATTGATGATTGTTCTAGTACTACTGGCTGAAACAATTGTCTTTTCTCTATTGAGTTGCATTGACATTTTAGTTGAAAATAACATGCTTGTGATCCCAGCATTTGGAAGGCTGAGACAGGAGGATCTGGGTTCATGGACAGCCTCAGCTACTACTTAGTGAGGCCCTCTGTAACTCAGTGAGACCCTGTTTGAAAATAAAGAATAAAAAATTAGGGCTGGGGGTGTAGCTTGGAGGTAGAATGTCCCGAGTTCTATCTCAGTACTGCAAAAACAAAAACAATAACAAACAAACAAAAAAACCCACCACTACCACCACCACCACCAACAATGACAACAAAACAGGTTGACCATATATGTACATTTATTTCTGGAGTTTCTCTTCTGTTTCACTGATCAATTTGTCTGTTTTTATTAATGCTATTAACTTGATTATTACTATACCTTCATAGAATGAGTCAGAAAGTAGTTTCTTCTCTTCAAATTTTCTGCAAGAATTTGTGCACAATAGCATTTCTTGTTAAATCCTTAAAAGCCTTCACTAATGAAGCCATCTGAGTTTAAAGTTTTCTTTGTAGAAAGATTTTAAGTTACAGTTCAATTCTTACACATAAGCCTGTAGAATATCTATTTCGCTTAAGATATGTACTTTTGGTGTATTTCATCTAAGTTGTTGAACCTAATGGCATGAAATTATTTATGAAATCCACTTAACATTTTTTAATATTTGTAGTATTTTATGATATCATTTCTCTAATTTCTGACATGATAATGTAAATAAAATTATCAAAGTTCAATAATGCTTCTGTCTTCTATTTTATTGATTTGTTTTAATTTTTATAATTTCTCTTTTTTCTGTATACCTTGGGTTCAATTTGTCTTCTATTTATAGTTTGTTAAGGTGAAAACTAAGATCACTGAGTTTTCAATAGTAATGACAGTGCTATAAATTTATTTCTAGGTACTGTTTTAGCTGCATCCCATAAATTTTGATATATTCGGTTTACATTTTAAGTCAGTTCAAAATGCTTTCCAATTTCTGTTTTGATTTATTTTTTAATTCATGGCTAATTTAGAAGTGTGTTATTTTCCCCAATATTTTGATATTTTTTAGATATCTTTCTGTTAATTTTCAACTAATTCCACTGTTATTAGCGAGCATACTTTGTATGATGTACTTTTTAATTTATATAGGCTTCTATCCAGAATCATGTTTCTCCTTCCTAATTTTGATGTTTAGGTTGTTTATGTTAATGTGATTATCAACATGGTTTTAATATATGATCCTCTTTCTTTTCTACTTTGACACCTATTCATTATTCCTTATTCCTTGCCTTCTTTTGAATTTGTTGAGAATTTTTGTGATTCCACTTTAAATAATTTGTTACTACTTATACTTTTGTTTTATTACATTTCTATGGTTGCTTTAGAACTTATAGCATCCCTATTCAGCTTATCACAGTTATCCTCCCAGGAATATTATTTTACTGTACATATATGTACAGTTCTTATAATAGTAGACTTCCATTTCTCTGCCCCAGCCTTTGTGCTGTTTTGCCATATATATTATTTCTACATATGTGATAAATCTCAAAATAAATCATGATTTTGCTTTAAGTAGTCATTGAGTTTTAAATTAAATAAAAACAGAAGACCTGCAAAAATTGAAGAAAAAAGAGAACCTCCCACATTCTTATATATTTACTCAGACACTTATCATTTCCAACATACTGTATTTATTTTTATAGATTCAAATTTTCATTTGATAACATTATCTTCTGCTTGAAGGATTTCTTTTACATTTCCTATAGGATATATTTGCTATTGAGCTAGTGAGATTTTTGTTAATTTTTGTATTTCTAAAAAAATCTTTATTTCATTGGTATAGATTTTAAATAGACTTTTTTCATTTAGTACATTAAAGATACTGATTCACTATCTTTTGACTTACATTGTTTTCAAAAAGCAATTTGCTTTAAATTTTATATATGTTCTTTTTATGTTATGTGTCATTTTCCTCTGGCTATGTTTAAGATTTTCTCTTTATTACTGGTATTAAGTAATTTGATTATCATTTGTCTTAGTGTAGTTTTCTTAGTATTGTGAATTTGCAGATAAACATAGGTACTTGAGATTCTTTGAGATGCACAGATTTATGGGTTTATAGATTTCAGTATATCCAGAAAATTTTCAGCCATTATTTCTCCAAAAATAATGATTTTTGTGTTCTATTTTTTCAGCCATTATTTCTCCAAAAATAATGTTTTTTTTGTGTTCTATTTTTTTTTTTTTGTGGCAAAACCCAACACTATTTTATTCTTTATTTTGAAACAGGGTCTCAATAAGTTGAGGAAGGCCTCACTACGTTACTGAGGCTGGCCGAGAACCTGCAATCCTCCTGTCTCAGCCTCCCAAGTACTGGAATGATAAGCTTAAGCCACCATGCCTAGCTTTTGTCATAAAAGTATAATTACACATCATATTGGGCAGCGTGAAGTTGTACTACAGTGCACTGGTTCTCTGCTCATTTTTTAAAGTTATTTTCCCAAATTCTGCTTCATTTTGCACCTACTTTTAATTATACTCAATGTATTTCTCATTCCAGATATTATATTTTTATCCCTGTAAATTCTACTTGAGTCTTTTCAATATATTCCATTTATCTGCCTAATACATTTAGGCTTCTTTAGCACCATAATCAAGTGAAATGCAACTAAAACTATTTTTTATTCCTATTATTATTATTATTATTATTTAAATTTATTGGTGCATTGTAATCATACAGCATTATGAGATACAGAATGGGAGGGGCATGCATACACACATCACACTTTTAGCCCTTCCCCAATTTCCACCCTATTTCCTTCACCCTCCCATTTTCTCAAGTTTGGCTTAGTGACTGACTTTGATATGTTTGTGAATGTAAATCATGCATGTTAGGGTGCTTCACTTTCCCCCCTCCTATCTTCCTCAGTTAGGTCATCATTACTCCTCTGAGGTTTCTACTTCTTTGACTAGAGTCCCTCCTATGTCCCATTTTCTCCCTAGCTCCCCCATATTGATGGGTCATATGGCAGGTTCATTCCCATTCTTCTGAGGCTCTTCCATATAGTTTTCCAAAGTAGTTGCACTAATTTGCAATCCCATCTGCAATGTATTAGAGTTCCTACCTACTTCTCTACACCCTCACCAGGATCATTTGTGGTTGTTTGCATTTTTAATAATTGCCATTGTAAATGGGGCTAGATGAAATCATAGGGTAGTTTTGATTTGCATCTCTCAGTTGATAATGATATTGAACATTTTTTTTCATACATTTGCTGGCTATTTGAATTTCTTCTTTCATGAAGTGTCTGTTTAGTTCATTTGCTCATTTTTTCATTGGGTTATTTGTTTTCTTAGCAGTGAGTTTCTTGAGATCTCTGTATATTCTAGTTATTAGTTCTCTATTGGAGAAGTAGCTGGCAAAAATCTTCTCCCATTCTGTTGGCTTTCATTTGAGGTTCTTGATAGTTGGCTTTGTTGTACAGAAGTCATCAGTTTAATGCAATCCCATGTACTGATTTGCCTTTTAGCTTCTTGTGCCTTTGGGGTCTTGTTGAGAAAGTTTTTACCTGTACCTTTGTGTTGCAGTGTTGGACCTATGCCCTCTTCAAGGAGCCTCAAGGTCTCTCGTTTAATTTCTAAGTCTTGATCCATCTTGAATTGACTCTTGTGCAGGGTGAGAAAGTGGGATTTATTTCCATTTTTTTCCCCATATGGTAAACTACTTTTGCCAACACCATTTGTTGAACAGGCTGTCTTTTTTCCAGGGTATGTTTTTGGACCTTTTGTTAAAAAAAACAATTGGCTGTAAGTGTGCAGATTTGTTTCTGAGTCTTCTATTCTGCTCCATTGGTCTATGTGTCTGTTTTTGTGCCAATATCATGCCGTTTTTATTAATGTGGCTTTGTAGTATAGTTTGAAGTCAGGTTTTGTGATGCCTCCTGTATGGTTCTTGTTGAACTACTTTAGCTATTCGTTTTTTTTTTTTGTTGTTGTTGTTCGAAAGGAATTTAAGAACTGATTATGTCTGTGAGGAATGACCTTGATAATTTAATTGGTATTGCATTGAACCTGTAGATCACTTTTGGAAGAATGCCATTTATTTATTTATTGATTTATTTATTGATTGATTGATTGTACTGGGGGTGGAATCCAGGGGCTTTTCTACCTCCGGGATATACTCCCAGACCTATTTTGTACTTTATTTGGAAACAGGGTCTCATTTTAAGTTGCTGAGAGACTCACTTAGTAGCTGAGGCTGGATTTGAACCTGTGCAATCCTCATGTCTCAACCTCCTCAGCGCTAGGATTACAAGCGTATGCCACCATGCTTGGCTTAAGAATGGCCATTTTAATGATATTTATTCTGCCTATCCAAGAGCACGGAAGGTCTTTTTATCTCCTAAGATCTTCTTTGATTTCTTTTTCAATGTTTTATAATTTTCCTTTTACCTCCTTGGTTAGGTTTATTCATAAGTATTTATTTTTTGTGTATGAGATATCCAGAGTGGAAATTTTCTGGATTTATTTTTAGTAGACTTATGGCTGGCATTCAGGAAAGCTTCTGATTTTTTGAGATTGGTTTTGTATTTAAGAACTTTGCTGAATTTATTGATTAGTACTATTAGTTGAGTCTGTTGGGTCTTCTAAGTATACTATCATGTCATCTACAAATAGAGATAGTTTTAGTTCTTTTTCAATTTGTACTCCTTTGATTTCCTTCTCTTACCCTAATTGCTCTGGATAAAGTCTCAAGTACTATATTGAAAAGGAGTGGATATCCTTGTCTTGTCCCTGTTTTTAGGGGAAACTCTAGCAGTTTTCCCCCATTTAATATGATGTTGGCTGTGGGCCTGTTGTATATTGCCTTTATGATGTTGAGGTATGTTCCTTCTATTCCAATTCTCTACAGTGCTTTTAGCCTGAATGGGTGTTGGGTTTTGTCAAATGTGTTTTCAGCATCTGTTGAAATGATCATGTGACTTTTGTCTTTAATTTTGTTTATGTATTGAAGTACATGGATTGTTTTTTGTATGTTGAACCAACCTTGCATCCCTGGGATGTACCCTCCTCAGTCATGGTATATAATTTTCTTAATGTGATTTTGAATGCGTGTTGCTAGTATTTTGTTTAGCAGTTTTTCATTTAAGTTTATCAATAATATAGGCCTGTAGTTTTCTTTTCTTGAGCTGGCTTTATTAGGTTTTGGTGTTAATGTTATGTTGGCTTCATAGAATGTGTTTGAGAGAGCTCCATTTCTTTCTATTTCATGGACTAGATTAAGGAGTATTGGGATTCGCTCTTCTATAAAGGTTTTATAAAATTCACTTGGGAAACCATCTGGTCCAGGGCTTTTGTTTGATGGTAGACTCTTTATTGCTATTTCAATCTCTTTGATTGCTATTGGTCAGTTTTAGTTTTCTATATCTTCTTGTTTCAACTGAGGAAGGTTGTGTGTGTCTAGAAATATGTCAACTTCTTCTAAGTTTTCCATTTTGTTGGAGTATAGTTTTTCAAAATAGTTTCTGCTCTTATATATTACTATAAAATATCATGCATTATATTGAGAAATCATTAAAATCATCCAATAAAACATAATTACTATTGTTATTTCTCAGCCTACATTTTGATCATTAGTGAAGCCTAATCTTATATACCACCTCATATATGAACCCTTTTTGGACTACTGCCTCTTAAATGACTTCTTATTCTTTCTTCTTCATACCCATATCACTAATTTTTTTGTGGTGCTGAGGATTGAATGTAGGGCCTCACACAAATTATAGAAGTTCTCTACCACTAAGATGATCCCCTGGCTTCATATCACTTTTTTATACATTTATTATGACTTTTAAAATCTATATTACAAATTTTGATGTATTTATGTGCCTTTTATGTCAGGCTGTAAGCTTTTAGGCAAATAAAATTGATCATGTCTATTTATCACAAGTCCTTAGTTTGTAGCATATAGTAAGTTTGCTATTTTTTCATAAATGAAAAACTAAGATTGTCTTAAACCTTATGTGATATCTTCAGGAGTAGAATGGCTCACAGGGAAGGAAACAGGGGTTAAGGAGTATGAGGACATCTGAGCAAAATGAAACCAGAGAGGGAGACTGTGGGGAGCTTAGAGAAAAGCATGAGAACAGAAGGTGGTTTGTTGAGGTAGATAACAATAATAATGATGATTATGACAATAATAATAATGAAGTTCCTGTGATAATAACAGAGTATAGGATATAAAATGGGAGAGACATATTGTAGTGTGTAAATGAAACAATTTTGTTATACCTATAGCACAATACAGCAATTTAAATGGTCACATTGGTAGCATTATATAAATGTATTGTATGAATGAGTATAACTTGAACAGCTATAATGGGATTTTTTTTTTGGTAATGGGAATTTAACCCAAGGACATTCTATATCCAAGCTATACCCCCAACCATTTTTATTTTGAAACAATCTCACTAAGATGCTGAAGCTAGCTTTGAACCTGCAGTCTTCTTGTTTTAGACTCAAGGGTGTGTGCCACTATGCCTGGCTTCTAATAGAGGATTTAAAAGTGGTAAGAGAACACTCTTTGAAATAGATAAACCTTGGAAGAAAGTGGAAAGTGGTGGGGATAGATTAAAGCAGAAAGGAATTCTAGGTAGTACAGAATAGCACAAAAAACCATAATATGGGCCTTCTATAAACATACTATGACAGAAAGAACACATAGTCCTTGGAATTAGGTACACTAGGACTTCACTGTCCTATCTGCCCTTGTGTGACTCTGGACTGATTGATTAGCTTATGTGAGTCTCAATTCTCTCATCTGCAAAATAGATTTGCTTGTTGGGAAGATTGTAGAGTACATAGAGGACATTTATTCTCTGTCTGGTAAATAATGGCCCCAATAACTTCTAGTTTCTTAAATTTAGAAATTCTTTACATTCTGATGAGGAAACAAAAATGCTTCAAGAAGGACTATATGATCCCTCATTACTTTGTAAATAGCTCAGTTATAATACACATGAGTGCAAATGATTTTTTCCTATTTATTTTCTATATATATGGAAAATTAGGATTACATTACATTTTTTGTGGTCCAATATTAAGACCTATATAACTTGTACTCCTAAATTTCTCATAAGTTCTGGTTTAACTTGTGTTTAAAACTATTGGGATTATTAGTTGAGCTTTATGCATTTATAAAGTATCTTAATAATGCAATTAAATATTTTCAGAAATGATTCTTTTTATGATAGACCTATTATTGCATGAAAGACAGAAGACATAAGTGTTATAAATCATATTTTCCACTATTGAACCCATTTTAATTGATTTGGCTTATTTATTCTGTAATAAAATCAGTTTTGATTTTAGCATTACATTATTGAAATGATATGAGGCACAAGGTAATGTTTAGAAACTTTATTTTTCAAAAATAATTATGTTTTTGATCCTCATTTTATAAAAGGCTGCTGTCAATGTGCACTTACCAAAAAACTATTTTTCATACATGTGAACTTTAAAGTTGGTTCTAGCATAACTAATCAGAAAACAGAGCAATCTTTTGTTTCTTCACTGCAGGAAAGAGTCAAGACTCTTCCAGTTAATTAATTGTATTTGGATATGAGAATTAAATAATTTGAAGTCAACAGAATGAAGTGATAACCCATAATGGTATTGGGGGCTACTTTATACCACTATTTTTGGTTCTTGAATACTTGTATTAACACATAAAAATCACAGGTGTTTTGCATAATGCTGCTGATCTTACAAAATAAGAAACCACCTTTAGTCACTAGTCTGGTATCTCAGTTGCTATGTGTTGAATTGGCAAATATCTGGCTTTGTTTGCTTCCATCACTATAGATTGGCTCTTTACCTTTATGAACCTCAGTCTGGCTTTGACAGCAGTTTCATTGGTTAAGAGCCACATTATTTTCAGTTCCAGAATTGACTCCAGGATGCTTGTAAACATTTTCTTAGACTGAGTTTTGATGAATCTTACAAAAACTCCTCTTTAGGGCATGAACTGAAACTGAGGAGCTAACAATGTTAATAATTCAGCATTTGGTAGTAGTAAGGATATTAATGCATTTATAGTTTACCTGGACAAACTTTGGCCCAATCAAATGTGAAAATAAGACTAATCTTCTCATTAGAGCATCTGATGAGCATTTTAATAATTTTTCAATCTATAGATGAGGCATAGGAAAACATTAACCTTCCCTTAGAAATACAGAGTTCATATTTCACAAGACAGTGCATTGTGAAATAAAAGAAAATAGTTAATACAATAAATTGCCATTTGATTTAACAAAAATAATGTTTAAATATTTTATATCACATTATGACTAATTTGGAGTATTTTAAATTTCCCATCTATTCAAAATTTCTGGTAAAGTA
The DNA here is from genome assembly GCF_963383645.1 of Muscardinus avellanarius. Classification (NCBI taxonomy): domain Eukaryota; kingdom Metazoa; phylum Chordata; class Mammalia; order Rodentia; family Gliridae; genus Muscardinus; species Muscardinus avellanarius. Next base: position 191,708,288 of record NC_137786.1, on the reverse strand, counting down.
TCCATTTTGATATTTCAAACAAACATATACCTCTTAAACCAGTAAATTTACATATTATATGCAAATAAACTTAGAAAGCATTTGTCAAGACAAAACATGTTAATATAATAGATACATATAATGGCTAAGTATATACAGTTCTTAAAACTTTAAAATTCTTTTAAAATATATTTTCATGAGAATATAAATATCTTCTTGCATTAAATACCACAGATATGACATAATTTCTATTAAATTATTCATAATTTCAGAACATACCTCATAGTTTGTAGGGACTAGAAATAATATGATAGTACCTTTAGTGAAGGGTACTGCTTCTTAAAATTTGGTGACTTATAGAGCTATCTAAATAATCTGTGTCCTTATGGCATATACCAAAATATTTTACAATTGCAAAGGAATTTTTATTTTTTATTTTTTATTTTTTGGTGGTACTGGGGTTCCTGGAAGCACTTCTACCTCCGGGCTACACTCCCAGACCTATTTTTTACATTTTTATTTGGAAACAGGGTCTCCTAAGCCAGCACGTATGGCTGGCTTCGAACCTGTATGATCCTTCTGTCTCTGCCTCCCAAGCACAGGGATTACAAGCATGCGCCACCACACCCGGCCGCAAAGGAATTATTTTTTTTTTAATTTTTTTATTGGTGCACTGTATTCATACATCATAATGGGATAAAAAATAACTTTTGTAGACATACATGCACACATCGCCCAATTAGCCCCTACCCGATCCCCACCCCGTTCCCTCCCTATCCCTCCTTCCCATGCTTGGCTTAGTGGTTGACATCTAGTATTATAGCAATTTATCCAAAATTAACACTGATAATCTCACAGAACAGTTTCATTTGTCTGACACCAAGCTTTTGATGACTTAAAGATAACATTTCAATATTTCTTTTTGTTTTCTTTCTTACCAGAGAATATTTTTTTCTTTTTTTTTTTAGGTGAAACTATCATACATTTATTTATTTATTTCTCAGAAAAAATCTATCCTGATATGGAATATGGACTCTAGATACCCAAAACAGTCTCGAAGAAGAACAAAGCTAGAAGATGTATATTTTCTGATTTCAAACCATATAAAGCTACAATAATTGAAACAGTGTAGTACTGCTATAAAGGCAGATATATAAACCACTGGAGTTAAATAAAAGCCTAGAGATAAATTCTTCCATATATTGTCAAGTTATTTTTGACAAGGTTTCCATGAACATTTGGTGGTGGAAATAATAATCTTTTAACTAAATATTGTTGAAAAATAATAATTACATGAAAAAGAATAAAATTGGACCCTTACCTAACACCATATACAAATATTAACTCAAAATAGATAAAAGGCCTAAATATAAATCTTAAGACGATAAATTTTTAGAAGAAAGTCTGGGTCATAAAACCTCACAACATTGAAATTGGCAGTGATTTCTTGGATATGATTTCAATGGCACAGGCAACAGAAGGGTAAACAAACTCCCTAAAAAATAAAAAAATATTGTATATCCAAAGACAATGTAAACAGAGTTAAAAGTTACTAATAGAATGGGATAAAATATTTCCAAATGCTATATCTGAAGGTATATTAATATTCCAACTAGAAATCCTAAAAATTAGCAACAATAAAAGCAAACAATACAATTTAGAGATAGGTAAAAGACTAACATAAATAATGAATCTCCACAGATAACCAATCTTAGTTGTCTGTTGGATGGAAAATCTTGTTTCTCTGGTTCTGGTGTGTGTTACCTATTTCTTCTTTGTAGTTAATCTCTTTGAGTATTTTCTCTAGCACTGGTTTTGAATACATAAATTCCTTCAGTTTTTGTTTGTTGTGGAAGCTTCTTATTTCCCCATCTAATTTGATAGAAAGTTTTGCTGGGTAGGAAATTTTTGGCTGGAAGTTGTTTTCTTTCAGAGTTTGGAATATGTTACTCCAAGCCTTTCTGGCTCTCATGACTTGGTTTGGGAAGTCTGGAGTGATTCTAACTGGTTTGCCTCTGAATGTCCCTTGGCCCTTTGTTTTTGTTGCCTTTAAGATTCTCTGCTTGGCTTCCACATTGGTCATTTTGACAATTGTGTGGCGTGGGGATCCTCTTCTCCGGTCCTGTGTAAAGGGAGTTCTATAAATTTCCTGGACCTGTGTATCAACCTCTTGCTCTATGTTTGGAAATTTTTCTGCTATTACTTCCTTGAAGAGATTGTTGATCCCTTTGGTTTCACCTTCTTTTCCCTCCTCTATTCCAATTATTCTTAGGTTAGCACTCTTAAAATGGGCCCATATTTCTTCCATGTCAGATTCCTGCTGTCGGATTTTTTTTTTTCTAAATTAGAAACTGCGTTCATTTTTGGAATGATCATCTTCTAGGAGCGAGATTCTATTCTCTATGTGGTCTAATTGGTTGTTTGTACTTTGAATTGAGGCTTTACTTCATTAATTGCATCCTTTATCTCTTTTTGGCTCTCTCTGAATTCTTTACGAAACACCTCTATTATTTCTACAGTTATTTTCCTGATTTGATCTTCTAGAAATCTCTGAATTTCTGTTTTATCGGGTTCTGATGTTGTGGGGTTGTGGGCATTCATTGCTCCATTGTTATTCCTCTTTCCCATGATTTTGGAAGTTTGTGTCTTCTCTGGGTTCTTCCCTTGAGTCACTAAGATTTCACTTAAGGTGCTCTGGATCTCGAGTCTGTGGTATCTCAGTCCCCACTACTCCTTTACTAGATTGTATCGCAGAATCTCAGACCCAGGGAGTCAATCGAGGCTGCTTTAGACCATGGGTTGTGCCAGGTTGCACGTTCTCCTATGGTGTGATATCTCTGCCACCGCCACTCCCCCACTGGGTCAAGTCCCTGGGAGTACAGTACTAGCATTTCTTCTCTAGGGGCCGCAATTTGACTCACTGTTGTTGAGTGCACTGATGGAGCTGTAGTGGACTCAGTGAATTCGCTTCTGCTGCCGCCGGTGGCAATATGGCGCCGCTGTTACGCCCTGGGACGTGAGTCTGGCGCATTTCTTCTCTGGTTTTGAGCTCCACTCTGAGTCCCTGCAGCGTGTGCTGAGCCCAGCCCCTGGGAGCTTTAGATGCTTCCTGTGCCGAAAAATCTGCCGAATTCCGCCTGGCCTTTCCGCAGCGGCTCACATTGCCTTGCTGTCCGCCGCTCCTCTCTGGAGCCTGGTGGGCTGTTGAGTGCGTTGGTCTAGAGCCGTCTGGTGAACTCAGCGCTGCCGCCGGCAGTAAGGTGCTGCTGCCGTGTCCTTGGGCGTGAGGTCAGCGTATCTCCTCTGTGGCTCTGAGCTCTGTTCTGGTTCCCCCTCCTCTCTGGAGCCTGGTGCTGCAAAAGAAGATGGCGCCTGCCGCTCTGTGCTGTGGCCCAGCCGCAGCACTGCAGTCTGGTTTCTTTCTGGTGTCTCGTTTTTCCAGTCCTCTTTTTCTCTGTCAGTTGTATTTACATTTTTTGTTTCTCTGCTGATGTTTTTTTCTGGCTATGAAAGGCACTGATTTTGTGGTAATAGAGCTTGGTTGTTAGTGGGGCTTGTAAGTCCCGCTCTTCTCCGTCGCCATCTTCCCAGAAGTCTCTACAAAGGAATTATTTAAAAGCATTATATAACCCAGCCTTTTATGCTATGTTGTCACTTTTTTTCTTTCAAATGGTAGAAATGAGGAATGTAGATTTTTTTTTGCTGCGTGGTACTGGAGATGAAACCTGGGACTCTTCTACCTTCAGAATACATCCCCAGACCTATTGCATTTTTTACTTGGAAACAGGGTCTTACTAAGTTGCTGAGGCTGGCTTTGAACCTGTGATCCTCCTATCTCATCCAACATGAAATGTAAACTTTTATGTTAAAAGAGCATATTATTTGGTCCTTGAAGTATTTAATTTCACAGTTCTACCTAGAAATTCTTAGAATTTCATTTAAGTTGAACAAAAAGGGGAAAGACTTATAAATTTGAAATAATCATTGAACTGGTAAAACATGGTTTATATTACTTGGTTAAATATGCTGAATGGAAATAAAAAAATAAAATGAGGACTTTAATCTGACTGCTTATAAAGCTGATTTTAACTTTTAATAAATTTCAAAAGTAAGAATTGTATGTCATTATTATATTTTTACTGACATAAGATGGGAAATTATGTCCACATGATACATATGTGGAATTAATGGTGGTAATTTGCTGTATATGCCATGAAGCAGCTCTTTTTGGTACCTAAAAATGTGGACAGTTGTCTTCATCTTTATCTCAAAATTCATAGTAAAAGGGATAAATAACACCATAAAAATCTCATTCTGTCAAGAAATCATGCAAGAGGTCTGAAAATAAGTTGAAAAGAAAGAAGTATATTTTCAATTGCTGATTGGATTTATTCAAAGAATTTTTCAGCACATCTGCATTGTACTGTGGTGAGAATAAATGGCATTGTGCTATAAATTTAGGGATGCAAGTGGAACAAATTTTAAACCATAGCTAGGTTAGTAACTTTGACTCAATTTCCTTCCACTTCATTGTCCCTTGCAAAGGAGAATGTATTACATCTCTCTGAACTACCCGAGTTTCTCTTACCCTGGAAAATCATAAAGTCCAACTTGGCTTTTGACACAGTGTAAGCTACTTGGATTAGGTAAAGCTGATATTAAAAGAGAAAAATTGGATACTCAGCAAACTCCAGCAGATGTTTTGACACACTCTTAGAGCTGATAAGAGTTGTCATAAATTTAAACATTACCTTTCCTAGTACAGAAACCGCACTAATAAATGGCTTTGAATATTTTATGAATGACTGAGCACCCTGCTTTGCTAATAAGTCCTCTGGAAAGCTATGACTTTTTGGGATGGTTTTACTTTTGGAAGGAGTGCTGAGGAGAAGCTACTGATGAGGTGTCATATAATTTTATAAGTTGCATAACTGCTTTTAACTACTAAACTATCTCTGATTAAAATAACAATTGGGCTGGTAATTTTTTCTGAACAGCTGCTGCTACAGGGGGTCATTACCTTAGAGAGCTGGAAAATAATCGTACGCCTGGTACATGAGTTATGTAGTCTTGTGTTTTACAGCAAAGCACAAAGTTTAAAGCCTATAGAAGAATGTTATTTGAAAGCTGTCAAACCATGTTAAAAAAGACTGCATCGTCAAAAGGCCCTGGTGGCCACGATTCTGCATGTAGCCTTGTCTTATTCATTATAAAATGCATGTTTATAAAGTTCCACAGAGCATCCAATTCCCAATTCACTTATATCAGCAAGACTTAACTTGCTCATTAATCTAAATTCTTTTGCAACTTTAATCTACATGTTTAATTAATCATAAAATGAGGCGGTAAGTAATTTCAGCAATGTGTGGCTTGTTATCAGATGCATTTAATCACTCTTCTGTGAGCTCATTTGGAAACACCTGAAGATGTCGAGTGCAGTTTGAATAAGCATAAATTATTCTTTGTCAGTGTACTTCACTCAACTAATAAGACATTAATTTAAAAGGCACTGTTTGTCATTTTTAGATCTTTACCAATATTTTTAGCTTAGCAATATAACTCTAATTGTATATATGATTCCAAACTAGTGCCCAACATAGGAAAGGGTAAGAGTTTAATTCACTTTTCTTATTTACATGTAATTATGTCATGTAATCTTAGTTTTTAATGAGAATTAACCATCTTATAAGTATTCGTATGCTTTTGAAATAAGGTACTAATGAATTATAGTTGGAAAAATTATTTGTTGGTACAAAGGCTTATCATTCTTCGTTTCCTCCCTACATTAGAAATAAAAGGCTGTGCATTTTGGGAGAGGGCATTGGTCTAAGGGTAAAGGTACTACACAGGAGTTATATGTTGCAGGTGTAAATACTAAAAAATTCTAAGTATAATATCGATGTTTTAATGATGTTTCACATAATAACATCCATAATCCTTATGTGGGGCCAGGAAGCCTTAAATAATATCAGTCTCATTACACTTCCCTTTCTTAGGAGTATTGTGCAGTTGATGATGACATTTTTAAAAAGGCACAAAACCAAAGACTACAATAACAAAAACTCACTCATAGCTTCAGAGCAAATTTTTTTCACTAGAGCTGAATGAGTTATATATCTCACTATCAGGAGTATGGGAATAAAATTGCACTTTATAGGATGTCATCACCTGTCCTGTTTATGCCACGAGAGCAGTGACACATGGTAAGAATAATTATCTCAGTGGAAACAAACTTATTTACTTGCTGTGGATCATCCCTGTTCATCTTACTCATGAGCTCATCTCACTCATATGCTGTATATGGATTGTCAGCAGTGAGCCAGAGGGAATGATTCCTGAAAAGGGAATATTGGTTTGAGCTAAAATATAGCCATATTCTCCATTTTTATTTGATGCGCACATCTCCTGGGCTTCTTCCCTTTCTTCTGGGATCTTTTATACTGAGTTAACTGTTATTTATATGTCCATTTCTTGCCCTATGCCTCATGACTATGTAATTTTTCCTATATTCTTCTCTAAGAGAAAGCAAAATCCCAGAAAATCTAATTTATGTGGTTTAAGTCATACAGGCCATAGCAGCACATTGCATTGAAATACCGTTTACCCTTATTTCACTTAAAGCACTATATATTATTAGAACTGCTGATAGATCTCTTAACATTGAAGCCTTCTTCAGGATCATCTTTGAAGAAGACATTTCATTTGAACTTAGAATTCTTGATGAGAATAGTCTTCTCATATCTATCAAATCTTAGAGGATAACCACATATCATCTAAAATAAGGCTTGCTGTTGGTTTTTCTTGATATGAAACCTCAAGCATCTGTAACCCCCTTTCCCCTGGAAAACCTAGGATAATTTTTCCAAATAAGTTTCTTTTTATTTTTATTAATTTTTTGTTGTGGTACTGGAGATTGAACTCAGGGGCACTCTACCACTGAGCTACATCCCTACCTACTCTCAACACACCTTTTTTGGTACTGGAGATTGAATCTAGGGTTATTCTACCTCTGAGCTAAATTCCCAGACCTATTTATTTTGTAAAAATATCTCCCTAAGTTACCATGTGCTGGCCTCAAACCTGCTATTGGCCTATTTCAGCCTCCCCAGTACTGGGATTTCAGGCCTGTTTCACCATGCCCACCTTCCAGCTCTCTTCCCTTTTATTAATTAATTAATTTGTACTTGTTTCATTTTATTTTATTTTTGTGGTGCTGGGGATTGAACCTAGAATATTTTTCCTCCAAGTTAAACCTCCAGCCGTTTTTATTTTTTGCTTTTGAAATAGGATCATACTAGGTTGCTTAGAGTCTTGCTTAAGTTGCTAAGGCTGGTCTCAAACCTGCAGTCCTCCTGTCTCAGCCTCCTGAGTACTGGGATTACAGGCATGTACCACCATGCCCAGCTACTTTTCATTTTGAGACAGGATCTCACTAAATCCTGTGAGTGGTTTATTTTCTAAGTACAAAAAACGAATACCGTTGTCCTTCCTTCACCCCAACTGGTTTTTGAGAGGCCTGTCCTCTTGTACTATTAGGTCCCTACACACAAACACAGTGATTTATTTTTATAAAGCATCATATATTAGCAGTAGCTTTTAATCTATGTGCCATTCTTCAAGGGTAAGATGGTAAACTCAGTTCCATGTAGCTCTCATTTATTCAAATATGTGCTTATGTAGAGGTCCTCATGTAAGTCTTGATCCAACTTCATCCAGTATACTTTCACACGGAGACCTTTGCTAGTTACAAACAAGAACATATCACTTAAACATGCTTTCCAGTGGAGACTTCACAAGTGATGAGAATGAAAAATACATAGATGAATGAACTGTTTCCATGGGTAAAACTCAATGAGTGGGCCTTTTGTCCCCAGCTGCACTGACAGAGTTAGCAGGGCTCTTCTTTTAATGCATAGCTTTCAAGGATGAAAGATAGCATGCTGGTGAAGAAAGGGATTAATGATGGCAGAGGGAGTAGCTGAAGCATGAGTCAGGAGCGTGGACAGTGTAGTGTTGGTTAGCTTGTGTGCTCTAGAGGAACATTTTTGGAAGTCCAGAGTGGATATCCGGAGTGTTCAGCTGTTGTCGCACTTTAGGCTCATCAAATAAATGAGAACATCCTGGTGCAGTTATAGGCATAACTCTGATTTAATATCTTAAGTCTTGATTATTTGTTTTAAAAATGTAACTATCATATATTCAGTTATGCTTTAGTTACCTCTGTACATAACCTAATATCCCACTCCATTTGCCACCATTTTTTTTAAACAAGAGAAGTTTTCTACTAACTTATACTGAAGAGTTCATCTGCTCTTTCCTATAAATACCTTCATAAAATATGCTTATCCATCTTTGCTTTGTATCCTAGCCTTGTTCACATTGTTCTTCTATAGCAATCACTTTTCTTTTTTAAAAATACCTTTATTGGTGCATTGTAATTATACATCTTAGTGAGGTTTAAAGTCAGCCAAACAAGCACATGGGTCTTAGTCACTCAAAATGGTCTTTTGTTAGATGAACATTTGGTCATCATATCAGTACAGAGATTTTGGTGGCTTTCTGAGAAGTTCTGATGATTAACATTTTTAGTCCCTTTAACATTCCTAGTTCCCTTAACTTTGAAACCTTGATTTATGTATTTTTAAAAAGGAAGAATCTAAATTATTTATCTTCTTTTTTTTTTTTTTGGTAGAGAAATTTCACTTTTTCTGGCTCTAACAGTACATAGTAGTGGAAGAGAAAAATACTTTGAGTTGGAATTTGGGAGGTGAGGAGCATTTCCTGATGTCCTTAGCTGTGGAAAGGAAGTAAATGGTATTCTGGCTAAAGTAGGAGGACATGTGTGATCTTGGAAGTCCTGGTATTGAGGTAGATGTCTATTTATATATAGTTGGCATTCAACTAGACATTTATGTATTTTGAGAGTGAAGGGGCATTCTATAACTACATTGATGAGCCAAAGTACAGAGAAACCATTTTGTGTCTTCTACTTATTCTACCCCTTTCTACCCCACAGCCTTGGCCTTTGAATGGTAGTACAGGTGAGTACTTAAATGAAGTAGTTGAAGTAGACTCAAAATTAAATATTTCTAAATATGTTACAAACTAAATGAAGTATGTGTGATTACACATTGTTGTTTAACTACATTATATACTTCAGAGTAATAGAAAAAATCTATTTCAAAGTAAAGATAAATAATAGAAACATTATTTGGTCGCATGTGAAACATCATTACAGCAAGTTTAAATCATATTCACTCATTTTACTTCAAATCTAGCAAATTACATTTTTTATTACCAAGGGAGAAAGTATGAAAAAAGAATAGTGGGGAAAACTAAGGAGAATGGTATTTAAAAGACTCGAAAGATTTAAGTTGTCAATGTAGGAAAAACATTTTAATGAGTTATGAGTAAAATAGAATTTTATTTCTTTACGAAACATATGGGCTTGAAGAATAGGGGGAAAGTGCTTGGCAATATAAACCATGTATTTTTGTTAACCTAGAGCATTAAAAAAGTAGAAACATTTTGCATACTGAAAAATCAGCTGACTTCATGCCCACCAAGTGAAAAATTTGATATTTCATCATCTAAGCACATAGTTGGGTTCGCACAAACAGAGCTATCCAGTATATAGGTTGCTGTGGCAAGAAGCCAAGAGTGAAATCAAACTCATAAGCACCCTATAGAAATCCCCTCAAATTACTGCTGTGCTCTTGCCAGCTGTATTGCCAGGGAACAAGAGCTATATAGATTTCTGTGCAATGTCTGGGTTACTTAATACTGCTTGCTTGGCTCTGTTTCTGCCCCTGTTCTCTTTGGCTGACAGCTGACCACCATATTGGTTTGGTTGAAACAAAATTGAAGTGAACAAAACCACTTATATGCACCTTTTCTTGTACACCATCAATCTCACCATTCTCCCATATACACACATAATTTATGTACATTGGAAAAGGAGAAAGATAACTTTCTTCCAAGCTAAGTTACTGGGTGGCACTTTTTTGTGCTTTTATTACACAAATCCATCAGCTTTTTAGAGGAAGAATAATTTCCTTAGCCTTTTATTGGCAAGTGCCTGAATGTAATGAATATAAAAAGAATGACATCTTAAATTCTTCTACTTATATTAACTTTCCTTCATTTTAAATAATTGCTTTCTTCATGATTCTAGAGCTAAAAGTTAGTTAGAAGTCATCTTGTTTTTCTGTCTTGCCTTTGAATAAATTCTGATAGTTGGCTACTTCTGTCTTATATTCTTCCAAATCAGAATATATATTTACCCAAAGGGCACTAGATAGCTTCAATTACTGTACTGCATGTACTACAGAAACATTTGAAGAAGCAATGTCTCCATTACCTGAAAGCTCATAGTTTCACATATTATAGTTCCCATTAATACAGAAGACTTTCAAATGTTTTTTGAAACCCAGAATAAGAAATTAATTTAGCCAGGTGTGGTGCCACATGCTTGTAATTCCAGCATTTGGAGGCTCGTGGACAGCCTCAGTTACTTAGTGAGACCCTTTACAACTCAGTGAGACCCTGTTTCAAAATAAAGAATAAAAATAGGGCTAGGGGTGTAGCTCGGAGGTAAAATGCACCTGGGTTTCATTCCCAGTAGAGCAAAAAAAAAAAAAGCAGACTCTGCAGACCCTATATAACGTAATGGACATAAAAAGTTTTAATTAGTAATATTTATGCTTAATATATACAATGTATTTTTCTTTCTACTTCTTGCTTTCTCTTCCTTTATTTCTCCTCTCCTCCCTTCTTTTCTCCTTTTCTTTTTTAAAAAGTGATAATTGATGGAGAAGATTGATTTTGTCACCCATTCAAGCCATAGTTTAAAAATATTGTATTAAGATAAGAAATTTCATTTTTAAGTACTTAACTTCATGTTCTTTTATCTGCCATGTTTTTCCAGAGACTAATTCTCTTAGTTTTAATAAAATCATTAGAAAGATAAATTTTACCTCACTAGTAGCATAGAATCTATTGATAGTACCATATATTATAAGTGCTTAATTGTGCCAGGTGTTGTGTTAAAATATATATATACACACACATGTACACACATGCACATGTACAAAGATAATTTTCTTATGATTACCATGTGAGGTAGAAATTGTTATTCTACCCATTTTTACAATAGAAGATCGGAGCGCTATGTAAACTTTCCCAAGACCATCAGAGTAAGTAGCAGATCTGGAATTCAAATTCAGTATTATTTTAATTAGTGATCATACTCTTTCCCTCAATTCTAATAATTTCTTAAATTTGACTTTGAAAATATTGTGTGTGTGTGTGTGTGTGTGTGTGTGTGTGTGTGTTACAGGGAATTGAACCCAGGAGAATTTTACCAGCCAACCTACACTCCCCCCAACCCTTTTTTATTTTTTGTTTTGAAACAGGATCTCACTTAGTTGCTGGGAGTCTTGCTAAGTTGCTGAGGCTGTTCTTGAACCTCAGATCCTTCTGTATCAGCTTCCCAAGTACTGGAATTATATGTGTGTGCTACTCCACCTGGATGAAAATATTAAGTGTTTTTAAAATATTTATCAGAAAGCAAAGAAAAACAGACTTGCAATGATGATAGCTGCATAATAATGTTAACTCAAATGTCTTGATAAAATAATTTTCTCTTAGCAAAGAAAAAAAGGTGAAAAAGAATAAGGAAAGAAGGGTGAACAGGCCGGGCATGGGACTACTTTGACTATAAAAATGTGATCACCAAAATTCTTAACTAAGGTGTAGGGCTATTGAAGCCAGAAACTAATTAAATGAAATAAGAATAAGTATTTGTAAAGGCAATTTGCTTACCTCATCTTTCCCAATCCTTATCTGTAAACGAGGAAATATTTAAAAAAATGGATATGGTTGGCTTTTATGACTTTTTTCCTCTCCCCAAACCCTGTGAGACTCCCAAACAGTACATAGTTTCTGCCTGCCTTTCCCCTTTTCTCTTTCTCTTTTCTTTTCTCTTTCCCCTCTTCTTTCTACCACTCCCTCCTCTACTTTGTCATCTTCTCTGTCTTTTCTTTCACTTTGCATTACATATAGTCTTTACAATCTCCATTTTTGTTTCCATAGTAGAAAGATGAGTCTTGAGTCTTATAGGTAAGGTGCAGAAGAACCTTGTCTTTACTTTTTGAAAGAATTATCTAGAAAGATAATGCCTTCTTTGTATTACTGTGTATTTCTCTTTCTTTCCTGTCCCAAACACATAGCTTCAAAAATAAATATATTGTCCAATTTCTGGGCAATGTTTAAATATTGCCTTTTACTTCATATTTTAACATTTGTCTGTGGTTAGTGTATGACCACTAGAAAGAAAAAGACAAGATTCCATACTAAAACTGGCACTGATCTAGATAGTTCTGTCACACAATTACCAAATCCCAGTACCTGCTCCAATTTGTCAAATCAAATAATTGGGACAAGCTCTTGAGAAGAAGGAAATGAAATTTATTGATTTACTAATAAATCGGAGAAACGAGTGAACTTAAGTGTTCAGGAGTAAGTCTGGGATTCTCCTGGAATAATGCAATCAAATCCTTTTTAAGAGTCAGTTCTTTAAGTTCATGCTGTTGTGTTTAAAAGAATTTATGTTTAAGTCTTCCTTGAGCTAGTTCTTAAGTAGATCCACAGACTCCAGGTCCCTTCCTGAGTGAATAAATAAAAACATGCTATTTGTTAACAAAGAGAAAAGGAAAGGGGGAGGACAAAGGAAGAAAAATATCAGTTTTGAAACAGGCCATCTGGTAGGTTCTAGGGTCACAAACAGGCCCTTGTTACAACACTAACTCTAAATATACCTTTGAAGCATGCTTTCATACCAAGATATAAATTTTTTTAAAAACTATACAGTCACTATGGAATATTACTCAAGAGGAGAATTGAAAGCAGGCAGGTATAGTGGCCCTAAGCTTCCTTGAACTCAAGGTCAGAATCCAAAAATCAGCCTTCTCATGGCTACTCAGACAAGATAGAATAGGATGAACTTGGATTTAAGGTACTTTTAGAAAACATTCTTTTAGGGACAGAGAAAAGTAAGAAGTACTTTCAGTGATGGAGGAGTTTAGTAAGAACATGATCAATAATAGAAACATGATTGATATATATGTTGGTAAAATTTTCCAGTATTTCTGGGGGAAGACATATTTAGTTTATGAATATGAATGTACATACTTCACTTCTATCTTGAACCTCATATTAACTAGTTTCATCAAGTGTTTGCAGAGCAGAAGCCAATTATGCACACACTGTCAGAATGATTTAACAATAACAACCTACCTCAGGACATGTTCTATGGGTTCTATGTATTTTTAGGGTAAGAGAGAAGGAAGGAAACCAAAATATGTCAAATATCTGCATATGTTATTTCATCTAATTCCCACAATAGCTCTATGAAGTAATGATTGCATTTGGATAAAGAAACTACTTGGAGTCAGGAAACAATCCCCTCAAAAGCAAAATTTCCACAAAATTTTATGTAAAGAGCAAGGCTTCAGGAAGACGCCAACTTACCCTTGCTATTATAGTGGGCTGAAGTGAGAAATAAGTAAGATACAAAGATTTAAGTGAGAAAAAGTGAATGGTAAGACTGGAGTAATTACCACTTGCCTCACCTTGACAATAATTTTTTATTAGAAATAATGCGTCTAAAAGATAAAACTATAATTAGTGTTTCTATAAAATATGATATCTCAGTAAAGACAAAGATCTTTTACCCAAGTAGGTAAAGAAGTCTTTGTAGAACCACAGACATAAACTATTTTTAGTATGTTCATTTAATTTGATTCCTGGGAAATGGATCTCTTGATGGTAAAGAGACTTTCATAAAATGACATATTTTTCATAGTTTCTAATTCATGCTGTCTTACTCTAAATTTCACTAGTTAGCAATTTCCAGTGAATTAAAAATACTTATCTTTTTTGAAAAAATATAAGGCCAATATTTACAAAATATAGAGAAATTTTTTTTTGAGAAGTAGTCTTTCTTTGTTGATAATGTTGACCTTCAACTCCTCCTACTTTAGCCTCCTAAGTAGTTGGTACTATAGGTGTATGCCAATACACCCACCATTTTTTTAACTGTACAATTTGTAGAATTATTATAACAAATGCTAAATATATATGATTAAGTATGGAAATAAATATGTGCATGTTCATTCACATATTCTTGTTTTCAATTAACAGACATTTACCGAGAGCTTATTATGTTCTAGGTAGACATGTTTGAAATTTTAATGTTAATAGCACAGTAGAGCCAGACTTACGTTCTTAAATCTAATGGAGAGATGGGTAAAGAAAAAATCATAATGGCTTAATTTTCAAATCAAGTTGTGAATGAAATAAGAAACATAAAAATGTGAAATTTTCTGGGAAAAATTTGGGCAAGGCTTCACTGGAAAAATTAAAAGTTTTAAAGGATAGTAAGGCTGTATCTTAAGGAGACATGGAGATAGAATATTCTAAGTTGGCATAGTATTTGTAAAAACATCTAGACATTAAGTGGATCTGATATGTTTGGGGAATTGTAAGAAGTTCAGTATGATTGCCACAGTGAGACAGAGGGAATGGGGGAAAGGATTAGGGTGAAAAAATATACTTGAGATTTTGTTGGTGCAATTGACTATTTTGGGATATGAACTTGAAAATGCTTAATTTGAACTAATTAATTTCAGTCAAATGTATATGTATTTTCCCATGGAATTACCTGTTTTATTTAATCTCCATGATATATACCTTTTAGTACCTTTACTAGAGCAGATGAGATATGAAATTGTTAAAATGATGAAGCTGTGTCAAATATGGCATGATATGAAAGGGCTTTGGAATGATGTGTTGCAAGAATTGCTAATCACTGTTCCTTAACATGGTCCTTTTGAGTTGCTTTTGAACATTCCTATACTTTGGTAGCCAACTAATTTGCTAGGTAAGTTGTAGATAGTCAAAAGGTTATAATAAATAAAGGCACTGGATTCTAACACAAATGCTTATGATTAACATTTTTTATTTCTGTTTTTAGGAGATGAACATGAAAAGTGTGTGAATGTGTAATCTTGAGAACTTCAGGGGTGTAACTTTGGTCTATGCATTTCTGTGAGCTTCTTATTATTTATATATTTAAGGCTTTATTCCAAATGTAGGTTTCATTCTTATATAAAGAGAAGGTTAGGCCTTGCAATATTTGTTATTTATAATTTTGTTTTATTCTAGAGAAGTATCAGAGAAGCTTCATACTTCCTTTTAGTGAAATGACTAATTCCTTTGACTTAGAATTGCCTGGATAGGTCACTATCAGATTCCAGAGCTCACGATGAGCTTGACAAGTCAAAAAGTTTTTTGCCAAGTAATAGCAGCAATGAAAATTGTCAGAGAAACAACTAATTAATCTCTGCTCCTTTACAGCTGTTTAATGTAATGCATAACTAAAAGTCCTGTTAAATTAATTAATGATTTCAATTATGAACTTTTCTCCAAAATGTTATGATTCGTATCAGGCTGATAATGCAGTGACCTGGGAGTGTGAAATCTGTGTTATGAAGAGAGTCGCCAGTTAATTGATTCACAAATTATTTAAAGTTTGTTGCACCCAAGGGAGTGCTCAGTTTCATGACAGTCATTTCTTAAAGTGTACAAACTCCTTTTTCACCTTAAGAATGTCTTCAGTTATTAAGCATGATAAAATACCAGCATGTATCTAGAGCTGTGTGTAATCTTAACATTTATGGTTTAGAATCTGTAGGTCAGTACATGGAGTTTAAATCTATCCTGAGAGGCGAAAAAAAGTTACTTACACCTGATGTTTCTCTGTTATGGCAGTTTTTCATTTCTTTTACTATAGTGATTTTAAATAATTTTCTAAATATCATTCCTTTATTTTTTGCTAATGTTATACATTGAACACATTCAAAGGAGCTCTGAATGGGTAATAACACAACATAAATTGTTATGATAATTGCAAATTGATGCATTTTGGTTGCTGATAGGTCTAACATGCCAGCCTTACATGTTGGAGAGGGCGCTGACTTCTCAAGAGTGTCGATTTAGATTTTTATACTAGTAGGAAAAACTAAAATGTCATGTTAGCTTGCTTCCAATCTGGTTATTTCACCCACAACTTAAATAACAAATGAAAAAAATATATATATGTACATTTACATACATGTATATATATAAGGAGAAAAGGAGAGAATAAATATCATTCATATCTTATATTTATTAAAGCTTTATTAATGTTTCTTATATTGGGATTGGGCTGATTTCAAAGTGGACAAGGTGGCTATAAGTGAGAATCCTTTCCTGAGTGCTCATGCTGAGCTAGGGTGGGGAAAGGAGGTGATTCTGTGGAGAGATTCTTAAGCAGGCATAGAGGGCAACAGGAAGTTCTCTGGACAGGAATGGGGGCTTTATTAATCTAGGCTCTTAATTCTCTTTTGTTTTACACACATATTTGGCTTAATAAACAGTTAAAACATCTAGTGCTTTTAGGGTGACTGCACAATCCTTCGAGGTCTCATTCCAATTTGATCTGTAGTATGACAAAAGATTTCTTTAGAGAAATTTATATCTCAGCTCTGCATGGGTAGATGTGTTTATAGGGTGAAGCAGGAAGCTTATATTCTGGACAGACCTGCTGTTTACAAATTTCACTTGTCCTGGTGACTCTTCAGTTTTACTTCTTCCTTTTTTTGACCCAAGAAAGTTGTCTGAAGACAAATAGAGAAACAGTATTATTAAAAATAAGTTCATCTTTGTTAAACTTGCTGCAGGGCAAAAAGAAATGGACTTGAAAAGGAAGTAAATTTATACTAATTTTTACATTGTAGAAAATGTACTATTTCAGACACTGACTGACTGCTTCTGTTTTCTAAAATTAAGGAGCCTATAATCTCAGCACCATTAACAAGTGCTGTCATTCAGATACACAGTGTCTGGCTGATTTAAATAAAATGAAATGAAGATAGTTGTTTCTGGTCCCTTGGCTTCACTCATTGCCATAAACATATGCTCTGCGTCCCGCTTCTTTCCATCTTATTTATGACTTTAATTTGTTGTGTGGGCTGCGTTAGAAATTAAATTTAATATAATTCTCCAAGGGACCCTGTCATATAATAACATGGTAATTTCTGTGTATCCTTTTGAAAAATGAGGAAATTAATTCTTCCTGACATGTTCTAATTATTCCAGTGTGAACGGCAAATCCGTTTTTCCTAGCCCCTGAAGTGTTATAGGCAAATGGCTGGTGTTCAAAGCTGAGGTGCTAATGCTGACCAGCAGTGCGTTTAATTTGAAACATGAGCAGACACCTTTCAACACACCTTTGTAATATTGGAGTACTTTACAGAAATTAATTCACTACTTATTTGGCAGCTTAGCCTTGGGGTTATGTTTTTTTATTCATCAATACTATAGTCATGTTAGCCTAATGTTTCCTATTTCGTTCAGTGCTGGGTGCCTCTGTGGAACTTAAAGTGCACAGTGGATATTCAGCTGTGTGAATGAAGCAGAAGCCACACACTTCAGAAATACCAGTTGTATGCCAAATTGTATTTACACTTTATAGAGAGGTGTAGCAAGGTCTTGAATGTTAAACTTAATTATAGTCTATGGTTAACAGCTCTAACTGAAATTACATAGTGTAGAAATTATTGGGACAATCTTGCTGTGAAAAGACAACTATACACTCTACTGTCTTGCTGTAAATTTCAGTTGTTAAAATCTATTTTTTAACATGGGAAATGATACAAAAAACAGTCAGTACAAATAAAATTTGCACAATAAGAATCTCAAGATCTGAACTCTGTGAAGAAGAAAGTAGTTATACCTTAGGAGATAAAGAATTAAAGCCATTTTTGGTGCTATTGGCCATGTGTGACTTATTATTCATTCAGATCAATTGGAAGGTCTACATAGTATTTTTTAGAGGACTTGCAAAAGGAATTTGCTTTATCTGGAATCTTTATTGTAAAACTGTGTATTATATGCATTTCTCTAATCAAGTCAATCACCTGTGTCAGCTCTGATACAATTCCTTTGTTTTAGTGAGTAGTTGATAAATGCCATTACACATTGACCATTTATTGTTATAATTAACAAGAAAAGTGAATGCATGAGATCCCACTTAAAGTAGAGTTTAGAAATACAATTAAAATTAAATAAAAGAAGTACAATTATATTGAGTGGCTGTAATCAAGGCTGTTTATCTGTTTTTGTATCCTTTTATCTTTAAGTGTTAAATAGAGGAAAAGGGAATCAGAATATAATTATTTTGATAAATAACATTAATATTGCCCATATTTTTTCTTCTGATCAGTCAGCTGCTAGATATTTAATTTTATTCTCTTCCATTATTCTACTGATGGCTACTATAGATTCTATAAGCTTTCCTTTCTACAAGACTGATGGAAAAATTGGACTTCTTTGGGCTGGAAACTTGGAAGAGCATAACAACATGCTTTTTTCCCACTCAAGTACAAGCCATTCTGTACTATCTTGTTAGGATAAGGTTAGTCTAAGGTTATTTCTGTTGCTTTGTAAAAGTATTAGAGAGAAAAAACTATTTGAATTGAAAAGGAGCAAATATTTCCCTTCCTAAACTCAAAGATTATACAAATTGGTCAGGATTTTCTGATCATGACTTCTCTCTGTGCCCTAGGGAAGGAAGGAAAATGTACTGTTCATCTGGCTCTTCTTTTTCTTCTTTTTCCTGTGGATTTATAGAATGATTAGCACCAAGGAGCAGAGATAGAGGCTAGATAAGATCCTGGTCCTAGTAGACCAAATCCTTTTCAGAGTCCAATACACCATTTATATATGTTATAAGAAGGAATTGAGAATTTATGTTATTTCTAATATTCTTCAAAATAAGGATTCAAAAAAATTGTTGACCAGGTTAAAAAAGCTGCTCATATGTGCAATTCTGCATATACCTAGTTCCATTCTCTTTCTAGGAAAGAAACTGCAAACATTTTTATATGCTTCCATCTCAGGATGCTGCAATCAGTGTGTCCAGCAAAATAAATGAAAAGAGGTAAATATTTCCCAATTTTGAATGTTTTCTTTTAAGAAGTTATTTAGGCTCAGCGTTTGATCATTTGAATTTTTAAATATCTCCTCTTTATAATTTTAACTTAATGTTTAGAAAATTATGTTAAACTTATTTCTATAAACCCTACTTGAATAAAAAAACTTTATACATATGTTAAAATTTATTTGAAATAGAGAAATGTATAGTTTATTATTTATTTTGCATATATATATGTATAATGTATGTATATATACACACTCACATATACAAGCACGTACATATTTCCAGAAGGCCTATACAAGACTTATTCTCTCCTTTTTAAACTTATGGACACCTTTTTTTTAAACACCGGTATGCTTGTTGAATAAATCTACTTTATTCATCTTACAGAATTAGGCAATTTTTTTAGCCAATGACTACTGTTAATAACAAGGTCTTTTCCACACTTGCACATGCTTATATTTATAAAATGGTAATAATAATAATTAACATTTATTTAATATATACTATATGCTAGGTGCTATAGTAATCACTTTATATGAATTGATTCATGTGAAACTAGAAAAAATCTTTGAGGTACTTATTATATTTATATACATATAATATTTAATAATTTATTTCCCAGTTTTACTGATGAGGAATTAACACAGATTAGATAATTTGTGCAAATCACATAGATTATAGGTGGACGGATGAATATTTTACCATATCAAATGCTTAAAACAGTAGCAAACACATGGTAAGCCTTCAGTTAATGATAGTTGCTATTATTGTTTTTGTGGGAGAGTGCTTGTGGGTCCTGGATTTCAACCAATATTTGTTGATTACATTTATTATGATGATGAGGGAGATTATTATGGTGATAGTCTAGACTAGTTCCTCTTTAAGCCTACCTTCTTAAGTACTTAGAATTTTAATCTTAATTGATATAAATATATATTCTTTGAATACTTACATGAAGTTCTCTTTTAGGTACTACAAGGTATATAGTGTCTCTGCTGACATGGAGCTTACAGTCTAGTAGAGGTGGGTGTGGGGATATGGGCAAATATATAATGACTGTAATACTGGGTAGAATAAGATTAATTTTATATTTTAAAATAGTTTAGGGGAGAATTTGTGTGTGCATGTGCATATGTGTGTGTGTGTGTGTGTGTGTGTGTGTGTTTTATTGGAGACTGAACAAAGAGATCTCTACCCCTTAGCTACACATATGGCCCTTTTCAATTTTTATTTTGAGACAGAATCCTAATAAATTGTACAGACTGGCCTGAACTTGGTCTCTTCCTGCTTTGGCCTCCTGGGTAGCTAAATTTACAGGTATGTGCCACCATGCCAGGTTTTTGAAAGAATTTCTAAGTCTTGGGGGGGGGGTTTGGTATGGAGTCCAGGGGCATTCAACCTCTAAGCTATATTTTTATTCTTTATTTTGAAACAGGGTCTCACTAAGTTGTGGAGGGCCTCACTAAGTAGCTGAGGCTGTCAGTGAACCGCTGTCTTCCCGTCTTAGCCTCCGGAATGCTCGATTTACAAGTGTGCATCACCACACCTGGCTTCTTTTACATTCTTAAATGATCCCACAACCTTGACCAGATTTTATACTTGGTTCATGAGGGAGATTAGGATTCCAATTTGGTTATAGTTTTGTGGTAAAGCAAAGTGGGATGATTTCATACATATTTAAAGAACTAGTTGGACTAATATGTGGAGAAGTCAGCAAAGTGATGACATTTACTGGTGTCTTCTTATGGAAGAGGCTTCGAATTTACTTAGAATGCATTCTTCTAACTGCCTAGTGAAATAGCTACTATTATTTGTAATCTCATTTTACAAGTAAGGAAACTGAGACTTTGAGTTTAAATACTTTGATATGTTAGTCAGTTTTCCATTACAGTACCAATACCGAAGATAAATCAATTTATTAAAAAAAAAGAAAGAATTTATTTTGTTTTGTGGTTTTGGAAGTTTCCACCAATGGTCAGTTGGCCTGTTGATTTTAGGTCCTAGTGAGGCACACATCTTAGAGGGTGCACATGGTGGAGGAAAAAGCTACAGTCTAAGAGGTGGAATGGGAAGAGAGATGGGAGGAGGGTGCTGGTGTCCCACAATTACCTTTGAGAGTATGCTCCCATCGCCAGAAGACCCCTACTATGCCCTACCTCATAAGTGTCTACCATTTTCCAATAGTGCCAGGCTTGGCACTAAACTTTTAATACATAAAAGGCCTTTGGGGACATTTAAGATCTGAGCTATAGTACTCATCTATTTGCAGTTAGTTGGTGACAGAGCTAGGACATAAAATTGGATCTGCCTATTATTTTCTATTCTTATGTATTTATTTTTGGTGAGGAAGAACTAGGGTTGAACCCAAGGGAGCTCTACTTCTGGATTATACACCCCCAGTCATCTTTAATATTTTATTTTGAAACAAGTTACTGTTAAATTGCTGAGGGTCTTGTTAAATTGGTGAGGCTGGCCTCAAGCCTGTGATCCTCCTGCCTCAGCCTTCTAAATACTGGGATTATAGGTATGTGCCACAACACCCAGACCTTTCTGTGTTCCTAACCACAAAATCACACTGTGTGAAGTGTGACTGAGTAGATAACAGTTGGGAGTTATCTGCAAAGGGGTGATAATTTAAGCCATCTTATTAGGGCTGGAGATGTAGCTCAAGATGTAGGCAAGAATGCTTGCCTAAAATATGTAGATCCTGGGTTTGATTTTAAACTTTTTTTTCTCCCCCAAGGGGGGGAAAAAACCTCTTCTAATTAGATAACATTTCTATATAAAGGGGGAGGGAGGGAGAAGGTGGAGAAATAGAGGAAACATTCTAAGACTGAATCTTTGGGGAAATGGGAAAAAGGGGTGCTGGTGGAAGAAATAGTTGAAGAGCCATAAGAATAGTCAAAGAAATATAAATAGAAAAGTTTTGTGTTATGGAAGTCAAAAGAGGATAGAATTTCAGTAAGAAGAGAGTGACCAAAAATAACCACCACCAACAAATAACTATTATCTATTAGATGCAGCAATATCAAATACTGATAAAAAAATTCAAGAAGAATGAGGATGTGTCAATAGGAGGTTTTCACTAAAGGCCAGAGTGAGGTAGCTGAGGCTGCAGTATGAGAACAATGATAGTAAAGTAGTAACAGAGGGATAGAGTATTTTCTAAAGAAGATTAGTACCTGAAGAAGCAAGTGACTAAGGGAAGAAAACTTTCAGATCACCGAAAGTGTTTTCTTCTTTTCTTCATTAGTATAGAAAAATCAAAATTATGTTTACAAACATATGGGAAGCAGTCTATAAAGAGAGGGAAGGAAGAAGACTGAAAGAAGAAAACATTTTTTTCTGTGTGCGTGCGTGCGTGCGTGTGTGTGTGTGTGTGTGTGTGTGTGTTGTGTGTGTGTTGTGTGTGTATGTGTGTCTGTGTGTGTGATGTTGGGATTAAACCCAGGTCCTCATGCATGATAGGCAAATGTTCTGCTACTTGAACTGCATCCCTAACCCTAGCTATTTCTTGAAGTAGTTTTGCTCAAAGACAATGGTAGGTGTATTAGTTTTCTAAGGCTGCTGTAACAAAGTGCCATCAACTGGGTGGCTTAATCAACAGAGATTTATTGTCTCATACAATAAACACTGTAAGTCCAAAAATCAAGTTATTGGCAGGGCCAGTTTCCCTTTGAAGCTTTTATTACCACTTCCTAGATTCTGGTGATTGTTGACAGTCATTGGCCATTGTAGATACAAAATGCTATGGTCCTGCAACTAATTAATAATATTATTACAGAGTTCATATTTCTTTATTTTGGTGATACTGGGGGTGGAACCCAGGGGGTTTCTACCTCTGGGCTATACTCCCAGACCTATTCTCTCTATTTTTTTTTAATTTGGAAACAGGGGCTTACTAAGTTACTGAGAGCCTCACTAAGTAGCGGAGGCTGGCTTCGAACCTGCGCGATCCTCCTGTTTCAGCCTCCCAAGCATGGGTATTATAAGAGTGCGCCACCATGCCTGGCCATAGTTCGTATTTTTAAAGGGAAACTTGCATATGGATTTTATAGTTTGGCTGTTATTTTGTGAGTTGTTGGTTTGATGTATATGCCATTATATGAAAACAATTTGAAAATAATTTAGAATTTACAAAGCATATAAAAGCAAGCAGTTAAAGTAAATATAAAATATATTTTAAAGCTTATTTTTCAGTTCTTAAAAGCACAATCCTTTTCATAAATTTAAAAAATAATTACATTTAAAATTATGTGATTTAACAGAAATAAATATACATATGCAAATTGTTTATCCCCTGGTATTAATGGTAGTCACATGTTTTCATTTTTAATTCATAGTTATTTTGTTGGCTATTGCAATAGAACACTGAAGAAATAATTCCTACAGTTTCTTGGCAGAACAAATGAGCTCTCACTTAATAATAACATGACATTCTAATTGTGCTGAATGCTATTATTTATCTTATATATTGGTTTATGAAGCTACATAATATATACTATGTTAATTGATTAAATATGTAAGTTAGTTATTGCCTAATATCTAATGTAACATCTAATATCAAATATAAACCTGAACACTAAAAAGCACTCAGATAAAATATAAATATATCTTTAAATATTTGTCATCACTACTTTTTCTGTGACCAATTTTTTTTTTTTTTTTTTTTGGTAGTATTGGGTTCCTGAAAGCCCTTCTACCTCCGGGCTACACTCCCAGACCTATTTTATTTTTGGAAACAGGGTCTCTTAAGCCAGTGTTGCTGGCTTCGAACCTGTGCGATCCGCCTGTCTCCACCTCCCAAGTGTGGGGATTACAAGCGTGCGCCAACACGCCCGGCTATGAAGTATTTTTATGTCTGATTTATATGGACTGTACATAGAGCAGCTCACACAAACATTTGACATAGTTTTCTATTGGCTATAGAAGTTTATTGAGTACTTGCTTATGAATCAGGTATTTTCCTAAGAACTGGGTATTCAAATATAAACAAGAAAGGGGTTTTTTTTATGTCAAAGCTTCTCTAGGATAAGTTTATAATTAGTTATAGTACAATTTGATATACTGCAACAAAGAAGACATATAAATGAACTTTTCATTAAAGCAGTGACTTTTAAGTATTTTAGTAATGTTTTTTTTAAAATATTGAATCAACCTTGAGGGACAAGATTAACAAAAGGTCATTTATAGAAGGAGGAAAAATATGAGCAAAGTATGAAGACTCAGAACTAAAAAATAAAAACCCAATTAAAAAAATGGGTAATGGAACTGAATATACAAATCTTAAAAGAAGAAAGACAAATGGCCAGTAAATAAATGAAAAATGTTCAACATCATTAGCAAGTAGGGAAATACAAATCAAAACTACCCTGAGAGTCCATCTAACCCCAGTTAGAATGGTAGTCATCAAGAATAGGTATAGAGGAGCAAATAAGGAGACTAAACTGAGGGGAATGGAAGTGGAGAAGAGGGAAATTCCCTAGTGTATATGGTGTATATTCACAATTATACCAAAGTCAATCACTAAGCCAAACATGAGAAGGAGGGATGGGGTAGGGAATTGGGGAAGGGTTAAATGGGTGATGTGCGCATGTATGCCTCTACCATCTTGTACCCTATTAAGATATATGATTGCAATGCACCAATAAAAAATTATAAAAAGAAAAAAAGAATACAAACAATGATAAATGCTGGCAAGGATGTGATGAAAAAAGAACTCCAATTCACTGTTCTTGGGATTGCAAAAGTACAGATGCCATGGAGATCAGTATGAAGGATCCTTAAAAGAATGGGAATGGAGCCACCCTATAGTCCCGGCATACCACTTTTGGGGCTTTTCTCAAAGGTATTGAAATCAGATTAGTATATTAGTGTTCCTATATTAGTATAGGAACACATGCATTTAAATGTTTATAGCAGCTCAATTATTGATAGCCAAACTATGGAACCAACCTAGGTGTCCATCAACAGACAAATGGATGACAAAGCTATGGCATATACACACAATGGTATTCCACTCAGCCATGAAAAATAATTCAGTTATGTCATTTGTAGGAAGATGGATGGAACACAAGAATATTATGCTTAGTGAGATTAGCCAGTCACACAAAGTGTTTTTACCCTTATGTGGAAGCGAGAGAGGAACTGGGAAATGAAGATGAGCTCAGATAAACGAGGGAAGACACTAGGGGGATGGGGGAGGAGGAGCTGCCAGAGAAAGAGGGATGGAGAGAAGAGAGAAAGAGGAGATCTGATGATGGCTACTATTCATACAACCCTTTGTTCATACATGAAGTTATTTGTATTGATATATAGACTATATGGGGAAGTGGGGAGCAGGATGGCCAAGGAATGCGGAGTGTGTGTATGTATTCAACACTCTGAACCTCACTGTGATGTATAATTACAGTGGACCAATAAAAATGTATAAAAACGTTAAAGATCATAGCATATGTGAAGCCCTGACTTAACTTATCATAGTTGGAATGAAGAATTTGAGGAAGATATAAAAATACAGTGAATATGAGTAAGTATTCTGGAGTCCGAATGAAACTTAAAAATTTTTTTTGTGTGTGGCTTTGGAAATGGAATCCAAGGCCTTTTACATGCTAGGTGAGTGCTTTACCCTGAACTACATCCCCAGCTCTAGAGTTTGAACATTAACTTCATCTTATATACTTTTGTAATTGTGGGCTAAATGCTGAATGTTTTTCTACTTTAAAATATAAATATTTATAATGTTGCTGTACAAATTCCCTGGCAATAATAGCTGACAAATGAAAATTATATTAAAGCATTATCACTTCTTTTGAGAAAGTGACAGGCCGTATGACTAGAAGGATACATATGGTTAACATTCTGAAGGATTGTTTGTCAATTTAAGGGATTTGAACTATTCTGTATATGATTGAATGCTGTAAAATTTTAGTTTGCTATTGAACATTAATTACAACTAAAGGAAAGGGACATTGAGTAGCTTATAAACTGTACTTTATCCTTTTCATAGTATTCTGTTACTGTTACACAAGTTCAGCATACTCCATCCTACTTGTGTTGCTCAATTATTTGATGGCTCGTTCCAAATAGAGAATAGACAGCATGAACTTATTAACTTGATTAAGTAAAGTATCCTCAGGTCTCTTGAGGTTAAGGGATGGGTGTAATCACACGTGGTGAGAAACAAAAAAAAAGTTGAAAGAAAAGAAGTGTCAAATAATTAATATGGATAGTTGTTATTTATAAGACAAAATATTTGTGACCCAAAATATAACTCAAAATGGCGAGTGGATGATCCATTGGTTAATAATTGATAGTTAATTGCATTTTTATAGGTCATATTCCAAATCAAACAGACACAATAAGGTTTTTAAATATGCCATAAAGAGTTCACCTGTGCACCAAACCTTTTTGTACAGTGTCTTATATATCATACATGCATTCATAATTATATTTGATATTGAGTGTTATATTTTATATTTTAATTGCAGAAATCAATGTTCATTTGAAGGACTTTTTTCCTCAAAGTAGGAAGAGAATGAAAAAAAGAATTGCTGTGTTTTGTTAATAATAAAAACCTATTATTGTTATTGTTAACATTTTCATGGTAGAAAAGGGCAAAAATATCACCTTAGTAATTTCAAATAAAATTAACAGTAATAATTGTAAAATTTTGATTAGTCTATATTTTTTCCAGTACTGGGGATGGAACCCAGGGGCATTCTACCTCTGAACTATGCACCCAGCCCTACTTTTTTATTCTTTAGTTTGAAACAGGGTCTCACTGAATTGCAAAGGGCCTCACTAAGTAGCTGAGGCTGCTCTCGAACCCAGATCCTCCTGTCTCAGCCTCCCAAATGTTGAGATTACAAGTGTGTGCCACTACATATTACTATGATTTGTTTAATTTTGGCAGTTCAACCTGGCTCAAGTTTTCTACAGAAGAAATTTTTTTTTTTTTTTTTTTTTGGTACTGGGGATGGAACCCAGGGGAAGTATGCCTCTGAGCTATATCCCAACCCTATTTTTTATTATTTATTTTGAAAGAAGGTCTCATTAAGTTGCAGAGGACCTCACTAAGTAGCTGAGGCTGGCCAGAAACCTGTGATCCCCGTGTCTCAGCCTCCCAAATACTCCCCTTCCAAGCCTGTGCTACCATGCCTGGCTGAGAATAATTTTTTTTTCTTGTAGTGGTGGGGATCAGAATGAAGACCTTATGTATTCTAGGCAAATTCTCTAATACTGAGCCACATTTCCAGCCTGTGTCATTTTTGAATTTTGAAGCAGAAATTGCATAGCCTTATAATCTTTGCTAATTGTACATCCTGCCTGTAAAGCATATCTATTGAATATGTGGTTGTTTTGTGTGTCTGTGGTACTGGGGGTGGAACCCAGGGGCTTTCTACCTCTAGGCTATACTCTCACACCTATTTTATACTTTATTTGGAAACAGGGTCTCACTAAGTTGCTGAGAGCCTCACTAAGTAGCTGAGGCTGGCTTCGAACCTGTGCTATCCTCCTGTCTCAGCCTCCCAAGCGTGGGAATTACAAGCGTGTGCCACCATGCCAGGCTCCAAATATGTGGTTTTAATGTTTATTAAAATGCAGATTCCTGATTCCCTACTCCAATATGATGAATTGGAATTACTAGATTCCTATGAATTTTCATTTAAACAAATTCTTCAGATAATTCTATTTGCCACTAAGATTGAGGTCTATTGTCCTAGAAAATAATTTTGTAAAAATCTGAGATCTTAAAACATAAGACAAATGTAAAGCTGGATTTTATTACGATAGTATGTATCAGTGAAGACATCTAAAATAACTCTGATTTTGAAAACACATTTTTTATTCATTTGTCATAAGTATAAAACTCTTAAGAGTGAGCTAAGGTTATAGCTCAATAGTAGAGAATACATGCATGAGGTCCATGGGTCAATCCCCAACACTACCATCACAACACATAACCCCTAAACCCAAAACCCAAAACTCAAAAGCAATGGCATGTGAACACAGCTAATTTGTAAATTATTTCATTATAAATCAAACACTGCTTTAGAATCCTTTGACTTTTAGGGATAATTTTACAAATCTACTTTTGACTATAATTAACTTGGTATATATCTGAATTAAGAACTGGGGTTCTGAACTCTCAGAGACCTATTTAAATGGTGCTAATGTCTTTTTATTGTTTCTGAGTCACTGGATGGGGCCCAGATATTTGTCACAAATGAAGTGGTACTAATTAAATATTGTTTTTAATTTCAGCAATCAAGTTAACTATAGTTTTGAATTGGTGTGAGTGAGATATGAAAGAGCTGACCTGAAACTCTATGAAATGAATGACACTTAAATATGGAGAAAGTATAAAGACTTGGTGCTGATAAGTTTCCCAAGGGGACTCTTGGGGGGAAAAATCCCAAAATGGGACCATTTCTTACTAAGTAAATATCATATGGTTTAAGTTTCTCTCTTCTTTCTGACCCTACACCTTATTTTCTAAGAATTTAGTGACTACCAGAATGCAGTAAAATTTTGGCACTGTCTACCTGGATGAGAGCAGTAGCATTATTAATAATACAAATGTTACAATGATAATGCCTTTTTAATACAATAAAATTTAAGAAATTGGGAAAGTTACATATGATGAATACTTCACATAAAACCCAAATCATAATAGGACCATTAAAACCCTAGGAGGCTTAGTAAATTTTAAGCTACCAATAAGAACATTTTCTTCATAGTTGTTAAAAGGTACATTTTTTTTATAATCTCCTATTCTTTTTGGCTCTTCCTCATGTTTTCTTTTTCCTATCTAGTTTATAAATGTGGATATTTGCTTTTTAAAACTTTCTATCTTCTTAACTGTAGTTTGAACTGAAATTTCCAAAGGGCATTGAGATTTCACCTAGCTATTATGAGATGACTGAACTTTAAAAAATTTCCCAGCTGTAAAAACTGTTTAGTTTGGAAATGTGTCTGTCATGTTTTATGGAAGTTATTGTCTTAGATATAAAGTCCGCTATGTGCCAAGCACTGTTTGAGACAACGTAGATATAGTAGTGAATAAACAAAATCCCTGCTCCTATTAAGCTTATATTCTAGTTGTAGCGGTTAAGGGAGACATTAAAAATTAACAAATAAGTAAATTATAGTCTGCCAGAAGATGAGGAGTGCTATGAAGTAACATCAAGCGGGAAAAAAGAGGTAAGGAATACTGAGGTGGGAAGTTTGCTGTTTTATTGTATAAAGTACAATAAAGCCTCATAGGTAAGGTGATAAACTGAGACCAGAAAAGAAAGAGGAGTAAATCATGCAAATATCTGGGGAAATCTATCTTCTTTCAGCAAATAAATTGAAAGATGCAGGGACAAATTTTCATTCTTTTATATATCTATATTTCATTTGAGTTTCCCTATCTTGGGGTGGTATCACCACTTTGGGAACCTATGATGTAGCCATTGTAAGGACTTTGGCTTTCACCCCGAGAAAGAGCGGAAACATAGGAAGATAGCTTCTCAGCAGAAAAGTGATATGATATGACTTCCACTTAAAAAGGGTTGTACTGCCTGCTGTATTGAATATAGACTGTATTAAGAGACTAGTTAGAAGGTGTATTTGTTTGTTTGGGCTGCTATAAAAGTGCCATAGACTGAGTGGCATATGAACAACAGGAATTAATTTCTCACACTTCTGGAAGCTAGAAAGCCCAAAATGAAGGTGCAGATAGGTTACTTACCTGGTGAGGGCCTCCTTCCTCATAGATAGCTCTCTTCTCACTCTAACCTCGTGTAGTAGGAGGGAAGGGTCTTTCTTTGGGATTCTTAGAAAGGCACTAATCATAATCCAGAGGGCATCTCTGCTCCCATGACCTAACCACTTTACAAAGGCTATGCTTCATAATACAATTACCTTAGGGATGAAGATTTCAACAAATTTGGGGAGAACTTAAACATCCATATCATAGCAGGAGTCTTGCAGTATTCGAGGTTAAAGATGATAGGGTCTTAGATAAATGAATGAACAACTCAATAAATAGTTGTATCTGCCATTCTGAATAAATATAATGAAAGGTAAATCTTTGCTGAAGAAGTAATTATTTTAAAAAGAATAAGCAAAAATAAAACAATAAATAAAAGAACTGGGTGGGGTAGGGAAATGTAAAATATTTTTAGGTAAAGGAATTAGCTTATATAAAAGTCCTATGGTGGGAAGGCACATGTTATGCTTCAAGAACTTGAAGATTGCTTGCTAGTGAGACCAAGCTTACAGAACTAACATTTATGTGTTCTATTTATTTCTCATTTATAGCCTGAGATAATTCCTATTGTTTTGTTTTGTAGTTTAGGAAATTGAAGCACAAGAAGTAAAGTGACTTTCCCAGGGTCAGATTACTAAATGGCAGAACTTGTTTGTTTATTATGACCCTCTTCTCTTCCTTTTCAGTGGAAGTTCAATGGGAACAGAGACCTTATTTTGTTTGAAGGTATATTCTTGGGAATAAGAACAGTGACTAGTGCATGGTAGATGCTCAGTAAATATTTGGTAAATGAATGAATGAGAGAATGAATTGGGATCAACGTGTTTCTAACTCATGCCCTGGATAGTCAGACACAAGGCAGAGCTATCAGATTGCTTCTTAGAGAAAATTTTGATACGGTAACAAAACCTTAGCACAGTGAGAGGCCATGAGAATGAAGAAAAACCATCTCTGAAGGGGAGATAGAGCTCATTAAAAATAATGGTTAATTGGGAGGCTGAGACCAGAGGATCACAGTTTGCAGACAGCCTCCGCTACTTAGTGAGGCCCTAAAGAAACTTAGTGAGACCCTGTTTTAAAATAAAAAATAAAAAATAGGGCAGGGGGTGTAAGTTAGAGGTTGAATGTCCCTGGGTTGTATACCCAGACCCAAAAATCAATGGTTAAAAACAAATTTACTGTTAACTAGAATAGGTCAAAAGGAAGAGAAAAAGAAGTCTGATTCTAAAGCTGAATGTGTACCTTCTACAATAGTTTTTACCAGACCCAAGGCCTGAACTTTTTTTTATTTTTTGCTTTGCTAACCCACAGCTGCCCATTGTTTTGATTTAGCCAGTCTGTTTTCTGGGATACAGAGCACAATCAATATGTCCTACACAATTTTTCTTTCAGTTCCCCTTAAATTCTTTCACTCCGCAGTTCCCTCTCCCCCACACATTTCTTTTTTCAGGTACTCCCAGATAACTTTTTCTTACTGCAATATGACCTGAGAGACACAGAGAATATCTCTTGATTTCTTGGCTCTAATTTACTAGTTCAAGTGTGTAACTTTATACCTGTCTATCCATAGATATTTCTCTCTGAAATAAAACTTTGTATATCTTACTCTTAGGAATTTAGGCTTTAATCTTTCTTCTTCACCTCACACTGTTTCATGTTGTGTCATTTTATACTGTTTTCTTTTCCTTTTCTTCTCAGAGTAAAAAAAAATGTTCCATCTCTTTTCCATAGGTGACATCTCCACTTGTGTTTTATTTCCTCTAGAGAAAATATCCTCTCTTTATTTTCACGGTGTTGGAAATTCAGGTTTTATTTCCTATTTTTCCTCTTTTGGGCTTAAGAACCTTTAGTGAAGCTGGGTGTGGTGGCACACGCATGTAATCTCAGCATTTGGGAGGCTGAGACAGGAGGATCCCATTTTGAGAACAGCCTCGGCTACTTAGTAAGGCTCTTTGCAACTCAGTGAGACCCTGTTTCAAAATAAAGAATAAAAAAATAGGACTAGGGGTGTAGCTCAGAGGTAGAATGCCCTGGGTCCCATTCCCAGTACTGAAAGAAGAAGAAGAAGAAGAAGAAGAAGAAGAAGAAGAAGAAGAAGAAGGAGGAGGAGGAGGAGGAGGAGGAGGAGGAGGAGGAGGAGGAGGAGGAGGAGGAGGGGGGGGGGAGAAAAAAGAATTTTTAGTGAATTATTTGACTTCTTTGAGTCTCAGTTTTTTATTTTAAAATACCATTTGCCCTGGTAATCTTGTAAGTTTGTAATGAATCAGTTACAATACTGTATGTGAATAAACTTTACAGACCATTCAAATACAAGATTATTACGATCTATATGCACAAATAATTTAGATTGTTCTTTAGTTTTCTCAACTTCTTTAATACTTAAAATATTCTTAGTTTCTTCTTTTACTGTCAAAACCTCTTAAACAGCTTTTCTTTAGTATCTGCATTTCCTTATTCCCCAGTTAATTGGGATGTGGCTTCCATTTGATTTTGGCTAACTCTTAAATCTTCTGCCTTTAAGATAACTGAAGATTGCCCAATACCACATTCAAACCCTTTTTCTTAGCTTTCATT
Organism: Muscardinus avellanarius; assembly: GCF_963383645.1. Lineage (NCBI taxonomy): Eukaryota > Metazoa > Chordata > Mammalia > Rodentia > Gliridae > Muscardinus > Muscardinus avellanarius. Next base: position 191,675,934 of record NC_137786.1, on the reverse strand, counting down.
ATTCTCACTTTCTTTAACAGTTGATATTGTTGACTAAAAATGGCTCAACATAGTACTTAACATGTAGTAGATATTCAACTAGTTTTAGTGAGTAAATGTTTCTTTTTGATGAATCCAACTTTTTCTGCTCATAAACTAAATATATGCACTTTCAAGTTTTATCCTTCTTCTGCTTTTTTCACTCTGTATTCTCTTGTGAGGTTGTATATTTTCTAATGCCTACAACTCTATGTGAAAGGTTAGCACAGCTACTTGTCCAGCTCTGTCCCGAACTCTAGTTTCTCTATTTAACTCTGTATTTTTACCTGGATGCAACATAATCACTTCAATTTCACAAAGTTTGCCATCTTTCTCCCTACACCAGTCTCTCTTTTAGGCTTTTGTGTTTTTGACAGTGATAGCAGCATTCAGTCACCCAGACTTGAAACTTTAAAGATATTTTGATTCTTCTTCTTTTATATGCCACATTGGTCATTTATATGTTCATCAAATGTTCATTGCATATGAAATATTATTCTAGATGCTAGAAATATGTAAGTGGAACAAAACTCATAAGAATGACTGATACTGAGGACCTTATTTTCTAGTCATTTGTACTCATTCATATACTTATTCAATAAATATTTATTGAGTGTGATGCGAGTTGCTCTTTTGTATAATTTTGTCAGAGAAGACCTCATTGATATGAAACATTTGATCAGAAACCTGAATGAAATTATGGAACAAACCATGCAAAGTACTAGGGAAAGAGCTTTCAGGCAAAGGGAAAATGCAAAAAGGCACTGAAGTGAGAAGTGCTTGGCTGTTCAAAGAAAAGTTGGTACCAGTAGTGTAATTAGAGCCAAGTGGGTGAATAAAAGGGAAGTTGGAAACAGCAGCAGAGAGATACCTGGTGGCCAGATTAAATAGTATCCTCAGTGCTTTGATGAAAACTTTGGCTTTTATTTTAAGTGAGATAGGAAATTGTGAGGGGATTCAAGAGAGAAACAAGATGTTGCAATTTAGATTTTAAAAGGAATCACTCTTTTATGAGAAGAATAAACTATAAATACAAATGTGGGAGCAGGAACACCAGCTAAGAGGGAGAGTCACACAAAAGTGTTTAGATAAAATGACATACCTTGGACTAGATTAGTAGCAGCAGAAAGTAGTGCGAATTATGGATACATAAATTAGGGGAAAACCCCCTTTCGTGGGGGTAGATATAATCTCTTCTGGTAGTGTGGCTTGGAGAGTTGGCAAAATCTTTCTTCCTATGTTCCTTTTTCTTAGATGGCTACAGCCCTATGCTATACATGGCTCAGTGAGCAGAATGCTGGCTAGATTTGCCAACTACTTGCTCCTTCATCTGAGCATCTTTGAGCAGTAAAAACAGTCTAATTTAGGTACACTACCATCCTAGATGGAAGTGAAAGGAATGTGTAGTCTCTTATCAAAATATTTTATTCAATGATTCTCATATAGACTCTTATAATTCCAGATATGTTTAATTTCTCCAGCTAGATTTTAAGGCTACCGAGGTTTAAAACTATGTCTTTTTCATTATTTCATTAGTATCAGACATAATGTTTATCTGTTTGCTGTTTGGTGGTGGTGGCAATAATAAAACATTTTATGTCAGTCTTTGCACACACATCATTGTATTAATGCTTCTGAGGTCTAAACTGATTGGCATATTAATGAAACTAACTACAAAAGCATATGTATATTGTTAGAGCATGAAAATATCAAATGTAAAGACGAGTGATGTACTTATATAAAAGTAGATGTATTTTTTTTTACCATGTAGTATTTGTTGTCATATGATTATTGACACTTTGATTGTCTTAATGTACCTGACTTTAACACCTGATCCTAACTGAAGGAAAATGTTAAAATGCTTCCTGTTTTTCATATGCAATTATTTCAATAACCCAGCAATATCTTAGAATGACATGGTGTAGAGGATGAGGCAAGTCCAGGGAGTGCTGCCAAGCCCTACATAGCAACAACATGGAAGCGGTTTAGTCAGTTTCACTCAAAGTTTGAAATCGACTGTATTAGAGGCACGTGCAGAAGCTATGTTAATTGCTAGCTTATTTTCCATATGGTTCTGTTTTAATGAAGTATATTTGATGCAGATGGTTGGAAAGTAAGTTCGGCAGCATCTAAACTGGCTCTGACTAATTCCTACAGTGCTTCCACTCCAATATTTAACAGTGCCTTTGTAAACTTTCTTCATTCACAGATTTTTTTAAAGTTGAAATGTGGCCTAAGATAACTGAAAACTGTTCTTTTTTTCTTTAAACTTGGTCTGCATAAAGAGAAAGAACAACCATTTTCCTCTTGGTTCCAACTCAAAACTGTACTCCAATTTGGTTCCTTTTCTCTTACTTGGATCTTTTCCTCATTATTCTGGTTGTTTTGAAAACTGTTTAGTTGTGGTAATGGGAGTTTTGAAGGGTCATATATAGGAACTGAAATAATATAAACAAATTCTGAAATTAGCTTTGTTCATATGACAATATTTCTACCTCTTTAGAAGTAGAAAAGTCTAGATTATTATAGCTATCTCTTGTTGGCACATTTTTTATGCCTTATGCAATAAAATTAGGCTCACTAGATGCTAATATTAAATCAGAAATAAAATCAAGGATAAATTGCCCAGAAATACTTGCAAAAGTCTTTTCCATTCCATTTCTTTCTTTCTGTGAGACTGGAATATCAATATATAGTCATTGTGTTTATGTTAAATCTTTAGAGAGAGAGTTCAGATATGTTATCTTGCTTAACAATGATGTGCTGATTTCCTCTGAGTATTTTATTTTGGTGTGCTTGTAACTAATACGTATGATTGTCTTCTTATTTGCTCAAGAATAAAGATAATGTCCTTATTAGACTTGAAGTTGAGTTCTTCAGAGCAAAAAGGAAGACATGGTTCAATGGATTTTTATCAATTTTGCCATTTTTCTCACATTGTCACTAAAATATTCTCTTTGTTATCTGAATAAGACATCTTGCTTCTAGACAGTCCCTCTTTACCTGATTGTGTGAAAAGTCTTAGTTAAATCTGTTAGGCCTTGGAGGCCCAGGAATCTGCTAAGTGCTACTGAGCTTGAAAGACATAATGTCCTTGGTCTGTTTTGTCTCTTCCACTTATGGACACCTTTGGTAAATAACCTTGATGTAGGTATGAGATAAGCCAAACAATCCTGCATTCTAAGCATTGAGTTACCCAAAGGACTAATTACCTCTTAGTAAGAAATAGAATTTTCTTATGTTATAGAGGGGTTGAAAAATGTAATATGAAAATTAATTTCTCACTCAACTGGGTTATCTTGGTACAGGGAATACAAACACTGAAAAAAAAGAAAAAATATCTAAACTAGTTTATGATAAATCTTCTAGAATTATAGTCCTGACTTTTATATACCTCCTCTCCCCAGTTGTATTTCTCTAGAGGAGGTTAACATTAAACCTGAAAGTACTCTGCCCAGATATACTTGAATGTGTTTGGGAGTTGTACTGAACATGCCCCTTTGCCACAGAAAATAGTCATCTTTAAATGTCAGCTTCAGTGTTGAGATTTTATGAGAATGGAAAGGAATACACGTTTTCACTTATTTTAGACTTCCCTTTGGAAAATGTAGTCTGCTGCTGTTGTCTCAAGTTGGATGGGTTTACAGAGTTTTCTTTTAAATACTTCATGGAAAGCAAATGCAATCCAGATTAGACAAAAAAAAAATGACTTTCCTTTGAAAATCTTAATAATTGTAGCTCACCAGTCTTAGTCATTTTTTGACCTTTTCTTCAATTTATATTCACCCTGGAGAATTTTTTTTATTCTTTTGTCTTGTTTGTTTTATTTCAAGCATGGTTTAACTTTTCACTGGAGCAAGAACTTAAAAAGGTCAGAGTAACAAGACAACAATTACTTTTGCGACAACTGTCAATTAGTTGTGCATTATTCAAGATACAATATATTTTTAAATTAATGTTTAAAAATAGAATAGTAGGATTATTTTTGAGTTTGATTGATCTTTTGAAATTTTAGAAAAAATAAAGAGCCATTCTGTCCTCTTTTCTCCCTTATGTAGGAATGTTTCTTAAACAGAAAGAATATAATTACTCTTTGGACTGGTCTCTGACTTTGAACTCTACAGAAAACCACTTATAAAGTCCAGGGTTCTCTAAATTGCATTGGGCAGGTGGAGATCAACCATTGTCATGGTGTTAATAATAAGTATGGGAGGGGCTGTGCTAATCAAGTTTAAAATACCACGTTGCCCCAAACAGCAGTAGAAAGACAAGAAAAATCCAGCTATACCCTTTTCATTGTTGTTGTGGAGATGTCAGCTACTTACTTGGGAGGATTTTAAATTCTTTTTCAGAAATATAATGCCATTATTTTAGGGATTAGATATTCAGCTAAGCTTTGAGTTTTTAAATTTTTATTTTTTAAATTTCTCACTATGAATTTCAAGTCTAATTCTTGAACTGTATTTTGTTTGGTCTTGATTTTGTTTTTAGAGAAATAGCAGAGCTAAGCTTTTCATTTAATTGTAATAAAATACTGCCCTAAAGAAGAAAGAAATATGTTTTTTTTTTACTGGTTTATATGGAAAAGCATATAACTGTAATAATATTTTAACTATAGTTTGTATAGACCATACTCATTTAAACTCTATGCAAATCTTTGTTACTTTAGGGCAAACAAGCTACAAAACCATAATGTGTGGTGTAGTGAGCACACACCATAAATTTGATAATCATACTTGTGAATTCATCATATTTTATATAGGAGATCGCCGTAGCATTATGAATAGTAATGTGCAAATGATGTGAAAAAAATGTTGCCACACTCTTGAATGTTTAGTGATTTTAGTACTACTGTATTACTTTATTCTGCGCCAACTTGCATTGATTGATAAGTGAAGATATTAAAATAGCAGAAATCTTATGTTGCTTTAATGCATGGGTTTTCCATAATTCCCAATGAATCTGGAACGTTAATATAAATACTCCTTTTGTGGGACAGCAGGAAACATGCTGCCCAGACTACACATGTTACCCAGCTAGGCCTGCCTCTACTGTTTAGAGAAATAGGAGTGGGAGGCTGTCTTAAGTGAAAGTGAAAAAAGGATTTGTTTAGCTGCATGGCAACACAAATATTTCACTGAGTGAGGACTGACAATGCATCTCATTATGAGAGCGGGTGCCAGCTTGTAAAAAATTTGTTTAACTTTCCATATTAGTTGAAGGTGCTTGTGCTTAACTATTTGAAGCCTGGCATCAAGGTTTCTTCCCTATTCCTCTGCACACCCCTCACACTGTTTGTTTACCACTGTTCCCCCCCCGCCCCCCCCCAAGTCCCATGAATGCTATAGGAATACACAGGGAAGGCTGCCAGATTGAAGTCAGCCTCAGGCAAGACATTTGTCACTTCTTCCCATTTCTCCTGTTCCTGATGCTCTTTTCTCAAGGCTAATTGTTATATTCTGTCCTGACCTTAAAAACATTCAATGAGATTTGTTGTAAGTTGGCAGTTACCTTGTGGTGCTACTATTGCCAGAGTGGCAGTCCCATGTTCTTAAGGTAAATTTTTTTTAAGCTTAACTTCTCCAGTCTTTTAGAGTGCATTTGGATGCAGGTGTGTGTGTGTGTGTGTGTGTGTGTGTGTGTGTGTGTGTGTGTGTGTGTGTGTTAAAAAGCAGAATAAGATAACTGCCACCTCATTTTTTGTTTTTTTTTTATGGGACTGGGGATTGAACCCAGGGTCATTCTGAGATATACCACCAGCCCTTTTCCATTTTTATTTTGAAACAGGGTCTTGATAAGTCACTGAGAGTATCAATAAAATGCTGTGGCAGGCCTCAAACCTGCAATCCTCCTATCTCAGCCTCCCAAGTACTAGGATTACAGGCATGCACCATCATGCCTGGCTACATCACTTGTTTCAAATAATCTATTTTATGGATTTTTATCCAAAGAAGGTAGAGAAATACTTTGTAATTCATGGGTGTATGAGATCAAGGTCTCTGTATTCTCACTGGCATGGCTACATGTGTACATCTATTTCAATAGATTTATCAGGATATGGTGGTATAAAGGAAAGAAAAATACAATTTTATATGCATATGACTATAATATTCAAGGAAAGATGCTCAGCATTCACAAGTACAGAATGATGTGTAAGGACCAGCTGGATGAGTAATCCAGGAAGTGCACATTATTTTTTTCTTAATCACATTATCTTTTTAAAGCTGTGGTATTAGGAATGTTAGAGTTTGTTTAAAGAATCTTTCAAAATGTCTTACCCTGTTGTGGGTAAAATTAGAAAGTGCTTTTTATAGAATAAAAGAAATAATTTATAATGGACAGAGAACTTTATATACCAAGAAAGAGAAGTAAAAATCTTTTTGCATGAACAAATTGAAAAGAAACTCAAGTCATTGGCAATTTTTTTTGTACCAGTATCTGTATAAGGATTAGGGAGTTATGTTCCATTAGCATACTTACATTTCATTTATTAAAGTAGTTGGGACATTTAACACTTAAAAAATTAAATATATTTAGATGTGAGAATTATAATTCTATTATAATTTTCCCCCAAATTAAATTGCTGGGAGCTTCTAGTAAAATCTTTCCTTCTCTTCTTTCCCTCTGCTGCATTCTGGTTTTTATCCTATTCCATTGGTCCCTATTTTTGTGTATGTAGGTATTAGTACTTTGGGAAAAGAGAATAATTTTAAGTCCTAAAGACTATGGCATTATCTGTCAGGCTTCTGCCTGAACTGGCTTGGGGAGGGATCATAAATGTTTGCCAAAGATCTTTCTGACCTCTTTACCCCTACTACCTTAATAGCAGTTGTGAGTTTTTGCTGAATTAGTCATAGTCTAACCTTGTGCATGTGCCTTTCAGATAGAAAACATAATATGCTATCTTTTAATGATATGGGCCAGTGGGAGTGTATTGTTAGGAGGCAACACAGCTATAGTCTGGATAAAACAAAAAATAAATATTTTGTTAATAGCATTCTTGTTAATTAGATTGTAACGATTAGCTTTAAAGTACCAAATGTACTTATTTTTTAGAAGTAGATTTGAATTTTTCAGTTGTTTGTTATTGCCTAGTTTCTTCTCATGAAATGAAGTTCAGTTCCTCTCTTTAAGCAGGATATTTTCACTTTTGCAGCAAGTCTGGCTTTAAGGTAGGTGAATTGGTCACATATGAAGGGCCATTTAATTTACAAAGGGGGTTTTGACTCCTAATTTTAAATTCAGAGTAAAGAGTAGACAGTATTGTTTTCATATTATCACTAATATTAAAGTAGTTGGGACATTTAACATTAAAAAATAAAAAATATATTTAGAAGTGAGAATTATAAGTCTATTATAAAATTTTCTCCAAATTAAATTATTGGGAGCTTTTAGTAAAATCTTTTCCTTCTTTTCTTTCCCTTTGCTGCATTCTGGATTTTATCCTATTCCATTCATCTCTATTTTTTGTGTAGATATTATGTATTATGTATATTATGTCTCCTACCTCTGCCCATCTAATTACTAGGTTATATTTAAAGAACTTGGTAAAGCCATGGATGATGGTGCACATCTGTAATTCCAGTACTTGGGAGGCTGAGACAGGAGGATCACAGGTTCAAGGACAGCCTCCCCAACATAAAGAGACTCTCAGGAACCTAGCAAGACCCTGTTTCAAAATAAAAAAAAGGGGGGGGGCTGGGGGTGTAGTTCAGAGATAGAATGCTCCTGGGTTAAATGAATGAATGAATGAAGCAAGTAAGTAAGTGGTAGTGGCTTTCTCACAGTTGTAATGTTTTGTCACAGATTCCTAGATCCTCAAAATTGAAACAAAAATCCACCTCTGGACCTTTGTTACTTTCATTGCTTGGCAGATAGTAGGGTCCCAATAAATTTTTTTTTAGTGAGTAATTGAGGAATGAGTGAAAGTATAGGGAATGTTGATGAGAGTATAAAATTATTGGAGGATACTATTGGGAATGATTTAGTGTTATAAGCATTTGAAATCTAAATTTTAGGAGTAACCCACTGAAGTGAGGAGTCCTTAATGAAAAAATTGGAATAGATTTTTAGACTTTTCCAGTTTATACAAACTAGCTATCCATTGTTTCCAAGAATTGTCAGGTACCACTCAGTTTTCCAAATTTGATATTTTGGAAGGCTGCAGAATCTTCTAAAATGTCATATTTGGAAAGTTGCCTAGGATTCAGAATGAATAATTTTTATGGTACCAAAGAGACAAGAGACATCTTGGAAAATTCTGTACCTATCTGTAGTTTTATATTTCCTTTGCTAAAAAATAATGTTAGAAACATGATGCTAGCTTGTGGGAAAGTTGGCATTTAAGTTTGTAGAAAGCTAGGCAAAAGTCTCTTTGATTTTGGATATGTATTTTCTTTCTAAAAAAGTTTGTGAATTGCTAGTTTCCAAGTATATTAGCCTACTGTGAAGGTGATGACTTACAGGGTAAGCTCTGTAATCATGTTCATTATACGTGGAGAGGTAGGTGAGTGTGGGTTCTTTAAAGAACTATCTATTGGGACAAATTCCTTGTCGAGTCATATGTACTTAACTTTATGTTGAATATTTAAAAGCAAATGTGTCCTTTATTTTTTTGTGCTGTTGGGGATTGTAGTTGAGTTGAATGAAATATATATATTTTTTAAATATATATTTTTAAAATATATGTTAAATATATGTTTTTAAAAAAATGTTGAGCCGGGCGTGGTGGCGCACACTTGTAATCCCAGCATTCGGGAGGCTGAGACCTGGAGGATCGTAGTTTGCGGACAGCCTCAGCTACTTAGTGAGGCCCTCTGCAACTCAGTGAGACCTGGTTTCAAAATAAAGAATAAAATATAGGGCAGCAGGTGTAGCTCGGAGGTCGAATGCCCTTGGGTTCCACCCAGAACCACCAAAAAAAAAAAAAAAAAAAAAAAAAAAAAAGTGAACTGTGTTACTTAGGTGAGACCCTGAAGAGAATCATGAACTTTTATTTATTTATTTTTTTTGGTGCACTGTAGTCATACATTTTAATGGGGTACAAGATGGTAGAGGCAAACATGCACACATCACTTATTTAGCCCTTCTCACTTCCTACCCCATTCCTCCCCTCTCCCTCCTTCTTATGTTTGGCTTACTGATTGACTTTGATATGTTTGTGAATGTATATCATGTACATTAGAGAATTTCCCTCTTTCCCTCCATTTCCCTCAGTTAGATCACCTTATTTGCTCATCTGTGGTTTCTTCTTCTGCGTCTAGAGTTCCTCCTATGACCCATTTTCCCCTAGCTTCCTCATATTTGGGAGAACATCGATTTTTTACTTTTTGTGGTTTACCAATCTCACTTAGCATAATGTTCTCCAGTTCCATTCATTTCCCTGCAATTGACTTAATTTTATTCTTCTTTATGAATAAAATTTCATTGTGTACATATCCCATAGTTTTGTAATCCATTAATTTGTTGATAGACATCTTAACTGATTCCATAGGTTAGCAATTGTGAATTGTGGGGCTATGAACATAGATACATCTCCATTAATTTGGTAGTTTGTTTTCTATTCTTTTGGGTAGATATCCAGAGGGGGTATTGCTAGGTCATATAATAGGTTCATTCCCATTCTTCTGAGGATCCTCCATACTTTTTTTCCAAAGTGCTTGCACTAATTTGCAATCCCACCAACAATGTACTAGAGTTCCCACTTCTCCAAACCCTCATCAGCATTTGTTGTTGTTTGTGTTTTTAATGATTGCCATTCTAATTGGAGTTAGGTGAAATCTCAGAGTAGTTTTGATTTGCATCTCTCTGATTGTTAATGATGCTAAACATTTTTATGCATTTATTGGCCATTTGAATTTCTTCTTTCGTCAAGTATCTATTTAGTTCACTTGACCATTTTCTGATTGTGATATTTGTTTTCTTAGCAGTGAATTCCTTGAGTTCCTTGCATATTCTAGGTATTAGTCCTCTATCAGAAGGGTAGTTGAAAAAAATTTTCATTCTGTCGGCTCTCTGTTGAGGTTCTTGAGAGTTTCCTTTGCTGTAGAGAAGCTCTTCAGTTTAATGCAGTCCCACGTATTGGTCATCTTTTTAATTTCTTGTGTTTTTGGTGTCTTGTTGAGAAAGCTTTTACCTGTGCCTGTGTATTGAAGTGTTGGACCTATACCCTCTTCAAATAGCTGTAAGGTCTCTCGTCTGATTTCCAAGTCTTTGATCTATCTTGAATTGACTCTAGTATGGGGTGAGAAAGTGCGGTTTATTTCCATTTTTCTGAATATGGCTAACTATTTTTGCAAATGATTTTTGTTGAAGAAGCTATCTTTTTTTCAGTATATGTTTTTGGCCCCTTTATCAAAAATCAAATGGCTGTGTGTGAATTTATTTCTGAGTCTTCTAGTCCACTCCATTGGTCTATGTGTCTAATTATGTGCCAATATCATACTGTTCATATTACTTTGTATATAGTTTGAAGTCAGTTCTTTTTGATGCTTCCTGCATGGTTCTTGTTGCTAAAAACTACTTTGGTTATTCTGTGTTTTTTTTTTTGTTGTTGTTGTTCCAAATAAATATAAGGATTGTTTTTTTTTTAATGTCTGTGAAGAATAACCTTGATAATTTTTTTTTTTTTTGGTGGTACTGTGGTTCCTGGAAACCCTTCTACCTCTGGGTTATACTCCCAGACCTATTTTATATTTTTATTATTTGGAAACGGGGTCTCTTAAGCCAGTGAGGCTGGCTTTGAACCAGCGGGATCCTCCTGTCTCTGCCTCCCAAGAGCTGGGATTACAAGCATTTGCCACCACGCGCGGCTAACTTTGATAATTTAATGGGTATTATATTGAATCTTCAAATCACTTCTGGAGGAATGGCCATTTGGATGATATTTATTCTGCCTGTACAAGAGCATGGAAGATCTTTATATCTCCTAAGGTCTTCTTCAACTTCTTTCACTCTTGTATAATTTTCCTTGTAGAGGTTTATTCCTAAGTATTTTTTTTTTTTTGGGGATAACCTGAGTGAAAGTGTTTTCTGGATTTCTTTTTTCAATGGGTTTATGGTTAGCATACAGGAAAGCTTCTGATTTTTTAAGATTAATTTTGCTTAATTGTTTGATTAAAATTATTGTTTCTCTGTTTCTGGAACTTATTTCTTCTTTGTAATAAATCCTTTTGAGGATTTTCTCTAGTCCTAATTAGGAAGACATAAATTCTTTTAGCTTCTGCTTGTTGTGGAATTTTTATTTCCCTGTTGAATTTGAAAGATATATTTGCTGGATAGGAAATTTTTGGCTAGAAGTTGTTTTCTTTTAGAGTTGGTTTGGTAAGTCTGGAGTGATCCTGATTGGTTTGCCTCTGATTGTTACTTGGTCTTTTGCTTTTGTCTCTTTATGATTCTCTCTTTGGCCTTTATGTTAGTCAGTTTGACTACTTATGTGGTGTGATGAACCTTTTCTTTGATCTTGTTGTGTTGGGGTTCTATATATTTTCTGTACTTGTGTCTCAACCTCTTTTTCTATGTTTGGAAATTTTTCTGATATTATTTGAAAAGATTTTTGATCCCTTTGGTTTCAGGTTCTGTTTTCTTCTCTGCTTATTATTCTTAGGTTAGCTCTTTTAAAATTGGCCCATATCTCTTCAATGTCCTATTCATGCTGTTGAATTGTTTTTCTAAATTATATACTATATGTTTATTTTTGGGTGGTCATCTCCCAAGTGCAAGATTCTATTTTTTATGTGGTCTAGCCTACTATTTATAGTTTGTATTGACGTCTTAACTTCAACTATTGTATCCTTCACTTCCTTCAGAACTTCTTTCTGATTTCTTGTTCAGGGTGTCAGATTCTTTGTTTCTTCATTTATTTTGTGCTCTCTCTAAATTCTTTTCAGAAATTCAATATTATTTTTACTGTGAAAGATATGATTTGTCCTTCTGGCAATCTCTGCAATTTTGTGTTGGCAGATTTAGTTACTGTAGGGATTGTGGGGGCTATTGCTTCCTTGCTATGTATATACACATACATACAAGCTTAAAAAACCTGAAGTCACATATACACATACAAGCTTAAAAATATTGGCTTTTGATAGCTTTTACTCTGTAGGTGTCAGCTGGTATATACAAGATCAAGTTGTGTTGTATTGGATGGTGAAGGTGTGAAGGTTGAATGAGGAGGAAGGAGCTGGAATAGTAAATGCAAGAATAGGATAAAGTAGCAGATAGGATGGAGTAGAATAAGAGTTTGAGTATAGGAAGATAATATATAGTAGAGATTAGAGATAGTAAATATTATAGGAGTATTCTAGTAACCACTGTAGGGTATTTAGTTATAGTGGTATGAAGTGGATTTAATACATGACAGAGAATAGAAGATTAAAAAAAAGGGATGGAGGGAAGAGTATAGATATGAAAAGGGCATGGGGAAAAAAGCAAACAAATACATCTATACAAAAAACAAAAAGAAAACCATACAACAATAAAACAAACATATGAGTAGAGAGCTGACTTGGCCTTTGCAATTCTCCTTGGACTGAGTGGATTTTTTCAGCTCTTTGGAGTTCACTTTCTATATTAGGTTCTGAAGCATGTTTGAAGCACTCTTGTTTGCTCAGTGACCTGTAGCAATAATGTCAAGTTGTAGTCCCACTTTTTGGTCTTCAGTGATTGGGACCCAGGCCTGGTGTGTCTCTCTCTGTCTGTGCAGGCACTGAGTACAACTGATGCCTCTCCCACTGCAAGCTTGGGTCTCTGAGCTTTCCACAAGACCTTTCCCTGAGTCTCTGTCTATGCAGGCACCAGGTATCACTGGGGTCAGATCCAGTATAAGTGTGCATTTTCATGCTTTCTACAGACCTTGAACCTGTGTCTCTCCCTGCCTACATAGGTTACAGGTGCTGCTGGGACCAGGCCCACTGTATACATAGAGGTCTGCATTCTTCACAGATAGGGCAGGATTTGTCTGACTTCTTCATGGTCATTATGATTGGGTAGGCTGTTAATTTCCAGAAGCCCTACTAGGGCAATGTGCCCGGCTGCTGTAAGCCTCTTTGCCCAATTGGCCCGGGGGGCTGTCTGCTAATCTGTACTTCTGCTGTGTCTGACTCTACCCCCATCTTCACCAGGGTGAACCACAAAGTCTCAGAACTTTCAAGTCTATTGCTTGCTGTATGAGTTTTTGTGACCTTGCTGGGAGGTCTGCTATGGGCCAAGCTAGTTCACTTATGGTGTTGCTGAGTGCTACTCTGGATCTCTGGAGGATGAGAGGTGGGCTTGGCTACTACTGCCACTGCATCTGAGCAGTAGGATCTCTGTTAAACATGGAGTGAGGTGCCCACCACTTACAATTCCAATGAACTTCAGCAGATTACTTCACATCAAGTCATTGGCTTTTTTGCTAGGAGTCTCTGGAGGCCATAGTTCCAGCAGTCCCAGTGTGGTTAGGCAAGATGGTGCCACTGAGACCTCATGGCCACAATCGTTCCCTGAGGGAGGTGCACAGGGTACTTTCCTGTCCTATGTTCTGTGTTCTGGCTTTGTTTCCATGACCTTCCAATTTTTTTTGCTTTGTTCATTTGTTTTGCTGTTTTTTCTCTTATCAAATGCTGTTTTCAGGACTGAGATATACTGCTTTCCTCAGTTGCCATCCTAATCTTGAGCTTTTAATGGGGTGAAGAAAAGAATGAATTGGCATGCCATTCCCACTATCACTGGGATATATTTTTAGCCCATTTGGAGAAACGAGGAGTATGCCCTTTTTTTGTACCTTCTCTAGCACTGTACCTTGTTCTAAGTTGACTAAAACATGTGTAAAATAAATAGGTGTATAAATTTAACATCAACAAATATTGCCTTTGGTGCCTTAGCCATTTCATTCTTTAATGACTTTGTACTCTCCACAGACTTTCTTTGCATTTGTGTTCTTCCATTTCTTGATATATAGTCTTTCTTTTAGGAAAGGACTAGATAACCATATTCATTGAAAGATATAAATGGCCAAAAATAGTTAATATATTATTCTTTGTGGCATCTGTGTTTAAAAACATATAAATCTTTTCAAAACTGGGCATGATGGCTCATGCTTGTAATCTCAGTAGTTGGGAAGCTGCTCAAAGCCAGCCTTCACAACTTAGCAAGGCTCTCTGCAACTTAGTGAGATCCTGTTTCTAAATAAAATATACAATAGGGATAGAAAAAAACAGGCATGGTTGCATAATCTTGTAATCCAAGTACTTGGGAGGCTGCAACAGGAGGATTCAGGTTTTGTGGCCAGCCTCAGCTACTTAGTGAGGCCCTCTGCAGCTTAGTGAGATCTTGTTTCAAAATAAAGAATAAAATATCAGGCTGGGCGTGTTTCTCGGAGGTAGAATGCCTATGGGTTCAATCTCCAGGACCCCAGCAGCAGCACACAAACATGCACGCGCACACACACACACACACACACACACACACATAAATACACCACACACACACACACACACACACACACACACACACACACACACAGCTGGAGGTATAAATTAGAGATAGAATGCCCCTTGTTCAATCCCTAGTCGTCCCCCCAAAAAAAGTCTTTTCAATTAAAATTACAATAAATTATATGGCATCTCATCCTAAATAAAGGTGCAGGTTTATCTGACTTTATAAAGGAACTGTTCTCTTTTTGGCCATACTAAAGATGGACCCTAGGAGCATGTTACCTCCGAGATATACCCCCAGCCTTATTTTTTATTCTTTACTTTGAAACAGGGTCTCACTAGGTTACAGAGGATCTCACTAAGTAGCTGAGGCTGTCTGAGAGCTGTGATCCTCTTGTCTCTGCCTCCCAACTACTCATAGAGAAACCTGGTTTCTGAGCAGTTTTTGTAGTACAGAGGATTCATGAATAGGAAAGATGGTAGCTGAACATAGGCTTCCCTACATCTTTGCAAGGGTTCTAAGAACTTAAACTTAACAATAAGAAAAAATTAAAAATAGAAACAGTATTTTGGAGTGAGAGAATACAACTAAAGTTATCAAAAAGAATCTTTTTGTGCTTGCCTCAGAATTGTTTATTTAATAGTTTTTGTGTCTAGCTTGGGACTGCTAAAAACAATTCAGAGAATCTTTGCTGTATAATTGCTATTGCAATGAAGAGTTTGTAATTGTTTTTACTCACCTCCCTTAAGTTATCTTGCTTTAATAATTATTGGAAAAACAAGTTTTGTGAATTACTCAGATTAATATTTTCTCTGTCCAGATTTGTTCAGGTTATTTTGGTGAAACAACCCTTCTTTCACTTTTCATGCATGTAGTAAGATAGAGCTGCCCTTACCCTCTCCAGTCACAGTGAGGGGCATTTCATTCATCTGGCCATAGTTATGAGTTCAGAAGTAAGCATGTTATCCAAACTGGGCCAGTGAGACTCAATCTTGGGAGTTTTGTTCAAATTCGTGGGAGAGAGAGAGATTGCCTTTCTACTGAATTTACTAACACAGAGTTTCTGGTAGTCATATTTCTCCTTAAAGGAGGAGAAACTGCCTGAGAAAGATGGAGAAAGACCAATTCCTAATTATACTATTTCAGCACAGAGTACAGCTATATAAGAAGCCAAGACTTTTTAGTTATGTGAACTAATAAATTATTTTTATAAAACTATTTGAGTTGGTTCTTATCACTTACAACTAAAAGTGTTGTAATGAACACAACCAAAATTACACAACTGACGGCACACCTGATATGGTGGTTGGTATATGGAATTTGGATAAATATTTTGATGCCCAGTGAGTCATCCAATATTTTCAGTTTATTTACTACATTTTACTTTTCAGCAGAGGAAGGAATATGGGTGATATAATGAAAATAGTTACTCTTGAGACAGGTATACTTTTCTGCTGAAATAATTTTATTAGCATTGTCAATGAATAAAATACAAATAAGATAACATGTAAATAAGTTTCAGACTTTCACTTTATGTTATTTTGAAAATAAAATAAGCTTATGAACTTTTTTTCAGGTTAAATTTTTAGTTTTCTTTTTTTCTTAAGTTGAAATTTGCTTATATTTTTAATATTCATGTGTCTATTACAGTTTGATATTGTAAGATTGGAGAGAGTACTTTATATGTCTATGTTATGAAGAAAGATGTGCTTGTGACATTTTCATATGCTAATCCTATTATTAGTATATAATTCTACATAAGATCAATTTTAATGGATTTGCTTCAAATTAAAGATCTCCCTACTTTGGAAAACAAAATATAAATGAATACTGTAGTGCAAATTTTTTCTGTTTGCTTGGAAAAAAATGACCTGGATTTAGAAGGAAATTAATTCTCCAAAAACAGCTATGCAAATTGTATTTGATTTTGGTAAATCACATTTAAAGGGGCAATTTTTTTTTTGTGGCACTGGGGGTGAAAACCAGAGGCTTTCTATCTCTGGGCTATACTCCCAGACCTATTTTTATATTTTATTTGGAAACAGAGTCTCACTAAGTTGCTGAGAACCTCACTAAGTAGCTAAGGCTGGCTTCGAACCTGCGCGATCCTCCTGTCTCAGCCTCCCAAGTGTGGGGATTACAAGTGTACGCCACCACGGCCAGCTAAAGGGGCAATGTTTTTAAAATTATATTCCTTACATAGCTTCTTAAGAGGTCTCTGTTTTGTGTTTTCACATTGCATGAAATACATAAAAACTAGGTTGATAGTTAATCATTTCTCTTAAACACATTCTGGATAATTTTGTAGTAAATTTTATTGTCTAAAAAAATTTTAAACTCAACATTAGAACCAGGTGTGATGGCACGTGCTTATAATTTCAGAACTTGAGAGGCTGAAACAGAAGGGTCATAGGTTCATGGCCAGCCTCAGCTACTTGTGAGGCTCTCTGCAACTTAGTGAGATCCTGTTTCAAATAAAAAAGAATAAAAAATAGGACTGAGAGTATACCTTAGAGGTAGAATGCCCCTAAATTCAATCCCCAGTATTGCAACAAAATACATAAAATAAAATTCAACATTAAAAAGAGATTTTGAGCTGGGCATGGTGGTGCAGACGCTTATAATCCCAGCATTTGGGAAGCTGAGACAGGAGGATAACGGTTCACGGACAGCTTCCGCTACTTAGTGAGGTCCTTTGCAACTCAGTAAGACACTGTTTCAAAACAAAGAATACAAAAATAAATCTGGAAATGTCTCTTGCAGGTAGAATGCCTTGGAGTTCCATCCCTAGTACTGCAAAAAAAAAAAAAAATTGAGATTCTGATTTCTTGTTTTTTTTCCCCTAATGTCCCAAGAATGTATATTCTCAACAAAAATTGTTCTTCAACTGGAAAAACCTAAGTAAGTGCTGCAGTTATAGGTTGGCAGTTTTCTCTCTAACCTTTGTGTATATGTCACTCATCTTAATTTTTCAGATCTGTCTCTTGGGTCTTGATGTTTTCATTAGGAAACAGATTAATTAGTCATGCTAACTAGTTTCTAAGAGTAAGGCCCTTATTAGAACCTTTTTTTTTTTTTTTTTTTTGGTGGTACTGGGGTTCCTGGAAGCCCTTCTACCTCCAGGCTACACTCCCAGACCTATTTTTATATTTTTATTTGGAAACAGGGTCTCCTAAGCCAGCGTGGCTGGCTTCGAACCAGCGCAATCCTCCTGTCTCCGCCTCCCAAGTGCGAGGATTACAAGCGTGCGCCATCACGCCCGGCTTATTAGAACCATTTTAAGTTCAAGCTAAAATTGAAGAAACCTTTTAACCTTTGAAAGGGTGGACATCCACTAGTGTGTTTGGAATGGCATGTAGTTATATGTGCAGAGCTTCTCCAAGATAGTGGATTTTGAAGCTTTATTATCAGTCATTATGTAAAATTTCTCCTTTCCTCAAATGACCCCAATTTTGCAACCAGGGTCCCATAAGATTAAAATGGGTAAAATTCCTAAGAAGAACCTCTCTCTTTTAACCTTCTGATGTGGTGATCTTTTTAGTTGCCCATTGCTTATCTCCCCCTTCTGAAATTGCTCACTGGATAGTATCACATAGTAGATGTATACACTATTATTATTATTATTATTATTATTATTATTATTAATTTTTTTTGTACTGGAGGTGGTGGATCCCAGAGGCTTTCTACCTCCAAGCTATACTCTCAGCCCTGTTTTATGTTTTATTTGGAAATAGGGTCTCATTAAGTTGCTGAGAGCCTAAGTAGCTGAGGCTGGCTCGGAACCTGTACGATCCTCCTGTCTCAGCCTTCCGAGCGTGGGGATTACAAGCATGTGCCACCACGACCGGCTTGTTATTATTATTTTTATTAACATTTATTTTATGCTGGGCACAGTGGCATGACTGTAATCCCTGTATTTTGAAGGCTGAGACAGGAGGATCACAGGTATGATCCTAAGAATTAGGATCCTTAGGAAGATTGAAAAATTAAAAAAGTAAATAAAAAGAGCTAGAGGTGTAGCTTAGAGGGAGAATGCCCCTGGGTTCTATTTACAAAAACATGCATACACACACACACACACACACACACACACACACACACACACACTTATTGCATTATATTAAAACAAGGAAAAAGATAAAATCTTATACATAGTTATACAATGTATCATCTGTTTTTATTTTTGCCTGCTTGTTTATGGTCCTTGTTCATATCTTTTAACAGTTAATTTAATATAACAGCAATTAGAGCATAGAGGTCATTGTGTGTTCTTTTTATTTTTTTATGGTACTGGAAATTGACCCTGGGGGAAATCTACCTCTGAGCTACACCCCCAGATCCTTTTATTTTTTATTTTATATTTGAAACAGGGTATTGTTAAGTTGGCGTGTTCTTTTTTTTTTACTTAATATTACAAAACAAAAATTTTCTATTACAAAGAGCTTGCCATGCATAACCCATAAGGACACTTAGCTAAGTCCTAGTATTCTTACTATCTTTGGGTAACAGCTTCCATTTGGGATTTATTTTCAAAAATCCCACTTGAGATTTATTTTTCTGCTTTAAAATTCTTTAACAAGTTATAATTGCATATAATTATGCAGTATATGGTGATGGTATTTGTGTATAGTGTGAAATGATAAATTTGAGCTATCCCTTTAAATTGTTATCATTTGTCTTCCTGACTAAATGCAATGTTCTGTTCTTTGACCAACATCTTCTCATTCCTCCCCACCCCTTATTGTTATAACCATTATTCTACTATGCTTCTTTGAGTTTTAGTTTCTATATATAAATGAGAAACATTTGTTTTCTTACATTCTGAGTTTTGGGATTTTATTCCCTCCAAAATTACCTGAAGTTTTTTCTCTTTTAAGGGATGACATTGTTTTTTATAGGACTGGATCCTACAGAACTTTTCTGTAGTCTTTTTCCTGTATCCATTTCATCCATTGGGGTATGCATATAATTTTTCTTCTATAATCTATGAAAATGGATGATTTTCTGAACTACTATCATAACTGGAATAAAACCTACTTGTTCTCAGTGAATTTTCATTTATTCTATAGAATTAGTAAGAATTTAAGATTTTCATATCTGTTTTAATAAATGAGATTTGTCATAATTTTCTCTTCTTTTAGTGGCTTTCTTTTCTTTTGAAGTTAAGAATATTAAGCCTTATAAAATGAGTTATATACGTCTTAGTTTGAAAAGAGCTCATGATATTTTACAACTTAAGTTTAAACTCTGAGAGGAAAATTATATTTATTCTTAAAGGATTTTGAAACACCAACTTAAAATAGTGGGTTTTTGGTTGTTGTTGGGGGGTTGGGAGTGGGGCAGAGTTGGGAATAGAAAAAAACCCTAGAAGCTTGTAGGTTGCCTCTGTAAGTCCTCATAATAACAGTACAATTATCTTGGTGATTATCTTTGACACTTTTTGGCAGCCTTGAGGTATAATCTATTGGGATTAAGAGGATGGCAGGTTAATGGCATTGGTTAGGGAAGATATTAATTATGAGAGAAGGCATTAACTAAGCAGAGAAAAGGGCCCCTGGATGAAAGTTGGAACTAAACATAAAATTTAAACTGAGATTTAAATTATCAGTCCATTTATGTACCTAATACCCTTTATAAAGGTAAAATGGCAGAGCTTCTTCTTTAGGCCCCAGAATTATCCCCACTGGTTGTGTTAAACCATTTATGACATCATTCTTCTTACAAATCTCTATTTGAGATTAATTTTAGTCAGATTTTTATCTCTATAAAAAGCCGGGGAAGTAAGTGTGGTTCTGTATGTAATTTGACCCATGTTTCATCTAATTTCATAGCTTAAGATAAATGTTAGGAACTTTTAGGTTTGGTCTTCCAATACCTGATGAGATTAGTGTTATAAAACAGAGGCCCATGCCTGTAATCCCAGTATTTGGGAAGCTGAGACAGGAAGATTATAGGTTCAAGACCAGGTTCGGCAACTTAGTGAGATTCTTAGTGATGTAGCAAGAATCTGTTTGAAAACAAAAATTTTAAAAGAGGCTGGGGGATAGCTTGGAGGTAGAATGTCTCTGGGGAAGTTCAATGCCTGGTACCCTCCTCACTCCGCAGATTAGTGATGTGATTTCCTAAAAGAAAGATCATGCTGACTTTCTTCTATCTTTATCTGTTCTTCTAAACATGGCAATTTAAATCAATAGCTGTGTCTAAGCATGTACTATAGACTAGGTACCAGATATGCAGAGTTGATGTTCTTCAGAAGATCCATTTTTCTTTTTCTCTGTAGCCCTTTTGTTTTCTGATATCCAGGTGCTTTTATTTCTTTTTCTTTTTGCCTCTCTTTCAAAGTAAAGAGACTAAAAGGAAATTTTGAGTTAGACCCAAGCTGCTTCCATTGAGAAGAATTAGTACAGCTCTGTGAACATGGCCTATTGTTTGCTTAGAACCCAGTGTTAATGAGGACACAATGCTAGTCTTGATTCTTACATGGACTTATTGCCTTTGCTCTGTTCCATAGCCTGGGATTACAGCTCTAATGATTAATGCTTGCTAAAGACCAGGTGAGAAGATTTGGTTGATCAAAATGGTAGAAAACAGTGCAAATTGCATTCTTGCCTGGTACCATCCTTGTTTATAGAAGGCAAATTATTATTTGAGGCTTTGCTTTAAAACAAAGTTGTTATTAAAATAAGTTGTAAATGAGTGTGGAAATGTGAAAGAAACTTAAAATAATTATATGATGCTATTTTTCTTTTTTCCACAAATTAGGCAATTCTTAAGATAGTTTTCTCCATATGGTTGTTTCCTTTTTAATATCTTTGGATGCAGGATTGGGTTTTTCTGGCCTTTATTTCTAGTTTCTCGGTGTTAGTGCCAGCTTTGGCGCCCTCATTGTCAGTGCTGGCTTAAAGGAATGGCTGAAGGCTCCTTTTGGAGACCCACTTCACTGGTTATTTTAATTGCTCACAGGAGTAATTGTTGAGCGCTGCCATAGGATAGTATTTCCCTTGCCACAGGGCTTAGGAATTCTGCCCAGTAATCATTCCTACACCTACTGGGTGAGTATTTGTGAATGGAAAGATTGCTAACTGGCTGTATGTATCTCCATAAAACGATATGTTGTGCCATGCCAGATTAACTCTGGGAAATTGGTGTAGTCACACGAATGCTTTCCTCATTGATATTTTGCTTCTTATGGTCAGAAACAGAATTTGTAGCGCTTAGATTTAATTTCTTAATCAACTTATCCTAGGATATCTTATTATTCAGTGCTCTCAGACCAGCTTTTATTTTGTTGTTGTTTGTTTTAGTTTCATTTTGTTTTGCTTTCCTTTTTCACAAAGACATTAGAGAAACAATAAAGATATGGGTGACAAGGATTGTCTTTAAAACACCTTTAATACTGGTATGTTGCTATGTCTGCTATAGTTAAGGACTATGAAATACCGTTGTCTAATATTACGCTATATTCTTTGAAATAAAACAGTAAAATGAGATCTAGAGAAAAAAATTATGGGTCCAACATTCATCGGCTGTTTTTTCAAATTTAGTTTCTGAGTGTGAAAGGGAGATTTCTAGGACACAATATGTGTAGTTTTGAAATCTTTTATTAAGGTATAACTGATTCATAACAGTTCAAAAACAAATGATGAATTTGTATATGTCACATTTCAGTATTAGCTCAATACTTTTAATCTTGAAGTTGGAAATCAATGAAGATGTAATGAGGTTGTTAATTGTTTTTATCAGTTTTCATTATTACAAATAATATTAATTTAGAGTAGCCATCTAGATATAAGTTAAAATGGAATAAAACAGAAGCATCTGTTGAACTTTGTGAATCATCAAAATGGCCTTGACTTTTTGCTGATTTTTTCTAATGTACTGTGGATTGAACCCAGAGATAATCTACCTCTGAACCACGCCCCCAGCCCTCTTATTTTTATTTTGAAATAGCATCTTATTAAGTTACTGAGGGTCTAAATTTCCGAGGCTGGCTCGAACCTGTGATCCTCCTTTCTCAGTCTTCTAAGTACTGAAATTCCAGGTGTGTGCCACCATGCCCAGCTAAGACTGATATTTTAAAGGCTCCAACTTGTCTTCATCCTTTCTTCTATTCAGCCTTTGCCATGAAATTTCACAGGGCTCGTCCACTCTCAACAGGGGTCATTTAGTTTGCTTTGGCCAATGGAATGTTAACAAATGTGACACACATAAAGGCTTGCAAAGGCACCTGTGGCACCTGTGCATTTCTGTTCATACTCTTGCTTTCTTCTGTCAACATAAAATAACAGGCCTAGCTATCCTGTTGAAGGATATGACATATGGAACATAGTTACTCCATTTGTTCAGCCAAAGCTGTCCTAGATCAGGCAAAAATCGGCCAACTACAAAATGTGTTAGGCAGCTCAGCTAAAACCAGAGAAATGTCCAGCTGACCTGCAAACATGGGAGCTAAATAAATCTTTATTATTATTATTATTGTTATTATTATTTGCAGTGCTGGGGATAGAACCCAGGGGCATTCTACCTCCGAGCTATACCCCCCAGCCCTATTTTTTATTCTTTATTTTGAAACAGAGTCTCAGTGAGTTGCAAAGGGCTTCACTAAGTAGCTGAGGCTGGCTGTGAACCATGATCCTCCTGTCTCAGCCTCCCAAATGCTGGGATTACAAGCATGCGCCACCATGCCTGGCTGCTTTATTATTTTAAGCCACCAAATTTTGGGGTGGTAAAACCTTCAGGGTTTGTGTCTTTGTAAGATATTTGATACAACCTCAGATAACTCCTTTTTCAAAGGATATAATAAAGCAAATGTCACTAATGGCCCTGAGTGACAGTATTTCAGTGACAATGTCTTTTTCACATTGGTTTAAAGAAATTGCTAGAGCATGCTACTCAGTGATACTTGTGTGAGACTTGAGTAGACTAGTTTTTCTCTGTGGGGAATTCTAGAGACATTTTCTACACAGCCTACATACTCACTTAATATATGGTAGCCTTATTTGGCACATAATCATGTAGTTCATAGAGAAAGATAAGGCAGAATTAGCAATTAGGACAAGTAATTGGATTAATTATATATAGTAGGAAAGAAATGACGATAGTTACATGCCCTTTAATGACATTTAGTTGAAAGATTGACCATGTGTATGGTGGTCTAGTGATGCTATATCTGGCTTCATTTGTATAAGTACAGTCCATGATGTTCACACAGCAAAATTCTTTGTCCCTGGTACTAAACAAATAATAGTCTTTCCTCTGTCAAGGGCAACTCTGGACCAGAGAGAAGTAGTCTTAAGTGGAATTAGTGAAATGGGGAAAATGAGGCTCAGATGAGCAAACCTAATTTAACTCTGGGTTTAATGTATAGTAAAAAACTAATGCTGTAAATAAAAACTGAGCTTTCAAACCCTAAATCTATTTAAACTCTGCAAACCCAACTTCCTGAAGAGGGAGAAAGGTTGGAGGAAGAGGGAGAGAAGTGGTTTTGGTTGGGGCATGATTCTCTAATTTACTCTTCATGTTTTGACTGTTTTCTTTTATAATTTCAGGATATGTAGTATTACGATTTCACTTTCTTATGTGGTAAAAAGAAGTCTGCTTTTTAGTGATTATGTAAAGAGTAGCTGGCTGAGCAAGTCCTGGACAGAGGTAGAGCATTACTGAACAGATCTTAACAGCTATGGCCTTCCATTCATCTAGAGCTGTACTTGGTGAAGGGATGTTGGATGCAGGACCTGTACTCGGTTAATTCATCTTATTGGGAAAGTCCTTATTATTTCTGCACAGCAGTGTGGTCACCTGGCGGTAGGTCATTAGCATTTAGTCTTCTTTTTCTCACAACAATGCACAACATGTTAATTAGAGAATTCTGAAAGCTAAGTAACCTGTTTTAAAATCAGACATTTTAATTTGCAGCTTTAATGGCTGTTTTTATAATAACTGGCTTTATTGGGGGTAAAAGCACTTCTCATGTTCCACTAGCAAGGCAGAGTATAACAGAAGCTGACAAAATTAAAAACCTCATAATGCGACCTTTGCCTGGGATAAAAGGCTGTTTCATAACAATTTCCTTTTGTTCTTTGTTTGAGCCATTACTCTAAAAGGAGCCTCCGATTAATCTAAGTAAATGCATCATTACAGTACTAATCCATGTCCTTCTGTCAGTGTCTGTTTTAATTAAATAAGAAATGCTAGCAGAAAGATAGCACGCACAAAGCTGTGATTGGAGAAAGAAGCACTGGTTGATCAAGGAAAAGATTAAAAAGAGCTTTGCTGTTTTGTCCATTTGCACAACTTCAGATACCACAGTATTTCAGGTGAAAAGAAAACTTAAAAAAAATTAACACATTTCACTTTTATAGATTTAAAATAATGGGATTAACCAATGAAATTCTAATTATCCAATTTATCACATGTTAGACATTCCAGAGCATGGAGCAGAAAAGCTTGGGGTGCGTCTCTTGAATCTTTTATGCACTATTGTGTTGTATTTGTGAAAACGTTCCTGCTAGGTTTATATGTTTCTTCTTATTTTAGGTGAAATTGACAGTGAAACCTGGTTATAGACAGACAGTATATATATTTTTCCTTTTGAAAGAACCTTGCAACTTTTAATGTTTTTTAAATTTTTTTAATTGATAATATGTTAACAATGAAAAGTAATATCAATAAATGCTTACAAGATGAATATTGCTACATTGATAAATAGAAACTCTTCTTAGCAGTAGAGTTGCAGAATTCCCATGGTGTGGGCTTCTTCCATATATAGACCATTATTTGATGTAATGAAAAGAGAAAGTGTGCAACAGTGAGATTGTTAATTAATTTAGCCTAACAAGATGAAGATAAATGAAGCAAGGCACAGACTGAATGAAGCAAGAGGTCTTATTTACAGTTTAATACATTTTTATAGAATGCAGATTTTACTTGTTAAAAAACAAACAGACCCCACCCCCAGCCCCAATACTTACCAACAAAAAAGGTAAAACCTCCATCTCACAAGTCAACACTAAAGTCCTGGCCTGACTTTACAGAAAACATATACTGTGGCTCCATATAGAAGACACTTTTACAGTGTGTAAACAGTGCTTTTCTACTGCTACAAATCCTACTCTAGTTAACCTTTAACTTCAGTATTTTATTATTCTCGCTCTGGACTGAGGATACCCATAAGAATAATTATTGGAAACCTTTGGATTTCTTGTTCTCCAGGCTATCCTGAGACACCTTGCTTCAGTTATTTAATAATTATTTTATTTTAGCTGTCTTTCACCAAAGGAAAGAAGCTCAAAAATGGGGGGAAAAAAAGGAAAAGAGAAGCTGTGTGCCTTTTTACATGTGCTTGAATCTGTAGTAATTGTACAGAATTCTTAAATTAGCATTATTTTTTAAAGTCTCCCTTTCAGAGATTAATGAGCTTTATCCAGTATTTGACCTTTTATCATTCTTGCTTTCTGCTCAGAAGTACTTCCTTCCTTTCTTCTTTCCTCCCTTCCTTCCTACTGTAGTTAGAAAAGACTGTCTCTCATCTTGTGTCACTGTCGGCAGTGGTACCAGGGCTCTCCACAAATGCTGTCATTATGGTCCCCGTGTTTTATCTCAGGGGTCACGAACAAATCCATGCAACTGCTTCTGAGGATTTCAATAAATAGGACTTTTTATCCAGACAATCGCCTTTTATGTTACTTTTAAACAAAACTACTAGTCCATCAAGAGTTTCAAAAGAAAACAATTCTACAGAGTGCCGGTATGGCTGCACAGACCAATCATCATGGCACCCATTCTCCAGTCTTTTATTTTTCAAGTCCACAACAATAGGTTGTTGATTCAATGGACAAGACCAGAACAATTAAGTTCTCTGTTTAGCAGCAGTGCAGCATTTTAATGCCCTTCTCTAATAATGGTCTCATTATTGTTATTCTAAGACTGGGCCTCAGGAGGAGGAATATTTGCTGGAGGTACGTCATTATTTTGCAAATTTCGATTAGCTCATCATGTTGTCTGTAGTGTGAAAATCGTAGCTAATTAGGGCAGCCAGTTAGACTACCAGCTTTTGAGCTTATGAGTTAAAAGGTAGCATACTTGATAGGCCAGTGATGTGAAAAAGGTGGTAAAAAGGAGGATTAGAGCAGTTGCCTTAGTAACTCCAACTTCCATCTGTGAGGGAACAATGGACTTGTGTTTCTCCCCCACCTTGGTGTAAAAATTGGTTTTGTTTTGAAAGGACAGGGTTCTTTTTATGAGGATCTGGAATTCAGCCCAACTGAGTGTAGTTTTAGTTGTTTAGGAGAGACCATTGGGGATACGAAAGATGAAAGGTCATGGTGAGCTTCAAGGACATGAAAGGTTGTTGTCTCATGTAACAATGGTAGATTGTTTTTTTTTTTGTTTTTTTTTACTAATATTTCTAGCCGGCCCCTAAGTCAGGTGATGGAACAAATACCTACAGTTTAGTCAGGTGAATCAGGAGGGAGTGGGGGAAGGAAAGGAGAAACATGGTATAAGAGTTTGTATTATACTAAAAGAAAAAAAGGAAGAGAAACTCTAATTTGCTTCTATTAAACAAAGTGATATTTCTTTATCACCCTCTCTGAGATTCCAGTGTGTTTGGGATGGTTTGCCTCTGTGGGCCGTCACATCCCTGGGAAGCCCTCCAATGTGTTAGGAAATGTGATTTAAGCTTTCTTCCTGAACTCCCAGGAGGACCAGTGATGCGATACTTAACAATAAATTTAGTTGTTGTAGCTTTCTCACATTATTGGTGCTCTTAAAAGGTTTTCCTTCAAATACACACTGAATAAAATGAATGATAAATATGAAAGAAATTTGTTTCACCACTCTACAGGATTTTATCATAAATTCTATGACTTCCATCATAGAAAAGTTTACAGGAAACGATTTAGATGTTGCTGCAATAGCAACACATTTTTTTTTTCTATGTACATAAGAAAATGCTACAATTTTAAGAGCTATCAAGGTTTTTTTTTTTTTTTTCTTATACAAAGGTGATAGAAAAGGACTGAATACAGTGCTATTTCTTTAAAACCCTCAAAACTAAATCACCCTCTCTGGGTTTAATATACTTTTATTTCATCAAAATGGAGTGACTTTCCCCTCCATATCAGTATTAAACATCTTATGTGTTATTGTGTGTGTGTGTGTGTGTGTGTGTGTGTGTGTGTGTGTGTGTGTGTTTTAAGAACCAGAGACAGTTTGGGAACAAGTGCATGTTATTGTTTGTAAGCAAAAAGACCTTTGGATGATCTAAGAAATCTTCATGTATATATATTTTCTCTATGGTGCCAAGACAACTCTTATGTCATTGAAGCTGAACTTTATTCAGAGTGTTGGAGAGATTTTCCAATTTTCTTTTAAATCTGGGTTTTAGTTTTCTTTTTCAAGCTGGCCATTCTTGTAGCGGTAGACTTTATTCTTTTGAGAAGCTGCGTTCTTTTAATTTATTGTAGATTACTCAGAGGCTTGACATATTATCATGAAACTTTAGAGCTTAAACCCTTTAGTTTATCATCTAGCCAAATTCTTATATTTGAGAAATCAGAAAAGTGAGACTAGATTGAAATGACTTGCCCAAGGTAATGCAGCTAATTAGAGATAGACAAATAGCATCCATTTGCTATACTGTTTAAATATAAAAACCCGAAATCAAAGAATGAAAAGGCATTATAAGAACATGTTTGACTTGCTTACTGATTATTTTAGTGGTTCAGGGGAAATGAAATAAGGCTGACATCTGGTAGTGTTGGTGGTGGGGGTTGGGATTCAGATAAGATTTTTTGTTAAATATTAAAGCTCCATTTATGGAGTTCTTCCCCCCCACCCCCCCTTCAAAAATAAGAGAAACACTACACTTCTCTCAAGCATAACTGGGGAGAGATATACTCTAAGGTACTAGCATAGGACCCAGAATCTGCAAACCTTTCTTGATTCAAGCATTTTGTGAGACAATTTAAACACATATTTCTAGTGTGGTAAATCAGTTAATTCCTGTTTTTTAGTTTTTGTATCTGTAGGAAGGGACCTGATGTTAGTCAACCTTATTAGATGTTATGAGACATAAGAATTGTTATATGGGCTAAGCATAGTGGGGCATTATTGTAATCCTAATACTTTGGAGGCTGAGACTAGAAGATCAGAAGTTTGAGGCCAATCAGCAATTTAGTGAAACTCTGTTTCAAGATAAAAAATAAAATACGTCTTGGGTATACCTCAGAGGTAGAACATTTCTGAGTTTAATCCCTAGTCCTGCATGAAAAAAATATATGATTGAAAATGTAATACACATTTGGTAGATTATTGTATGACTGCTTTATTCAAACATAGATATTCCAAAGCAAATATAGACCATACTATTTAGATTAATATAAATGCTGTAGTTTATTTTTGGAATAATTCAAACAATATTTAGAAATTTTAGACTGTTTAAACAAACATACAGGAGATAGTAAAATAATGCATAAATGCATAATTTTACCTTACTATTAGGAAACATACTCCTTTGTAATATTTTGCCATATTTTAGTTCTGTCTTTTATCTATATGTGCATGATAAGAAGGAACATGTGTAACTTGTTTAAGACCCATCCTCTGGTGCCAGAACAGTGCCTGGCTCCTAGTAGGTACCTGAAAAATAATCATTGAGTTCATGGAAATAAATTTTCAAAATTGGGTACATTTTTGTATTTTAAAAATCATATTATTGTATTTCTTCATGTTAATAGCCATTGAGAACATTTGAAACCACTACATCATATACTGTTATTTCAATGTACCATAATTTGTTTTATAATTAAGGTACCAATTTCTAACTTATCTTTACTAAAAGTTAATTTATAAGAATATCTTATATTTATTATTAGACCACCCTATTTGTTTTTTTGGGGGGTACTAGAGACTGAACCCAGGGGTATTCTACCTCTTATCTGTACCTCCAGCCCTATTCTATTTTTATTTTGAAACAGGATCTTGCTAGGTTGATGAGAATCTCACTACTTAATGAGGCTGTCCTTGAACCTGTAATCCTCCTGTCTCAGTCTCCCAAATATTAGGATTAAAAGTGTACGCCACCATGCCCGGCTTGACCACCCTATTTAAATTACAGCCCTTCAAACATTTCTTATTTCTCTAATGCTATTTTATTTTCTTCAGTAACCTTTTTTTGACATTTAAAATACTACATGAGTTATGTATCTTTAAAATTATTGGCTTTCTTTCCTATTAGAATTCAAACCCTAAGATAATGGATTTTTTTTTTTTTTACTGTTTTGGTCATTCATAATTCTCTGATGTCTTGAAAAACATCTAGAAATAGTGGGTTATTAACAATAGTAATTGAAGGCAGGTGGGGTGGCGCACACTTATAATCCTCGTGCTTGGGAGGCTAAGACGGGAGGATTGCATAGGTTCGAAGCCAGCCTCAGCTACTTAGTGAGGCTCTCAGCAACTTAGTGAGACCCTGTTTCCAAATAAAATATTAAAAAAATAGGTCTGGGAATATAGCCTGGAGGTAGAAAGCCTCTGGGTTCCACCCCCAGTATCACCAACCGCCCCCCCCAAACCAATAGTAATTTAATGAATTTATTGAAACTTAAAACCATAAATGTGTCTGGAGTCATAAATCAATCTTTTTCTTCACACAAGGAACTCACTAAGGACTTTCATATTTTCAGCTTTAATATGTACACATTATCCCATTAAATTAAACCATAGCACTCAAGTAAATCTTAGGCCAGTGTTATATAATAAATGTCATGTAGTGACACCCCAAGTTTTTGCCACTTAAGTCAGTACAAACTCTAGATTTAAGTAGATGGTTCAAGATGAAAAATATCACCACAGTCATTCCAAATAATCCCTTTCCTCTTTTGGAAGTCCTGGTAAGATCTTGATGTTTTAGTCTGATCGGGGAAAACTCAGGTTAATTGGATATACGTACCTATATTTTGAGATGATTTTGCTTTACTGTGCCACTAACCAATATTGGTTCTATTTTTGAAATTTCCTTAGGGAAGACATTTTATGAATTCCTGTTTACTTTTTTTTTTTTTTACTGTGAATGTTTTCTACTTTCCTTTAAAAATAATATAAGATAAAATAATATAAACTAGCAACACACCCTTTCTTTCCTTTATATATGTGTTAATTATAATTTTATATATATTATAAAGTATCTAGTACTTTATATAGCTATAACAATCCCTTATTTGGCATTTATAGTTTCAAAGTTCTTTAATAAAATGACCTTTATAAAAGTATCCTGTAGGACACACAGGGTATGTTTTATTATATTAATTTTGAGATGAGGGATGAGGATTGGAGGCATAGAAAAGGTAAGAGATGGTCTATTTAGATCATAAATGTAGCAAGTGGTAGACCACGAGAAGTCTTCTGAGTCCTGCTAGCTCAGTACTTTTTGTTTGGTTGGTTTTCTTAACCTTTTCTCCAGGTTAATCATATTTTTGTTGACTTTTCTTAATAGGTTTCTTGAAAATAAAAACAAAATGATTAGAATAATTTTTTTGGTGTGTGTGTGTGTGTGTGGTACTGGTATTGAACCTGGAAGTGGTCTACCTCTGAGCTATACCCACACCCCTATTTTTAATTTTGAAACAGAATCTGTCTAATTTGCTGAGGGTCTCACTAAGTTGTTGAACCTTTGATCCTCTTGTCTCAGCCCCTCAAGTATTAGAATTATAGGTATGTACCACCACCCCCAGCTTTAGAATAAAAAGTTTAATTTTATTTTACCCATTCTACTTCCAGTTCCCAAGGATTTTTTTCTAGCTTTCCATGATACTTTTTCTTTTCTACAGTCATTATCTTATCCTTTATTCTGACTATGAACATGGGGTTTTGTAGCAATTTGTGAAATTATTGGCTGCCATGTCTGTCTTGACTTTTTATCCAGATTTTCCTTTCACATCTCTGCATGTGATTATGTAAGTTATATTCATCATAGCAGGTATAGAACAGACTGGTAAAAGTCAGCCAGGATGGGAAAGCCTTAGCAGTAACTTAATATAGCAGACAAAAATGTATTAGTTAAAAAGATGGACCATGGACACCAACAAGTACACTTCAGTATAGAAGAAAGGCACAAAACATGAGATTTTAAAAAAGCAGACAAAGCAAAAAAAAAAAAAAATCAAGTAACTGGTTCTTAGAAATTTAGGTTAGAATACAACCATAGACACCAAGTTGAATTAAAGGACAGATCCCAGTTTCTGAGTAGTCTACATGTGAAAGATTACAAAGGCCATGAAAGAATCATGATCTTGGACCAGTGCACTCAAATATGGGAAAACAAGGAATTGTAGTTACAGGAATCAAGGTAAAAGGTCAAGGTCAAACTAGCAACAAGAGTAAATAATTTTGTTTTGAGACCCAAAGGATTATGTTCGAGTTTCTTTAATATGAGGTTAGAAATGGTCCTAGAACAGTGTCTCTCAAACTTTTGATGAGAATCACTGGGATGCTTAGGATTTCTGAAGTGGGGCCCAGGTATCTATTTGTCACAAGCATCACAGATTATTCTGATGCAAGTGTTTATAGATTATATTTGGAGAAAATTTTCCTAAATCCTGGGATGGCACTTGTTGTAGAATAGGGGACCTACTAGCTACAACTTTTGAGAGGGGAGGTCTTTAGAATTTGAAAGTCAGACTTTCCTACTAAGAAGAAAAATGTGTCTCTTATGCCCAGAGCTGAGTTGTGTTTATCTGGAAGTAAGAAAACAGTAAAAACAGACTTGTATGTGTAGCACTGGGCTGCTGTAAGCCTGTCAGGTTTTTCTCTTCATGTGTTTTGTTTCTTGTGTTTATGAGCCGAGTGCTTTTGTAATTCCTGACAAATATTTATACATTTTTAGTGTAAAAAACATGAGGTTTATTATTCTTTTGTGCCTCATTTAAACTGTTCTTTATTTTTACTTTTCATTTTTATTCTGCATTATTATATTTCCCCTCTTTCTCCACTCTTCATAAATTGATTAACTGGAGTTGGCAGACTGCTGTAATGCTAAGGGTTAACCAGAACAGAATTACAAATGAACTATCTAGAAAGTTGATTATTAATCCAGGTAGAGAAGAAATATCCTTTTACTTAGCAAGAATGAGTATCCGAAGAGCTGATAATATTGTTCAGGCAGTGAGGTGGAATGGCAGAGCTTGGTAAGTAAAAGAAAACTTGAAATTAATTTTTTATATTTGTTTTTAAAATGAGTAGAATGTTGATACATTAAAACAATTAAGTCTAATACGAATTTACAAGCTTCTAGAACAAATCTAAAAAGTTGTAAATGTGTTTGTTAATGAGATCTCAACATAGGCTATCAGTAGACGTTAGCTGAAAAGTATTTACATAAGTAGATAAATATATTTAATTTTGAATATTTAAAAAATACTTGATTAGATTTGTGATTAAGAATGAGGAAGTGGGCATACAGGAATGATTACCAAAACAACATAAGGCCAAACCTCAGGTAATATAAACTGTAAAATCTTGAGTGACAGACTGTTTCTTTCTTTCCCCAGTAAGAGCAAATTCTGGGTTCATTGCTATTAAAATATAATTTAAAGTATAATATTCATGTAAAGATTCAATGAGGTATTTTCAGATTTCTAGGTAACAAAAATTGTCATAGGTTCTGATATTTTCAGGGTCCCAGGACTCATTTCATCATGATGTTTAATTTAAAGACCTTTCTAAAGACAGCTTTTATTGTATTTGTGAATTGGAAGAAAAGAGAAATGAGAGGATCTGTGCTATTTGTACAAAGAAAATTAAGTGAAAAGATAAGATTTTAATAATGTTCTTTTTCCAAAGACTGCTTCTCCTGTTGTAGCAGAAATTTTGATGTCAATATTCAATTCTATAAGATTGAAGTTTTGCATGGATTACTTGATATTATAAAAATAGCCTTTAAAACATAACACGGATCATAATGAATATTATTAAAGGTTTATGTAATTATAAATCATTTGAATGTAGCACTGTCATTCTTAGAAGTTAGTGAACATATTACACTTGCCTTACATTGTAATTGTGCATGAATAAATGCAGATTTCTTTGCTTTTTCTTTAATTGTATATCTTTAGTGACTATAAAAAGACCTTAAATTAACATTTTGTTATTTAATGCTGAATGAGCACAAAAAAGTATATTTTATCAAAAGCCACAAATTCGGTGTTGGAAATGTATGTTATATTTGTGCATGTGTTTGTGTGCATGCATTTGTGAATGTATATATAGTAAATATGCATTCAAAGTACCAGAGTATAATTTGGCTCTATATACTTAACTTTTTTTTTTTTATGTCTAATGTCCTGCTCTGTATTTAGGGCTGGGGATAATACACCATTGTCACTGAAATAATAATAAAATTTATGGAGCTCTTATAGCTAAATGCTGTTTTATCTCATTTAATCCTCCTATTAGCTCTGTGGTTGTCGGAAACCTTGTAGGGATTACAGTGTATGCTAAAATAAAATGTAAGCTAATTAAAAAGCTTCTGCGATTTGATATTAAATGTCTAAAGAAAAAAGGCCCAGGAACCAAAATATGTAAGAGAAAAACATTGGAGGTCATATGCTTGTTTTGAAATTGAAATGTATCAGGGTATGTTGGTACATGCCTGTAATCCTAGTATTTGGAAGGATGAGACAGGAAAATCACAGGTTTGAGGCCGGACTCAGACACTTAGGTGAGACCCTTAGTGACTCAGTGAGACCATGTTTCAAAATAAGAATAAAAAAAGGCTGGCAGTGTAGTTCCAAGAATGCCCCTGGTTTCTATCCCTAGTACCAAAAATAAAAACATAAAAAAGTTGAGATGATTTAATGTAAGTCTGAGAAAAAAGAGGGGGAGGAAACAAACTAGTACATTTTTAGTTTTCACTAATTATTTTATTAATTCTATTAAGTCATATAAATGTATTTAAATATATGAAGAATAGTATAAGTAACTATATATTTATAAAAACTAAAACATAACCAATACAGTTGAAGCCTTTCTAATAATGTAGCACCTCACTTCAGAACAGAGGTAATCACTCTTGAATTTGGAGTTTTTCATTCCTATGCTTTTATTATTTTACTCATGCTTAAATTCTAAATTCATTATGTAGTAGGAAAAGCCGCACTTAACATTTGAGCCAAGAAAGACTTTCATTAAAACAAAACAAAACAAAAAATGACAAATTCTTAGCATAAAAAGGCCCTGGCCCTGCAGAATTTGGCCCCTGAATTACCAGAATCACTCTTTCTTTTCCCCCACTCCATCTTTCTGATCCAGCCTTTATTGGTCTCCTGTCAATTTGTTGGACCCTCTAAGTCCCTTCCTGCTTCAAGGGCTTCATGTAATGCTGTGTCCTCACCTGGAATGCACTTCTGTTCGTCAGGAAGCTTCCCATTTGGCTTGTAGGTCCCTGTTTCAATGCCATTTCTTCAGAGAAAGCTTAATTAATTCCTCCAAATTTTGTCTGCTTGCAAAGATTTTCATCTCACTTTTTAATTTATTTCATAATAGACATTGTAATTTAAAGTATATATTTATCTGTGTGATTTTCGTTTAATGTCTGTTCTTCTCTTTAGAATGGTCTATTTTCTGTTTTTTTCTTGGATGTTTTCCTAGCATGTAGCACACATGATTTTGTACTTTAGAGTGTTTAAAAATAAATGTTTGTGGTTGTTATCAGAAGAGAAATATAGCAAATGAGAAAGAAAAAAAAGTGAGGTTGAGAGGAAGAAAGAAAAGCACATAAAAATAGAGTCCATTGGCTCCTCTGGTTGTCTTATTTAGATAAAATTATACAATTTGATGCTAGCAAAGATTAGAATGAGGAACTTTTTTGATTTTTACTGTTGAGCTATATAACATTGTTGTTTCTTGAGCTATATAACACTTGTTGTTTTTTGTATTTTAATATGGTCTTTTACTTTTGTGTCCTTATTTTTGGGAATCTGCTTTCATGGACATAGGAATTGAGCTCTCAAATTATAAGTTTATAGGGCAATACCAGGGGCTATAATGCTATTCTGGAAACACTAATCTTGGTTAAAAAATCTAGGAAAATTTAAGACTCAGTTATGGAAGTATACCTGCCACTTCTGCAGAAAAAAGCCATGAGGCCACTTCTTAAGAGTTTTAAGGTGGATAACTATAAGTAAAATGTTCACAGTGATGACAGTTGCTATAGTTTTGCTACATACTTGTTTTTTTTTAAGATTATAGAAATGATAATAAAAGAAGGAAAAAGAAAATGAAGTCAGTCTGAGAGGAAAGCTGGGAGATACAAAATGTCAGAATATACTTGTGTTTTATTTTATGTAAATTTTTGTTGACATTTGTGATTAAAGTCCAGGGCTAAGAGTTAAGCTAAAATGTATTTTTGTTTGTGGTATGAAAAAAAGAGTTAAAAACAAGCTGGGTGTGGTGGCGCACACTTGTAATCCCCACGCTTGGGAGGCGGAGACAGGAGGATCGTGCTGGTTAGGAGCCAGCCTTGCTGGCTTAAGAGACCCTGTTTCCACATAAAAAGTAAAAAAAAAATAGGTCTGGGAGTGTAGCCCGAGGGAGTGTATCCTGGAGGTAGAAGGGCTTCCAGGAACCCCAGTACCACCAAAAAAAAAAAAAAAAAAAAAAAAAAAAAAATCAAAACAAAGAGAATTTAATTAAATATTATAATCATAGAAGGTGCCATTATTATTAATAATAGTATATCTGGTATTTTTATTATAATTTATGCTTTTATGCTTTTTTGCAGTAATGAGATTTATTTATTTATTTATTGGTGGTACTGGGGTTCCTGGAAGCCCTTCTACCTCCGGGATACACTCCCAGACCTATTTTTACATTTTTATTTGGAAACAGGGTCTCCTAAGCCAGCGCGTGCGGCTGGCTTCAAACCTGCGCGATCCTCCTGTCTCCTGTCTCCGCCTCCCAAGCGCGGGGATTACAAGCGTGCGCCACCACGCCCGGCCCAGTAATGAGATTTAAATCAGGAGCATTCTAACTCTGAGCTACACCCCCAGCCCTATTTTTTTTTTTTTTTCTTCTTTATTTGGAATTGGTCTCACTAAGTTGCCGAGGGCCTCACTAAGTAGCGAGGAAAGAAGCATATACTATGGGGATCTACATCCAGGTTAGCCCATGAAAGTCACAGGGATCCAGAGTCACAGGCAAGCAGAAGAAAGATTTTTCTAAGTTATAGTTCTCAAAAATGCAATGGGCTTCTTTGCTGGGGTAGTGAAGGTCTTAACAATAGTACTACTCAGGGAGAAAGATTAAAATACGAAACCATTTTATTTCAGTACTAAAATTATTTTATTTTATTGTGATACTGGGGATTGAACCCAGAGGTATTCTCCGAGTTATACCACCAGTCCTATTTTTTTTATTCTTCATTTGAAATAGGGTCTCACTAAATTGCAGAGGGCCTCACTAAGTATTTAAGGCAAACCTGCGATCCTCCTGTCGCACTACCACGCCTGGCTCGATACTAAATTTTATGAGAAGATGTCCTTTATGAGTCACCTAAGACAGGGAAATGACTCAACATGTTAAAGGACAAAGATATATTCTTTTATTATGTGAACTTCATGAACTTCATGAAGAATTAACTTAATGAAGGCCAGGTTTACTTTCTGGGTAGTTCAAGAACATGAATTTTAAAAAAAAAGGTGTGTTTTATCAGTAGGCAGCCAGTTGATACCCTGGGATTGGCATAAGTAAAAACTCTAGACTGTAGCTGATAACCCCAAACCTAAGAACAATTGATGTAAGAGAATGGTACTGTGGTAGAAGGGGAAATGAGATAAGTCAGTTTGTTTCTCCAGAATCCAGATACAAGGAATAAGAATTTCAGGGCTGGTTGTGTGCTTTGTAGTAGTAGAGCACATCCCCAGCACTGAAAAATAGGAAATGGATTTTAATCAAACTTGGGAAGAACAGATTTAAAAAAAAAAAAGAACATATTTATTTACATTTAAAGGATTCAGGCCTTTTCGTTAAATAAGAAAATAAAAGGATCACATTTTTAAGTACTGCTGAGATTTTTCTGTTATTTTAATTTCCTCTATTGAGGTAATACTTTCAATGAAAATTTTAAAACATTTTATTTTGAAAAAATTTAATGAAAGTATTACACAAGTAGTACCAAAACACATTTTAGTTGGAGAACAGTGCCTGGAACTTAGCAGGCAACCATTAAACATTTCTTGAATGAGTAATTATTGAAAAAAGTGAAGGAAAATTTTTAATGTCTCGCTTCACCCAAAATTTTATTTCTCTTTTCAAGCATAAATACTGTTTTCAACTTGATTTTTAACCCTGTAGACTTCTTTCTATCTAATCATATACAAATATATATATGTATATATATACATATATATAATTATGTAGAAATATGAAGTTTTATTTAATGTGAAGTTAATACTCCCTCCTTTTATACATACTTTTTCATACTTTATATATCCTTTTTTCACTTAAAATTATGGCCTTGGAGCTATCAGTTTATGTACTTTTACTATACTTCCTACTATTTATAATTTTATACTCTATATATTGATAGTCATCTGAGATATTCCCAATTTAATTATTATCAGAAGAAATAGTAGATATTTAAACTTTGAGGATGGCAAAACCTGATTTTGTCTTTTGAAAATATATAAATTGGGCATAGAATTTTTTTATTTGGTAGGGTTATGAGAATTACATAGGTAGGTAATGACACCTAGTACTCAGTGAACCCTTGGTAAACATCGATCTTTTCCTCCATCTTTAAATCATTTGCATGAGGTTAGAACTGAAAGATAATGGTAATGTGATTGCTTATATTCTCATTTTTATTTCCCTAATCTTATTTGTATTGCTTACTGAATATTTAATCCTCAGCCTGAAGGCTATTGAAAGTGATGATTTACTGCCTTTCTCTTATTGCTCTTTAATAATTGGCTTGATGAGAAAAATGTTTGCAGCTAGGTGTGGTGGCACACGCTTGTAATCCCCGCACTTGGGAGGCTGAGAAAGGAGGATTGTGCAGGTTTGAAGCCAGCCTTAGCTGGCTTAAGAGACCCTGTTTCCAAATAAAATATAAAATAGGTCTCTGAGTGTAGCCCGGAAGTAGAAGGCCGCTGGGTTCCATCCCCAGTACCACCACAAAAAAAAAAAAAAAAAGAAATGTTTACAAAAAATAAATGAATGGGTTCATTCATTTGCTCATAGACTAAACATCAGTTTGTGGCTACTAAAAGGGACAAAGTGGATACAATGAAAACCATGATTCTTGTATATAAGAATTTTACAAAATCATGGGTTAGACAGACATACATTAATACAGAATAATATGATTGAAGCTTGGATAAATCAGAGATGGGAAAACTAACTCTGCTTGTTTGATATAGTCAGGGAGTATTTTTATGGAGTATGTAGTAATTGAGATAGCACCTTAAAGGTTTATTAATGTTCCACTGAACAAAGAGAAGGGCATTGCAGGCAGATGAATAGAATGTATAAAGTCACGGGAAGTGGTAAAAGATGCCATTAATTTGTCATTAAGGCAATACAAAAAGTATTTTTGTACAGAGAGTAATAGGAAGTAAGAAAATGTCATTGTAATTACTAAAAATTGATGATGAGTAACTATAAACTCTGGTCAAAACACAGGAAGCACTATTGGAAGGCCCTGGAAAGCAACCTAAAGCAGACTTAATTCTGAGGGGAAATGACATTGAGAGAGAGAGGGAAGGAAACTGGTTAAGTTTGTAATTTTTCAAGGTTTCTGCTATGAGGACAGGCTTCTCTATGCCAAACAAGCTAATAAAACTCTGATAGAAAAACTAGCATTTCTTTTTCCTGGATAACCATACTTCAGGTGCCCGTCATTGCTGGGAAGTATGGAGGTAATCCTGGGAAGGATTTTACAGGAGAACCCCCAACTTCTATGTATAAACTTTGTCAAAGGCTCTGACTGATCTCCAAACTATAAACACACAGGACAGGCTTCAAGCAGCTAGGGTAGGCTAAAAGAGCTAAACAAATATTTGAACTTTTGCACACTGAAGGTAAGACAGGGGCTCAGCAAGTAAGCTTCTGGCTAAAATAACAGCAACACTCTTTAAAAGACTATAAAATAATCCAGAGTCTCTACATTATAATCCAAATTGCTCAACATACAAAGAACTAGGAAAATGTCTAGATGAGGCTAGTTTCAAACCTGTGATTCTCCCGTCTCAGCCTCCCAAGTACTGGGATTACAGATGTGTGCCTCCATGTCTGGCTTTAAATTTGGTGAAAGAAATAAATTTACAGATTTAAGAAATTCAGTTAACTCCAAGCAAAATATATGCAAAGAAAAGCACACCAAAGCACATCATAGTCAAGTTGCTGGAAATAAAAAAAAACATTTATAGGCAAAGTGGTTATTATTATTATTATTTTTTTGGTAAGGACCTAGAAAAAAAGAGTACCCAACTTATGAAATCATGTTGTTTGTATGGTGTTGAATGTCACTATGATAAAAAATTCAGTTTAACATAACTGACACAAGATAAAACAGAAAACCTAAAAAGCACTGTATTTATGAAATAAATTGAATTTAATTTAAAAATAAAAGTTTCTATAAGGAAATCTGTAGGCCTAAATTGTTTTACTAGTGAACTCTATCAAATATTTAAGAAGTAATACGAATATTCTAAAACACAGAACAGGGACCAAGACTAACTTCATTTTGTAAGGTCAGATAACAATATCATACCTAAGGAAATATTACAGAAAATAAAAATTACAGATAAAGATCCTGCATGATTATAGGTGCAAAATCTTTGATAAAACACCAGCAAATTAAAGCAGCAATTTATAAAAATGATATCTCACAACCAGATAGGATTTAGTTAAGAAATTATAGTTTTGTTAAGATTCATAAAACTTTGTTACATCCCCCAAATAAATGAGAAATACCATATATAATTTCAATAGGTATAGAAGAAATATTTGAAAAACATTCATAATTAAAAATTCCCAGAAAACAATAGAATTTCCCTAATATTAAAAGAGTATTGCCTTGGCGTGGTGGCGCACACCTGTAATCCTAGAGCTTGGGAGGCTGAGACAGGAGGATCGAGGCCAGCGAAGACCTTCAGCAACTTAGTGAGACCCTTTAGATGCCAGGCCCTAGTTTTTATTCCTTATTTTGAAACAGGGTCTCACTGAGTTGCAAAGGGCCTCACTAAGTAGCTCAGTCTGGCCACAAACCACAATCCTCCTGTTTTAGCTTCTCAAATGCTGGGATTACAAGCGTGCGCCACCATGGCCGGCTCTATATATTCTTTTTTGAATAATCTACATATTAACAGAAATGATAGCTAATAGATAGCTGATATGATCTAATTGGCAATTCTTGGTTTGTCAATAAGTAGAGCTTTTTTATATCTGTGTGTGTGTGTGTGTGTGTGTAGAATCTTAATACATTGCTGAGACTGGCCTTGAACCTGTGATCTTCCTGTCCCAGCCCCCAGTTATTGGGATTACAGGCCTGAACTACCATATCAGGCTTCTGTAACCATTACTCTATGATTTTATTTTTCAATTCCTTAACATTTTAATTTTGAATAAAGTTTATGGTATTACATGGTACATTATTAGTTAGCCTGCATGATTCTCAGTCTTGACTGAAAATAACTATCAGGTAATTATTTAAAGTAGCTATATGCTTAGCTTTATTTCAGTCAAATAAATATTTGAGAATAGGACCCAAGGATCAATATTTTTAAAAGGTTTTTATATGAATTCAGTGTTTAGACAAGTTTGAAACAACTGAATAGTGATAATAAAAATAGAAAAACATTGAGGTGCATGTTAAATTAGTCTATGAGGGATATTAGAATGAAGACGTGGCAAGTTCATTAGTGAATATTTTTATATTCTCATGCCTTCTACTTCCTATATAGTTTTGGCAACTCACACCATCAGTATGTGGATAATAAGAGAATCTCCTAAATTCACTGAGTGCTAAGTATTAATGGGCCATGAATACAGTGGTGAACTAAAATATATGTTTCTTTCTATAGGAGTTTATAAAACCAGAGGATGAAGGCATTACATAAATATTTGATTTTAAGCTAATATCACGAACCCAGTAGGATCTCTAACCAGGATTAAGGACTACGTTAGCTTTATAAAAGCAGAGACCTAAAAAGTGAGTAGGAGATAAATTGGTGAAGAGGAGATGTAAGAGGGAACAGTAATTTTTGAAGACTGTAATTTTGGAAGAAGCTTTTGAGCCTTAGGAGCAAAAATCAGGCAAAAATAACTAGAGGACAATCAACAGAGAACATTTAGAGAAGATCAAGTCATCTGTTGCTAAGTGTATGCATAGGTGCTAGGAGATAAAATTTAAGACAGTTTGGAATAATTAAAATGGGGTGTTGTTCCATTAGAAGAAATCTTGTAAGGTTATGGGGATATAACAAGGCTTTTTAAGCAAGAGATTGACATGATTATATTTTGTTTCAGGACCACATCTCAGGTAATATATATGTATATGTGTGTGTGTGTGTGTGTGTGTGTGTGTGTGTGTGTGTGTGTGTGTATGATTTTTCCAATGTGTTCTCAACCTAGAATCAGGAAAGTAAACTTCTGTTTTCTGCATAGGACTACTAAAGTTGAATGAACTTCTTTTACTCTCATTATTGTTCTATTTCCCACCATAAATGAAAAACCACATGTATAATGTGAGAATAAAAAAAGGATTTCTCCAGTAGTATTCCTTAAGATGCATATGCACACCAATACAAGTAGTCTTCCAGTGAGTTTTAAATTTTGCCAAAAATGGCTCTGAAGTAAGGCCAAGAGCTTGAGACCCATACTCAAGGGTTTGATCCAGGGAACAATATAGCTCCAGATACCACATATCTCTGAATAGATGAAAGTGGCCCAAGGTGATTTAACAGCAGCAGACATAAAGCTGTCCTCCTAGTTTGAATGACTATTAACTAATAGGAAAGAAAGTTGAAGAGGAAAAATAATAAATAAAAACCTCACAAAATTTTAATTAATGTTTTACATATTTTTCTCCTTTGGATTCAATTTAATCACAAATGAAGTAGCAGTTGCCTGAGATTTCCACAGCATTAATTACTTCAAAAGAGCAAAAAATGAATCAGAACCAGAAACTTATTTATTATGCTCTTCTTTCCTTTAAGCATCACGAAAAACTCAGTGTCTCTTGTGATCACAGGAGTTTGCATTTCTAGGATATGGGTGTATCCAATTTAAAAAGATGCTCCCAAACATAGTAATAAAGGGAAGATATTCATTTTAGCCCATTTTTTTTTACCTTTTTGTTTACTGAAAAGTTTTTCTTGTCAGTGATAGAAATAAAACAAAAATAATGACACTGCCGAGAGTAAGGAACACCTAAAGATTATTTTTTTGTTGTTGTTGTTTTCCAAGGATCAGATGCACTTCAGAAAATAATGTACAGGCACGATTTTAGATTTACCTACTTTTTATTGCAAAATTTAGATACAACTTGTTTAAAATGGCGTCCATTGCTTTTAACTCCTGACAGATTCCAAAAAAAAGGGGGGGGAAGGGAGAAATGGAAACAACTACAGGTGAGACAGTTAGCTAAAGTGACACATTTAGAGACGCCATGTTCTAGGGGAAATTGTGGGAGGGGTGAATGGAATCTTAATTAAGAACAGGTATGCACATAATATAAGTTCTAGTCCTGATCCAGCATAGATAACCTGTGACTGTTTCCTTTAGTCCATCTCACATCTGTGCTAGCATTGTAATATTATTGGTGACAGTAATATCAATACTAAAAATAATTGAGAGTTTACACTGTTCTGGTACTTTGTGCCTTTTAAATTTTCTGCTTTTCACTCTATTAAAGTAAGAACTCTGATTAATGAAGAAATAGGAAAATATATTTCTGGGAAGATACACTTCTTTCTTAACTGAAAAGTCCTCTGGGATGTGCTGTATAGCTCTTTGGCATATTCTCTACTAATTGTACATGGTATTCAGTGGGACTATTCCAAAGAGAGATATATGTTACAGATCAGAAAGAATAAAATTTTGCCATAGGTTCATTTTGGAAGTTTTAGGTTTTTTTCCCAGTTGCCACCCTTTCTTTTTTCCTTTTCATCTGTACACTGTCAGTGATTACACAGTAATAACTAAATTTGCCTAAAGTATTTTAATTTCTATACTACAAAGTAAAAAGGTACATTTCATTTATGGCTGTATTTCTTCAAATTTCTCCATTTTATCAGTCTAATTTGCTCTTTCCCTGTTAAATAGTTTTTACCCTAAAAGTGAGGGCGTGGCAGAATTGTTGTAAGCAAAGATAGAGGTAATCGTATGTGGTTCGTGCTACAAGCTTGGTGTTGATATTGACTGCTATTTATAATAATACCTCTAAGATGAGTCTATGTTTATCTTTTTTTTTAAGTGAATTCATTGTGCAACAATTACTTTTTTCATATTAGTTACACTTTTGTAAACTTGAATTCCTTTATGAGCAATGCATGCTATTTGAAAAAGTAACTTGTAATAGAGAATTAATGTATATATTATATACCCATATATTTCTTGAATTTCTAGATTTCTTTATGAATAAATATTATTTATACAATTTAACTATACATTCTGACTTCCTAAGCAGTTTCTTGTTTGGAAAATATGGAGTATTAAAAAGATCATTACAGTAACCTGTAACTCCATTACTAAACATAGCCCATGTTGGTAGTTGAGGTTACATCATATAGAGTTGTATCTTTGTATTTTTCAGTTTAATTTCTTACCAGTTTGTCTCTAAGTTATCTTTTTTCTGTAACTAGTATCTTGGCCTTCAGAAAGATCAATCATCTTCCTATATTTCTATAAACTGCTGCTTCTATTTGACTATGGTATGTTACACTAGATATGAGCAGAGGTAGAATTAATATTTTATTTAATTCCTCTTTGTTGTATAATGCCAGTATATTGTGCTTTTACATATAATGTTCCATTTTTGAATTTTTTAAGATAGCAAAGAACCATTATAGAATACTCAGTATA
Organism: Muscardinus avellanarius; assembly: GCF_963383645.1. Lineage (NCBI taxonomy): Eukaryota > Metazoa > Chordata > Mammalia > Rodentia > Gliridae > Muscardinus > Muscardinus avellanarius. The sequence continues at coordinate 191,631,423 of NC_137786.1, read as the reverse complement.
TGCTTGGTACTGTGTGGAAAACTTTACATATATTTGTTGGGTTTATTTCTACAACATTCTGGCAAGGTCTCTATTACATAGGTAAAAATACCTAGACTTAGAGAAGATAAGCAAGATCATGTTACAGGTAAGTGGCTGAATCAGAATTTGAACTTTTATTTATTTGTTCCTCAAATAAATAAAAGTATTATGGTTATTTATTTATTTACCGATACTGGTAATCGAATCCATGGGCATTCTGCCTCTGATCTACAACCTTAGCCTTTCTTATTTTTTCTTTTGAAACAGGGTCTTGCTAAGTTGCTGAGGCTGGTCTCGAACCTGCAACCCTCCTGTCTTAGCCTCCAAACTACTGGGATTACTAGTATGTGCCACCATGCCTGGCTATAATTATGCTTAGGTAAGAGTAAATAGATTCTGAGCTGAAGAAATCTCCTCTAAGAAAACTAATGAGTATTAATGAATATTAACCTTGAGAGTTTTCTTTTTGGATTTTGCTTTCTTTCTGATTTTCATTATTGCTCTAGTATACTGGTGTTGCTGTATAAAGGATCTACGGACATGTGTGGTGGTCTAAGTGTAGAAGAGCTTGAGGATCTCATTATTCAGGCCAAACTAATACTAAACAGAACTTTAAAAAACTTACCAAGGAAGGAGCAATTCTTATTAAGTAAGTCCCTTTTTCATGATTCATAGAATCATGAATCTTTGCTAAATTTCCAACATCTAGGGGTACTGACTTAAGGATTTGTAAATGGATTTGTAAATGTATTAATATGGTAATTAGTCAAAATACCCTTGTATTGATCTTAATGTCTGTGGATGCATTTCTAAGGAAAACAGGTTTTAAACTCAGTCTGCATTTCTAATTACACATGAAAGGGGCAATTTCAAGAAGTAAAAAGTTTGAATAAGTACCATTATGGTGCTTAGGATGTTAAGTGGTGGCTAAGAGACTGATCTTTAAAGTTGGTCTGCCTAGGTTCAAATCTGGCCTCTGCCGTTTCCAGTAAGTACAACCTTGGATAAGTTAATGTCTATGCACCTTTATTGACTTAAGCACAGAAAATTCCAAAGTTGGAGTATTTTATACAGAATGATACAAGTTTCAAGTGAAGCATCAAATACTGTGTCTTTACCTTCAGATAATTTTCCCCCTGGTTAGGAGATTTTTTTCTCTGCCTTTTGAAAATGTGACACTATATCAGGCAAACAGGGGAAGGGTGCAGTTCTGTTAACAGCTGACTTAGGTGTTGAATGGGCATTGGTATCCTATAAAAATGACCATCCCTTGTTCATTTGCTATTTGATTATTGAAAGTGGCAAATAGCAACTTACTCTCCCCCACCCCATGTGGTGTGCATGTGCAAGACAAAGATAAAAGTTATGTTTCCTTCGTGGAAGGGTGTGGGGTGAGGATGATTTCAATTAGAAATAATGACAGCAATAGGAGCTTCCAATGAAGAAACTGTGGCCACCAAAGGACAAAGGGAAGTTAATTCGTGAAGTAGAGGTATTTGATTAAACATGTTCTTTATGTGTACAAGTGTCAAGTATGTTGCTGTATATGAGCTGATGTGTGTTTGAACAAGATGTTCTCTGGATGTTTTGATCATGATTGGGAGAGAAGCAACCGTGGGATATCTAGGGAGCCTATAATAAGTAAAGTAAAGAATGAAATATTTTGACAGGCAAGGTCTTTGGTTTTTTAAAACTTTTGCTTCTCTTTTATAATGATTAACTATGAGATTTGGCTTATTATAATAGTGGTTTATTGTTTTGGTTAATAACATTGACAAAACATTTAGCAGACTTTGATTAGAATACATAATGCTTTCTTTAATTATTTTAACCCCTTTCAGGAGCAGCCTTCAAGCTTAGTATTACCATCAAGTGATGGTTTTACATTTAAACATTTATTTTTAGAAGTGTGACATTGTGTCTCTGTGTACCTGTGTGTATATGTGTAGATGTATTTCTGGGTGGCTGGGTGCAGGGTGGAGGGAGAAGGTAATTTTTTTTGTGTGTGTGTGTGGTACTGGGAATGGAACCCAGGGGCATTCTACCTCCGAGCTACACTCCCAGCCCCCTATTTTTTATTCTATATTTTGAAACAGGGTCTCACTGAGTTGCAAGGGCCTCACTTATTAGCTGAGGCTGTTTGCGAACCGTGATCCTCCTGTCTCAGTCTCCCAAATGCTGGGATTACAAGTGTGCGCCACCATACCTGGCTGGTAAAGTTTAAAAGAGATGAAAAGTCAGCCGGGCTTGGTGGCTCACGCTTGTAATCCCCACACTTGGGAGGCTGAGACAGGAGGATCGCACAGGTTCGAAGCCAGCCTAATCTGGTTTAAGAGACCCTGTTTCCAAATAAAAAATAAAATAGGTCTGGAAGTGTAGCCCGAAGGTAGAAGGCCCTTGGGTTTCATTCCCAGTACCACCAAAAAAATAAATAAATAAATAAAATAAAATAAAATAATAAATAAATAAATAAATAAAAGAGATGAAAAGTCAATGAAAACTGATGAAGGGGACTGGAATTTTATACTGAAAACTAAAAGGTTTTGAACTATATTTTCTTCTTTAGTGGGAAAAGTGAAACCGACTACATTATACATATTTTCATAAAAATATAAATATAAAATAAAAGAACAAGCAAACTTTCTATAGATGAATGAATACATATGATTTTAAAAACTGAAGCAGAAGTACAGAGGACACTTTGTGCATACCCTTAAGCATGGTGTCTAATTGAGATAAAAATTTAACAGTGTAGCTGGGCCATTTATAGATTACAGCATTTTTAATTTTCTTGGTGTTACAAAGTGTTGATTTTGATAAAGAATTTGTTAATGCTATATCAGCTTCTCCATATGCAGAAGTGCTGCTGGGGTGATTAGTTAGGCCTGAGGCCAGCAGTCAAAATTTAAAAATTTGGTCCCCAGTTCTTCTGAATTAGGAAAAATTAAGCTTTCCTGAGCCTTGATTCCCTGTAAAGGAAATTCTTCACTATCATGGATGTCAGCTATTTCCTTTCTTCTTTTATTTCTTTCTTTTTAAAATTCTTGTCTCATGTTGTTCCCATCTATATTTATGACCAATTAAGTAAATACCAATTTTGAAGTTACTTCAGGATTTTTATTACCTTATCATATTAAAATTTTTTAGATTTGTATATGTGTTTACTATAATTTTTAAAGCTAAAGAATTTAAATTTTTACTGTAAGTTTAAAGCCAAGGAATCTAAAGTTTGGAGAAATTATTTGATTTTCTCAGAATCAAATATTTAGGACTTTTAGCAACGCCACAGTGCCAAAAAATTGATCTCGGTTTTTATTGCAGTGTCAGTGTATTTGCCTTTATCATCTGCTGAACTATTTTGTAATAGTCTTTTTAAAATATATTTAAGACCAGGCGTGGTGGCGCAAGCTTGTAATCCCCACACTTGGGAGGCGGAGACAGGAGGATCACACAGGTTCAAAGCCAGTCTTGCTGGTTTTAGAGATCCTGTTTCCAAATAAAAATATAAAAATGGGTCTGGGAGTATAGCCTGGAGGTAGCCCCAGTACCACACACACATACACACTATATATATATATATATATATATATATATATATATATATATATATATATAATCTACCTGTCTACTAATAAATGGACACAGATCAAGATGATTTGCCTGATTGCTTTTTAAACCTCTCTTGTGGCTTTTTATAGTTAGTATATGTAAAAGGTTTTCTCACTTTTTAAAAATTTTTTTTAATTTTTAATTTTTTTTTTTTTGCAGGTCTGGGGATGGAACCCAGGGGCATTCGACCTCTGAGCTATACCCCCTGCCCTATTTTTTATTCTTTATTTTGAAACAGGGTCTCACTAAGTTGCGGAGGACCTTACTAAGGAGCTGAGGCTGTCCATTAACCACGATCTTCCGGTCTCAGCCTCCCAAATGCTCTCACTTTAAATAAAGTTTCTGATTGAACAGAAGGTGGTAATACATTTAGGAGATTTGCATTTCTTAGAAAAGCTATCATTTTTTGGGAGTAGTCTGTTTTGTCAGTAAGAAGTCAGTATGCCACTTTTTGCTTTTAGCCATAGTTACAGGCTTGTTAAACAATTAGTTGGTATAATGGATTTGGGAAAATAGGTAATGTATTTTTTACGTTGCTTTTCTTTTTGATTGAAAAAAATGATTAAGAAAATTGGAAAATATAGAAAAAAACAAAACCAAACAAACGTCCATGTTCTTGAAATTTTCTACTTGTATACAGTGTTTTTTTTTAAATAAAGAAACCTGGAATATTTTTGAATATGCTGTTTTGTAACCTTTAAAAAATCTTAAAAAGCATATTACGTTGTATATAACTTATTATAAAGGAATTATAAAATACAGAGAAAAATAATTTCTAAAAGTATACTTTCAAAAAAAGTATACTTTCAATACCCAGGATTTTTTAACGTTTTTTTTTTTTTTCAAAATGTATGTGTGGCTGGATGTGATGGCGCGCACCTTGTATCCCAGCATTCCGGAGGGAGGCTGAGACCAGAGGATCAAGCATCTTTGTTCAAGGACAGCCTCAGCTACTTAGTGAGGCGGTCCCCAACTTAGTGAGACTGTGCTTCAAATTTAAAAAAGAATAAAAAATAGGGCAGGGGGTATAGCTTGGAGGTTGAATGCCTTTGGGTTTCATACCCAGACCCCCCCACACACACACACAAGTGTGTGTGTGTGTGTGTGTGTGTGTGTGTGTGTTACTGAGGATTAAATGGTACTGAGGATTAAACAAAAATGTGTGTGTGTGTGTGTGTGTGTGTGTGTGTGTGTGTGTGTGTAGAATACTGATGATTAAACCCAGGGGTGTTTAACCTCTGAGATACACCTCCAGCCCTATTTTATTTTTTATTTAGAAACAGAATCTCACTAAGTTGTGGAGGGCTTCACTAAGTTACTGAGGCTGGTTTCTAACTTGTGATCCTCCTGTCTCAGTCTCTCAAGTACTGGGATTATAAGCGTCTACCACCACACCGGCACAATTTATATAATTTTACCCTCTGATCACAGAATAATACTGACATTATTATAATATATTTATTTATATAGTTGTTTTATTTTATTTATTTAATATATTTATTTATATAGTTTATTTTTGTAAATAAAAATATATCTGTGATCTCACTCTCATTTCCAAGGAATAGACAGTAACATATTTTTCGTAGGTACAAGTTACTTTTTAGAAGTTAACAAATAATTACTGTTTCACTATGTTATTAAATATTCTTATCCTACATACTATTTCTTCTTTAAAATAAAGTATTTATCTATTATAAAGGTAGCAGATTCTACAAGTGAAATATTTAGGCAACACATGTAAAAATAAAGAAAAAGAAGTAAAAAAGCTTTATTTCCTTTGTCCAGATGTAACAACTATATTGAAATATTATATTGATATATTGAATATTATACCTATCAATTTATCATCTACTTATCTATTTAACTTATAAATATTTTTAAACAAAAATGAGATCAAATGATAACAGATGTTTTATAATATGTTGCTTTATTTTGCAGTGTATCATTCACATTTCCCCATGATTCCACGTATTCTTTTTTTTTTTTTTTTTGAACAGGGTCTCGCTAGGTTCCTGAGAATCTTGCTAATTTGCTGAGGCTGTACTGGAACCTGCGATCCTCCTATTTCAGTCTCCCAAGCACTGGGATTACATGTGTGCACCACCATGCGGGGACACTACATGTTCTCTTACTTATTTTTAATGATTTCGTACTATTCTACTTGTGGAGATTTATTTCATAGTTCAGCTAATCTTCTATATTCAAAATTATTTCTGTTTTTCATTATTAACAGTACTGCAATAAACTCCTCTAAAGCTTAGTGCCTGCAAAAATCTCTGATTATTTCTTTATTTTAATTTTTAATTACTTTTTATTTTTATTTTTTAATGGTACTGAGGATTAAACCCAGGGCCTCTCTGCCTCCAAGCTACACCCCAGACCTATTTTTTAAATTTCTTATTTTGAAACAGGGTCTCACATAATTGCAGAAGGCCTCACTTAGTAGCTGAGTCTGGCCACGAACCTGCGATCCTCCTGTCATAGTCTCCCAAGAGCTGGGATTACAAGCATGCACCACCAGCCACATGGCTCACTTTTTTAGTTTCAATTTTTAGAAATGTCTTATTACTTAATCCTTTTAAAAGGGATTTGACTCATAGTGCCCAAATGCCCTCTAGAAAAGTTGAATCAATTTGCTTTTATAAGCAACGAATGAGAGTACTCATTTTGCCACATTTATACTAATACTTAGTTTTATCATTATTTTTAACCATTGCCAATATGACAAAGTAGAAAAAGGCATCTTATTTTTAGTATAATTTGCATTTCTTTGATTAGTAGTGAAATGGAATATTTCTTCATTTGTTTGACTGTTTGCATTTCTTTACTTTAAATACATTTCTTGCTCATATCCTTTGAGAGATGGCATAGATTTTGGAGTCAGATTGTTGATGACAGGGTTTGAATCTTGCCTGCATCATCACTATTTAACAGCTCTGTAACCTTGGAATTCATGTAGTCTTTCAGTGCCTCAGTTTCTTATCTATAAAGTGGAGAAAATAATATTACTTAGGTCATTGCATTATTGAAAGGATCAAGATAATGAAAATATACAAAATGTTTAGAACAGTCTAGCACAAAGTAACATACATTATTTAAAAGGAAGTTAATTTTGAGTGTTTTTTTCAGAGATATTTATGTGCTAGAACTTAACCCTTTGTCAGATATGATGGAGATTTTTAAAATTTTGTCATTCTTTTCTCCTTTTTTCTTTTCTTTTCTTTTTTTTTTTTTTTTGAGATGTGGTTTTGCCATATTACTCAGGCTGATCTCAAATTCTTGTACTAAAATGTCTTTCATATCACTTTCCCGAGTAACTGGGACTCTAGGTGCGCTGTACCCACCTCCATTTGTCTTTTTATTAAAGATTTTGGAAAATTAAATTTCTCTCATTGTCTAAAGTTTATTCTTCTCTTTTTGGATTCCTGCCTTTGGTATAAATATTGGAAATGCCAAGTCTCATCCAATATTATGATTGTGTTTTTTTTACTTTAAAATTTTATTTCATCTGGAATTTGTTCTGTTGTGTGATATGCAATTGTTCCAACAATTTTACTCATGTAATCTATCTTTAGACATCATAATTCTCATAGACTAGGTTCTCATAGATACTTGGGTCTGTTTTTCAACTTCTTTTGCTTAATTGATCTGCCTTTTCATTTGGCAAACTTTCTGTGTGTGTATGTGTGTGGTACTGGGGGTTGAACGTAGGTCCTTGTGCACGCTAGGCAAACGTAATCCCACTGGGCGACACTCCAGCACCCTCTTCTGAACATTGCATTTCAAGATAGGGTTTTGCTGAGTTGCCTGGCTGGCATCAAGCTTGGGAACCTCCTGCCTCAGCCTCGTGAATAGTTGGGATTAAAGGTATATGAATCACTATCTATGAATCACTATGATTCTTGGCTAAGTTTTAGTTTGTGAGATTTTATAGTTTTTTGTTGAATTATGCTTATTTTTCAAATTATTTTGGTTATTTTTAACATTTATGTTTTCAGATGGACTTTAAAATCATTTTCTAAAATCTTCCTTTACCAGCATGCACAGAATATCCCTCTATTTGCAATTTTAATAGGGTTGTACTAAATTTGTAAAAAAAAAAAAAAAACTGGGATCATATTTTTTGTGGTACTGGGGTTACTGGAAACCCTTCTACTCCGGGCTACACTGTCTTCACCTCCCAAGTGCGGAGATTACGAGCAGGATCATAATATTTTTAATTGATGTTTTGTATCTTACTTTAAGAGTGCATTTTAAAATTTAGCATGTCCACAATGTGTAGGATGTAGTAGCTGCTCAATACATATTGGTTGAAAAAATGTTGGGTTAATGTTGTTGAATTTAAGTTTACTTTTTTCTGTTGAGCAGTTTCAGTGAATATATTTTTCATATGTCTTTGAATATCATCCTGATTGCTTCTGGGGGGTAAATTCCTATGTATCTCAACTGTAGTTCAGCTGAGCTTTGTGGCGGATGCCTGTGGTCCCAGCTTTTTGGGAGGCTGATGCCAAAGGATTGCTGAGTCCTGGAGTTCAGCCTGGACAAGAAGATGCAACAATTTACACTCCTTCGACTGCTTGAAACTATAAACCCTTGATCAGTTTTTTTCTCTCCCCATTGTAAAATGCAATACTAATTTGTCATGAATTTGAAATTAATATTTTATGGTAAGAGGGACTTTTTACTTTTTATATGCTTGCATGTATTTCTTAAATATGGAGGAGAAAGAATGAGAATGTGAGTGTGGGGTACTGGGGATTGAATCTAGGGATATTCTAGTCTGAGCTATACCTCCAGCCCTATTTCATTTTTGTTTAGTAAGGAGGGCCTCACAAAATTGCTAAGGCTGTCCTCTAAACTGTGATCCTCCTGTTTCAGCCTCCTAAGCACTGGAATTACAAGCATGTGCCACCACACCCTGCTTGAGTGCTTAAAACCCTGATTTTCACATCTTTTCTCTTCCTATATTTTCAGTATCTAACATTTGAACTGAAAAGTTATGGGAAGTGTTAGTTAATAATAGTGAACTCTGAGGGTTTTTTATATGAATTGACAAAATTATGCCTGTTTTCTCATATAAAATGTAGCACCAGTCATTTTTTTGAAGTTCCTATATGTATTTTAAAGATTTATTTAAGAAATTGCCAATAGTTACAATGTCGCATTAAATTTGATTTTTTTGGTGGTATTGGGGATGGAACCCAGAGGTTTCTACATCCAGGCTATACTCCTAGACGTTTTATATTTTATTTGGAAACAGGGTCTCACTAAGTTACTGAGAGCCTCACTAATTAGCTGAGGGTGGCTTCGAACCTCTGCGATCCTTTCTTCTGTCTCAACCTACCAAGTACTGGGATTACTAGTGCGAGCCACTGCACCCAGCTAAATTTGCTTTTTTTATACTATGATTTTGGGCAATAGTTGTCTCCTTTAAAAAATAATGATACAAGCCTGGCGTGGTGGCGCACGCTTGTAATCCCCATGTAATCCCCACGCTTGGGAGGCGGAGACGCAGGTTTGAAGCCAGCCCCACTGGTTTAAGAGACTCTGTTTCAAAAATATAAAGAATAGGTCTGGGAGTGTAGCCCGGAGGTAGAAGGGCTTCCAGGAACCCCAGTACCACACACACAGAAATAATGATACAAAATAGGAAGACATCAGTAATTGTAAAAATTAAAAGAATGGAGAAAAACATGGAAAATAAGAGAAGATATGAATATAAAAGGAATGAAAATAAATCTGGTTATTCTTACTGAGTTTGTCTCTTTTATTTTCCTGTTTCTTGAACTTAACAGGAATAAAGAAAAGCCCAAGAATAAATAATACAGCATTGAATGGGCCAGTTTATGACAGGAGCATAATTATTTTACCACGTTAATTTCTTTGCTTTTTGTTTTGCATTATAAAAATCCTCAGTACTTTTAAAACTTTTTACTTAAGGTACTTAAGTTATATTATTAATTATTATTATTGGTGCTGGTGTTTGAATGTAGGGACATTCTACCCCTGAGCTATACCCCCAATCCTTTTAATTTTTTTTTAAGAAAATTGAAATACTGTCTGGCTAAGTTGTTGAGGGCCTCACTAAGTTGTTGAGGTTAGCCTTGATTCTGTGGTCCTTTGTATCAGCTTCCCAAGTACTAGGATTACAAGCTCCCCTACCATACCTGGCTTGAGTTATATTATGATACACTTAAGCGGAAGCTGAAAAATAAATCCTTTAAAGTATTAGATGAGACAATTATAAAATATATTAATTTGTAATTATTTTTGCTTTAAAATGCATTTCACATAAGATATTTGAAATGCTACTTTTATTCTGCCAAGAATGCACAAGTGTTAGAAAGAAAAGCTGTAAATAACTCAGAGTACTTATATGCTGTAACGAGCAAAGATCTTAATAAAATGAAAAATATTGAGTTCTAGACAATGAAAATACTTTGAATAGATATTATAGATTTTTCTGATTTTTTAGACATTTTAGTTCTGATAAGAAACTTACGTTTCAGGAAGAAAACAAACCCAAACCAAAATCAGAACACCCAAAGAAGCAAAATGTGCTTCAGTAAAATTCAAACTATGTTTGAACTAGTCTGAGGAGCTAGACTATGATATTTAGATTTCTCTTCTATTACACTCGAATAAACTTCACTTTCTCTTTCTTGTGCTTTTATTGGTGCTATATAGTCTCACATAATAATGCAAATCATGTTGACAATGACATACATGCACACAGCACTTGGTGCTACCCACCTCTGCCTCTCCATTACCCTCCCTCCCAGTATAGAGTATCCAGATTGACACTGGTATATTCACATGCATACTCGTAATCTATGGTAGTATTTCTATTGACGAACCTCAGTCTGCCTCCTCCTCGACCTTTAGATCTCCTCCCTGGCACCACTGAAGTTTCTCCTCTATTATCTAGAGTTGTCCTGCATCCCCATTACTCCCTATCCTGCACATATTAGAGAAAAAAATATGACCCTTCACTTTCTGTGATTTGCTAATCTCACTTAACATAATATCTTGCAGATTATTCCATCTTCTTTCAAATGACATAATTTTGTTCTTTACTGCAGAGTAGAATTCTATTGTGTGTATTTCCCATAATCTTGTAATCCATTCATTTGTTGATGGACACATAGGTTGGTTCCATAATTTGGCTATTGTGAATTGTGCCGCTATGAACATGGGTGTGCATATATTACTGTAGTTCTCTGGTTTCAGCCCCTTTGGAAAGATACCCAGGAGTGCCATAGCCAGATCATATGGTGGATCCATTCCCTATGAACTAGTTATTTCAGCAAATATCTGATATCTGGATCCTCCATATGAGTAGTCATATTTATAAAAGTTATTGGATATTCAGTTCTTGCTTACCCAATAGGGGCCATTCACCTTGATAAAAGGTGTTTTGATTTTTCTATGCTTCCATAATTATACTATGATTTTTGTATTTGGGCTATAAATTTATGACCTGACACTCTCTGTTAAATGTGAAACAAAACAAAACAAAACCCAAAACCAGGGCTAGGGATGTTGCTCAGTGGTGGAATGCTTGCCTTGGGTTTGATCCTAGCCCTGAAAAAAAAAGGAAGAAAGAAAGAGAACAAGGTAGAAAATCTGTAAATTATAATAATACTGATGTACACAAGAAATGCTTCAGTATTAAACAGTGGTTCATTTTGAGTAGTGTATTTTCTTAGTAAATTTGTACATAGCCTAATGCAGAAGTAGATTCTGAAAGGCCTTAGATTATCAGATAATTTGTTCTCTGTGGCAGCTGTTGAATAGTAAAGCATGAGATTTGGATCTGGGTATAAAATTTTTTTCTGCAATTTGCTTACAGTGGCCTTTATAAATATCAGGGTTTTTTTTTGTCTACAAGTTGGGGATATATTTACCTATACTTGTCATAGACTTGGAAAGATTGAGACATTCTTTGCATCTCTTTCTCTACTTAAAATAGTTCTTTATGGTACAAAAAGCAGTTCTATATGTGTGATTCAAATCAGTTGTATAGATAATTTCATGATTTGCTTCTCTTTCAGGATGTCAGGATAAAAAGAATAGGGAGCCTTTCTAACCAGTCCCTAACAGCTGGTTAAACACTATAAAAAATTGGGAAATAGGAGAGATAGAAAATTAAATCTTGGCAGAGAGAATAGTCTAATCCCAGAGGACATTTTCAACAATAGCCTGGGCCCTATGCCTGGTACTTAGAGGGGCCTAGGGTAGGAAACTCATGCCCCTCACTGTACCATTCCCAGAACCTTATTCATTAATGCTTGGCTTTATTAATAAAGTCATGACCACTTGTTCAGCATTGCATATGGTTGGTTGTGATTTCCAGCTGCCCTTTGGGTTAAAGTGTAAACAATGAGTAGATTGTTATGCTCTCCTATTAAGCTTAAAGCTGTGATCTCATGTCTGTGCCACATATGTCTGCAACTAGAAATATGTTCTTTTCTTGATCTCATGGAAGGAAAGCAGAACTGTGCCTGAAAAGAATCTGAATTCATTAGTCTGAGGGCTTTTCACTTTTTATTTTTATTCAAACCATCGCACAAAATAAAGGCTTAAAAAGTCATGAACATCATCAATAGGATGTCAATGTGACACCAAAGAGCATAATATATTGTCAAGATGAGCAGCTGATCTAGTGACTGAAATTTCTATACATTTAGCATTTTCATAGAGGAAGACAAATTTTAGGCAGGGTTCCAACAATCCGCAGTCACAAAGAAAGCCTCAGAGCACTGGATTTGAAATAAGCACAATCATTTAGCATAATCATTTAGCTGAGTGACCAAGAAAATACAAAATACTCATCCATAAAATGGAGTCCCAAACTTTGGCCCAATTGCTAACATGCTGATTAATTAGCATCTAAATTTTTTGTTGCACTACATTCATCACGAATGTTGTTTTACATTGCATGGTGGTAATGCTAAATAAAACCCTGAAGGTTTTTTTTTTTTTTTTTTTTTTTTGGTGATACTGGGGTTCCTGGAAACCCTTATACCTCCGGATTACACTCCCAGATCCATTTTATATTTTTATTTGGAAACAGGGTCTCTTAAGCCAGCAAGGCTGGCTTCCAACCAGCGCGATCCTCCTGTCTTCACCTCCCAAGCGTGGGGATTACAAGCGTGCGCCACCACACTCAGCAAAACCCTGAAGTTTTAAGGTATTTAGAAGAAATTTGCAATAATGATAATTACCGTTTGATACAGTGCAAGATGTCTGCCTGTCTATCTCTTTCTCTTTTGGTTCCTTATTCTTCATAACAGTTCTGTAGTAAGTACTCTCCTTATTGTACAGATCAGGAAACTGAGGCTTAAGGAATTTGAATGCTTGTCAAGGTCACAGAAACTGATTCACACCAAGTGTTATTTAGCGCCACAGTTTTAATGTTCCTGCTGTGTCACTCTGCTTCTACTCTTGGCTTTCTGATCTCTGAGATACATAGCAAATCTGAGTAATAATACTAATAATTGCACTACTTTTCATTTGTATGTGTTTTATGCTTTTCAAATTGATGTTATGGCCATTAGCTTATGTGTTACCTTGTGAGGTAATTAGAATAAATATTAGTATTCCTATCTTATAGATGGGTAAAATAAACCCAGAGTGGATAAGCAGCTTTTCTCTGGGTCAGACAACTTATACGTGACAGAGCTAGAGTGGCCTTGCTGTCCTCAGTTCAGTGTTCCTATCCAGTGTGCCACTTCCCCAAGGAAGGACTGGGCAGTGTAGAACACCTGTGTAAGTGCAGCTCAAGAAAACTCTCCTTCACCTGGACTGGCAGGGTGAGTCTTTTTTTCCCCCTGAAGATGCAAGTCTTTGGGCCACCCCACAAAAACTCACATGAGAGGATCTTGCCTGCAAATGCTGACACTTTTTCCAGGGAAAGAATGTTAGGATAAGGTTACTCTTATAATGTATTAAGCTTAGCAAATTTCTACTATAGGAGCTTTTAGGCTGGGGGTTATGATTTAGAAACTTAAAAATTCTCTAGACCAACTTGAATAGAGAGGTTGGGAAGGAGAAAATATTATATTTGAAACATAAAATTTCTTTATAGTTAAATTTTGAGTAATGTAATATAATATTAACATCATATACTTTACAAGTGTGGGTGGAAATACAAAAACATATAACAATTTCTGCTGTCAATAAATGAATGAGAGACAGTATCGTATATTGGCCTAGGTATGAGAAAACTTTGGTTTTAGTGGTATTTCTGCCATGAGTTAGTTGTAGGACTTCAGGGAATATCTACCCTTCTCTGATCAACCCTCAGAAAAAGTGAGAGGCTTGAACTAGATGACTTTAAAAGGTTTTTATTTTTCAACTCTTTCAAATCTTGTCTCAACCTTAATTAGAGAAAAAGAAAATGTCATAAAATGTGATTCTGATAGGTACAGAGGTAAGCAAAGATGTATAGATTAAATGTTGGGGAACTACCCTTTAGTAATTGAAGTCCTTAAAAAATTTTAACCTATTTTTAAAAAATTATTAGTTGTTACTAATATAGCAATAGGTCAGGCTACGGTTCTTAGCTTTATCACTTACTGTTCTTTTTTTTTTTTTTTTGTGTGTGTGTGTGTGTGTGTGTGTGTGTGTTGTGTGGTGGTACTGGGATGGAAGCCAGGGAGTACTTTACCTCTGAGCTACACCCCAGCCTTATTTTGTATTCTTTATTTGGAAACAGGGTCTCACTAAGTTGCGAGGGCCTCACTAAGTAGCTGAGGCTGTACTAGAACCATGATCCTCCAGTCTAAGCCAAGTACTGTGATTACAAGCATGTGCTACAAACTCAGCCTATAAGTAATTTTTAAAACCAATATAAGTATGTTTTCTACATCTGTAATATCGATTTTTATCTTTATTCACTTAAACACTTTTCCTGAGCACTAAGTATTATTCTAGATGCTGAGACTAGAAGGTGGTTCCTTTCATTCAGGTGCTCAGAGTATTTCTCTACTGAAGACATTTGCAACTTAACCCAGTTTGCTAATAGTGGAGCCACAGAAGAAATCTTGCATGTGATTTAATTTGGAATTAGAATGCAAATTTATTAAGGAGGGGACTTCACCTTGTCCACGGCCTTATCCCCAGAATCTAGAACAGTGTCATGCATAAACATATTTACATTTACTGAATAAACTGATAAGAAGAATAGTTAGAAAATATTTGGATTAAGTAGAACTTTTCTTATATGGAACCATATGTTTACATGTTCGACTGGCAGTGTGCTAAGTTTCACGGACCTCTCTAGGACCAGATGTGTGCCCAGGGTAATCCTGTGTGGCCATTGTCACACTGGCTACTTCTGCAATGAAATATCTGACTTGCCATTCCTTGCATAAGAATGTTGAAAAACTTTTATGTGCTACTTCTTAGAAAGAGTTGATGCATTTAGTGATCTCTGCTCCCTAGAAAATTATAGAACTTAGAAATAGGCAATTTCCGTTAGTGTGTGGAATAGAATTCTGAGGTGATAGCAAATTCTAGATAGATCTGCCTGCTCTTCTATTTTTTCTTCCATTTTCAGATGCTAGCTTCCTCTTTCCCTTAATCATACATATAGAACAACATACAATGCTTCTATATAATTATTTTATATTTTACATTCCTTGGGAGAATTATTATGCTTTGCTGTATGGAAAAATTGCTTTATTTTCAATATTCTAGATTATTTTAGTCATTCCTTTTGCATTTTCTCTTAGTAGAGTCATGAGGCTTGTTTTTCATACATCTGGGACACCAGTTGGTAGACTGTTTTAGTGATTGGTTCATGAGTCTAGGGAGGAGAAGAGTGAAGTTAGGAAATGGAGGGGATGAATAATAACCAGGAGGGTGTTTTCCATTACTTCTTATTTTACTTTCAAAAGATGTGAAAGTTCCTTAAAACTTTAGAGAAAGCTCAGTCCTGTCCTAAAGCATGTCTAATTATCGTTACTTTCTCCCTTTGCAACACAAGGGACTCATATTTCTTTTTTCTTTAAGGGGAATCTCAGGATAAAAAGGAAGGAGCTTGCCGGCCGTGGTGGCACACGCTTGTAATCCCTGCGCTTGGGAGGCAGAGGCAGGAGGCAGAGGCAGGAGGATCGAGGCCAGCCGCGCTGGCTTAAGAGACCCTGTTTCAAAAATTACAGAAAATAGGTCTGGGAGTGTAGCCCAGAGGTAGAAGGGCTTCCAGGAACCCCAGTACCACCAAAAAAAAAAAAAAAAAAAAAAAAAAAAAAAAAAAAAAAAAAGGAAGGAGCTTTGTTTTAGAGGACTTAATTTTATTTCTGGCTTCCCCATTTCCTAGCTAAATAACTCTGAGAAGTTACCTTTTCTGAGCTTTATTCAAAGATACTGATAATACTATTGATCTCACCAAATAAACTGTGTTTAGTAGAAGTCATACTTTATAGGATAAGACCTGTTAATTGTGAATCATGCATTTACACATAATCAAACATCACTTGCCTTTATTTACCATCATCTCTAAATTTTTAGTAATTTCTTGTCCCTTTTTAAAAGTGGAGATGTGTCTTGAATTTATCTTCCTGACTTTGGCAACAATCTAATTAAGTTTAAAAAATTTGGAAATCAGCACTGTTTTCCATGTTTTCCCCCTTGGTATCTTCATCAGGCCATTTCTCTAATGCTCTAAACAGCTGTTGTGTGTCATTCCAGAGGTGATTGTATTTTTCCGGTTTATATGATTCTGGTGTAAAGTTTCAGTGTCTTTGCTAGCAGTGATTTCTCACTGTGAGGATTGCTGTATAATTTGATGTATTAGTGAGAGGAAGTTGGTGTGAATGCTTTATGAGTCACAGAAATTTGTATAAAAATGGCATACTTGGTACATTTTAAATTTTTTTTGTGGTACTGGGGGTGGAACCCAGGGATGTTCTACTTCCGAGCTACACCCCTTGCCCTATTTTTTATTCTTTATTTTGAAACAGGGTCTCACTGAGTTGCAGATGGCCTCACTAAGTAGCTGAGGCTGTCTGCGAACCGCAGTCTTCCTGTTGCAGCCTCGGATTACAAGTGTGCACTACCATACCCGGCTCATTTTAATTTTTAAAAGAGGAATATATCTAATTTTTTCTTATTTCCCCAGAAATTTAGTGTCTGCTGCTCAGAGCTTCTACTCTATGCAGACAGATTCTCCTTGTCATATCTCCTCCAAACGGTTTATAGTGGAAATAATTTGCAAGTTTTACAGTTTTTTAAGGTGTGAGAGTTGTTTAATCTTGGAACAATATTTTTTGAGTGAAGATACTATTATAAAGTAGTGATGGAAATGCTGACTCTGGAATAAGACTATCAGGGTTCGTTAGCTCTGTGAATGTGAACACGTCACTTAACTTTTTTAATCTTCTGTAAAATAGGGATAACAGCGATACCTTCATCATTGAATTTTGTGAATTCATATATATACATATACATATATACTTACATTCATATTAACATATATGGAGTTCTTATTAATATAATTATTAAAATTCCTTTTAGAGTATATTGGAGTCAATCAACACATTATTTATTAAACCCAATTACCTGCCAAGGTATCTGCCAGTTATCTTGAAGGATACTAATATAATTCTTTTCCCCTTCTGGAAGCTGAGTTGAAAGTAAGATATGTTTGAATGATACTACCTGAGGAACCTGTGTTGAAGTGCTTCCCTGCGTTGACTGACTGGGACAAAGAGTATAAACAGAAAAAAGAGGAAACAAACAATACAAATCCTCTTGATTGAGTTAAATGAAAATTGCTCCAGATGTGTAGTGATGTGCTGACATTTTCCTGAAAGCCTTTTCTGGAGGACTTAAAATATGAGCTGAGTCTTGAAGTTAATGGAAATATAAAGATGGTAGAAGGAGTAGAAAATGGGAATGCGCACATCAAAATGTAGTAGAAAACCAGCTGAACCAGGGTTCAAGCTCTAGTGCTGTCTGTTACTAGTTGTATGGCGTTAGGAGAGTAACACAACCTCCCAAGCCTCAGTTTTCTCTGTTGTAAAGTGAGGACAATGATATTTACCTGTATGAAGGAGCTAGCATAATTCCAGGCACATAGTTAGCATTTAGTAAGTGAAACCATTGCATTACTGCATAACAGTTAATAGCATGGGCTTTAGAGTCAGACAGGAACGGTTTGCAACTCTTCTTTACTAGCATTATAACCATAAGCAAGTTACTTAACTACTTCTAAGCTTTCCTAAGCTTATCTGAAAGTGGGGAAAAATTAATAGGCTCTTTTCTGAATTGTTTTAAGACTTAATGAAGCACTGGGAAGCACAGATAATGAGCTTGGCACTTGGTATGTACTCAATACTGTAGCCGTTATTTTATTTTTATTAGTTAGTATCTCTGATTATTCATACTCTTTCCTTTTCCATCTACCCTTCTTTCATCTACCTTCTTTCAACAACATTTATCAGTGGTAGTTATAAAAGACTGGAAACAGAGACTTGAAAGAATGGGGAGGTAAAGAGTAATTGGTTAGCACCACATGTCCAGCAGAGCCCCAAGGACAAGATAAGGAAAGGGCAGTTAAGTACACATAAATATAAATGGCAGGAGCACAAACATATATACAGCCTGTTGGTAAGTCACCTTTATTAAGGCCACTAGGGATTTTTTTCTTAAGGGGAATTTAGAACACGCCTCGGTTAAATTTCTTCCCTATTTTTCTATTTCCCAGAGGATAAAATCTAAACTACTTTGAATTGTATTTGAAATGCTTTTTAATTTGTTGTCCATCTGTCTTACTACTTCCCACCATGCACTCCATATTCCAAGTGCTATGAAGTTCTCCTTGAAATGAATATCTTCTAGTCTTTGCATATCCTGGAATATTTATTCTCCTTATTTCTACCAGACAAACTTATACTCATCCTTCAGGAAACAGCTAAATGAGTTATATGTAATGGCTCTGGTTTCTCCAAAATGAATTATTTGGTCTTTCGTCTGGGTCTCCACAACATATCTGTTGTTTTTTTTTTTTTCAGGTTTTCTTTTTCTTTTTTTTTTTATTGGTACATTGTAGTTATACATCTTAATGGGGTACAAAATGGTAGAATCATACATGCAGACATCACTCATTTAGCCCTTTCCCATTTCCCAAAACATACCTATTACCTGATTACTTATATCAGCTTGATTTATTTTTCAGTTATATTTCTTTCTAGACTGTGAGCTACGTAGTTCCTAACTTATAATGGCTCAACTTTCATTCATTATGATGGTGCAAAAGTAATATGTATTCAGTATATGAGTACTGAATACATATCAGTGACATGAGTTTTGATTTTTTTCTTTTCCCAGGTTAGTGATATGCAGCACAGTACTCTCTCATGCTGCTGGGCATCAGGAGTGAGCTATAGCTCTCACTCTGCCACATGAGCATGAGAGTGGATAATTGATGCTCTACCGTGTATGAGTTGCTTAGCTATATCTGGTAGGGTAGTTGTATTAAATGCATTTTGGCATAATTTCAATTTACAATGGATTTATTAGGACATAATCCTTTCATAATTCAGGACCACTTATATTTAATTTCTCTTTTATGTACCTTTGTATATTTTGTAGTCAGTTCAGTATGTCACAGAGAATAGGTATTCAGAAAATATTTGTAGGCTTAATAAAAGAAGTAGTAGACATAGGACTGAGGACTTCTCAGTTTCAATAGTCAAAATTTTAGAGTTTCTTTTATTAGGACTGACTGCCTTAGAGTTTACAATTTAAGTGTTGGAAACATATCTCATTTTATAGGTAAAGAATTCAGTCCAAGGAGGAGGAACTTATTTTTCTTCAAAACACAATGGCAAACTATCTTCCACTTGAAAAGGAACTTAATTTACAAATCCTGTTTATTTCCTTCCCTCCATGAACTGTCTTTCAGATGTTTTCTCCAAATACTTTTTACTTAGGTGTTTTTTCTAGATCAGTCATTTGGGCATAAGCTGGGATGCTCTGTCACTTGAATTGGTGTGCATACATATATGTTTACCTATCTTGTGTTCTGCACAGATACTGGATACATGTTAAACTGGGTCTTCCCTTAGTTATGTAGCTTTGTTCCTTCCCTTAGTTATATAGCTTTGTTCCAACACTTCCTTGTTGGTGAGATTATCCGTTCTTCTATTAAAAATTTGAGAAATTTCTTGTAAAATATATTTCTTACAGTAAAACAATATCATAATTCATCCTGCCATCAGTAAATTTGAAAGTCACTGATGGCTAGAGAATGGTGGTGAGGTTTTTTTCCTAGCTATAGTTTTATTAGTAATGTGTTTATATTTAAATGGCTTATCAGGACTGAATTTCTTTTAAAAGAAAACTATCTAATGTGGTCAGAGACATCTTTTGTTCACTCTAACTCTGGCCCTTTTTGGGGAGTAAATCAGCTTTTTATGTATACATTCTGCATGGGAGCTGTAATAAGTGAGCACATGTTGCAAATGCTGTGACCTTCAGTCAACTAGAGAAAGATACCTCTTCTAATCAAAGGCAAAAGCCACGATCTTTCTTGTTGTAACTTACTGTTGACACAAGAAAGGCCAGAGAGATTGACATCAATCTCTATAGAAACCATTAACCAATGCTGAATAAATCTGCGGCATTGAATCCATATGCATGCTTGCTTTTATTATTCTTGACCTATGGGCACACTTCAGCATTTTGTGGGCTTT